>NC_045610.1:9459790-10091292 GCF_009762305.2 Zalophus californianus
GGTATGTTGATGGGGATTGCATTGAATGTGTAGATTGCTCTAGGTAGCATTGACATCTTCACAATGTTGATTCTCCCAATCCATGAGCATGGAACGTTTTTCCATTTCTTTGTGTCTTCTTCAATTTCTTTCATGAGTATTTTATAGTTTTCTGAGTACAGATCCTTTGCCTCTTTGGTTAGATTTATTCCTAGGTATCTAATGGTTTTGGGTGCAATTGTAAATGGGATCGACTCCTTGATTTGTCTCTCTTCTGTCTTGTTGTTGGTGTATAGGAATGCCACTGATTTCTGTGCATGGATTTTATATCCTGCTACTTTACTGAATTCCTGTATGAGTTCTAGCAGTTTTTGGGTGGAGTCTTTTGGGTTTTCCACATACAGTATCATATCATCTGCAAAGAGTGAGAGTTTGACTTCCTCTTTGCCGATTTGGATGCCTTTGATTTCTTTTTGTTGTCTGATTGCTGTGGCTAGGACTTCTAATATTATGTTGAATAGCAGTGGTGAGAGTGGACATCCCTGCCACGTTCCTGACCTTAGGGGAAAAGCTCTCAGCCTTTCCCCATTGAGAATGATATTCGCTGTAGGTTTTTCATAGATGGCTTTTATGATATTGAGGTATGTACCCTCTATCCCTATACTCTGAAGAGTTTTGATCAAGAAAGGATGCTGTACTTTGTCAAATGCTTTTTCTGCATCTATTGAGAGGATCATATGATTCTTGTTCTTTCTTTTGTTAATGTATTGTATCACGTTGATTGATTTGCGGATGTTGAACCAGCCTTGCAGCCCAGGGATAAATCCCACTTGGTCGTGGTGAAGAATCCTTTTAATGTACTGTTGGATCCTATTGGCTAGTATTTTGGTGAGAATTTTTGCATCCATGTTCATCAAGGATATTGGTCTGTAATTCTCTTTTTTGATGGGGTCTTTGTCTGGTTTTGGGATCAAGGTAATGCTGGCCTCATAAAATGAGTTTGGAAGTTTCCCTTCCATTTCTATTTTTTGGAACAGTTTCAGGAGAATAGGTATTAATTCTTCTTGAAATGTCTGATAGAATTCCCCTGGGAAGCCATCTGGCCCTGGGCTTTTGTTTCTTGGGAGATTTTTGATGACTGTTTCAATTTCCTTAGTGGTTATAGGTCTGTTCAGGTTTTCTATTTCTTCCTGGTTCAATTTTGGTAGTTGATACATCTCTAGGAATGCACCCATTTCTTCCAGGTTATCTAATTTGCTGGCATAGAGTTGCTCATAATATGTTCTTATAATTGTTTGTATTTCTTTGGTGTTGCTTGTGATCTCTCCTCTTTCATTCATGATTTTGTTGATTTGGGTCATTTCTCTTTTCTTTTTGATCAGTCTGGCCAGGGGTTTATCAATCTTGTTAATTCTTTCAAAGAACCAGCTCCTAGTTTCGTTGATCTGTTCTACTGTTCTTTTGGTTTCTAGTTCATTGATTTCTGCTCTGATCTTTATGATTTCTCTTCTCCTGCTGGGTTTAGGCTTTCTTTGCTGTTCTTTCTCCAGCTCCTTTAGGTGTAGGGTTAGGTTGTGTATTTGAGACCTTTCTTGTTTCTTGAGAAAGGCTTGTATTGCTATATACTTTCCTCTCAGGACTGCCTTTGCTGTATCCCAAAGATTTTGAACAGTTGTGTTTTCATTTTCATTGGTTTCCATGAATTTTTTTAATTCTTCTTTAATTTCTTGGTTGACCCATTCATTCTTTAGTAGGATGCTCTTTAGCCTCCATGTATTTGAGTTCTTTCCGACTTTCCTCTTGTGGTTGAGTTCTAGAAAAACAACAGGTTTTAAGGAGCAGTTAGCTGATGAGTGTTGGTGCTGTTGTTTTAATTAATAGACTTTTTTTTTTTTTTGCAGCCGTGTTAGTTTTACGGAAAAGCCAAGAAGAAAGTACAGCGAGTTCTAATACATTCCCTCTCCCACAGTTTCCCATTATTAGCACCATGCACTAGTGTGGTATACTTGTCACAATTGATGGACCAATACTGAAACATTGTTATTAACCGAGATCCATAGTTTGCATTAGGGCTCACTCTTGGTGTTGTATATTTTTAGGGGTTTTGACAAATGTGTGATATCATGTATCCTCCACTGCAGCTCCATACAGAATAGTTCTACTGCCCTAAAGGTACCCGGTGTTTCAACTAATCATCTTCCTTCTCTCCCTCTGAACCTCTGCCAACCCCTAATCTCTTTAGTATCTCCAGAGTTTTGCCTTTTCTAGAATATCATATAATTGGAATCATGCCAATCAAGCTAGCCTTCTCAGACTAGCTTCTTTCACTTAACAATGTGCATGTAAGTTTCCTACATGTCTTTCCGTGGCTTGAAAGCTCATTTCTTTTTTTTTTTTCATTATGTTATGTTAATCACCATACATTACATCATTAAGAGCTTATTTCTTTTTATCACTGAATAATATTCCTTTGTCTGGAGCAAGTCGCATCTCAGGGTCTAATCCAGTTCCTGGGGTTAAATATGTGTTCAGTCAGTAGTTGTTGGATAAATGAATTAAGTGGCTAATATGCTGTGTGGTGGCATTTTTATAAAAAGCCACAAGATAAATTCATTGATTGATTCAAAATATACTTCATGATTTACTACTATGTGCCAGGCACTGTAGTTGTTGCTGTGAACAAAACAGACTAAGGTTACTGCCCCCTGGACCTTATATCCTGGGAAGAGGAGATAGTGAATAAAATACAAACATAATAAGTAAATTATATTGGATGCTAAAAGGATTGCCAAGGTCTAGGAGAAAAGAAAATGTAAAGCAAGGTGAGTGAAGTGTCCAGTTTGTGATGTTAAATGGAAGGCCATAGCATTCTTCTTTGGTCAGTGACATTCGAACAAAGATTGAAGGGCAGGAGGGAATAGCCATGTGGATAGCAGGGTGAAGAGCATCCTAGGGAGAGGAACAGCCAGTGCAAAGGTCCTGAGGTAGGGAAGTTCCTGGAAAGTTTGAAAAACAGCACAGAGGCAAGGCAGCTGGAACAGAGAAAGGAATAAGAGATGAGGTCCTGGGTGACAGGAAGGCAGATCCCATAAGGTCCTGTCGACTAAGGTGTGGACTTGGACTTTTCTTGAATGGAATAAGGAACTGTTGCAGGTTTTGAGGGAAGGAGTGACATGATCTGCCCTGCATTTTGAAAAGATCCCACTAGTCTGTTGAGAAGGCTGGAAGGAAGGAGATTAGCCAACGACTATAGTGATTTAAGAAAGCCATGATAGTGCATCATTCTATATATATGCTGGAGATGGAATCAATAGGTTTTCCTGTTGACAGATTGGCCGTGGTGAGCAAAAGAGAGGAAAAATCAAAGATGACTTCAAGGTTTTTGACCTAAGCACCTGGAAGGATGGACTTGTGATCAACTGCAATATAGAAGGATGTGGGGCCCCTGGGTGGCTCAGTCAGTTGAGCATCTGACTCTTGATCTCAGCTCAGGTTTTGATCTCAGGATCTTGAGTTCTAGCCCCATGTTGCATAGAAGGATCCCGGGGGGTATGGGTCTAGGGTGAGGTGGATCCAGAGTATAGTGCGGGAGGTGTCGAGGTGGAGATGCCCACTAGAGAGCTAATGAACAGAGATGTCAAGTAGGCAGCTGGACAGGGTCTGGGCTGGAGATACAGTTGGGAGTCTTAGTATACAGAAGATGCTCAAAGCCATGAGGCTGAGCAAAATAGCCTCGCAAGTAGAGATGGAGAAGAGAACTCAGATGTAACTTAGAGGTTCTCCAACTGTCACCCTTTACTACCTCCACTGCTACACCCCGCTCCAAAACCCGTCATCATCTGCATTTCAACAGCCCGAACCAGCCTCCCAGGTCCCACACATGCCCACCTTTGGCTGGCTCTCCACACAGTGGCAAGTGTGGTCCCAGTAAAGTCAGGTCCTGCTCCTCTCCTCAAAAACACTGTCATGGAAGACAACCGAAATGACCATCACTGGACAAATGGATAAACAAAATGTGGCATACCCATACAATGGAATATTTTTCAGAAATAAAAAAGACCAAAGTGTGAATACATGCTATAACATGGATGAACCTTGAAAACACGGTGCTAAGTGAAAGAAAGCCCATCACCAAAGATCCCATAGTATATGTTCCTTGTGTATAATGTGGCCGGAATAGACAAATCCACAGGGACAGAAAGTGGACTGATGGTTGCAAGGTTTGGAGGGAGGGAGGAATGGGCAGTGATTGCTAACAGGGAAAGGGTTTCAGAAATCACATAGTGGTGATGGTTGCAAAACTCCGAATACACTAAAAACCATTGGATGGTAAATTTTAAATGGGTGAATTATATGGTACATAAATTACAGCTTCCATGGCCATTTAGAAACTCTGCCACGGCTGCCTATCTCATGCAGACAGAAGCCTAGTCAGTCAAGGTCCCAGATCCAGCTCACACGATCTACTTTCTGATCTCTACACCTCTCAGCCTACCCTCGACCCTCCTGTCCCAGCCTTCTTGCTCTCCCTCGTATATGCACACACCAGTTCTTTGCACCTGCTATCCCTTCTTCTTCCGCTCATCTGCATATTTCACCACCTCACCCCATGCAAGTTCTCATTCAGACATCACCTTGTCAGCTTGCCAGCGAGGCCTTCCTTGGCACCCCACACCTGCCTATGGTGGCAAGGCACTCCACTCCCTCTACCAATGGTCTTGCTTCCTTTTATTCATTGTCCTTCTCACCATCAAGCCCCCTATGTCCTTACCCACGTTTTTATTGCCCATGTCCCAACTGGAAGGTGAGCGCCCACAAGGGTCGGGATTAGCGTTGGTTTTGTTCACTGCTGAACGCACAGGACTTACAACGGAGCTTGGCATCCAGAAGGCAGTCAATAAACAAATATATCTGCAGTGAAGAAATGATTATCTTTGTGTGCTGCCTTATGTGTACCTTCAGATTTCTTTTCTGGGGTGTTTTCCCCCCTGCAAACTTTCTACAATGGATAAGCATTACTTACATAGTCAGGTGGTGTGGGGAGAATGTTAATAAGGAAAAAAAAATCCTGCCACTGCTCTCTACTGCTCATGGAATGAAATCCTAAAGTCCTTAGCAAATCCTGGCTTTTCTAAATGCCAAACTCCCCATTCCCTCCTTGCCCTAAGCCAGAATGAGTCCTGTGTGACTCTGGTTCCCCAAAATGAAAGCAAATGTTTTCTGAAAAAAAAAAGAGGAGGTTTCCTTTGCTTAAAAATGGTTAAGTAGGCTGTGGCTTGTTTCATTTTGTATTGTTTGTTTTGCTAAGGGCTTTCAATATCCTTCTGAGCATAGAACTCTAATAGGGCCATGGAGCCTCAAGACTCCCTGACATAGATGACCTACCAGCCCTTTTTCTGGTGGCTCATCTCTAAGGATTAGAGTTCCCTGGAACAAGTCTTAGAAACACCACCCTAGTCAAACAGGACTCGTGGCAACCCAGAAGCATCTCATGCTCTCTCCAGATGACGCTGTCGGAATCCTCAACCCTTCTCTAGCTGCAGAAACCCTATTGTTGCTTCAGAACCCAGTGGCACAATGCCTTACCTGTGAAGTCTTCCGCCATCTCTTGCTCTAAATTAAAGTCTCACTCCCCTGTGTTTCTACAGAACTTTGTTTATATGACGAAAGCTTGTGTCATAGTCCTTGCTTGAGCTCTAGGCAACTGTTCAAGTGTCCATCTCCAACACCAAGACCATGAGCCCCACGAGGGCAGCAGTGACGCCTCCCCAGCCTGGGATTCCCAAGGGCCAAGCATGACACTGGGCTCTGGGAGTGTCTGCGCTCCTGGAACTGAGTTTCTAGAGGCAGGTGGACCTCCTGTGTGGCGAGAAGATCAGCGGGAAGCCAGCTGGAGAAGAACACCATATGCCCATTATTACAACCCTCCCTCCTGGGTGTCTCTGGCTACTCGGGGGTGAGTGTCCCAGAAATCTTTTTCCTAGTTGTTGTCTTTCCTTGTCTTTGGTATTTCTTAAAAAGGCTGGGGAGTGGGTGGTCCAGTTTTATTGAGATATAATTGATGCATAACATTATATTCGTTTTAGGTGTACAACATAATGATTCGGTATTTGTCCATGTTGTAGAATGATCACAATAAGCCTAGGTAACATCTCACCTCACCTAGTTACAAACTTTTTCTTCTGATGAGAACTTTTAAGATCTACTCTCCTAGCAACTTTCAAATGTACAATATACTATCAGTAGCTATAGTCATAATGCTGTCATGACATCCCAGGACCTAATTATCGTATAACTGGAACTTTGTACGTTTGACCCCCTTCACCCACTTCTCCCACTCCCCACCCCCAACCTCTGACAACTGCCAATCTTTTCTCTGTATTCATGAGTTCTTTTTTTTTTTTTCAGATTCCATGTAGGAGATCATCCAGTATTTATCTTTCTCTGTCTGCCTTATTTCACTTAGCATCATGCCCCAAATATCCATTTGTGTTGTCACAAGTGGCAGGATTCCCTTCTTTTTCCTGGCTGAATACTGTACCATTCTCTATATATGTCACAACTTCTTCATCCATTCATTCATCGATGGACCCTTAAGTTGTTTCCCTATCTTGGTTATTGTAAATAATGCTGCAGTGAATATGGGCGTGCAGATCTCTTTCTCAGTTAGTGCTTATTTCCTTCAGATATATACCCAGAAGTGGGATTGCTGAATCATATGGTAGTCCCATTTTTAACTTTTTGAGGAACCTCTACACTGGTTTCCACAGTGGCTGCACCAATTTACATTCCCACCTACAGTGCACAAGGGATCCCTTCTCCCCACATCCTCACTTTTTTTTTTTATAATAACCATCCTTACAGGTGTGAAGTGATCTCTCATTGTGGTTTTGATTTGCATTTCCCTGATGATGAGTGATGCACTTTTTCCTGTACCTGTTGTCCATTCATATAAAAGGGCTGTTTTTAAATCAGAGGATCTGGATTCTGGAATTAACCTCGTCTGGCTAGGATCATGTCGTATTGAGCCTGACATCTTCTACCAAGGTATTAGTGAACAAAGGAGCCGTTTAGAAAATTAAAAACTACCTGCTCTGTGGGAGGAGGCTTGACCTGCTGGGAAAAGCACTGAACTTCTGTTTTTGTCTGAACATCTCCAATATTGTAAGGGTTTGTGTCAACCATTTAACTCTTCTGAGACTCTATTTCTTCAATTCCAAAAATGAAAGGGTCTCTGAGATCCTTAACAACTCTAAGACTAAAGATCAACTTAAAAGGAAGAGCCATCAGAGTATGTATTTGCTGAAAACTTTATTTTAAAACAGTCTAATGACATATATAGCAGTGTCTCATGTAGTGAAGCTCCACGGTCTCCACCACCATCAGCAAGAAGAGTCTGACAAGATTGTCATCCCCCTTTCCAGCCCCTCCAAGATGGTCTTTGAGGGGTAACATGTGCAGTTACCTTCCAGCTGGGTATCACATTAGTGATCAGGTTGCAGAGAGCTTGACTGTGACTCACACCCACCCTACATGGCCTCCCTGTAATTAAAGCCTACCCAGAGAATGCACTTATAAGGCCAATTTAAAACATGTGGCCTTCATGTCCCACCAACCAGGACCCTCTCTCCATCCAGGCATCTTGTCCCGATTTAGTTTGGAAAAAATGGTCGCTAGAATGATGGCTCTGTTTCTCCTCTAGACAAGAAGTTCATGGGGAGAATGAGTCAATTCCTCCTGGACTTTCAGGAGCCTCTGAGCGGAGGGAGGAGGACAGGGAATGGCAATAAACAGAAATCCTCGAGAGACAATCACTGAGCATTTGTCATGAGACCATTCGTAGGACCCTCCTTATAGAACGGTGAAGGGCCATTGATCTGGTTGGGGGAGAGAGTGGCCCCTGAATGGGTGACATCTTCAGCAAGGGAAGGCACAGATGTCTGTGCTGGCTGAGATAAGAGGTTTCTCAGGAAGTCTGAGTCACCTTGGGCTGACTCTCAAAGCATGAAGACCTCACAGCAATGCAGCCTGGAGGCAAAGCCAGCGCTGCCTTCCAGCCTGGGGGCCCTGGAGTCAGCATTTCCTGTTGGTGTCCTTTGACCTGGGCAGCCACCACCCCTGGGAAGTTTCCGGCCACCCTCACCCGTGCACTGTCTGAGCCTGGTGTTAACATGTCTTTGTCTCTCTGCTCGTCTTGCATTTATTTCCTCTGGAATGTTCCAAGCCCCTCGTATCACCCCGCGCCAGGAATCTGAACATTCCAGGGTGGGAGAGGCTTCAAGTTACTCATTCCTCCATGTGATTTCCCAACAGAAGATCCAGAGTCCTGAATTCTAGTCCAGGCCTACAAACTAATGACGGTCAGGGTCAAGGCCACCCTCTGAACCTTGATTTCCTCATATACCTAACTGGGGGTGAGGAATAAGATGGAACAGTTTGGGGAAAACAGACTTCTAGAAGTGGGACGATGTTAGGACCTTTATACTTCCTGCAAGAATTTGCTGGCTGATGCCTGCCATTCCATCATCAGATGGAAAAGAAATAGTTTAAGCTGTTATCATTCCCGTACTCCTTAGTGATGGGACCCAACAGCAAAGTACACAAAGACACTGGTTCCCTCCAGGGGATGGAGGAGGCCCCGGGAAGACTGGGGAAGGGAAGAAGCACAGAGAGATCTCACTTCACATGTTTCTTAGGATGTAGCCTCACCGAAGGGACTATCAGAGATTGTGACATACAGAAACATGTGTTAGAGTAGAACAGTCATGGGAGGCCAACTAATCCATCCTTGATTTTCCTTCCACCCTTGAACTTGCAAGACCATGACTTCCAAAGCCAGGAGTGTTGGTTTGGTATCTCCACTTAACAGCTCATGACACTGGTCAAGCCACTCAACCCCTTGAGTCTCAGTTTCCTCGGCTGTCAAATGGGGATGACAGAAGGACGACGAGGAATAAAGGAGACCATATATGCCATGTCTGGCAATTGTTTAATTGGGTTTTTTAAGATTTTATTTACTTATTTAATTTAGAGAGAGAGAGCACAAATGGGGGAAGGGGCAGAAGGAGAGAGAATCCCAAGCAGGCTCTGCACTGAGCATGGAGCCCGAAGTGGGGCTCGATCTCACAACCCTGAGATCATGACCTGAGCTGAGATCACAAGTCAAACACTTAACCAACTGAGCCTCCCAGGCGCCCCACCATGTCTGGCAATTGTAAGCCTGCAATAAATGGTAGCATCAAAATGATAACAATAACAATAATAATAATGCCACCCAGATGTCCCAACAACTCCTTCTTCCAGAACCACAACTAAACCATCCCCCTAACCAACACTCCATACCCTTCTGTAAAATGTTTCAAAACTGGAGGAATACAAAACCATTATTAAAATGGACCTAATCTCAATTTTACACATGCCTATTTCCTCAGATTCACCTGTGGTAGAGATGGAAAACCATCAGTCATGATCCTGCCCCTTCTGTGGGTGTCACTGTGGGAATCATTCAAAGGAACAGCAATGTTGGAGCCCCCTACAAATGGACCCCCAAATTCTGAGAGAGAAATGGGCATAGCAGTGTGATCAGACAGCAGAGGGGCTAAGGGGAATGGAGACAAGGGTTCTTGAAGACCTTTCCAGGAGGGAGCTGACCACCCCCACCCAAGCCTGGTTCTGGCTTAGAAGCTAGTCAGCTGGAAGAGAGACAGCAACTGACTGGGTCGGACAGCCTGTGCCCTCCCAGGCACCAGAGAGCAAGGCATGGGGTCCAGAGACTGCCCCTGGGTGGCTGCCACAGACAATGCCAGGGGCCAGCTTCCACTGCTGAGCTGTCCTGCACCCGAGAGCACTAGTCTTTGTCAAAAGAATGGATTTGTGCAGCTCAGACCCCACAGGGCTTGGGCATTGTGGACCTGTCTGTCTGCATTTCAACCCCGGGCTTCAGCCTCTGCTGAAAGGGATCCTCCGGTCACACAGGCATCCAGAGGGGAAGCAGCAGCAATACACAACCTCACCCTTTTATGCCAAGAGTTTTGTGTGGGTCAGGCCAGAGCCCTTTGCTGGGGGCAGTGGAGAGATCCATAGGAATCAGAAGGCCAGCCCCTGCCCGCAGAGAGCTTGCTGTCTAACCTGGAGAAGGAACCCACAGCATTTAAAGTAATAAAGGGCTGTCTTTCCTGAACTCTACCATTCTCATAGCTATCAACATTATAGACACTCGCTCAGCATTTCCTAAAATGGGCATTGAAAACCAGCGATTCTCCTGGAGGCCAGCCACTAGGAACCAGAAGGAAGTCAAGCTACTGGTGCTATCTTGGGAAAATGTAATGAAACTGACCATTCACTACCTTCCACACATTTAAAAGGTAAAATTAAGGGTATGTTCCTAGTCGTTGTTACAACCAAAATGGTTAAACCCAAAATCTGGGTACAAGTTACACAGACTGCATTAGGTTATTCATCTTGGCTAACTTTCATTTGATAAGGTGTGGTTCAGCTCAGCTAACATTCTCTCATTATTTGCAGGTTACTTCTTAGAAGGTGTAGGTTTCGTTGTTGTTGTTGCTACCATCTCACAGCATCGCCCCAAGGCACAAAAAAGGATCAAGTGTTCAAAAGCAATTCACTGTGGAATAAAAATAATGATGAAAGCAGTGACATAGAGTATACTCAGAATAAC
This sequence comes from Zalophus californianus, assembly GCF_009762305.2. NCBI lineage: Eukaryota > Metazoa > Chordata > Mammalia > Carnivora > Otariidae > Zalophus > Zalophus californianus. Next base: position 9,470,448 of record NC_045610.1, read on the forward strand.
ATGATGAAAACACAGACCACATCATAGAATAACAAAATAACCACTAACTGTAAGCATGGCCTCAATGGGAATACGGACCAAGAATTTAGAAGTACCGTGACTAGGAAATCTGCAAATTCACTAATCTCCTATACACTGCCAAAAGAAGAAACCCATGAACAGGAATTATGGCAATTTGTGTCTTAAAATTGAATTTCACTGGAAAAATGAATGATCCACCCAAATCTCTAGAGGAAACGTCAGTTAAGAAACTATTAAGTCACTCACAGATAAATCAACTAAATTTTGTAGAGCAAGTGCAAAATCATGTTTTCCAAAGGAAAAAAGAAAAAAAGATTTTGTCACTAAAGGTGAGGAAGAAACCAAGACGTAGAGGCATAATTTTAAATTATACTTGAGCAGCAAAAAGATTTCACACTATTTCTAAGATCCTGGTGCGGGTAGGGAAGGACTTACGGATAATGACAAGTGTTGGGCTTAGAATTAAATTGCATGCTTTTATTTTAATGTATTAGTAAATTCCTTTATCAGATGATACTGTTGGACACCATAATATCAATGCATAGGAGCAATTGATATTTTCATTTGTAATTTGTCTAAATCAGTGGTTCTCAACTGGGGTCAGTTTTGCTCCCCTCCCCCCCACACACACACACCAAGGGGACATTTGGAAATATCTACAAATATTTTTGGTTGTTATGGCTGGGAAGGGAGGAGAAGCGGGAGGGCTACTGGTGTCTGTGTGTAGATGCCAAGGATGCTGCCCGAGACCTTACAAAGCAGAGACAGTCCCCCACAACAAAGAATTATCTGGCCCAGAATGTCAGTAGAGCTGAAGTTGAGAAACTCTGGCCTAAACCAATGATGTGCAGAATATGAATCAGCTATATGGATAGAAAGATAGAAAAAGGGAGGGGAGGGGAGGAGAGAAACATAAAGAGCTTAAAGACTTTTTGTTCTGTCCTTTCTTGAAAACCCGTGCTTTGGGAGGAGATATGTGGTTAACGATTATTTTCTGATTCATGGTGTTCACAAAGCATCTCAGCGTCCATATGATGAAGGATCAGACGTCTGTGCAACCATCCTACTTGATTAGCAGAGACTGGGCCAACAGGTCTCCTCCCATCGTGACTCAGTGTTGAAATAAATCATGAAAACTGTGAATGTGGTCAACTTGTGGTCACTGAAAGTTCATCTTTTAAGCTTGTCTCGTGAGGAGATGAGCCCAAGTTCAAGATTCTCCTTTTCCACCCTGCAAATCGCAGGTGCTTGGTGGGGAAAGTATTTTCTTGAGGTTTGGAAAGCAGTGCTTAAGGTAAAACTTGATGAAAAATTACCTCAGGAAAGGCCATTTTCGGGGTGTCAGGTGGCTTGTGAGGGTGGTGTAGCTCACTGACTCATCAAGGATGGATTTTCAGGGCAAAAGCTACATCCCCACCTGGAGCGATTAGGGTTTAGAAGTGGGCTTACTGCCTGCCAGGGTCCCAGATGGCCAGCACAGGAAGGGGGCTCTCTCCTGTTGGATTTCCAAATCTATGTGGGGGGTTCCCTTACCCCCCACTACCCCGTGCTGTGGAGTTAATCTTGTGGAAGAGGGCAGGAGGCTGCCTTCTCCCTCATCTCTCTCCTCCATACCAAAGAGAGTTTTTAGTCTCCCGTTGGGTGAGAGTACTTCCATTCCCCAGTGGGAGAGTGGCTGCCAGGAGAGTTGAGTAGTCACTCCCGCATGGGGTGCCCAGGCAGCTGAGCTCCTCATAGAGTCCTGCACATCCCGGGGTCAGGGAAGCAGCCATATGCCTCCAGGGGAGCAGAGAGGGGACTGAGGACCAGCAACCCCGAGGTCTGAGGGCCAGGACACCAAAGCACAGGTCAAGGGACTGTGTGACTTGCAACTGGATAGGGATAAAGATAGGACCTCAGTGGGTACCGGTACAGATTGCAACATCCCTAGGATTGATGCCTCTCCTCACCAACCCCCTGCCCATGTTAGATAACGGATGACGGAGCTCAGACACCTTTCCGGAAAGACAAAGGAGGTGGGAGAACCCTAGATTTGAACTTCAGGAGAAAAAAGAAAAAAAAAAAAAAAAACAGAAAATTCCTGACATGACTAAGCGTACTCTGACTCAGCAAGGTTGTGTTTTCTATGTTCAGGTGGAATTGAACTTCAAGATTCCAGAATCCAATGATGCTAATGGTACCAATATAATGATTATAATACATGGAGCTCCCCTGCTTGCAAAGCCAAGGACAAAGATTGAAAATGTGAGTTCCCCTGCACCCCCGAGCTTGGTGGGAATGTAGAAGCTCAAAGGAAGGTGTGGATTTCTTTCCTGTGGGGTGAGGAGAAGAAGGTTCAAGAGAGGGAATATTTGCCCTTGAAGCACTGAGCACAACAGACAATTAAAAACCTAAACCTGGGTACAGCTGTTCTTGCCTTGGCTCTCCTCTCAACCGCCCCATGATCACATGCTCCACGCCTTGGGCTAGGAGTGCTCTGGCCCCAGAGACAATTGGAAAGCACTGAGAAAAAACATCTGTAATTTAGAACATTTCCTTGGAACAAATTATTTGGGCGTTGGGGTCTTCAGAAATGCTAGGATTTCCTTTACAGAAACCAGGAACTGGAAAAGAGTAGTTCCAAAGAGCCTGTGGGTTCCTCTCAACAGTCGAAAACAAGCGGCCTCAAAATCCTATCCTGGAATTGCCATCCACACGTAAATCCCCAGAAAGCAGCAGGTTAACCCTGTCCACTGGCTGGCTGCCACCAAAACAGCTCCTTCCCTCTGGGCGACCAGGATACAATCACAATATTTCCAAAGCCATCCTTTAAAGCTTACTCCAAAATTAAGCACACACCCACATAAAACAACAGACTACAATGCTCATCAAATGTGATAGCGGAGAAGTGCTTCCAAAATTATCCAGTCTGGCGACCTCATTCTGCAAATAAGAGCTCAGAGACCCAGAGACGACATGCCCTAATCTTTGTGACCAAGTGAGGTATTGGGAATAACATTGGGAATAAAACCCCGGTCCTCTAATTCCTAGGGCAGAACCACTTTTTCCTCTTTGCTGACCCTTTTTCAAAACAAAGCAAACGTCGAATTTGTTTTTTGTTGTTTTGTTTTTTTGTGGGGTTTTTTTTTTTTCCTGGTACTCACCTCCTCCAGGATGACAGCAGGATAGAGCAAGGAAAGAAAACATAACAGTGATCTGGAAGGTGGGAAGGGGGTCAGGGGATCCAGTCTGGTGGGCACTGGCCCCGGGTGAGAAAGAGACCAGGTCCTGATAGGCTGGAACACTGGTTTCTAAATGTTTTCAATCAGCTATCCTTAAGTTTGAGCATTAAATTATAGACAGATGCTACTGTACTGATATATTATATATATTGAAGCAGGTGCACCAAAAGATAGAAATTTTTTTAAGTTGGTATTTCTAAACAATAAATGTGAACAGAGGTTGACTTAGTAAAGTCTAACATTATAACAAATATCCCCCGCATTTCACAGCCGTGGCACAAGAAGTTTGCTCCTCGCTCATGTCACGGTCCAGCATTGGTTGGTCAAGGGGGCTCTGCTCCTTGTGTTCACCTGAGGATTCAGGATCCTTCCATCTCATGGCTCTTCCTGTCACTGAAACCCAAGTTCAGCTGCCCATGGCTCAAAAGGCCAATACTCAAGAGACAGGTTTTTTTGTTTTGTTTTGTTTTTTATTATGTTATGTTACTCACCATACATTACATCATTAGTTTTGGATGTAGTGTTCGATGATTCATTGTTTGTGCATAACACCCAGTGCTCCACGCAGAACGTGCCCTCTTTAATACCCATCACCAGGCTAACCCATCCCCCCACCCCCTTCCCCTCTAGAACCGTCAGTTTGTTTTTCAGAGTCCATTGTCTCTCATGGTTCCTCTCCCCCTCTGATTTACTCCCCTTCATTCTTCCCCTCCTGCTAGTTTCTTCTTTCTTTTTTTTTTCTTAACATATATTGCATTATTTGTTTCAGAAGTACAGACCCGTGATTCAACAGTCTTGCACAATTCACAGCGCTCACCATAGCACATATGTCTATCCCCCAGCCACCCCATCCCTCCCACCCCCGACCAGTCCAGGAACCCTCAGTTTGTTTCCTGAGATTAAGAATTCCTCATATCAGTGAGGTCGTATGATACATGTCTTTCTCTGATTGACTTATTTCGCTCAGCATAATACCCTCCAGTTCCATCCACGCCGTTGCAAATGGCAAGATCTCATTCTTTTTGACGGCTGCATAATATTCCATTGTGTATATATACCACCTTTTCTTTATCCATTCATCTGTCGACGGACGTCTTGGTTCTTCCCACAGTTTGGCTGTTGTGGACATTGCTGCTATAAACATCGGGGTGCACATACCCCTTTGGATCCCTACATTTGTCTTTGGGGTAAATACCCAGTAGTGCAATTGCTGGATCGTAGGGTAGCTCTATTTTCAACTGTTTGAGGAACCTCCATACTGTTTTCCAGAGTGGTTGCACCAGCTTGCATTCCCACCAACGGTGTAGGAGGGTTCCCCTTTCTCCGCATCCCCGCCAACAACTGTCATTTCCTGACTTGTTAATTCTAGCCATTCTGACAGGTGTGAGGTAGTATCTCACTGAGGTTTTGATTTGGATTTCCCTGATGCCGAGTGATGTTGAGCACTTTTTCATGTGTCTGTTGGCCGTTTGGATGTCTTCTTTGGAAAAATGTCTGTTCATGAAGAGACAGGTTTTGATTGGAAAGGAATATGACCTTGACTCAGGAGGCTGGCCACCTGGAGAAGGCAGGCTCTTTTCTAAAGCCAACTCCAAGGCTTCTGCCTGGCCCAGAGATTTTTTTTTTTAAAGATTTTATTTATTTGAGACAGAGAGAATGAGAGAGAGAGAGAGAGCACATGATGGGGGGAGGGTCAGAGGGAGAAGCAGGCTCCTCGCCGAGCAGGGAGCCCGATGCGGGACTCGATCCAGGGACTCCAGGATCATGACCTGAGCCGAAGGCAGTTACTTAACCAACTGAGCCACCCAGGCGCCCCAGGCCCAGAGATTTTTAAAGGGGTTTCTTCAGTTAAGGGAGGGCAGTGGTGACATTTCTTGATTCCGTGCAGAGTCAATGATGCCAGCTACAGAATTATCTCGGTGCTTGAGGTTGTGCAAGAATTTCTACTTCCTTGGTGCCCAGAGCGGGGGGGTTGCAAGAAGGTCTGGTTCCTTGGCACCCAGGAGTTTGTGCAAAAATACTCTGTTCTTTCTGCAAAGCAGGGCAAGATCTCCTGGTGCACAGAAGGTCAGTAAAGTCATTTTGTGACCTTAAAAAAGAAAAACATTTAGCTAAAAGATTGCTGGGCTAGTCAGAAAACTAAGGGGGCTTCAAACAGACTTGCTGGCCTCTGTGGCTTGGGGACATTCTCATCCTTCATTCCCCAAGGCCAGTGGCCTGCAAACCTCAAAGAAGGTAAATTAGTTCTATTACAGATCAAGGGCCTGAAGTCAGCAAGCAAGGAGTGTGTTACCTTGAAGCAATTTAACCCTTAAGACCAGCTGGAGTTACTACATTCCCTCCTCTGGAGCCTTGGTGTCCTCTTCATTCCACCAGCAGATGGGGAGAGAGAGGGAGCTTTGAAGATTGCACAGTGGGGTAGAGGTTGGGGGTAAGAACCAGACCTGGAAGGGGCACCATCATGGCAGCTGCCCTGATTCCATGGGTCCAAATGCAGTCATATGGTCCCAGCTCACTGCCAGGGGAGCTGGGAAATGTAGTCTAGCTTGTGCCTGGCAGGAAAAGGCAATGGGGTTTGGTGAACACATAGCAACTCTGACACAGAAGTTCAAGTCTCCCCACTCCATCCTTACCCCCAAAGAGTGGTTGGCTACCCTGAGGAGTTCATGCTTCCCCACTTTGGAAACCATCGGTCTCGAGGTCTAAGTGAAGAGTGACCCTGTCACCTCCCTTCCCTCTCCCACAGAACAGGACTCCCAGAGGAGAGCCAGATTAAGGTAACATAGGAAGACGTGAATAATAGCTAATATTACTGAGCACCTACCTTGTGTCCAGGACTCACTGAACAATTTACAGGTACTAACTCATTTATCCAACCAACAACCCAAAGAGGTTGATGCTATTATTATCTCCATTTTTCCTACAAAAAACCAAAGCTCAGAGAAATTAAATAACCTGCCCCCAAATCACACAGAGGCAGGGATGGGACTTGACCCCAGACATTGGCTCCAGAGCCGGGGCTATCAGCCAGAGGGAGAACAGGAGATTAACTCCCAGCTCTCTGCAAGCCCTCCAGGTGGGGAGAGGGCAGGGGAGGAACAGGCTGGGGCTGGCACGAGGTGGGTGCTGCAGGGAGGGGAGACTGACAGGATGGCACTGTGGCCAGAGGGTGGGCACCAGGGGGATAGGGAATGAAGAAAGCAGAGGCAAACCTACAAAGTCAGGCTGCTGGAGCTCACTGAGGAAGCAAGTTCCAAGTCAAGGATTCAGAGGGCCCAGGTAATGCCCATTGCCTGTGGGAACACCTTTCATGCTGGTGCATCTCCTTGATTAAGCTCAGGATGACCGCTGGGAATAAGATGGCGCCACAGGGATGGTCATGGGCTGCCCAAACTGCCCAGCTGCTCTCAGAGTTTACACTCACTGCATCCCCAGGGCAAACTCAGCCCTTCCTCTGTTTGACACCCAGGGTATGAGGTGGATGCTCCCGCTGTGGGCAGGATCCTTCAGACTCAGCCAGCAGGAAGTGACCTCTGGCTCGTCCAATGGTCTGGTTCTTCAGCTGCCTCCTAAAGAGTCCACCCTGCCCTGGGACCTGCTCTTCCCAGGTAGAGAAGCCCAGGGTTGGTGGCTGCAGGGCATTGTCACCACGCTCTCCTTGCTTTGGACTCCAAGCCAGTGAGCATTTGAACACGTGTTTGTTCTGCCATAACTGACTGTCCGACCTCAGACAAATCACTTTGAGGCTCTGTGCCTCAGGTTCCCTATAGTAAAATGAGCTTAAAAACATGATGACTCAGACCCCTGAGAGGATTCCTGAAGAGCTCTGTGTCTCTTCACCTCAAAACCGCTGCGTCCTTTCAAAGTGGATGGATGGATCTTCTTCTGAGGATATGTTGTGTCATAATCGACACTGAAACACAGACAATCCCAGGGTCTGCTTGCACAGAAGAGAGGTCCATCTCTGCCAACGCCAGTGTGCCTGAGAATGTCACAGAAGCCACACTAGCCCCGTCACAGAGCTTCCTTGCTCTGATGGCTGTTAACTCTCCTAAGGAAAACCTCTGCTGGTTGGAGCCACCATCTTGTTCAGGGATCCCACCTGGACTATGGCCCCAGTTTTAGGAAAGAAGGAGATAATGTGCCTTTTTGGCCTCTATTTTGACTTTTTTTAATTGTCTCACCTACCAACCCAGCATGTTACCATTTGTTTTAACCAGTTTGTATTGGATACAACCCAAGTGGGTAGAAAGTGTTAAGTCCTGCAATGCATTGGAATACCATCAGCCCACCCTAGGACACTTTGCTAGACTCTATCACCCACATAATCCCATTTAATGCTCCAGCAGTCCTGGAGAAGCTCTGTCCCCACCCCCACAGCATGGATCACAAAACTACAGCACAAAGAATGAGAGTGACGTGGTCAAGATCACAGAGGCAGCGGCATCTAGCTGAGCCATGGTTCAAACCTTGCAATCACTTGACTCCAGCCTTCAGCTCTTTACACCTCACTCAGCCTCATCAGTAAGAAAGAAAGGTCCCATAAGCCAAGGAGAGGTGTGCTAAGTGGAAAGAAAAGAAAAAGGGTAAGGGAGGGGCACAGAGTCATGGAAGATCTGATGGTCCAGGCCAGATAATGTGTGACTGCTATTACGGTAGACCCTTCGTTATTTGACTGCTTTGAACTTGCAAAATTGTGTTTCATTCTATAATTCATTCATTGTGTCAACGAGAAGTTGTTGAAAATACCTTGTAATCTCTCAAGGATACGTGCAATTATTCACTGTTAAGCTTCATGAGAGAAGATGTAGAGTACCCAGTTTGTGCCCTTTGGGAGCTTCTACCTTGATTGGCCTATAGTATATAATTCCTCTAAATTTCTTAGACCAAGACTTTCTTCCTGTAATTGAAACCGTGGGAGGATGCAGGATATAGCTGACGAATTTCCATCAGGGTTTTCCCAGTCTGTCCTTACTCATCCATCACTGCCCGATCCCAATGACCCATTTCACCTAGGGATTCACTATGATCACTAGATCCTCTTCTTCTGTCCTCTGTTCCTCTTGGAGTTCATTCCGACCACTTGGGGATTATTTAATTCCATATCCACAATGCCCACCTCCCCAGTCTTGAGCTGACCTGGTGAACTATTGACATCAGCTTCTAGTTCTTCCAGTGCATCCCTGGGGAGAGAGTTCGGGAACATCGTACATGTGGGACTGGCTGCAGCGTGCCTCCAACTGGAAGCCTCATGACCTGCTACTAATAACCCTTGCTCAGGGAGTCCCCTGGGGAAGATACAGAAGAAAAGAGGGTCTTACAAAAAGTCAGCTTAGCCTGGCCTGGTGACTCAGCCTCACAGCCCTGCACCCTTTCTTCCCACACAATTCCACCAGACGTAGCCTCCAGAAGTAGTAACAGAAAGATGAAGTTATCCACAGTGAGCCTGCCAATTGTAGCAAGCTTGAGATGAAAACAATGGGATTCAGGGGGAGAGGTGGAAAATGATGGGATTCAGGAGCTGCCACCCACCTGAGAACAGGTGTAACCCCTCGCTGAGCAGAGCAATACACAGATTGGCCCCGCTCCTCTCCGCCTTACATCCATGAAGGCATCTCTGGCTGAAGGAGGAGGAAGGAGAACCAGACCTCACTCCCCAGACCCAAGAGCCATCACCACTGAGGCACGGCCCTGAGAGGGTGTGCAGGTGGCCCGTCCCCCACCCCCATCGCCCTCCGACCTCCTTCCCCACCCAGAGGGGTGTCAGACCTCATTTGCGGGTTGCAGCCTGCGAGGCGCTAAGTGGTCAAATCCATCACCACGAAAGCCCCCCCAAAAAAATAAATAAAGGATGAAATCAAGGGCAGGAATCATAAAACTGATCTTTTCTGGAATTGGACCCAGTTACCCTTACCCATGAGTCACCCACAGAAGCAAGGGTATGTCATTCTGTAAATTGACAAAATCGCATGCAGAGGAGGAAGGTGGCAGGCCTCCACCCTTTCCCTCTTTGTCTCGGCCTAGGAGGGAAAATGAAGGACTGGCAGGCAGAGTTCTGGGGATCCTGTCATGTCATCCTTTGTTTGCAGCGCTCTGGCTCACCGTTTCCTTCCTCCAGGCCGAGGGGCCCTGTTCCCCGCCCCCCCCCCCACACACCGCGGGCATGCTGGGGGCTGCCGGGGGCTGCACTGGTCCAGCGAGGGGCAGAGGCACACCCTTCCCAGTAATGACGCCCGGGCTGGGGGGCATCTTCTGTGCCCTCTTCCCGTCCCTAGTATTTCAGGCTCCCTTTTCTCTCGCTCGCTCCCTCTCCTTCACTCTCTTCCAAGGAGATGAGATTCAGATCTGTGGGCCGTTGTTAACGCATTCCAGATGCCAGAAGCGATCTTGGCCCTGGCTCAGCAGTTCTGCCATTGGGCCTCTCCTCCCCCCGCCCCCCACCCCACCAACCCCCACCCCCACCCCCACCCCCCACCCCACCAACCCCCACCCCCACCCCGCCCCACTCCCGCGCCCAGAAGAGCCGGGAGAGGAAACAGGCAGGCTGGCGCCACCTGCTGGCACCAGCCCGAAGCGCAGCGAAGAGGAAGAGGATTTTAGGGTGGGGCTGGAGGTTTCCGGTAACTGGCTCAATTCACAAGTTCTGGGTGGAAGAATTCAGTTTATCTGATGAAAAGTCCTGGAGGGAAAAGATTATATAAATTAGGACACTTCAGTCCTTAGAAATGAACAATGAAGGGAACTAAAGATTTATGGAGCGTTTGGACAACTCTGTCTCATTTGGCTACTTTGTTATGTTCTATTTCTTTCTTTCCTTCTTTTTTTTTTTTTCTTTTTTCCCATTCTGGAATCCCAGCTGGGTTGCTTCGAATGTCAGATCCTTCGAAGGGTGGAGATTTTTGCATCCAGTCTTGTGTTCAACAAAATAAGGCACAAGAAGACTCCGTGCAGATTAACCAGTCTGTGGCTCGGTGAAATCCTATGGGTAGAGGAGGAGGGAGATTTAAAGTAAATGAAGCAAGTGGAAATAAATGGTCCTGTGAGTGTTAGGACAAAGCAACCGCGAGGATTTTCCAGGCTAGCTTATAGGCCATTGCCGCGCCAAACGGGAGGAACGTTTCCAAGATGGTGAATTATGGCGGTGTTGTACAAGGAGTGGACAGGATCAGGGGTTAGGATTCTGGGAGGCACAAGAATAAAGCCCCCAGAGCCAAGGAGTCAGGTGCTTCTGCTTCCCGCAGCTGGGTGAGTAGCACAGAAACCTAGACCATAATTTCTCAGGGAAAAGGATGAAAAGCACAGTCTCCCGAGAGCAGAGAGTATTTCCCCTGAACATGGTCCTGTCCGCATCCGATCAGGCCTGACCCAGCATCCTGAAACCACCAGGCCAGCCCCGGAGGCGCGGGCCCAGCCTTCAAAACGCTGTGAAGGGTCCCTACAGGGCTTTTTATTCGTGCATCGTCCACAGGGACAAAATTTCCACCGAGTAGGGTTTTCTACTCTTTCTGCCTTGTCTTCCCTTCCAGAGACTTTTGTCTTTCCTGGCTTGTCCCTGCGCTTGGGTAACAGAGAATGTAGACAGAACAGGGAAGGAGAGAAGCAGAACTGGAGTGGAGGTCATGGGCTTTCTGTTTCTGGTCAGACCACAATGTACTTGGGTGTCGATAGGAAGCAGAGGGGTTGCTTGGAGACAAACGGTGGACGGCCTGAGCTTTTAAATGGGGTGTATGTGGAAGAGTCGAGAATGGGGAGGCTGGAGGTCTGCAGCAGGTCTGGAGACCAGTAATGTGGGAAATACTGAGAACGTTTCAATGAGAGAGAAGAGTTTTGTTTTTTTTTTAAGTAATTTGTTCTGCATTAAGAATGCATTTCCCTCCCTCACCCCCACCTTAGGTGGTTTCTTGAAGGACCAAACCTCAGAATTACTTGTGAGTTGCCTTTTTTAAGGGGGAGAGAGGCAAGTATTTGCTGTTTCTTTGGATCAGCATCACGTAAGATGGGGCCACGGGGGCTGCCACCTGCACCGTGATGACACATCCAATGCATATGTGTTCTCAGCACTGAAAAGGAGTGGTAAGAAAGACAGACATGGAGCTATAGTCTCAGACTTTTTTTTCCCGTTCATATTTAAAGCAAACATGTCCAAAGGAAGTGAAAACATACCTATGTCAGTGTCTCTCTCTGGGCTAAGGTGTCTTCCCCAGATGCCTGGAGGGAGAACTTTGGTCCAAGTTGCATGAGTGTTGATGAAGTTCTGTGTGGGGATGGAGTTTATTAACGGGGTTTGAGGCTGTGCGATGTGTGCCAATGCTCCTACCAATCTGGGGCAATGAGCGTTGTGGTTCGGAGCACAGGGCCTTCATCAATCCTCCCCAGGTCCAAAGCCCAGCACAGCGACTCCTTCCCCATGTGACCCAAGCTAGTCACGTCTCCTCTTGGTGCCTCGACTTCTTCGTTGGTGAGGTGGGGATAAAAATAGAACCAGTCCCGGGGCGCCTGGGTGGCTCAGTCGTTAAGTGTCTGCCTTCGGCTCAGGTCACAATCCCAGGGTGCTGGGATCGAGCCCCGCATCGGGCTCCCTGCTCCGCGGGAAGCCTGCTTCTCCCCCTCCCACTCCCCCTGCTTGTGTTCCCTCTCTCGCTGTCTCTCTCTGTCTCTCTCTGTCAAATAAATAAATAAAATCTTTAAAAAAAAAAAATAGAACCAGTCCCTTGAAGTCAAGAGTCACCATAAGGAATAAATGAGTGAATAGGTGAAGTTGTTAGCCCAGTGGCCACCATCTTGTAATGTCCATTCAACGTTAGCGGCTTGTGGGGAAGGAGCACTGTTATCTAAAATGGGCATGCTCAGGCCCTTAATGAATATCTGTGGTCTGATTATTCAGTTAGATCAACCCAGAGGCCACCTGTACTTGTCCCACTGGCTGATGGCATCCCTCCATTGGGGATCTCTTCTTTTGGGTCCAAGGTATCTCTGAGTTGGAGGGTGATGAGGGGTCTGACTCTGTGTCCTCATGCTGACCCTGGTAACTCTGACTCTTTTCCACCTCCTGTAGCAAGCGTCCACTTCCCCTCATGTGGACATGGGGAAGAGACGATGTTGGCAGACAATTCGGGGCAACCATGGTCTTTGTTCCCTTCCCAGAGCTTTTGGAAGGAGCAGAGAGACATCACAGGCCACTGATGTCTACTCAGTGTTGGTGCCCCAGCCACAACGGACAAGGGCAGGCCAGGTCCTGCTCAGGCCCTGCAGTTGCCCACATGCTCTGCTCCAACCCGGCCAAGGTCTCCCTCTTATTCCTCAGGAGGTTGGGTTCCCACCGTCTGTCTGCTCTTCCCTGGGGCTCCCAAAACCCAGTTCCCCTCACTGTGGCTTCCCTGTTGCTTCTCGCCACATCCACAGCTCCACCACCTTCGTGAGAAGAGTACCTACACTGGGACCGGGAAAAAGACCCAATAATAGCTTACAAATGGATACGGGACAAGGCATTGTTGTAACCTTTTAAAATACTTCCAGTGTTTCCAGACCTACTTCTTGGTCATGTCTTCTACGGCCATTTGCTCTCTTGAGTTCCTTCTGCCTCTTTATAATGAAAAGCTAAATTCACCGTCCAGCCTCAGCTCCTTCACTGTCTAGACAGCGAGCGCCCTGGCAAGTGGGGTGCACTCACCCCGTGTGGGGGGGTCTGAGATGAGTCTCTGTAGTGTGGTCAGAAGATGCTCTAGCTTTGATTTCTAATTGTTTTTATTTTATTTTTTAGCTTTTATGTTTGCGTCTGTTTTAGATTTTACATAGGAGAGCGGTGATAACTACGTGTATGAATCAATGCACAGCTGTTGGGGGTGCATGCTCAGACGTGGAGGTGCACAGTGTCAAAGGTTTGGTGACCTCTGTCCTGGCCCACAGCTCCTGTCCAGCATTCTCTGATCTGGCTCTCGGTGGTTTTTCCTGCTTCATCAGCCCCCAGAGCAGTTCCCCTCCTAACTGCAGGGAGAGCCAGGCACCAACCAGCCTTTGAAAGGACACTGGGGAGGCTCAGGCCTGAGCCTGCATTAACCCTTCAGTAGCTGGTCTGGGGAGATGGTTGGGCTCCTGGTGGATGGAGGGGCAGCCCAAGGTCTGGCATGCCCTTGGTGACTTGGGGCAGCTGCTGGTTATGAGGAGTCAGGAAGTATTTAGAGCTGCCCGAGATGAATGTCAGTCCCCCTGCAAGCACACCCTTCCTTGCAGTGGGCGGTTCAAACCTCGCTGCCCCTCTGCAAATCCTGCCTCTCTTTCTCTGTTCCGTGAGGGTCAAGTGCCTTTCCACCTTTTCTCTGCCTGTTAAAATGCCACTCACCCTTCAGGATCTAGTTCGAATTCTCCCTTCTCAGAGAAAACCCTCTGCGGCTCCCAGTTAGGACTGTCCTCCTTCCCATTTAGCGCTTACTGTAACGTGCGCTATTGGTGGGGGCTGGCTCTCACGCACGCGCTGGCTCGCTCTCTCTCTCTCTGCACCCCCCCCTCCCCAGCCCTTTGTCCCCAACTCTTACCCAGAAGAAACACTGTAAGCTCCTGGAGAGGAGAAACGCCTGTATCTTCACAAGCCTAAGATGCATCGTTATTTTATACATCTCTAAGAAAGAAAAGAACCTGCCAATAGACGACATACCCTGATTTTGGAGATGCTGACATTGTCTTTTAAGTGCTGCTTAGAATGAGTGAAACATGAGGGGCGTCCGGGTGCCTCAGTCGGTTAAGCGTCTGTGTTCGGCTCAGGTCATGATCCCGGAGTCCCGGGATCGAGCCCCGCATCGGGCTCCTTGCTCAGCAGGGAGTCTGCTTCTCCCTCTGCCATGCCCCCTGCTTGTGCTCTCTCTCTCAAATAAATAAATAAAATCTTTTTAAAAAAGAATTAATGAAACGTGGTGCCCAATTCATATCTGCATTGCCCCCTGTCTTGGACCGTGTTTGCATGTAGTATGTGACCAGTAAATATCGTCCTGTGCTTTGTGCTTTGTTGGAGGGTCTAGCACAGAATTCCAGGGGAGGAAGCAGTGAGGAGAGGATGGCACGGGAAGAATGAAGGGGGGGGGAATCAGAGGGGGAGACGAACCATGTGAGACGATGGACTCTGAAAAACACACTGAGGGTTCTAGAGGGGAGGGGGGTGGGGGGATGGGTTAGCCTGGTGATGGGTATTAAAGAGGGCACGTTCTGCGTGGAGCACTGGGTGTTATGCACAAACAATGAATCATGGAACGCTACATCAAAAACTAATGATGTGATGTATGGTGACTAACGTAACATAATTAAAAATAAATAAATAAAATAAAATGTTAACGAAAATTTGTATAGAATACGAAAAAAAAAAAGAGAATGCAGGGAGCAAAGACAGTTGAAATTCATGGAGCCCTCCTCACGCGTCAGGTGTGGTTTGGGGAAGGAGTTCGGGGTGAAGGGACCCCAGATCCCAGGCAGAGTTCCAACTCTGTGATGGCCTTTCTGAATGTCCCCAGAGAGCCACTTAATCCCTTTGACATTCCCTGTACTGGCTGATGACAAGTTGGTGACACCTCACATTTACAGACTGCTAACGACAAGGCCAGCACTTTTATACCTGTTTATTTTATAAAAATATTAACATATTTTTTTAAATGGGAAACCAGTGTTCCAGGCCCTTTTGATTTTAAGGATAGTAGGAGGGTCAGCCTTATCCCCCTACCCTGCCATGGGTCACGTGACCTTAGGCCACTTTCTGCGTTTCATACCTAAGGCAACAGGATCACAAAAGTTAATCACAGGTACCCGGTCTACTAGGGGCATTTTATGGAGACAAACTACCGGACTGAATGTCAAAGAGCTTTGAGAAGTGCGGAGCCAGACAAATGTGAGAGATTGTGATGGGCCAACAATGACATTGCAGATTTGAAAGTGCTCACTGCCCTCGAGAACAAGGGTCCTGTTCCACTCCAATGTATCACCATAAGAGAGACAGAGTCCCTGTTCTCAAGGCATACTTTTGCCGTGCCAGAAGCCTTCAGAAAATGTCAAAATCATAACGTGGTAATCGCAAGGCATCTTAAAAGTTTCTCCAGCTCTCAGAGACCCAGTGGAATTGGTTTTAGCTCTTGAAGAATTGGAATCATTAAGGCACATAAAATCTCAATAGAGTTTGTGGTGATCCAACAATTCTGGCTCTCGGGACAGTTAATAAACTGCAAGACAGACGTTTTGATCTAATGGCTCCCATTTTCCCATTTCGCTTTGCTCTGGTCAGAAAACTGGTCCGGTCCCTAAGCTTCTCCAAATCAAAATAACCCTTGACTCCACTGGATGGCTCGAGAATACCATTATGTTCTTCATTTTCCCTTTCGATAGTATTTTGTGACTCTGGAAAAAGTAAACTTGCGATATCTAGCATGTAAAAGTTAGGCAATCTGATATCTTTAAAGCATAAGATCGGACTTAAATTACAGAAGCGCAAGGAAGACTCCAGGAATTGGAGATTATGGCTTCATCTGTGGATGTTCAGAGCACTGGGTCTCAAAGTACTGGACCACTTGTTAAAACACGGACTGCCGGGCCCCCATCCCAGAGCTGTTCACTCCCTAGGTCTCGGGCGGGATACCAGGATCTGCCTTACTGGCAATTTATGCCGGTGCTCTTGGGACCCCTCTTTGAGAACAACGGACTTAATAGCTTCTGGAAGAGCCAGGGCGGACAAACCACTGAACTGAAGCCTTCTCTTCTGTTTTTCTCGGGATGTGGGCTGTTATGATGTGAGGAGGCTGGGGTTAGACGCTGGAAAAGACAAGGTGATGGGTGTCCTTTGTAAAATCTTTGCCAACGTTTCTCTAAGTCAGGCTGTTTCCTTGCCCTGGCATTCTCCCTTCCTTGAGCTAGAAATCATGAGATCTAAGGTTCTTCTTTTAAGACCAGACTCTGGGGCACCTGCGTGGCTCAGGGGGTTAAGCGTCTGACTCTGGATTTCGGCTCAGGTCATGATCTTGGGGTCCTGGGATCGAGCCACGCGTCAGACTCTGCGCTCAGCAGGGAGTCTGTTTGAGGATTCTCTCTCCCTCTCCCTCTGCTCCTCCCCTGCTCACGCTGTCTTGCTGTCTCTCTCAAATAAATAAATAAATCTTAAAAAATAAATAACTAAATAAGACCAGACTCTGTCTCCCTGGGATCCCAAAGGGACTTTTCCTCTCAGGACTCAAAGGGGCCTAGGCTCCCCGGGGAGAATCTGCCAGTACCAATAACTCGGACAGCCCACACACCCGTGCGGTTCAAACCAGTGTTGGTCAAGGGTCAACTCTGTATATATATGTGTACGTGTGTGTGTGTGTACATGTGTGTGTCTGTGTGTGTGTGTGTATAAAATATATATATTTATTAAATGGCCCATCGAAAATCGCTGAGACATTTTCATGAACACAGTATGCTTCAGCTTTGGAATTCCTGGGTGACACTCCCGCTTATCAACTCCTAAAGCATCCACCGAGTATCAAGCAAACCAATCCTACTACCATGACCAAAGTAAATTGGATCAAAGGAAGGTGCCCAGGTTAGAAGCCACACCGAATCGAGGGGAGCCGAGCCATCGACTGCCCTGCTTGGGGTGGCTGAAGGAGGGTGGGGTGAGACCTCGGGCGCGAGTCCTGCCCCTCCTGGGCTCTCATTTCTCCTTCTGCAAAGCGAGGATGCGAACCTCCACTGGCGCAGGAGAGCTTTCGAGCTCACTGCCATGAACACAGTGACTTTCTGTTCTTCACATCCACTCCTGGTCCCCTTTTCTCTGTGCTATGTGAGGAACTCGCCCGATCATCAGATTTGAGTTGGGGGAGGTGTCGGGTGCTCAGAAAGACTGAGAACAGCCCCCCTAGGAAACCAAGGCAGACTCAGACTGTAGGGTCAGACTCAAATGGCAAGGAGCTCAGACAATGTCACATTGTGGAGTTTCAAAACACGCATTTTTGAGAGCCTGGGCTTACTGAGTCAGCGATCTGGAACATTCTCAAGAGACTAAAAATATCCCAAGAGTGGACTGAATTTTAAACTACGCTTTAAAAAACTTTCTATGCGAAAACAATTGGGCATTTCTTCTTTAAAACGGCTCTGTATTTTTCTTTATTTAGATTTTCACGACTGCAAATAAGAAGTATAGGGTGGCGGGAGGGGCGGGTTTCAAGCCTCAGATGGAGCGTGGAACGTCATGGCCCAGAGGGTCATCTGGTCTTAAGATTGTATCCAGGGGACCAAGATTTATAACCTTCAATCTCTCAAACAATTTACATTTTCAGAGCAAAGAGGTAGAATGTTTGCTCTTGCCCTTCTGACAGTTTGAGGATTTGCTAACATAGCATCCATTAGCAGGACAAAAGAATGTTTTCAAGCAGGTGTAAGTAGCTGCCACTGACTTAGTTCTTGGTATCACCTGCCTTCCCTGAGCAAGACACGTGTGAGAGATTTGTGTACAGTCTGAAGCCGGTAAAACATGTACCCGAATATCAGCACCACCCTCACCGCCTTCCCCCCACCCGCAACCCTTTTCCCCAATTCACACTAAAATACACTTGGACTCATGAAAGGCAAAAGCTCATGGTCCTGAAAATGTGAACTAGGTAAACCACTGCCTGAATCTCAGCATGAAACAGAAGGACCTGGAAGGAAAAAGGACCTTCCCTGATTTTCCCAGGTGTGCTCTGAATCCAGGGATGGACGGCAAGGGAGGCACAGAGACCCCATGTCTGTCACTAACGGGAAAGCCGCAGCGCTGAGAAGCAGCTCCGCACCCGGCCAAGAGAACTTCCCCTCCGCTCTTCACGGGGTGCAGCACCTTACCTTGGATGAATGAATCTGAATATGACTTTGGTGAGGACACAATTCAGTCCATAGCGCCTGCATTCAACATGCATTTACAGAGCACCTACTATGTGCTGGCCATGGGTTGGGTGTCGGGGATATGGAAGTTAATAAGACATGGATCCTGACCTTAAGAAGCTCCCACTCAGTAGGAGCACAAAGGAGACACATTACTGCAATTCAGTGCAGGAGTTACAGTCATAGAGGCAGACAGGGAGTGCCGTGGGGGCAAAGACAGGGCCTGAGAGCATCAGAGAAGGCTTCTTGAAGGAGGTGGCATCTGAGCGGAGTCCTTCTGTTCTTTATCTAATTGGGCTTTTTATTATAAAAGTGACAACTGGGGGCACCTTGATGGCTCCGTCAGTTGAGCATCCGATTTTTGATTTCGGCTCGGGTCACGATCTCAGGGTCGTGAGATCCAGTTCGGCATCAATCTCTGCACTCAGCCCAGAGTCTGCTTGAGATTCTCTCTCTCTCCCTCTCTCTGCCCCGCCCCCCACTTGTGCACACTCTCTCTAAAATAAATAAATAAAATCTTTTTTTTTTAAAGTTATCACTGGACTCAGCATAACAAGTAGAATAATATACAGATTTATGGGGGGAAAAAAAACTACTAATCCGCATGTCGCCTACAGTCCCCGCTTCTAATCTAATTAAGGTTAACAATTTGGTACGGGCCTTTGCTCGCCTTTTACTGTGCTCCTGCAAATCGACACGCGCATATATGAAAGAGTCTTACTAGTTGTTTAAATTCTGCAATAAAAATGCAGTTTTATGCTGTGCACATCACTCTGCGCCTTGGTTTTCCCAGTTAGCTCTATCTCGGTGGTTGCTCGAGAGGGAAACACGTGGGCCCTGCTCATTCTCTTTCACCAGCTGTACACTGAGTAGTGGTGTGCCTGTCTAGCCGGTCTTCAGTCGGTGTTAAGGCGTCCATGCATTTTCTTTGCTTATCCATATTTCTCACTCAGTTGTATTTCAGTTAGAAAGCTCACTCCTCTTAGAGGAGTGTGTGGGTCAGAAGTTGGACAGGGCAGCATACAGCTGTGCTCGACTAAACAGATCCGGGGACCTGAGAGCAGATGGCCGGGAGTCTGGCTGCATGACAGTCGGCTCAGAAGCGCACACAATTCTTAATTCGTGCCCTTTCATCGTTAACCCTACAAATTAACAAGGTGGTTTTCGCACCCCAGCTGGGATCTCGGGAAATGTACCTAAGCATTTGGTATGGATAGGACGAGATGGCAGACTGCCCAGCCAGTCCCTTCCCCATGCAGGTGGCCCAGGGCGGCACTGGGCGGTGCACCTGCCCAGTCCGGGTGTGACCGCGCGCTGTGTGTCTGGTATGGCTAACCTGGAGTGGAAGGAGTGAGCTCTGCCCAGAGCAGTCTGTGTGATAAGCCAGTCCGTGTGTTGAGGTTGTCACTGTCCATGATGCTCTGTCCCAAGTGCTCAGTCTGTCCGAGCCAGCTGGGGGTAGACCTGAGACTATTTCTCCTGGAGGTCATTACAGGCCTGGACAAAGTCTTCTGCTTTGGCTGGGGTGGGGATACCGGACTCCCCTCTTGTTGCTGGGTCTTGGACCACCCCCCCCATCCCTCCAGCAGTGTTTCCCTAGCTTGGCAAGAGGCCACGTAGCCAGAAGGTGGCGAACTTGAACCCAGGCTGCCCGTTCTTGTCTCGCAAGAAGGTGTTAGCTGGGCTGGTGTCTCTGGAGGCCTCGCCCCTTGGCTTATAGACAGCGTCCTTCTGTCCATGTGAGTCTGCGCCCTAATCTCCTTATAAGGACACCAGGCCTATTAGATCAGGGCCCATGATAATGCCCTCGCTTTAACTTAATCACCCCCAGTAAAGGGCCCGTCTCCAAAGACAGTCACATTCTGAGGTTTTGGGGAGTTAGGACTTCAACATATGAGTTTGGTGGGGATGGGACAGTTAGCAATGGGACAATGGGTTTGGTTCCAGGAAGACCAAGTTTGAGGTGACGGCCAGACCTCCCAAGTATAAGTATCCAGCAGGCTGTATTGCAGATCTGGGCATAAAATTGAGGTTGCGCACAACTAAAAGAAGCTGCCTGCCCACCCAACTCAGGGTGTGTGCTGTGCACACAGGCGTGGCTTCTCACCCGGGGTGTGCAAGTCCAGAAACTCCACCATCTCCGCTTCACCGAGCTCTGACTAAGCCCCGGTAAGTCAGTTCCCACTCGGCAAACTCAAAAGAGACCACTTCATAAATGAGAGGGCCTGTTTAATAATTAACCCCTGCAGAAATCCCTGGAAGGCTAATGAGTGCCAGTCATCTCCCTGGGGCGCTCCTTCCTGTTGACCACTTGGATTTCTCGCCCCTTCCCCCATCACCCTGCGCCGACGAGAAGCCTTCTGTGGCCCCAGGACCGGGCCCCACTCAATTTCACATCCCCTTCCCTTTACCCCTAAATGTATCTTATTTATTTATTTATTTATTTTAGGATTTTTATTTATTTATCAGAGAAGGAGAGAGAGAGAGCACGAGCAGGGGGAAGGGGCAGAGGGAGAGGGAGAAGGGACACGGGGCTCCATCCCAGGACCCCGGGATCATCGTAAGCAAAAGGCAGACACTTAAACAACTGAGCCACCCAGGCGCCCCCCTAAATGTATCTTATTAATATTTGTATCCTACCCAGCACCTAACACAGTGTCTTTCAGGCCGCAGCTGGCCAGGAAATATGTGTTGATGGTCACACAGGCAGGACAGGGTCTGGTCTCTCAGGGGGGCGCCGCGGAGCACTTAGGAGTGAGGGGTTTGGGGTCAGACTTCCTAAGCCTGAGTTCTGTTTCTGCCAAGTACGAGCTGTGTGAGCCTGAGGAGAATCAGCTGCTCCGTGTCTCAGTCCCTCATCTTCTCAGATGAAGGGGATATCACTGTAGCTACCTCATACAGTCATCAGGAACATCAGTGAGGTGATGTGTGTAAAGGACTCGGGGGCGGTGCAGGACGGTAAAATTATACAATTATATAAGTCTAATTATACAAGTGCTGGTAATTTTTAATATCCACTGTGCGGCTTGCCACATTACCTAGTCCGTCTCATTAAATCTCCAAGCAACTATTGGAGATGGGTTTTTCCAGCCCTCCTTAAAGAGGAAGCCCGGTCCAGTGCGGGGAGCCGCTGAGCTGGTCGGGGGCAGGCACAGAATGTGAGCCCAGAGCTGAGCCTTGAGACTTTTCCCTTTCTACCACACCGCGAATCAGGCTGAAGATAATCCTCAGCCAAGAAGAACGCCCCCAGGCTCTCACAGAGAGCCCCATGGGCACGAAGAAGCGTCACAAGGTGGGGTTCTAACCCCAAAAATAAGGCATTCAGAGATGCGGTCATGTCCCAACTCCCACTCTATATGGTTGCAACCTTATACACTGTATCAACATCACATCCAGGCTCCATACCTTTTGCATTTGCATCATCCAGGAGCCATCCCTTGTATTCAGTGCCCCCAAAATGTCCCCCTTGGCACTCAGCCAAACCTCCAGCATGCTCACCGTTCCCACATAGCTCCGACGTGGGTAAAACAGGACAGCTGGGCTCTCCAGCAGCTGACGGAAACATAGATCCTGGCCAGGACGGGTCGCTACTGTGCCTCAGAGAATCGTAAGCGTTCCTTCGGTCCTGGGACAGCAAATAGTGAGACACCGTCAGTACTAATCCTAACTATGAGACGTCATCATCGAGAATCAGAGTTCCCAGAGAATTTCCATGGCTAAGACTGAGCTCGGTGGACAAGAGCTCCATGGTTGATTAGTGATGTCTGCCAGGGGCACAGCACGGGGAGGCAACAGACCAGATATATGTTTGCCAACCCCCCTTGAGCGTCCACGCAGGTATAGAGGAAGCACCCGGTATCCACATAGTTTATTACAACGTGGATATGACACATGTGCGGAAAGGCACACCAAAGGTGAGAAATCAAATAAAAATATAAATACAATCGATATGTGAGGGAAATTCCTGTTTTAAAACCCTAGGTAGTCTTTTCTTTATTTTATGGGGTGGGGTCTTCGGGGATTCTTACTTTTCTCAACATTCTTCAAAGCACAGTCAGTTGGTGTCGCCTGCCTCTTATAGAGTCCAAGCTAAAAAAAAAAAATCAAGCCATAAAAAATCTTGAGAATGGGCCGCGGATGTCATTTAGGTCAGTCCCTTGCCCGTAGCAGGAACACTTCTGGCGACAGCCCAGCACACCTGTTCAGTCCCTTCATCGGCCCAGATAGGCAAGGCGGCCAGTCGTACCTGATCGACGTGATTGCCAATGAAGTGTTTCCTTGGACTCAGCCAAAATCCTCTCCCTGTAATCTCTCACCAAGCACCCTAATTCTGTCTCCCGGAGCCTTACAGACCACGAATACCCTACTCAACATGACAGTCCTTCCAATCTCTGAAGACACTCTGCAGGAACCCCCAGCCCCACCCCCCAAGTCTTTTCTGCTCCCAGCTCAACAGCCCCAGGACTCGTACCGTTTCCCAGATGACCAGACTTCAGATCACCTGTTCACCCTGGGCTCCCTTCTTTAGATCATCTTTGATCCCAGCTCTGTTTACTTTCCTGCTCCCTGATCTCATTGTCAGAAATTGCCTCCAGGCAGAAAGCCAGGGTGATTATAAGGCTCACTCAAATTTATTTCCCCATTCTCAGGCACTGCAATTATGCACCGTGTGTTGTCTAATGCCTGGGCGGGGGGGGGAAATGACTTCATCTATCGTGTCCAGTCTTCTGATTGTTTTCTATGGGAGGCTGAGTCTAGTCCTTGCTACCACATTGTGGCTGATAGCGGAAGTCCCCAGAAAACATTTTTTTTCCTATACGCTTATAATTCTGAAAGTTCTTCCTGGGACTTTTTAGAGACTCGCCCAATGTCGCGTCCCACAAGTGATGTGTAGGAATGCCTGGTCCAGAAGTTCTCTGAAGGTTCTCTTAGGTCTGTTTCCATAGTTGTGTGTTACCAGGGGCTTGCAATACGTGATCATTTACTCCTCACAATTCCTGTGAAGCGAGGAGATCTATCACCATTTTGCAAACAAGAGAACAAGGCTTGAAAAGACTAATGAGGTTAAAAGTGATCAGGGCCCCACATCGACAAGGCAACCTTGCCCTTCAGGGTGACATCAAGCAAGATACCGATGCCTTTCCTGTAAGTCCCAGCCTCCCAAACATGTATTACTAATATTAGTATTAAGTATATTAATATTATTATTGATATTATTATTTATATTAATGTTATTAATATTATTTGAAAATTAATATATTACACACATAATATTAAAGTTTAAATGGAAAAATATGTGTGCTTTCTAGTCACTGTGACTTTACCTGACCACAGATCTTTCTAAAACTTCAGCCTGATCCTTTTTCAGTTTCAAAACTGGGCAAAATGGGGCACCTGGGTGGCGCAGTCAGTTAACTCTTGATTTTGGCTCAGATTATGATCTCAGGGTCGTGAGATCGAGCCCTGTGGCAGGCTCCATGCTCAGCGGGGAGTCTGCTTGAAGATTCTCTTTCTCCCTCTCCCTCTGCCCCTCCTCCCACTCGTGCTCATGCTCTCTCTCTAAAAACAAATAAGTAAATTAAAAAAAAAAAAACGGGCAAAATGGGAGAATTATCTTTTAAAAATAGAAAGAACCAAACAGACTCAAGAAGAATAGACAAGACTAGTAGCAATAAAAGTAACTGAATCAGGAACTTAAAACACACATGCACAAGCACATAACGTGAACACACTATCACCATGCTTAGAGTTTCACAAGCAGATTCTACCAAACACACAAGGAACAGGTAATCCCTGTTTTGCACAAACTGGTCCAGAGGAAGGAAAAAGATACAGTCCTGAACTCCTTTTATAAGGCTGATATAACCTTGATACCTTCCCACAAAGAAAACACCAGGCTCAAGCCGTCCTTCCAGCCACGACCAACCACTAAAGAAAACAATATTTCCAATGTTACACAAAGAACTCTATGATAGAGAGAAAGAGGGACTGACTGCCAACTCACTTTACAAGGCAATCCTACCCTTATAACAAAATTCAATAGGACAGTTCGAAAAAGTAAAATTTCAAAAAAAAAAAGAGAGAAAGTACAATTTCATATCAATCTCACTTATAAACATAGATGAAAAAAGTCATCTAAAATATAGAAGCAAACCCAACCCAGCTATATGTAAAAATAGTGAGGGGTGCGCCTGGCTGGCTCATTCCATAGAGCATGTGAATCTTGATCTCAAGGTAGTGAGTTTAAGCCCCACATTGGGCATAGAGCCTCTTTAAAAAACAAAGGTGAGGGATCATGAACACATTGTATTTATTCCATGAGTTTGGTTTGACATTAGAAAATTATTTAATATAATTCACCACTAAAGGAGAAAAACAAAATGACCTTCCCAAAGAATGCAGAAAAAAGTGTTTGATACCATTCATCTCCCATCCATGACAAAAATCTCTCAGCAAGCTAGGATTAGATAGAAACTTCCTCTTTCTGATATATAGTATCTAAAAACTTCTATAGCAAATATATTTAATGGCAAAATGTTGAAAACATTCCCTTTAATATCAGGAACAATACTTTGCTATCACCACATCTTTACAACATTATACCACAGTTCCTAGCCAGTGGAATGAGGCATAATTAGATAAATAATATAAAAATTGGAAACAAAGAATCAAATTTGTCTTTATTTGCAATTAGCATGACTGTCTCCATAAAAATCCCAAAAGTATTTGCACAAAAATCCTAAAGTATGTAAGTTTAAAACAAACATTTAGGAAATGTGGTTGTAAAAGATACTATTTATGATATCAAAAAAGAAAAAGTACCAGGGCACCTGGCTGGCTCAGTTGGTAGGGCGGGCAACTCTTGATCTCCAGGTCGTGAGTTTGAGCCCTACATTGGGAATAGAAGTTACTTGACAGATAGATAGACAGATAGATAGATAGACCGACCTACAATAAAGCTAACAAATATATAAAAGGTATCTGGAAAAAATAAAAACTTTACTAAAAGAAATCAAGGAATGAAGTTATACACAATGTCCATGGATCAGAATACTCACTACAGAAAAGATGAGAATACCCCATAGGGCGCCTGGATGGCTCAGTTGGTTAAGCGTCTGCCTTCGGCTCAAGTCATGAGCTAAGCTCGTGCTCTCTCTCCCAAATAAATAAATAAATTTAATTTTTTATTATTAAAAAATTAAAAAAATAAATAAATAAGGCCGCCTATTGAATAGGGCATACATTATATCTGCTCACATTCCATTCACCAAAGCAAGTCATATGATTAAGTTCAAGATGGTGGTAAAGTGGAGAATATTCTGCCCACAATGAACCATGGCAAAGGCAGGAAGGAAAAGAAAAATTATGAGCAAATAATACAATTTATTACAGATCTTTATGTGACACCATACCAAAAAAAAAAGTCAATATTAAAGGCTTAAAGACATAAATGTAAAAGACAAAGTTATGAAACTTTTAGGAGAATATGTCCTTAGGGCAAGAAAGAGGTTCCCAAGTATGGCACATAAAAAAAGGAACCCGTTAAAAATTTGATAATTTCAATATTAAAATTAAAAACTTACATTCATCAGGATTTCAAGATGGGACAAAACATTTGCATCTATTCATCAGCACTGACTTTAATTAATTACACCACAGGAAACATGGATTTAGTCCTAACTCACTACTTGCAGGCTAATTTTCCAGGAAAATCATCATTTCCCATTAAACCAAATAAATAAGGTGCTGCAACGGGAGGGTTTCATTTACATTTTATGTTGGTGTATTGCCATCTAGCGGCCAGTGTGCAAGTTACAAGCAAAAAGAGGATGGGGCACGTGGGTGGCGGAGTCAGTTAAGCGTCTGACTCTTGATTTCCGCTCAGGTCATGATCTCAGGAGTGTGGGATCGAGCCCTATGTCAGCATGGGGCCTACTTAAGATTTTCTGCTCCTCTCCCCCACTTAAAAAAAAAGAGATAAAAAGAGCGGGCAGAGAAAAACATCCTCGAAGAAATGTTTACAATTATGAAGACTAATCCATGCATGACATTGTTGGATTTCAACAACCATCTGAAAAACATAACAGGATGCCTTTTAAATATAAAATAAATTATAAACGACCACTGTAGCAATTTACCAGCCTATATAATCTTATGATCCCTCGCTTGTTCTAAGCAAAATGAAAAATAAGAGAGTCAGCCTTCTTTCCTGCAACTGACTGCTTTGCTACATTTGAATTCTCCATGCCATATGTTGGATGGGAATCTAAATTAAAGAGAAGCTGCTCTAACTAGGGGTTAGATTTCCTGACCGCTCTACCTTTCGCTAGCTAAAAACTCTGTTTCCCTTTCTGAATAAGTTACCATTATAACGTGCTTACCATGAGCTTGGAGCCATGATGAATATTTACGTGGATTATCTCACTTAATCCTTGTGAATCCCTCCCTCTGCTAACTCAAAGGGTAAGTGATCTTACTTATGAGACTCAGCTTACTGCCTCATCTATAAAAATGGGGTAAGTGACCTGTTCAAAGTCAAAACCAGGAGAGAGAATTGCATCCATGACCCAGGTATGTCTGAATCAAACACAGGTTCTTCATGATTACATCGTGCCATGTACAACACTCCTGCACAACTCCAAGAATGTTGTGAGGACGAAACAAGTCACGGAAAGCACTTTTTGGAGAAAGTGCAATGTTTGAAAGCTTATATGTAAAATGCCATTACCACCACAAATAGGTGTAACATGCTCTATTAGGACAACCATTACTTTACAAAAGTATTATTCGGTTATGGATTGCTTTTTCTCAGTAGTGATGTCTCCTCTTTCATTTTGGTTTTAGTAATTTTAATCTTTTCCTAGTGAGTTGAGCTGAAAATTCGTCAATTTTGTTGATCCTTTCAAAGAACCAATTTTGGGTTCTGTTGATTTTCTCTATTGTTCTCCTATTCTCAGTTTCTTTTATTTCCTCTCTAGTATTTCTTTCCTTGCTCACTTTGGGTTTACTTTGCTTTTCTTTTTCTAGTTTCCTAAGGTGAAAAATTGGACTATTGATTTGAGATCTTTTTTCTTAAGACTTTTTTTTTTTTAGTTTTAGATTCATAGCAAAATTGAGAGGAAAATACAAAGATTTTTCATATACTCCCTGCCCTACAGATGCATAACCTTCCCCATGATCAATATCCCCCACCAGAGTGGTATCTTTGTTACAATTGATAAACCTATATTGACACATCATCATCACCCAAAGTCCATAGTTTTCCTTAGGCATCACTCTCGGTGTTGTACATTTTGCATCCGGACAGAGGTAAGATGCCATGTATCCATCATTATAGTATCATACAGAGTATTTTGCCTTTTCCAGAATGTCATGTAGTTGGAATCATAACGTGTAGTCTTTTCAGATTGGCTTCTTACATTTAGTATTATACATTTGTTTCCTCCATGTCTTTTTGTGGCTTAATAGTTCATTTCTTTTTAGCGATGAATAATATTCCATTGTCTGGGGTCACCTGGGTGACTCAGTAGGTTAAGCGTCCGACTCTTGATTTCGGCTCAGGTCATGATCTCATGGTCATGAGATCGAGCCCCGCATGAGGCTCCACACTGAGAGTGAAGTCAGCTTGAGATTCTCTCTCCCTGTCTGCCCCTCCCCCACACACTCACATGCACATGCACTCGCACATCCTCTCTCTCAAAAAAAAAAAAAAAAACCTGTAATATTCCATTGTCTGGATGTACCATAATTTAACTGTTCATTCACATACCGAAGGACATCCTAGTTGCTTCCAATTTGGGTCAATTATCAATAAAGTGGCTCTAAGCACCAATATCCAGCTTTTTGTGTGGACATGTTTCATTTCATTTAGACAAATAGCAGGGAGCACATTTGCTGGACCATATGGGAAGAGTATGTTCAGTTTTATAAAAAACTGTCCAACTGCCTTCCATAGTGGCTGCACCATTTTGCATTCCCACCAGCAATGAATGAGAGTTTATAGTTTACAGTTATATAGGGGTTTATACTTATAAATATCCCTCTAACCACTGCTTACGACTGCATCCTATACATTTTGGTGTGTTGTGTTTTCATTTTCATTAATCTCAAAGTATTTTCTAATTTTCTGTGGCCCACTGGTTACTTGCATGTGTTAATTTCCACATATTTGTGAATTTCCTAAATTTCCTTCTGCTCTTGATTTCTAATATAACTTCATTGTGGTCAGAGAACATACTTTGTACGGTTTTAATCCCTTTTGATTTACTGTGGATTATTTTACGGCCTAACATATGGTCTATCCTCAAGAATGTCCCGTGTGCTCGAGTAAAATATGTATGATACTGTTCTTGGATGGAATAGAGGTCTGTTAGATCTACTTCATTTACAGTGCTCTTGGATTCTCTAGTTCCTTGTTCTGCCTCATTCATCTATCCATTATTAAAAGGGAGATACTGGGGGGCCTGGGTGGCGCAGTTAAGTAGCCGACTCTTTGATTTCGGCTGAGGTCATGATCTCAGGGTTATGGGATCGAGCCCCGGGTCAGGCTCTGCGCTCAGCAGAGTCTGCTGGATATTCTCTTTCTCCCTCTCCCCCTCCCCAACTCTCTCTAAAATAAATAAATCTTTTTTAAAAAAATGAGATATTGAAGTCTCCAACTACTGTTAGATTTCCTGACCACACTAGCAAAGCAACTCAATTTTTCCTTCTAAACACCAGTTACCATTACAGAGTGCATGCCACGCACCTGGGACTATGCTGGATATTTTATATGGATTATCTCTTAATCATTAAAAATTACCAATAGTGAATCATTAGTAATAATAATTGAATTGCCTATTTCTCCCTTCAATTCTCTCAGCATTTGCTTCAGGCATTTTAGAGCTCTGTTGCCAAGTGCATATATAATTGTTAGGTCCTCCTAATGGACCAACCCTTTTATCAATATGTACTGTCGCTGGTGTCTTGTAGCATTTTTTTTTTGTCTTAAAGTCTATTTTGAATATGTCATCTTACAGCTTTCTGACCTCATCATTTCTGATGAGAAGCAAGCTTTTAATCTTTTTGAGCACCCTTTACATGTGATGGGTTGTATCCTCTTGCTGCTTTCAACATTCGCTGTCGTTAGCTTTTGAGTTTGACTATGATAACTTTAGATATGGATCTCTTTTGAGTTTACCATATTTAGAATTTGTTGAGCTTCTTAGATGTGCAGATTAATGGGTGTCTTTATTTCCCAAGTCCTTCATCAAATTTGGGAAGTTTTCAGCCATTAATTCTTCAAATACTCTTTCTGCCCCCTTCTTCTCCTTCTAGGACTCCCATAATGTGTATGTTGGTATGCCTGATGGTGTCCCACAAGACCCTTAGGTTGTCTTCACTCTTCATTCTTCTTTCTTTCTGCTCCTCAAACTGGATAATTACAACAGTCCTCTTTTCAAGGTTTCTGATTATTTCATCTGTCAAATCTGGTGAACTCCTCTCACAAATTTTTCATGTCAGTTATTGTACTTCTCAGTTCCAAAACTTCTATTTGGGTCCTTTTTTTTTTTTTTTAACAATTTTTATCTTTTTACTGATACTCTCATTTTGTACATAAGTAATTTTTCTAGTTTCTTTTAGCTCTTTGAACATATTTAAGACAGTTGATTTAAAGTCTGGGCTTCAAGGATGGTTTCTGTTTATTTTTTTTTCCCTGTGCATGAAACACATTTCTCGTTTCTTTGCCTATCTCGTAATTGTTGAACACTGGACAATTAAAATAAGGTGGCAATTCAGAAAATCAAATCTGTTGCCCCCTCCTTTTAAGTTTTTGTTCTTGCCGGGGTTTTTCGTGACTTTCCTGAACTGTTCTGTAAAGTCTGCATTTTTTTTTTAATTTTTATTAACATAATGTATTTGTTTCAAGGGTACAGGTGTGTGATTCATCAGTCTTACACAATTCACAGCACTCACCATAGTACTTACCATCCCCAATGTCCATCACTCAGCCACCCCACCCCTCCCACCCCCCTCCACTCCAGCAACCCTCCGTTTCCTGAGATTAAGAGTCTCTTATGGTTTGTCTCCCTCTCTGGTTTCATCTTGTTTCATTTTTCCCTCCCTTCCCCTATGATCGTCTGTCTTGTTTCTAAAATTCCTCACATCAGTGAGATCCTATGATACTTGTCTTTCTCTGACTTATTTCACTCAGCATAACACCCTCTAGTTCCATCCACGTCGTTGCAAATGGCAAGACCTCATTCCTTTTGATGGCTGCATAATATTCCATTGTGTATATATACCACATCTTCTTTATCCATTCATCTGTCGATGGACATCTTGGCTCTTTCCATAGTTTGGCTATTGTGGACATTGCTGCTATAAACATTGGGGTGCAGGTGCCCCTTCAGATCCCTACATTTCTATCTTTGGGGTAAATACCCAGTAGTGCAATTGCTGGGTTGTAGGGTAGCTCTATTTTCAACTTTTTGAGGAACCTCCATACTGTTTTCCAGAGTAACTGCACCAGCTTGCACTCCCACCAACAGTGTATAAGGGTTCCTTGTAAAGTCTGCATTATTTATCATGTGTAGCCACTGTTATCTCTACTGTTAGCTTAGTCTTCATCTAATAATTAGATAGGATCTTCTTAAGCACCCGAAACAGTATCTCCCACCTTTTGCTGAGGGGCTCATGTGTACTAGGGCACATCTTCAAGACTCCAACTGTTAACAACTCTCCCTAAGCCTCTAGTTTCTGTTTGTGCAGAGCCTCAAGATCATCCAGAACTGAGAGACTGGGGCCTTTTCAGGTCTTTCCTGGGCATGCAAATCCTGTACATGCATATGCCTTTCCACATCTCTAGAAATAGCGTAAGGCTTTTCAAAGCCTCTTATGGGCATCTCACTCTTAAAACTTTTGAATTTTTTGGACCAGTCTCATTTGCCCCAACTGGCATTACCATTTCAGGCAGCTGTGCTGTTGATGCAATTACCACTGATTATTTCCAACAAATAACCTGCGGACGGGGTTTTTCCTCAATGGGTCATGTTAAATAAAGATAAGCCCCATGACTGGGATTTTTCTAGGGAGCTGTCAGACGGATCAAATACTGACAATTCTTTTGGATAACTCCAAGCCTATTTAGGGGAATTCCAAATTCTTCCAGTGGTTGCTAGGCCATTGCCTTTCACAGTTACTGTGGTTCAAGGTTGCTGGTTTTCAAGGCTACCGCAGAGCTGGGGAGAGGGGGATAGGGCATCGGGACAAGTTAAAATACTAGTTGGCAAAGCAGGAGTCAGTCACTCATGTAAGCCAGGAGAGGGGAGGGCGGGTGTTTGGTCATTTTCTGTGGTTTGCACAGTATTCTTGTTTCTATGCTCCAACATGATTCCAGTGTCCTTATTTCTGCCTTGCTCCGTCACAGTCACAGAATGGCTTTGTCAGATGTTAGTGCTGAATAAAAGTATTTATGTTCAACAGGACGCCATAGGCTTCGCAGTTCAGGTCGGGTCAGCTTCCAGCTGACAGCTGTCAGGGGGTGCTTTTTTTTCTAATTATCAACAAAATTTTCATGTAATTGTTCAGTGGGAGATACAGACGTTATTTGGACAATTGTTGGCTATAGGGAACTGTCCTATGTTCTACCAGCACCTGGCATCCCTAGGCTCCACACGTTCAAATATCACCCAGCAAAGGGACCAATCATTGTGTTAAGCAACCCTTCCCTCCCCAAATTACAAAAACACCCTCCCTCGGGGGTGGCACCATCCCCCTGAGAACCAATTGCTCTGAATATCCTAAATCCAACCCCCACATCACGTTGAAGTCAAGATACAGAGTGCTGTGAATTGTGTAAGTCTGACAAATCATAGACCTGTACCCCTGAAACAAATAATACACTTTATGTTAATTAAAAAAATTAAAAAAGAAAAAGAGTACATCAGACTACACCCCTCCCAGAACTATCTTACCAAGGGTTGTATTGAATGGCTTTGCAACAAAAGTTGGCTCAAAAAGCTGTCCAGATCAAAGGCTATTTATCATAGAAAAAGCACTAAGAGCATTAGCCACCAGCAGCCAGGTCCTCCATATAAAGCCTCCCGTGAGAAACATGTACTTAGCACTGCTAGTTGCCTACCTAAGGTCCCCTTCTTTTTTCCCCTACTAACAAAATCTCACTCTTATGCAAGACAGCAATGTGCCTACCGAAGTACCTACTTTTCCAGACTTCCTGATACCGAGTGACACCATTTTGGCTAAGGAGATGTAAGCAGCGGGTCTCCTATAACTTCTGAGAAAGCTTTTGCTTTTCTGATGAAAGGGGACAGATGCAACTGGAGCCTATCTTCTTCCCCAAAGAGATGAGTCATCTTCAGCTGTGACAGTCCTCTTGTGACCCTGAGGTGATGAGCATGGGGACAAAAAGCAGCTCTCCAAAGAACTGTTTAGTAGCCACATCAACACTAGTCAAGTGCCTACTTCCAGACTTTCTTTGTGGAAAAACACACAGACCCTTTTTTTGTCTGAGCCACTATTATTTGTGGGACTTTCTGTTATTTGTGGCTGAACAAATTATTAAGAGAGGAAATCAACAGTTACAACAGATATCTGACGGAATAAAAAAAAATAAAGGTTTATGTTAAGCCTTTAATATAGTAACAAATTGGACAAAAAACGATGCTCAAACTATGTGTGGGGGAGGTTCTTTCGAGTTAAATCTTCATTTTTCCATAGCAGGAAGTCAACGGCTGATGTATCAAGTTGAAAAGCCAAGAAACACTGTAAGCACTGTACAAATATTATTTAGAGGTATGAAAGTAAATACCCCAAAATATAAAAAGAGGCAGCCGAAGACATTCGCTTCTGGGAGAACTGAGAGTGAGATAAGACTTGCTTTTCTTTGTAGCCTCTGACTCAAGTGTTTTTCTTTTTTTCTTTAATTAATTGTAGCGAAAAGTTCTATGAGATTACTTGTTTCTTGGCAATAAATTGTAACTTCTTCAGGAAATCATATGGTTCCTCCTTTCTTATGTAGAATAATATAAAGGTTTTAAAGAGTGCCTCCGGCTTCTCATAAGAATTAGGTATTATTTCAATTTTATCTGTAATTGAAAGTAAACAGCATACAATTTCAGAATGTGCTGTTCAAAACCAGCAATAGACTTTGTTTGAAAATAACTGCACTATGGTAAAAATTGGCACAGCTCAATTTCACCTGCAAACACATATTATTTGGTTTCACGTGTGTTTTCTTTTTTTTTTTGAGAGGGAGCAAGCACGCACAAGCGGGGTCGGGTCAGGGGTGGGGAGAGCAGAGGGAGAGAGAAAATCTTAAGCAGGCTCCACACTTAGTGCAGAGTCCAATGCGGGGCTGGATCTCAGAATCCTGAGATCACGACCTGAGCCAAAATCAAGATTGGGACACTTAATCGACTGAACTGAGTGGCCCTCCTTCTTATGTTTAAATTTAATTTATAAGCATTAAAAGATCAGATTTCATGTAAACATCTAGACTTTTCACTTCTCTTGAAAAACCGGAAAATGTAGCAACAGAGGGACCATATTCCTGAGTGGCAACAAATGGCTGGAAGTGAGAAGCTTCTGGTTCCTCAGATGGTGAGTGGACTCTCCTAGTTGGCAGTTTTTACCTGGTCAGCTTCACCTGTCTGGTCCCACCTGCACTACAGGATGAGGAATCCAATTTCTTTTCTTGCAAAAAGAAACAGCATGGAGCAGTGGAAAGATTACTGAATTAGGACTTAAAGTTTTCTAAGTGTGACTTATTGTTTGTGCAACTAGTAAGTCAAAGTAGGCTATTAAGTCATGTCGTGGAAACAAATTAACCAGGTAATCAAGTGGCTTAACACACCAAAAGTTTCTTCCTCATTCACGCTCTATGTCCCACAGGAGTTGGCAGGGGGATTGTGCTCTACAAGTCACCCTGGGACCCAGGATGGCTAAGGGTCTGCCATCTTGAGCACCACTGGTTTCCCCCAAAGAGGAGGAAAGATTAGAGATGCCCCCTTCTTCACCCAGAAATGACACTGGCCACTTTCACCCACATTTCATGGCCATAGCTACTCACCTGGGCTCAATTAAGGGAGCTGGGAAATGTAGAACAAATGGACTAATTGGTGAGCATTGCTATCTCTACTACATGCAACCTTCAGTAAATTACTTATCTCATGGGGCACCTGGGTGGCTCAGTTGGTTAAGCGTCCCCACTCTTGATTTTGGCTCAGGTCATGATCTCAGGGTCCTGGGATTGAGCCCAATGTCAGGCTCTGTACTCAGTGGGGACTCTGCTTCTCTCTCTCTCCCCCTCTCACTCTGTCCCTCCCCCTGCTCGCACACGTCCTCTTCTCTCTCTGTAAAACAACAGAGACCAAAGTAAAAAATTTATTTTACTTATCTCAGTCCTAGTTATGCATCTGTAACATGAGGCGATTAATGGTCTTTCCTCCCTCTTGAGGTTATGAGGCAAATCAAATGAGATCATATATGTTGGCGAGGATGTGGAGAGAGGGGAACCTTCCTACACTGTTGGCGGGAATGCAAACTGGTGCAGCCACTCTGGAAAACAGTATGGAAGTTCCTCAAAAAGTTAAAAATAGAACTACTCTGCAACCCACCAATTGCACTACTAGGTATTTACCTGAAGGACACAAAAATATTGATTCAAAGGGGCACATGCACCCCGATGTTTACAGCAGCATTATCAACAACAGCCAAATTATGGAAAGAGCGCAAATGTCCATCACCGATGAATGGATGAAGAAGATGTGGTGTATATACAATGCAATATTATTCAGCCATAAAGAAGAATGAAATCTTACCGTTTCCAACAATGTGGATGGAGCTAGAGTGTATTATGTTAAGTGAAATAAGTCAGAGAAAGACAAATACCATATGATTTCACTCATGTGGAATTTAAGAAACAAAACAGATGAACATAGGGGAAGGAGAAAAAAAGAGAGAAAGAGAGAAGGAAGCTAACCGTAAGAGATTCTTAAAGACAGAGAAGAAACAGGATTGATGGAAGGTGAGGTGTGAGGGATGGGTTAAATGGGTGATGGGCATTGAGGAGGACACTTGTGATGAGCACTGGGTGTTGTATGTAAGTGGTGAACCACTAAATTCTACACCTGAAACAAATTTTACCATCTATGTTAACTAGAATTTAAATTAAAAATTGAAGTTAAAAAGAAAAAAAAACAGAGATCATACATACAGAAGAATTTTGATGAGCTCTAAAGAGTTGTACAAGGGGCGCCTGGGTGGCTCAGATGGTTAAGCGTCTGCCTTTGGCTCAGGTCACGATCCCAGGGTCCTGGGATCGAGTCCCGCGTCGGGCTCCCTGCTCAGCAGGGAGTCTGCTTCTCCCTCTCCCTCTGCCTCTCCCCCTGCTCATGCTCTGTCTGTCTCAAATAAATAAAAAATCTTTAAAAAAGAAAATGGGACTTCTTTAAAAAAAATAGTTATACAAATTTATTTATTTTTTTTAAGATTTTATTTATTCATTTGAGACACAAAGATACAGAGAGAGAGCATGAGCAGGGGGAGAGGGAGAAGCAGGCCCGCCAAGCCAGGAACCCAATGTGGGGCTCGATCCCAGGACCCTGGGATCATGACCTGAGCTGAAGGCAGATGCTCAACCATCTGAGCCACCCAGGTGCCCCAAGAGTTATACAAATTTAAAAGGATCATAGTACCTACACTATGGTGAAATATGCTATCACCCCTACAAACACACACACACACACACCCTGGCCTAGTTATTTCAGAGGTATGGTCCAAGCATAGGTATTCTGGGAGCTGTAAAATGCAATGTTGCTTTCATTTTAATGGCACCATGTGGCCCGTTCACCTGTAGTCAAGGCTGACCCAGGGAAGAGAAAAGAGAAAATAATGCTCACTACCCTCGGCCTCTCCCAAGTAACTTTTCAGTCTTGATGAAATGATTAAAGTAGATGTGGTAGATTTTACTTTCCAAAGAAGGCTCGCAGTCTCTCCGAGCCCACATAACCTTGTTTATAATGAATCTTGACAGTCCTCTCATCAAGCTTGGGTCCACCACGTACCCTTCCCTTGAACTCACGGGGACCTTGGCAACCATGTCAACCACCAGATAAGAGCAGAGTGATGTTAGGTGGAGTCTCAGACTAGTCATAAAAACACCATGTGCTTCTCTTGCTCTCTAGGGAAGCTTGCTCTGAGAATCCAGCTACCAGGTTGTGAAGAAGCCCAAATAAGCCTACACAGAGACCACACAAAGACGTCACAAATGTAGGTGTTCCTGGGGCGCCTGCGAGTGGCTCAGTCGGTTACGCGTCCGCCTTCAGCTCAGGTCATGAACCCAGGGTCCTGGGATCGAGCCCCAAATCAGGCTCTCTGTTCAGCGGGGCCCTGCTTCTCCCTCTCCCTCTGCCTGTCACTCTGCCTACTTGTGATCCCTCTCTGTCAAATAAAATCTTTTAAAGAAAAAAAAATGTAGGTGTTCCAACAACAACCTAGCAGAGCTCCCAACTGACAGCCCACATCAACCTCCAGACCCTTGGCTGAAGACACCCCCCGAGTTTCCTGCCCCTAGCCAACGTGTAAAGACAGGCCTACAGCAGAGCCCCAGATACTGTATAGCAGAGAAAAGCTGTCCCCACCAGGCCATTTCCAAATTCCTGTCCCACAGCACGTGTAAGCGTAACAAAATGTTTTACACCACTAAATTTTTATGCAGCAATGGCATCCGGAACCACTGAACTCATCAGCACCAATAACAGTAACTTTATTACCACACAGAGAAAAGGACAATTATGTGTTTACTGAATTATTACATCCTAAATGCTATACTTACAGAAACCATTATAGAGGATGCTAAAAATATACTGTATTGATAAGAATTCTGTTAAGCTATAGGAACAGAAAAGCCAAAACAGTAACACTTGAACAAGAGAGAAGTTTGTTTCTCACCTAAAAATTCAGACAGGCAGCTCAGGGCTGCTACCCCCATCAGGGAGAACTCAGACAATCCCTACCTTATTTCTGTTATTCATAAAAAGAGGCTTCCATCCCATAGTCCAAGATGGCTGCTCAAGCTCCATCTATCATGTCTACATTTCAGCTAGCAGGAAGGACAAAAGGGGATGGGATGGGTAGGCCCCTCTTTATTTTTAAGATTTTATTTATTTCTTTATTTGAGAGAGAGAGAGAGTAGGGGGTAGAAGGAGGAGAATCTCAAGCAGACTCCCCGCTGAGCGCCAAGACCCAAGCAGGGCTCAATCCCAGGACCCTGAGATCATGACCTGAGCCGAAATCAAGAGTCGGATGCTGACAGACTGAGCCACCCAGGCGCCCCTAGGCCCCTCCTTTTAAGAATCCTTCCTGCAAGTGCATCCATTGGCCAGAATGCACTCACACGGCCACACCAAGATGCAGGAAAATCTGAGGAAAGCTGTCTGTTGCCTTGTCCTTGCTAATAAGGGGGAAACCTGTAGAAGAGAAAAACTGAATTTAGGAAATAAGTGGTAGATTCTGCCACAGGCATATTCCCAAACTCAATTCCTGTTTGGCTTAGGATTACAGGTTCAAATAATGACACAGCTACCTCAAGTACCATACCAATGTGGCCCCAGTCAGATTCTCAGCACTAAAGATTTAATTTAGAGCTTTCCGATTCAACACACGTCTTTAGGCAGTATCGACTGCCTCACCAGATGAGTATAAGCAAAAGGGTAAAGAAACACTTAGTAAATTAATGATCCCTAAGAAAGCAAAAGATATTCAGAGACAAATATTTCCTCTAAAAACCATAATATATCCTGGCGGGTCTTCCCGTAATCTGTGTTTCCTTGGACAAAGCACTCAATAAACCTAAAAGCCAGTTTCATCAGCTGTAAACACATATCACACATAACCAGTTTGTCGTGAGGATGAAAGGAAATTACACATGTTGAAGTGCTTTGTAAACGGTAGGGTTTTATACAAATATAAAGTTATGCACCTTCAAAAGCTATCACTCCAATAAAGACACTTATTCAATTAAACATCTTTTTAAAATTTTTAACAATGTATAAATACATTCCACAAAATAATCTGCTGGTTAAAAGACACCAACAAAGTTTACAGAACCTACAACAGAATTTATAGACTCCTACAACCACTTGTAGATTGTGACATATATTGCTTTAAGAAATACCATTAATACAAAGGCATGATTTACAATATCCCCATTATAGCAAGAAAAAAAAAATAGATTCATACAATAAAATGTCTTTTAGGCATTTATTATGCCAAGTATTTAAATGATCATTCTCACTATGACATAAGAATAATACTCTTTTAGTGATAAAAGATAGATTTCATTAGGCCAAGGCCCACTGAAGAGCTTCCAGGAAGTTCTAAAGTAAAATCTGACTTTCCCTTCCAAAAAATAAATAGAACAGCAGCAATCTCTAAGGAATCCCCTAACCATAAACTGTGAAAATTCCATTTATATTAGCTGGGCCTTAAGGACATGAGTTATTACGAATAAAAATAAAATTTACAAACTAGTTAACCATTGGCCCAAATTTGTTTTTTACCTGCCTGTGAGTGACTAAGATAAGACGTTTCATCACAAAGTATTCATTAAGTTGTAAAATTAACAATTATTTCTAACTTACACATAGGCCAAAGTGCTCACTCTTCCCATGGAAGCAAAACTTTCTTCTGACAATAATCTACAGAAATAATATGTACACACCTAGATTTCTGAGACAGACCGAGAACATCCTCCTATATTCTACGGATCCAAATGCAAAGGTCTCCATTACGTACGTACACGAACGCACTTTCAGTAATTTAGGGTATATGGACATTACAGGACTACGTGCATACATGTATAAGCCAGGAACCAATTCTGACAATGTTCCTGGCCACACCATACTTTCAAGCCCCAAAGTGCTAGAAAGAGAATAAAAACTTGATATGAAAACTAAACTTTCCATTTTTTTAAAGTAAATTTTAAACCGGAAAAACAAACCCGACACTCCTCTTTGCAACATGTACTGAGTTCCAAAAGCCTCAGAGTCAAGAATCTCTTCAGCTGTTCCCCAGTACAACAGGACACATGAACTTGCTCTCACTCTCTTCAGGAAGTCTGCTCATCTCCGGTGTTCTGCAAAAGAGAAAGAACTCTTTCATAGTGAGAACTATTCTACTTGACATGCCAGCCTTCAAAGCACTAGGAAAACATCCCATGTCTGTAAGCAGGACCACCTCTACACTACTACCTCACAGTGCATGGCCCAATTATGTTAAAAACGTTGGCGAGGTGGAGAAGTACATCAAAGGATCCCCCAAGATGTCCAGCAAGCCGGTCCTACGCTAGCTGAATACCGCCAGGTGCCATGCAACTCTACTGACCCGACCCGTGTTATGTCAGGGTCAAGGCTCAATTTCCCTGTATTCAATGTCCCTCCCTGCCTCATAAATGCTAAAAATCCAAAGGGAAAAAACTATTCAACATACACTTGACAATTACCATACGGTGGACCCCTGCAAAGGTGTACCTGGGACTGTGCAAAAGTCCTTCAGGCAGAGAATCATGTCCCTACAAGACTGTTCGTTTTCTGGACTTTTCATCATTTATACAAGAGAAACTATACAGCAGAATGGAAAGAACAATGAATTTCAAGAGAGAAGAGGTGGGCTAGGCCCTAGCTAAGTTCCACGGGTTAGCTGTATATCCTTATGAGGTCACTCAATCTGTCAGGGCTCTAGCCATCTAACGCAGTCCCTGGACCACCAGCATCATAGTCCTGGGACCACCACCCACCTGGGAACTTGCGAGACATGCAAATTGTGAGACCCCGCCAGGTCAGCTCTGGGAGTAGGCCTCAGCCATCTTTGTTTTAGCCCTGCAGGGGATTCTTAGGCAGGTTCAAGTTTGAAAATCACTGTCCTGTAAACATTACCTGCCCAACCTACTGCACTAAAAACAAATGTGAGGTATCATACAAAGTACCTAATCAATTCTCCCAAGTGATTTACTTATTCCACTGAAATCCCTGATTTAAATCTTCATATTGGGGAGCCATAGTAAAATCTTTATGTTCTAAAAAACAAACAAATCTGAGTGCTCTAAAACAATCTTTAATGATCCAGTCTTATGTTTCTACTTGTTCTTACCATAAATCCTAAAATCATAAAATACATTCTCCAAAACTTCATTTAGAGCCACCAGAATTAATCGAAAGCTACTGAACTTAAGGGAATTTTTTAAAAATATAAGTTGTTATCAATGATAGTTTATCCCTGGTTTTAAAATCTTTCAGGGAGAAACTGCTGGGAAGATGGCAGAGTAGGACGACCCTGGGCTCACTTCCTGCCGCATGACCACCTAGAGAGCACCCACGTCAGTATCAATAACCCAGAGAGCAGCCCGAAAACTGGCAGAACAGACTCTCCGCAGCCCGGCATAGACAAGAGGCCACAGCAAAGCAGATCCACCCCCTCCGATCACTCTTGGCAAGATCCCGTCAAAGCGGTGCCACAAACCTGGCACTGTGTGCACGGCCCAGACGAGGGCCAGCACCACTCCAAAGTGAGTCCTGCTCCAGGGAGCGGGGAAGATAACCACACACCCGTCTGTGACCCCCGGAGTGGGCTGGGGGCAGGCAGCTCATCTGACTGCAGGCTTCACCCACAACAAAAGCTTCTCAGGGGACAACACACGGACAGTGCCTGCAGTTTGGTGCTACTGCATCTCTGGCAAACGCCTGGTCTGCCTCAACTCAAGCCCAAGGCAGCCCTGGACCGGCCCACTAACATCACGGGCACCAGACTCTGCCCACAATAGGCAGAGAGCCATCGCAGGCTGGACTGAAGGCAAACACATCCCAGTCACAACAGTAGGACACCCCTGGAGCAACACACATAGGAGACACCCCTGAAGCACCATTTTCTGCTGAAAAGGAGACATTGCACTGTAGGACCTCCTCTTCAGAAAGCCACTACTTTCAAGTGCAGGAGAAGCAGCTGACTTTTCTAACACAGAGAAACAGACACAGCAATAGACAGATTGAGGAGACAGAGGAATATGTCCCAAATGAAAGAACAGAACAAAATCAGAGCAGGACACCTAAGCGAAACAGAGATAAGTAATATGTCTGATAGTGAATTTAAAGTAATGCTCATAAAGATACTCGCTAGAATTGAGAAAGGAGTGCAGGACCCCATGAGACCCTCCACCAAGAGATAGGAGATGTAAAAAAGAACCAATCAGAGCTATTGGACTCACTAAATGGAAATAAAAATAGACCACCTGGAATAAACCACAAACAAGAGGAAATAGAAGAAAGGATCAGCCACCTGGAGGACAGGGTCATGGAACGTAATCAAGCTGAGCAGATGAGAGGGGGAAAATATGCAAATAAGAATAGACCCAGGGAACTCAGCAACACTGTCAAGCATAACAGAAGCATGATAGGGATCCCAGAAGGAGAAGAGAGAGAAAAGGGAGCAGAAGATTGTCTGAAGAAATAATAGCTAAAAACTTCCTGAATCTGGGGAAGGAAAGAGAAATCCAGATCCAGGAGGCACAGAGAGCACCCAACACAACCAACCCAAAGAGGTCTGCACCAAGATACAAAGTAAATAAGATGGCCAAAGGCAGTGATAGAGAATTTTAAAAGCAGCAAGAGAAAGGAAAGCAGGTACATACAAGGGAAACCCCATCCAGCTATCAGTGGGTTTTTCAGCAGAAACTGTGCAGGCCAGAAGAAAGTGGCATGATCAATTCCAACTGCTAAAAGGAAAAAATCTACAGCCAAGAATACTCTATCCAGCAAGGCTTTCATTTAGAATAGGAGAGATCGAGTTTCCCAGAAAAACAAAAGTTAAAAGCAAAACCTGCCACGTCCCTGTCACACTGGATGCCATTGGCCTGTGGGTCCCAAATTCACAGTCCAACCACCCTCCTGCCCGAGTCAGCATACACGGCCTGCCACCTGCTCAATGCCAAGTCAACACACCTTCACCTCAGACTGCCAAGGGCTCAAACTGGCACTCTTCCCCTCAAATTCCAACCCCGGTGCTCAACTTTGTGCACAAAAGTGGGCATAATTATAACAGCAGAATGAAGCAACCCAAACAGTGACACTATTTCTATGGAATACAGGATGGATAAAGGGAGTGTGCTAGGCTGAGAACATCAACAAGCACATCAAAGAACAATACATACAGCATGATTCTGGTTAGTAAAAAAAAAAAAAAAACCTGGGACAAATGAAACAAGATGAAATCAGAGAGGGAGACAAACCACAAGAGACTCTTAAGCATAGGAAAGAAACTGAAGGTTGCTGGAGAGGAGTTGGGGGGCCGGCTGGGGTAACTGGGTGATGGGCATGAAGGAGGGCATGTGATGGAATGAGCACTAGGTGTTGTATGCAAATGATGAATCACTGAACTCTACCTCTGAAACTAATAATATACTATATGTTAATTAACTGAATTTAAATTAAAAAAGGAAACCATAAAATAAAATAAAATAATAAAATAATAAAATTAAATAAAATTAAATAAAAAATTAAATAAATAAAATTAAATAAAATAATTAAGATAAAATAAAATAATAAAAAATAAATAAAATAAAATAAAAATAAAATAAAATAAAATATAAAATAAAATAATAAATAAAATAAAATAAAAAATTAAATTAAATTAAATTAAAATAAAATAAAATATAAAATAAAATATAAAATAAAATAAAATAAATAAAATAAAATAATTAAAATAAATAAAATAAAATAAAATAAAGTAAAATATTTCAGCGCAGGGCGCCTGGGTGGCTCAGTCGGGACTCTTGATTTCAGTTCAAGTCATGATTTCAGTCATGACACTGAGCCCCATCAAGCTCCACATGGAGCCTGCTCAAGATTCTCTCTCACCCTCTTGCTCTGCCCCTCCCCCTACAAATTTTTTTCTTAAAAAAATAAATTTTTTCCAAAAAATAAATAAATAATAAATAAAATAGGGCGCCTGGGTGGCTCAGTCGTTAAGCGTCTGCCTTCGGCTCAGGTCATGATCCCAGGGTCCTGGGATCGAGTCCCACATCGGGCTCCCTGCTCCTCCCTCTCCCACTCCCCCTGCTTGTGTTCCTGCTCTCGCTGTGTCTCTCTCTGTCAAACAAATAAATAAAATCTTTAAAAAATAATAATAATAAATAAAATAATTTCACAGCACTGACAACATATTTCTAGAATGTCCTAAAAGTCAAGAGTAATTAACAAAACTTTATCATCTCATACCTAAATATGGGCTTCAAAAAACTTATTTTTTAAGTATTTCCTAAAAATCAAACTCTGTAAGAATTAGAAATGATTGCATTAGTCACTGACCACATCAAAACGAAACATGCAGAAAACACTTACTTGTTTTAAAAACTGCTTTCCGAGATAAGATGTAGCCATGTTGGTTAAATTCTTCCTGCTGCCCACTTTGCACCTGATGTAACCATATAGGTTGGCACCTTGTAGTACCACACCCATGATAACCACTGCCTGGGAAAGAAAAAATAATCACTGGTTACTGGCCTAAAACTGAAAGACCTTTTTCCATGCAACAAACAAACAAACAAAGCAGACTGTCATGGAAAAGAGAAGGAAAAGGAAGCTCATGGGTGGGGCTTGTGCCAATGAGACTCCTTAACTTGGCAGAACAGACCCATCCAATACCTGCTTAGCATAAGGCTATATACCAGTCCCCATGCTAGCCCCTGGGGATGCAGTGGAGGGACCATTTTCTCTCTCTAGTATTTTCCATGGGTCTCCAAATAAAGATAAAAAAAAAATAAATGAGATTCAGAAGAGGCTCAAATGTTAATTATTCCTTTAACAATTATGAAAGAAAAGGGCTGCCTGGGTGGCTCAGTCACTTAAGCATCTGCCTTAGGCTCAGGTCATAATCCCAGGTGTCTGGGATGGAGCCCCGCATCAGGCTCCCTGCTCAGCAGAGAGTCTGCTTCTCCCCCTGCTCATGCTCTCTCTCAAATAAATAAAATCTTTAAAAAAAAAAAGAATGGTCAAGAGATCAAGCTCAGTAAACCGAGAGCATGCAGAGAAGAATCTGCTCTATGCTAGTGTGTGTGTGTGTGTGTGTGTGTGTGTGTGTGTGTGTGTGTGTGTGTGTGTGTCTGTCTGTCTGTCTGTCTGTG
This sequence comes from Zalophus californianus, assembly GCF_009762305.2. NCBI lineage: Eukaryota > Metazoa > Chordata > Mammalia > Carnivora > Otariidae > Zalophus > Zalophus californianus. The sequence continues at coordinate 9,514,728 of NC_045610.1, forward strand.
TGTATGAGAGAGACAATCGGCTTCTGGGAAAAGAGCCACAAGGGCAAGGCAGCAATCAACAGGTGTTTGCCTCCTGTGAAGAACAGGGTGCAGGGGAAGCACTAGGAGGAAATGCACTTTGGCAGAGTGGCTTCTTCCTTGTGGCCACATCTGGGAACCTCCAGGTGATCCCACTAAGAACATTAAAGACTGAGAATCAGAAACTCAAGCCTACTCTTTAAATATAAGGGAAGAAAAGTTAATTAGGACAATGTAAGGAGGTCCCATGGTTACTCTAGAACAGGGATTGGCAGTTTTTCTGTTAAAGGCCAGATAAATATTTTAGGCTTTGTGGGCCATGTGATCTCTGTTGCAAACACTCAGCTCTGCCATTCAAGCCCCAAAGCGCCACAGACAATATGTAAAGAAACAGGAAAGGCTGGGTCCCAATAAAAAGTTACAAAAGCAGGTGTTGGGCTAGATTTGGCCCACAGGCCATAGTTTGCCAATCCCTGCTCTAGAATAAACAACTTATCAACCCATCTGCTGTTAAAAGAATTACCCTGGAAATGTTTCTATCCCTAAAAAGCAACACAGCTAAACAGAGTATTTCTCTCCAATCCAGACTTACTCTCCTTAACCCTTAACAAGCTGTGCAGCTGATTTTAAGGAAGTTAAAGGGTTTGAATGTTTAATTAAGGAATAGATACAAATTCTTAGTAAAAGTGGAATTGTACTTGCTGTTTCAAACTTGTGTTTCACAGAAATAAACACATCAGAATTATACAAGGTTGTTGGTTACCTAAATAAACATAAAACTATATTTTTATTGAAATAAATCTCTTTCAACTTCTCCTGCTTCTCAAACTGGGACACTCCTAACATGCCAGGGACCACCTGAATTCACAGACTGAACATGGGTCCCGCAACAAATTTTAAAATCTATTTATAAGTTAAAACAAGCAGATATCTGGTTTAAGATGGTGTAGTGAAACCAGACATCAATATCTCTCTCTCCCTAATACAGAATAGATTTTTAAAATACACAGACTTAAAAGAGGTTTAAAAAAATAGGCTAAAAAAAAAGGCAAATGAGTTGGTACTAGTAAACATTTTTAAAAAAGCGGGGCGGGGGGGGGGTTTGCTGGCAGTCAGAGAAAAAGCCAGCTTGGTTTTGCTCTACGCAACTCCTAACTCTCCAAAGACCCTCTAACGGAAATTTCACTGATGATCACCACCCCCAACACCTTGGAGAATGAAGTCCAAAGGATACAGACAGCCCTGAGAAAAAAGGCAGAAAGAGACATGACTCCCAACCACCGACCACACAACACAGGCAATAATCCCAGCAGCCTGCAATGAGATGCCCCGCTGGTAAGAAGGAGAAGCACAGAAGGACCAGCAATCATCAAGCCCATGTTGTCAGTGGGACAGGGGTAGGAAGACGTTCCTGGAGAGGCTGAGTGACAGGATCCCAAACCACCTTCCACATAACCATTCCCAGCTCTGTTTTAGAGAAGGGGAACCAGTGCTAGGGAAGGACAGGGCTGACTCCCCCAGATGGATGCTAAGGCTCCGGGGCCTCACAAACGATCTAAAGCAGGAGGGTGGCACCAGCATGAAGCAGACACCCACCCAGGAGAAAGAACTGCACTATCTAAGAGAAGGCAAAGGCCAAGCAAGCTAGTGAGGCAGCCGGAGGCTGGGCCGCGGCCCTCTCCTCACACATACACCTCAGGACACGAAAGCCAGGGTTCTCGCTCTAGCTCAAAGCAGAGCCCAGACGTCTCAGACACCACCCAGAGGCAGTCAAGGGGAACTCACCCGCACTAAGCCAGCATGGAGAGGTCTGGACAGAGCTGCTACTGCAAGCATGAGCAAACTGGAAAGGGAAAGAGGGTAAGGCATCCATGCAAAACTATGGAGGAGGAGGGGCAGGGGGAGGAGAAGGAGGAGGAAGATGATGATGATGATGATGAAAAAGAAAAAAATGAAGAAGATGAGGAGGAAGAAGAAAATGATGATGGAGGAGGAGAAAATAGTAAGAAAGGAATATAGTATGTAAAAGGTGAAGAATCTATTCCGAAAGAAATATAGCCCCCCAAGATAAGAGCATCTCTGGGAACACATCACCCTATGGAAGAACTTAAAGAATTCAAAGGAGCGTGAAGGTAACGCAGGGCAAGAGGCGGAGATGAAAATGGGGCTGGCAGAACTAAGGAAGTGCACGTGGAAGCCGCTGCCGCCCACCCGCTGGGAGTGACCACTATTCTCACCCCTGCCCTTTCCAGCGTGCTCCACCAGCACAGAGGCTCTACCAGAGCAGTGACCTTGTCTAGCTGGTCACCAACCACACCCCAGGGCCTGGAACAGCTCTGGCATCTGGAAGAGTCCTAAGAAGACTTCCTGATTGAATAAGCAGAGGAAAAAATGAAAGATGATAAAGGAGAACAGATAAAAAATGACCCAACAGAGAGATAACTGGTCCCTCGGAATCAGAGAAGCCCAAAAATAAAACATAAATGAATGTAAACACTTGACAGAAGACAACTGTCCCGATTCAAAGCAAAACCTGCATCTACATATTCAAGGAGTACATAATTTCCTGAAAAATCAATATAGAAAGATAAACACAAGGATACTCTGGATTTTTTTAAAACTCAAGAATTAAAAAAAAAATACAATTTCTTCATTCAGGGAGAGAAATGATGCACTCACTTACATGCAGGTTAAGTGAACCCGGCCTCAGATTTCTCTACAATATTCAGTATAAAACAATAATGATGTAATGTCTTCTAAAGCTGCAAGAAAGAACCTGTGACCCACCCCGCCACGTCACTGATCAAGAATGAAGTCAACAGGAGGGCGCCTGACTGGCTCAGTTGGTAGAACATGGGACTCTTGATCTCGGGGAGGTTAAGTCAGAGCCCCCTTGTTGGGTGTAGAGATTACTTAAAAATGAAAATAGTAACAATAAAAAATTTTAAAAATTTAAAAAGAATGAATGAAGTCAACGGGTTCATATTCTTTTTTTTTTTTTAGGTAGGCTTCAAGCCCAACATGGAGCCCAACACAGGGCTTGAACTCACAACCCTGAGATCAAGACCTGAACTGAGGTCAAGAGTCAGATGCTCAACCAAATGAGCCACCCAGGCGCCCCAACAGGCTCATATTCTTAAATATGACAGAGCCAAAGGAAAATAACATCTGTTAGTTTTTTGGAAAAAAAAAAAAATCACCCAACAATGAAATTTAGCCAACCAGGAGGTAAAAGGAAAAGCTGCAGTTAATAGAACTGAATCAGTGTATTTAAATAGATCAAAGAATGAACACCCAGTAAGAAACATCATTTCAAAAGGTAATTATTAAACCTTGACGACAAAACTAATACTGGAGGCAAACAGAGTTTGGGCAAGAGGAAGGGAAGAAACAACAGAAGGGACAGAAGAGTGTTTCTCTCGTTCCCTTTCTAACAGACTCGAGAGATCAAGAAACAGGTTTAAGTACAATACTTAAAACAACTAAAATAAGCCTATAACCAACAGAAACCCAAAGGCAGAAGCAGGGAGGAGAGGTGGGAAAAAGCATGGGTGTTAACTGTGCCATCCTTCACAGCAGGAAACCAGGACATATTCACTACATTTCCCAATCCATGAAAGAGGGTGTGATACAAACTATAAGAGAGAGACCTATACGAAAAACTAAAAATACACAATAAACCTCCCAAATCCCAAAAGGGAAAGCATATATGTGTACACACAAACAAAAAAAGAGCCTATATAGCAAAACAGAGACAAGAAAATATTCAAAATATGGGAAAAAACATAATTAAAGCCAAAATATACCTGGTATCAAGAAATGTTATGTGAGATAAACTCAACTATGAAAAGAACAAGAATCACATTTGGGTCAAGTGACAGATCATATTTTCCAAACATGGTAGTAATATCTGTTTCACATGCTTTTCTAGAACTTTCTCCCCCCCCCAATCAAGCTAGAGAGCTTAATTCCCATTCCCCTGAGTGTGGACAGGTGACAAAAGAATGATTTCTGAGCCTAGATTGTTGCCATGGCCTGAGTTGTATCTCCCCAAAATTCTAATGTTGAAATCCTAACCCCAGCACCTCAGAATGTCACTGTATTTGGAGACACGGTTTTTAAAGAGGTAATTAAGGTAAAACGGGGTTACTAGGGCGGACCCTAATCCAGTATGACTGGTGTCCTTGTAAAAAGAGATTAGGACACACACACGCATAGAGGAAAGACCACATGAAGACACACAAGGGAAAGACAGCCATCCACAAGCCAAGGAGAGAGGCCTCAGAAAGAAGAAATCAAACCTCCCAACATCCTGATCTGGGGCTTTTAGCCTCCAGAACTGTGAGAAAATGAAGTTCTGGTGTCTAAGTCCCCCAGAAGGCAGCTGGAGCAAACTCACACAGCTGTAAGAGGCGATTCAGCGTCTGAGCTGAGCCACTCCCAGTCAGAGCTGTGACCCTCCAAGGAAGAATTCTAACTGCCATGAAGCCGCCATGCTGTGAGGAAGCCCTACATGGCCATGTGGTGAGACCATATGGAAAGGCCATGGGACTTCACAAAGAGGAGATGCCTGAAGCTGCTCCAGCCAATGCCTGACTGCAACCACATGGACCCCAACCCACCCAGGCCCCCCAACAGTTCCTATACCAGAGAAACTGAGAGAGATAATAAATTGTTTTATTTTTATTATTTTATTTTATTATTTATTTTATTATTTTATTTATTATTTATATTTTATTTGTAGCTTGATGAGGGAAATAAAAATTTATTTTTAAGCCACTACGTTCTGGGAAGATTTACAATATAAGCAACAGACAACCAGAACAAGTTACCAACTAATATTTTCAGAGAATACCCCTCTGTTAGTTCCAAACTAAGCTAAACATGTTTGGAGTTTATTGAACATCCAACAGGATAATACTGGGATAAATAGATGATAACCTCCGTACGAGGTGGGTTAAATCAAAATTCTGCTAGGCACTTGGGGAATCGGTGAAACTGGGTGTTTAAGAGGATTCGGCTCTCCAGCTCTTAGAGAAAAACAGAGCTGGGGAACAGAACTTGGGAAATGTGTAATGGAGTTGCCTATTCAAGACAAGTCCCTCAAAGCAGGAAAGAATGTCCAATGGCAAAAAGACAGTCTCTTCAACAAATGGTGTTGGGAAAATTGGACAGCCACATGCAGAAGAATGAAACTGGACCATTTCCTTACACCACACACAAAAATAGACTCCAAATGGTTGAAAGACCTAAATGTGAGACAGGAGTCCATCCAAATCCTAAAGGAGAACACAGGTAGCAACCTCTTCGACCTCAGCCGCAGCAACTTCTTCCTAGAAACATCACCAAAGGCACGGAAGCCAGGGCAAAAATGAACTATTGGGATTTCATCAAGATAAAAAGCTTTTGCACAGCAAAAGAAACAGTCCACAAAACCAAAAGACAACCGACAGAATGGGAGAAAATATTTGCAAATGACATATCAGATAAAGGGCTAGTATCCAAAAATCTATAAAGAACTTATCAAACTCAACACCCAAAGAACAAATAATCCAATCAAGAAATGGGCAGAAAACATGAACAGACATTTTTCCAAAGAAGACATCCAAATGGCCAACAGGCACATGAAAAAGTGCTCAACATCGCTCGGCATCAGGGAAATCCACATCAAAACCTCAATGAGATACCACCTCACACCCGTCAGAATGGCTGAAATTAACAAGTCAGGGAACGACAGATGTTGGCGGGGATGTGGAGAAAGGGGAACCCTCCTACACTGTTGGTGGGAATGCAAGCTGGTGCAACCCCTCTGGAAAACAGTATGGAGGTTCCTCAAACAGTTGAAATTAGAGCTACCATTCAATCCAGCAATTGCACTACTGGGTATTTACCCCAAAGATACAAATGTAGGGACCCGAAGGGGTACGTGGACCCCAATGTTTATAGCAGCAATGTCCACAATAGCCAAACTGTGGAAAGAGCCAAGATGTCCATCGCAGATGAATGGATAAAGAAGATGTGGTATAGATACACAATGGAATATTATGCAGCCATCAAAAGGAATGAGATCTTGCCATTTGCAACGACGTGGATGGAACTGGAGGGTGTTATGCTGAGTGAAATAAGTCAATCAGAGAAAGACATGTATCATATGACCTCACTGATATGAGGAATTCTTAATCTCAGGAACAAACTGAATGTTACTGGAGTGGTTGGGGGTGGGAGGGATGGGGTGTCTGGGTGATAGACATTGGGGAGGGTATTGCTACAGTGAGCACTGTGAATTGTGCAAGACTGTTGAATCACAGATCTGTACTTTGAAACAAATAACGCAACATATTTTAAGAAAAAAGAAAAAGAAGAAGATAGCAGGAGAGGAAGAATGAAGGGGAGTAAGTCAGAGAGGGAGACGAACCAGGAGAGATGATGGACTCTGAAAAACAAACTGAGGGTTCTAGAGGGGAGGAGGGTAGGGGGATGGGTTAGCCTGGTGATGGGTATTAAAGAGGGCACATTCTGCATGGAGCACTGGGTGTTATGAACAAACAATGAATCATGGAACACTACACCAAAACAAATGATGCAATATATGGTGATTAACATAACAATAAAAATTAAAAAATAAATAAAAGACAAGTCCCTAATGTTAGCATAGATGGTTGCTTATGGTCATTACCCATCAAACATCCTAATGAATTGTCCGTACATCCTCACTGATACTCACCAACCACTTCACTCTGAAGGAGAAGAGTGCACTAAAGGCAAATATTACCCACAGCACTGGACAGGCAATAAGTCCCAACCAAAAGATTCTTGATTCAGCCTCGGAAACAGTTTTACTCTCTTGAGCAGATGCCTAAGAAAGAATATGGACTTAATAACCAGTACCGTAGTATTCATCAGTAAAAAGTTTCACATTTTTCATGAAAAACACCTAAGTCTAAAATCTGAATAAATTAATAAAGATGACCCAAGCCCCAAGTTAGAAACCATACCCCACAAAGAACAGTTGTATATCTACCACTATTTAATCTTAGGAACTGGCTTAAATATGCTGTAACTCAAGAATTTTGTATTATCTGCCCATTCGGGGCAGAATGGACAGTCTGTCATGACCCAAGACATGGGTAAAGGTAAAGGTTGTTTCTGACAGTCTTCTCAATTCTTCCTGCTCTTATACTGTTTATTCATAAAGAAGCTTTGAATCACATGTATGAGCTAAGGATCAAGGAAATCAAGGCTATAGTCATCCCGGAGACTAAAAAGTCAAGTCAGGGCCCAGAGAAAGAAATGGAATCAGGGGATCTGGGACAATGGCCAAAATCTCTTAGCAATACCCAGAAATCTTAAAAGGGTGGTGAGTTGCTTCCATATAGTTTGTATAATATAAGGGAATGTGGGCTTATCCCTAAGCACAATACTGCTTTCTCAGAAGTAGAACTCGTCAAGGCCGTTCCAAGCAGAAGGCAAACAACTTAATTAGTAGTGTTCTGCAAAAATTCTGTCCTCCGCCTCCCATGCCTCCCACGCTGATTCCACAGGGAAACTGAATGTTTGCTACAGATAAGGAGGCTAACCCAAAACAGATGAGCATCCCCGAGGGCTCCTGAAGGCAGAGGCTTCAAGAACACTGTGCAGGCTGATTCACATTTTCTGTCTACTTGTAATCCCTCTTTTTCTTTTTCTTTTTCTTTTCTCTACCCACATGTGGAAATGAACCACAGGAGCAAAGACAGAAGGAGCTGCTGGAAGCAGTTATCTGCTGACAGGGACAGATCCCGGCAGAGACCAGGCACAGCAACACAAAGCTGAGGGTCCTCAGAAGTCCTTTATCAGCAGCCCCTGACAAGCAGCTCAGCACACAGAACAAACTCGGACCCAAAATCCTTTCTCAGAGGCTTCCTTCCTGTACGTGCCTTACTTCCAGTCTCAACTAGACAGAAAAATGCAGCTTTAGAAGGCCATCTGGTTTAGTGCTGACACGCCAAGTGATCTGGGGTAGTACTTTTAATCCTGAATACTTCACCCGTAAATATTCAAATGTAATCTGCACAAAATTTATTGAATGACATTTTGGGGGGAAGAAAAAAAAGGGCAGGGCGCCTGGGTGGCTCAGTCAGTTAAGCGTCTGCCTTCAGCTCAGGTCATGGTCTCAGGTCATGGTCCCAGGGTCCTGGGATCGAGCCCCACATCAGGCTCTCTGCTCAGCAGGGAGTCTGCTTCTCCCTCCCCCTCTGCCCGCCACTCTGCCTGCTTGTCCTCTCTGTCAAATAAATAAATAAAAATCTTAAAAAATAAAAATAAATTTAAAAAAAAGGGCAATTTACCTTCCTGGACTCAAACACCCAGTGGCTTTTTCCATCTTCATCTATATGATTCCACCAACGCAGACCAACCATGAGTCTACCTGTGACATTCTGGTAAAGATTAATATAAACGCACACATTTTAAAAGCATTGTTTAAAGACCTACCACAAGGTCTTATCTTAGTGTAACATATCACAAACCAAAGAAATCTTCGGCTTTACCTCCCATAATATCCAGTTAACAAAGACCACCACACACCAGGCCTGGACAAAAAAAATAAAGATAATGCAACAGCACGACCAGCAGGGGTGGAGGTGACAGGGTAAGCCTATCAATAAACATCACCCTTCTCTTTTTTCTCATGAATTCTTGTCCTTTCTTCCAATTCCCTAAGTGTTCCTTTTTTTTTTTTTAAGATTTTATTTATTTATTTGGAGACAAAGAGAGCACGAGCAGGGAGGAGGGGCAGAGGCAGAGGAAGAAGCAGACTCCCCACTGAGCAGGGAGCCCAAAACGGGACTCAATCCCAGGACCCTGGGATCATGACCTGAGCTGAAGGCAGATGCTTAACCGACTGAGCCACCTGGGCGACCCTCCCTAAGCCCCGTGTTCCTAAGCCCGGTGCTCTTTAGCTACCGAGACCTACTTGTTCCTATATATCCTGACTGTAGCTACGTATATTTTATAACTGTGTATCTCTAAAAATGGTTTCTCTGGACTGAATGCTTCCCCCCCCATTCATATGTTGAAACTGTAACCGTTCCCCCCCCCCCAACCCCACCTCCGCCAGCACCACATGATGGCATTAGGTCAGGCCTTTGTGCATTGATCAGGATTGGATCAGGTCCATAGCGTGAAGCCTTCTTGAATGGGACTGGTACCCTTCTAAGAGTCAGGAGAGCTTTCTTCCTCTCTCTCTGCTCTGCTCTGCCATATGAGGATAAAGTGAAAAACTGCCAGTCTGGAACCCAGAAGAAGGCCCTCACCAAAAGCTGACCATACTGGCACCCTGACATGGGACTTCTGGCCCGTAGAACTTGAATAATAAGTTCCTGGGACGCCTGGGTGGCTCAGTCAGTTAAGCGCCTGCCTTCATCTCAGGTCACGATCTCAGAGTCCTGGGATCAAGTCCCACATCGGGCTCCCTGCTCAGTTGGGAGTCTGCTTCTCCCTCTCCCTCATGCTCTGTCTCTCTCTAAAATAAATAAATGAAAGAAAGAAAGAGAGAAGTTGCTATCCTTTATAAGCCACCAGGCTATGGGACTGTTATACCATAGCGGCCCAAACTAAGACAATGGTCATAGGCACTAGCCCTCATTTAGTACCTCAAAGGTACCAAGCCCTTTCCTCTTACTAACGCAACAAATCACTGTGACAGCTCTCTCAAGGTTTATTTACTCAACTGGTATTTATTCAGCACCTACTCTGTGCTGCTAGTAAAATGGTGACTAACAGATACCATCCCCGTCCTCATGGAGCTTCAAGCGTTACAGGGAAGAGAGGCAGTCAAGCAGTGCACAAATGGGCTGCCACCAACTACAGTAAGTGTGGTGAGGGAGAAGCGCAGGATGCCTTCAGAGGCTAACAAGGAAATCTGATCTAGTCTGGGAGTCAGAAAATGTCTCCCTGGGGCGTCAATTTGAGAATGAAATTTAAAGCATAAGGGGGGGGCGGAGCAAGATGGCGGAGGAGTAGGAGACCTGGATTTCATCTGGTCTCAGGAATTCAGCTGAATAGGGATCAAACCATTCTGAACACCTACAAACTCAACAGGAGATCGAAGAGGAGAGTAGCAACAACACTCTGAACAGAAAAGCGACCACTTTCTGGAAGGTAAGACATGCAAGAAGGGAACCCGAGGCGATATTCAGGAGGATAGATGGCGGGGGAAGGGGCCTCCACCAGCCGCTTGCGGCGCACAAAATCGCAACTTTTAGAAGTCGGCTCCGCTGTGGGACGTCGCTCCAGTGGCTACGCGGGGGGTGGAACCCTCGCGGGACAGTGTGGTCTCAGGACCCTCGGGGTCACAGAAACACCGGGGGTGCCTGAGTGCGCCAGAGCTCCCAGGTATCGGAGCGGGGAAGCCGGCTGCAGAGACGGAGCCGAGGCGCGGGCTCTCAGCTCGGGGTGGCCATAAACTGTGATCCGCGGCCCAGTCGGACCACTGCTCCTCCAGCAGGGACCCAACAAGCGGCAGAGCCGGGGAGACTCCCCTTCCTCCCCCGGGAGGAGAGGCGCGGGAGCGCACCGCAGGGATCTGCTGGGTTTGGAGACTCCACATGGGGTCAGGTGCCAGAGACAGAAACGCTCGGTCACAGGCCGGGTGAGCACGGAGTGCGGCCGGGGACCGGGGACACGGGAGTGACTGCTGTTCTCTGGGGGCACATTGAGGAGCGGGGCCCCGAGTTCTCAGCTCCTCCGGGCGAAGATTGGGAGGCCACCATTTTCACCCTGGTCCTCCAAAGCTGTACCAAGAGCTTGCAGGGAACAAAAGCTCCTGAGAGCAAACCCGACCAGCTTCCTTAGCCCAGACGAACAAGGCCGGGGCAATTCCGCCTCCGGCAAAGACATTTGGGAACCACGGCAACAGGCCCCTCCCCCAAAAGATCAGAAGGAACAGCCAGCAAGCCAAGAGCAAGTTTACCAATCAAGGAGAACGGGAAAACTCCAGCGCTAGGTGAATACTGCACATAGAATTCATGGCTTTTTTACCATAATTCATTAGTTTTTCAAAGTTAATTTTTTAACTGTTTTTTTTTTTTCATTTTTCTTTTTCCCTTTTTCAAACATCTTATCAATCCCTTTTTTAAAAAAAACATTTTTTTATTTTTCATTTTTAGAGTCATATTTTTATCCCTTCATAGTAGTTACCCTTATTTTTGGCATATATATATAAGTTGTTCTCTCTTTAAAATTTTGAGATACAATTTCTTCTAACAGATCAAAATATACCCTAAATCACTAGTGTATGGCTTTGTTCTAGTCTCCTGCCTGATCACATTCTCTCCCATTTTTTTTTTCTTTTTAAATCTTCTTTCTTTTTAAAAACAACTTCTTATCTTATCAATTCCTTTTATAAAATCTTTTATAATTTTCATTTTTACAGTCATCTGCCATCCCTTCATTGTATCAACCCTTATTTTGTACATATATAAGTCTTTCTTCCTTTAAAATTTTAGCAGGCACTTTCTTCTAACAGACCAAAATATGCCCAAAAGCTAGTGTGTGGCACTGATCTATGCACTAGCCTGATCATATTTGATCATATTGTTTTTTTTTCTTTTGTTCTGTTTTTGTTTTTATCTTTCTCTTTTTCCTTTTTTTTTTTTCTCTTCTTTCTTTCCCTTTCTTGTCCCCTGGTTTCAGGTCTTTTCTGATTTGTATAGAGTATATTTGCTGGGGACGTTGTTAACCTGTTAGCATTCTGTTCTCTCATTCATCTGTTCTCCTCTGGACAAAATGACAAGACAAAAAAAATCACCTCAGCAAAAAGAACAAGAGGTAGTGCCGTCTGCCAGGGACCTACTCAATACTGACATTAGTACGATGTCGGACCTAGAGTTCAGAATCATGACTTTAAAGATACTAGCTGGCCTTGAAAAAAGTGTTTAAGTTATTAGAGAAACCCTTTCTGGAGAAATAAAAGAACTAAAATCTAACCAAGTCGAAATCAAAAAGGCTATTAATGAGGTGCAATCAAAAATGGGGGCACTAACTGCTAGGATAAATGAGGCAGAAGAAAGAATCAGTGATATAGAAGACCAAATGATGGAAAATAAAGAGGCTGAGAAAAAAAGGGAGAAACAACTACAGGATCACGAGGGCAGAATTCGAGAGATAAGCAATACGATAAGACGAAACAACATTAGAATAACTGGGATCCCAGAAGAAGAAGAAAGAGAGAGAGGGGCAGAAGGTATATTGGAGCAAATTATAGCAGAGAACTTCCTTAATGTGGGAAAGCAAACAGGCATCAAAATCCAGGAGGTACAGAGAACCCCTCTCAAAATCAATAAAAATAGGTCAATACCCCGACATCTAATAGTAAAACTTACGAGTCTCAGAGACAAAGAGAAAATCCTGAAAGCAGCTCGGGAGAAGAGATATGTAACCTACAATGGTAGAAACATTAGATTGGCAACAGACCTATCCACAGAGACCTGGCAGGCCAAAAGGACTGGCATGATATCCTCAGAGCACTAAACGAGAAAAATATGCAGCCAAGAATACTATATCCAGCTAGACTATCATTGAAAATAGAAGGAGAGGTAAAAGCTTCCAGGACAAACAAAAACTAAAGGAATTTGCAAACACAAAACCAGTCCTACAAGAAATATTGAAAGAGGTCCTCTAAGCAAAGAGAGCCTAAAAGCAGCATAGATCAGAAAGGAATACAGACAATATACAGCAACAGTCACCTTACAGGCAATACAATGGCACTAAATTCATACCTTTCAATAGTTACCCTGAATGTAAATGGGCTAAATGCCCCAATCAAAAGACACAGGCTATCAGATTGGATTAAAAAACAAGACCCATCCATATGCTGTCTGCGAGAGACTCATTTTAGACCCAAAGACACCCCCACGTTGAAAGTGAGGGGGTGGAAAACCATTTACCATGCTAATGGACACCAAAAGAAAGCTGGGGTGGCAATCCTTATAACAGACAAATTAGATTTTAAAACAAAGACTGTAACAAGAGATGAAGAAGGACACTATATCCTACTTAAAGGACCTATCCAAAAAGAAGATCTAACAATTGTAAATATCTATGCCCCTAACATGGGAGCAGCCACTTTTATAAGGCAATTAATAACAAAAGCAAAGAAACACATTGACAACAATACAATAGTGGGGGACTTTAACACCCCCCTGACTGAAATGGACAGATCATCTAAGCAAAAGATCAACAAGGAAATAAAGACTTTAAATGAAACACTGGACCAAATGGACTTCACAGACATATTCAGAACATTCCATCCCAAAGCAACGGAATACACATTCTTCTCTAGCGCCCATGGAACATTCTCCAGAATTGATCACATCCTAGGTCACAAATCAGGTCTCAACCGGTACCAAAAGATTGGGATTATTCCCTACATATTTTCAGACCACAATGCTTTGAACCTAGAACTCAATCACAAGAGGAAAGTCAGAAAGAACTCAAATACATGGAGGCTAAAGAGCATCCTACTAAAGAATGAATGGGTCAACCAGGAAATTAAAGAAGAATTAAAAAAATTCATGGAAACCAATGAAAATGAAAACACAACTGTTCAAAATCTTTGGGATACAGCAAAGGCAGTTCTGAGAGGAATGTATATAGCAATACAAGCTTTTCTCAAGAAACAAGAAAGGTCTCGAATACACAACCTAACCCTACACCTAAAGGAGCTGGAGAAAAAACAGCAAATAAAGTCTAAACCCAGCAGGAGAAGAGAAATAATAAAGATCAGAGCAGAAATCAATGAAATAGAAACCAAAAGAACAGTAGAACAGATCAACGAAACTAGGAGCTGGTTCTTTGAAAGAATTAACAAGATTGATCAACCCCTGGCCAGACTTATCAAAAAGAAAAGAGAAATGACCCAAATCAACAAAATCATGAATGAAAGAGGAGAGATCACAACCAACACCAAAGAAATACAAACAATTATAAGAACATATTATGAGCAACTCTATGCCAGCAAACTAGATAACCTGGAAGAAATGGGTGCATTCCTAGAGATGTAGCAACTACCAAAATTGAACCAGGAAGAAATAGAAAACCTGAACAGACCTATAACCACTAAGGAAATTGAAGCAGTCATCAAAAATCTCCCAACAAACAAAAGCCCAGGGCCAGATGGCTTCCCAGGGGAATTCTATCAGACATTTAAAGAAGCATTAATACCTATTCTCCTGAAACTGTTCCAAAAAATAGAAATGGAAGGAAAACTTCCAAATTCATTTTATGAGGCCACCATTACCTTGATCCCAAAACCAGACAAAGACCCCATGAGAAAGGAGAATTACAGACCAATATCCTTAATGAACATGGATGCAAAAATTCTCACCAAAGTACTAGCCAATAGGATCCAACAGTACATTAAAAGGATTATTCACCATGACCAAGTGGGATTTATCCCTGGGCTGCAAGGCTGGTTCAACATCCACAAATCAATCAACGTGATACAATACATTAACAAAAGAAAGAAAGAACAAGAATCATATGATCCTCTCAATAGATGCAGAAAAAGCATTTGACAAAGTACAGCATCCTTTCTTGATCAAAACTCTTCAGAGTATAGGGACAGAGGGTACATACCTCAACATCATAAAAGCCATCTACGAAAAACCTACAGCGAGTATCATTCTCAATGTGGAAAAGCTGAGAGCTTTTCCGCTGAGGTCAGGAACGCGGCAGGGATGTCCACTCTCACCACTGCTATTCAACATAATATTAGAAGTCCTAGCCACAGCAATCAGACAACAAAAAGAAATCAAAGGCATCCAAATCGGCAAAGACAAAGTCAAACTCTCACTCTTTGCAGATGATGGGATACTCTATGTGGAAAACCCAAAAGACTCCACCCCAAAACTGCTAGAACTCATACAGGAATTCAGTCAAGAAGAAGGATATGAAATCAATGCACAGAAATCAGTGGCATTCCTATACACCACCAACAAGACAGAAGAGAGACAAATCAAGGAGTCGATCCCATTTACAATTGCACCCAAAACCATAAGATACCTAGGAATAAATTTAACCCAAGAGGCAAAGGATCTGTACTCAGAAAACTATAAAATACTCAGGAAAGAAATTGAAGAAGACACAAAGAAATGGAAAAACGTTCCATGCTCATGGATTGGAAGAACAAACATTGTGAAGATGTCAGTGCTACCTAGAGCAATCTACACATTCAATGCAATCCCCATCAAAATACCATCCACCTTTTTCAAAGAAATGGTACAAATAATCCTAAAATTTGTATGGAGCCAGAAGAGACCCCGAATAGCCAGAGGAATCTTGAAAAAGAAAAGCAAAGCTGGCAGCATCACAATTCCGGACTTCCAGCTCTATTACAAAGCTGTCATCATCAAGGCAGTATGGTACTGGCACAAACACAGACACATAGATCAATGGAACAGAATAGAGAGCCCAGAAATGGACCCTCAACTCTATGGTCAACTCATCTTTGACAAAGCAGGAAAGGATGTCCAATGGCAAAAAGACAGTCTCTTCAACAAATGGTGTTGGGAAAATTGGACAGCCACATGCAGAAGAATGAAACTGGACCATTTCCTTACACCACACACAAAAATAGACTCCAAATGGTTGAAAGACCTAAACGTGAGACAGGAGTCCATCAAAATCCTAAAGGAGAACACAGGCAGCAACTCTTCGACCTCAGCCACAGCAACTTCTTCCTAGAAACATCGCCAAAGGCAAGGGAAGCCAGGGCAAAAATGAACTATTGGGATTTCATCAAGATAAAAAGCTTTTGCACAGCAAAAGAAACAGTCCACAAAACCAAAAGACAACCGACAGAATGGGAGAAAATATCTGCATATGACATATCAGATAAAGGGCTAGTATCCAAAATCTATAAAGAACTTATCAAACTCAACACCCAAAGAATAAATAATCCAATCAAGAAATGGGCAGAAGACATGAACAGACGTTTTTCCAAAGAAGACATCCAAATGGCCAACAGACACATGAAAAAGTGCTCAACATCGCTCGGCATCAGGGAAATCCAAATCAAAACCTCAATGAGATACCACCTCACACCCGTCAGAATGGCTAGAATTAGCAAGTCAGGAAACGACAGATGTTGGCGGGGATGCGGAGAAAGGGGAACCCTCCTACACTGCTGGTGGGAATGCAAGCTGGTGCAACCCCTCTGGAAAACAGTATGGAGGTTCCTCAAACATCTGAAAATAGAGCTACCCTATGATCCAGCAATTGCACTACTGGGTATTTACCCCAATGATACAAATGTAGGGATCCGAAGGGGTACATGCACCCCAATGTTTATAGCAGCAATGTCCACAATAGCCAAACTGTGGAAAGAGCCAAGATGTCCATCGACAGATGAATGGATAAAGAAGATGTGGTATATATACACAATGGAATATTATGCAGCCATCAAAAGGAATGAGATCTTGCCATTTGCAACGACGTGGATGGAACTGGAGGGTGTTATGCTGAGTGAAATAAGTCAATCAGAGAAAGACATGTATCATATGACCTCACTGATATGAGGAATTCTTAATCTCAGGAAACAAACTGAGGGTTGCTGGAGTGGTGGGGGGTGGGAGGGATTGGGTCACTGGGTGATAGACATTGGGGAGGGTACATGCTATGGTGAGCACTGTGAATTGTACAAGACTGATGAATCACGGATCTGTACTTCTGAAACAAATAATGCAATATATGTTAAGAAAAAAAAAAGAAGATAGCAGGAGGGGAAGAATGAAGGGGAGTAAGTCAGAGGGGGAGACGAACCATTAGAGACGATGGACTCTGAAAAACAAACTGAGGGTTCTAGAGGGGAGGGAGGTGGGGGGATGGGTTAGCCTGGTGATGGGTATTAAAGAGGGCACATTCTGCGTGGAGCACTGGGTGTTATGCGCAAACAATGAATCATGGAACACTACATCAAAAACTAATGATGTAATGTATGGTGATTAACATAACAATAAAAAATTATAAAAAATAAAAATAAAAAAAAAGTATAAGGAGGAATCACTAACGCAGAAGATTTTTAGTTAGAGTTGTCCACTAACAGATCCCAGGGGTTCTGTGAACTTGGGTGAGGAAAAAAAATTCTCTCTTTATTTTCACTGACTTTGGGCTAAAATTTAAATTATGAATGGAGACAATAAACCACAGTAGAATTAACAGCACCTGTGACTTGGACCAATAAAACCACGGATATTTTTCACATTGTATCACACCTGGTACAGATACCACAAAGCAGTGCTTATGCTCATCACAGCTTTGGAAGTAATTAAATCTGCCTCTGGATCTTGTTATCCAATGCATTCATAAAGAAGCCCATAGGACAAAAGCAGAAATTTGACTTTTTAATGTTTTCATTATATTTCAATATAAGTGACGTCCTTTGTAATCTTATGTATTCTCTTTCACGTTTAAAAGCATTCCTAGCAGGGGCACCTGGGTGGCTGAGCGTCTGCTTTCGGCTCAGGTCATGATCCTGGGGTCCTGGGATAGAGCCCCACGTCAGGCTCCCTGCTCAGTGGGGAGTCTGCTTCTCCCTCTCCCTCTGCTCCTCCTCTCTACTGGGGTGTGCTCCCTCTCAGATAAATAAATAAAATCTAAAAAAAAAAAAAAAAATGCGCCCATAGCTTCCTGAGACTGTGAAACCAGTCCACGGCACAACCTCTTAGAATATTTGCAAACTCTTTTCCCATTTTCCCATTCTTTACTTTTCTGCTTTGATCATTAGATGGTTTTCCAAATTTCTCTCTGGCCTATTGTTTTTGAAGCTTCTGGACCTCTGTCTAATAATAGAAGCCTTCAGTCTACTGTTTTTCCTCCGAGTTCAGCCTTAGACACATTCTGAAAGTTTCAATGTAGATGATCATCATCACTAATGCATAAATAATCTGCATTTATAGTCTATTTCCTGTTTAAGCCAACAGCTTTCAGCAGGTTGGCTTTTACTTGTAATTTGGATTTTGAAAACCATTTTTTTAAATTAATTTTTAGTTTTCCTGTACTGGACTAGAAAATAGAGCTGCTCTGAGGAATTTGAGTCTTCTTCACAGTGATACCTGAAATCAACTTTTGTAGATGTCCCACAGGAATGGAACAGGAAAGCAGTCCCCGTACATACAAAGCTCCACAATACCGCTATTAAGTTGACCTGGTCATTTCATTCAGATCCTTTAAACTTTATTTATTTTTGTCCCTTCGATCTGTTAGACCCCTGTCACAGTAAAGGTTTTCCCACCTTCTCCTAGTGCTTCTAACAGTCTTTCCCTACACATGGTATGAAGGAGGGCCGTTCTGTGAATGGTCCTCACTGCGACTCACAAGATGACCTTTTTTGTTCCCTTTTTTGTTCCCTGTCGATCCCTTACCTTACTCTCTATTTTGTCTGATAATATTACAAGGCTAGGTTTCTTTCGTTTCAATTCGGCTGATACTATCTTTGTGTCCTTTTACTTTTTCTAAAGCTGCCATTTTAGTTTGATCTTTTGGGTGGGACTTTTGATTTTTGACCCAATCTTCAAATTGTTATCTTTAAAAACAGTTTAATCAAGTTACATTTACTGTTATAACTAATCTGCTACTACTTCCATCACCTTGTACTCTGCCCTGTGATATTTAAGCTGACTTTTCTTTCCTTCTCTTGTTCGCGAACCATGCTCTAGTTGCACCTACACTCTCCAACAATGGGCAAGACACGCAACTCATATAAATTTTACTAACAGGTCCTATTAAAATTCTAAAACCATTATTTAACCTTTTTTACACCGTGAGAAAAAGGATAACACAAAAGCCCCACAGAGGCGATTAACATTTAAAATTTTTAAAATAATTTTATTTTCATTTGCCTCTTATTTTTATTAATAGGTTAAAATAAAATAATAACGGAATTAAAAATAAATCTCCTTTTGCCAAGTGCACTGAGATTTATAATAATTATGATGCATCTCTGTTCTAACAAGGTTCCAAGCTGGATCTACCCCTTTTACCAAATCCATTTAATAATTTCCCTATTCTTGCCCTCTTCGTTTTGCATCATATCTCAATGGTTTGGATATCTGTAAGTAATTGTGCCACAGATAAAAGAGTGACATTTTTTAAGCCCTTGTTTAGAAAGAAAGAAGGAAGGGAGGGAGGGAGGGAGGAAGGAAGAAAGGGAAAGAAAGGAAAAAAGTTTATCAAAAAATATTATTCTGGGTCACATTTTTTAAAACCCTCAACACAGAAGTATTTATTATTTATTCTAAGAATTTGGAAATGACCAGGAAGAACTGATCAAAGGCCATGTTCTACTTGGCTAAACAGAAATTACATGAACAACAAAAAGAAACATTCCTCAAAACAAAACTGTGACCAGAAAACAGTAAACACTGCAGAGCATAGAAGAAATTCAAAGAAATTCAAGCCAAAGACAGTACAAAAGAAAAGCCTAAATAAAAGAGACCTTTATAATCCTCATTCTTAGCGTTCTGTGGCCTGTGGAAGCTGGCCACCACGAAGCCAGCCACTTCTGGTGTAAGAATCAAGAGGTCTAAAAATGGCAGGGTTGGGTGGCTGTGAATAGATCTGTAACATCTTCCTGGTCTTTGAATCAATACACGTCTCTGAAATCCCAAAATTAGCTTTTGGGTTTTTTTGTTGTTGTTACTTTTGATTTCTTTTCCCTACCATTTTACTATGAAACTTCCATACACACAGAAAAGTCAAATTTTATAGTGACCACCCACATACCTACCACCAGAGTCTACGTTTAATATCTTACTATAGTTACTTTAACACATGTCCACCTATCTAGGTACCTGTCTGTCTATCCATCCATCTCTCTACATATCATTGCATTTGAGTTTAAAACCATTTCTTCCTCCCTCTTATCCCTTACAATAGGGTTTCTTAACCTCAGCACTCCTGACATTTTGGGCCAGATAATTCTTTGTTGTGGGGGGCTGTCCTGTGCATCTTAGGATGTTTTGCAGCATCCCTGGCCTCTACCCACTAGATGTCAATAAAACACCTCCCACAACCCCAGCTGTGATAACCAAAAATGTCTTCAGACATGGACAAACATCCTATGGGGGACAAAACTGGTCCTGACTGAGAAACACCACCCTAGAACACACACACAGGAGGTTTTGTGCAGGAAGGGCACCCCTTAAGAATTTGTGCATGATCTGTCCCGAGCTCTTATCTAGAAATCATACACAGCACACCTAGAGGTGTGGTATGAATGAGAAGCAGTATACGGGATCTGTGGCTGCTAGTACAATTTGTCTGTTTACTTTTAAAGCTGACGGAGGCTGACATAAGGCACAGACAAATCAGTGGCATAATAACCTACGTGTGATCTGATGATATTAACACAGATGAGGGCTGAGGTAGACAACAAAAAGATACATTAACACAAATCCAAATTCCTAAGGGTCATTTTTTCCCCCACAGTTCATGTATCATTCAATCTTACCATATTAAACACAATGTTAAAATAAAAATGATCAAACCTACCTTGACTGCCCAAAAGTCACATGACAACAACAAGATAATTGTCACCATACAGGCAATAAAGCTGCTGCTGAACAATTCACAGAGAAGATAGACTACAATTGCACTGACTCGAAAGAATAAATGGAAAAATGATGCCACTGGGTGTCTGAAAACCAAAACATAATAAAAGAAATGCAATTACATTTCACCACAGGTACTGTAGATGGAGATGAACAACATTTTAGCCATTAACACAACCATGCAGAGTTTTGTCAAAGCAAAGGTGATGACCTGAGGAAGACGCAAACTGCCCACCTCTCTTTGTTCATAACTTCCCATTATTTGACTAAGCCGTGTTCTCATAGAAAATACACTATGGAAACAGGACTTTAACACCTCACGGAATATAAACTTTCACAAAATATATCATGAGAAACTTTGCCAAGCTTGGAGAATTAAGGAAACTATACTCTTGGGATCAAATCCTATTTGCACATAAAAAACTAATTCGGGAGTGCCTGCTGGCTCAGTCGGAAGAGCATGTGACTCTTGATCTGGGAGTCATGAATTCAAGCCCCATGCTGGGTGCAGAAATTACTTAAAAATAAAAAAAAATAAAAATAAAAGAATTCCTGGGGCCTCAGAAATCACTTCAGGCTTTAAGGCAAAGTAACTATCAGGTAGGCTTGTTTTTCCTTTTTAACATCTTTACTGAGACATAATCCACATACCATTCGATCATCTATTTAAAGTGTATACGCCAATGGTTTTTGGTGTATTCACAGAACTGTGCAATCATCACCACAATCACTTTTAGCACCTTTTCATTACCCCAAAAAGAAACTCTATACCCACTGGCAGTCCCTCCTCATCCACCCCAACCCCACCCCTCTCCAGCCATACGCCACCAGTAATGTACTGCTGTCTCTATAGATTTGCCTATTCTGGACAATTCACATCAATGAAATCATACAATATGTGGTTTTTTGTGCCTGGCATCTTTCACTAAGCATAATGTTTTCAAAGGTCAGGCAGAATTTGACTGCAGTAAGTGAATTTCTTTAGAGGGAACTAAATTTGGAATCGAAATATGTCTGGCTTGACGTGTTCATGTTATTTTACAGGTAAAAGATGTGATTTTCGAAATATGCACAATAAATCAAAATGGAACCAGTCTACAGAAACTAGAGAAATGGTGTATTCTTGGGAAACAGTAGCTAGAAATAAAAACACCAGTGGTTCACAAAATCGGATTCGCAGATATGAAAACTCGGCATTGAGTTCAATTCCATATGCCATTTATTCCCAAAGAAAATCTGAAATGTCCTCTTTGTCTCAGACCAAAGCTCAAACTAGCCATGTCCACTACTCACAAGTGCATAACCGCCACTCGCTCTTCCCTGAATCACATTGGCTGGTACCCACCTACACACAAAACAGCGCTGGGCTCTCACACACTTACACCGTGTCCTCTTACCTGATCTTGGATTTTTTTGGTCTGTTAGCTGTCTCCTCTTCTGCATCAAACAGGGAAACATCCTCGGTGTCATCATTACTGTCCTAGCAGGAAAATTGAATATCCATGAAGCAAGATGAAATTCAGTACTTGAATGCCTCCTACACAGAAGGCAGCGCACTAGTCCAAATGGAAGACAAGAGACACGGTCACAGACATCGGGGAATTGACAACCTAGGGAAAGGGCACTCCAGGATCATCTGGCAACGAGCCATCGCTCGCCCGCTGCTGAGCCCTATGAGAAACCCCAGGAGTGTCAATGGCGCTCCTGCAAACTTCCCACATGAGCTCTTGGCTGCTCTCCCACCAGTCACAGAGAAAGCAGAGGCTACTGGGGGACACACCCGATGCTTTTGGCTCCTTCACGAAATCACCTGCCTGCATCCTTGTTTCCCTGACCTCTTCTCACCATTCACTTTGTATCCAAGGTGAAAGTAACTGCTGGGCTTGGAACCTCCTCTTTTCCTGCCTCCTCGGGGGCTTCCGCCATCAATTTCCCCCTTTACTTACACTTTCTTTTATCTTCAGGTCTTTCTATTGGATCTTTCCAATCAGCAAATGAAGTTTTTCAGAGGTCATTTATTGCTTGAAAAAGATGTTTTAAAAACCCTGACCCTGAACCTCCCCTTCCATCTTTTGCTCTCATCTCACGGCATTCCTCCCCTTTCACAGTCTTAGATTTGAAGGGTGGCTCACACCTCAACTCACTGCTTCAGCCTCAACCACAACGAACCTGCTTTTACACCTGGCCTAGGGCCAGCCACCCACCACTCACCTGCCCTTACCTCATCCCTGCCCGCCTCCGGCCCCTCATTACCCACAGAGCCATCCTCCTAACAGGAAGGTCACACCAGGTCATCCCCCTCTGCAAATGTTTTCAATGGCGCTCCTACGTGTATAGGATGTAAGTTAACTCCTCCATGTACAGTACAAGACCTGTCATGATCTTCTGACTCTCCCTTCCACTGGTCAGGGCCACAACACCGTTGCCACATGTTCTCTGAAAACCCCATGGATTCCCATCTCTCTGCCTTTCCCGTGTGTTCCCCGCCCAGAAAGCTCCTCCCTTCACCATCCCCTACGTAGCTCACCATCAGGCAACACCAGATCTTTCCAATTTCAGCTAAAATACCGAAAGGGCTGAGAGACTCTCCCTGCAATCCCCAGGCTTCCCATTTCCCATGATCCCACGGCACCAGGACAAATGTCCACTTGCACAACTTATCTCAGGCTATCTGCAGGTCTCCAACGACTGCCGCCATCCAGACTCCGGGCCACTGGAGGGCAGGGAGTGTCACTGCATTGTAGTAAGTCCTAGTGCCCAGCAGAGCACCCAGCCAGGCGGTACAGTATTTATCGAAGGCATGAGCAAATGCACAAAGGAGGCAACTGCAGACTGTGACCAGAGCCAGGAGAAATACAAGTACAAATGGGAGCACAGGGAGGAAGAGAATCGTTTCTACTCGAGGGCTCTGGAGGAGAGCTTCTGTGCTGGGTGCAGACAGAGCAAGGAGGCCTTCTGCTCACTCCAGTCCCTTGACTAGGTAGATTTTCAAGGGCAGAGAGTGGAAACACACAGGTATATACAGGGAATGGTGAAGGAGTCCAGAGATGCAGAGCGGGAGCTAAAGCTTTAAAAGGAAAATGGACTCAGAGATCAGAGACCAGTGGTTCTCAACTTTGGCTTACAGGCTGGAACTGTACCTACATTTTTTTTAAAGCCCCCCAGATGATAATAATCCGCAGCCAAGACTGAGATCCACTGTATGATGCTACGGACTGAAAAACTGAGACTTCTGACCTTCATCCCAACAGTCCAATCTATACCCAGCAGCCAGGGTGACCTTTCACACTCAGATCTTATCATCCTCCTACTGAAAACCTAAAGGACTTTGACTGAAAAACTGACTCCCTATCAGGACCCATCATAATCATGACCCTGCCCACCTCGAGGCACCTATCTCAGGTTACTTACTCTCCCTCCAGGAACTGTGATGCACTGAATAATGCTTCCTCTCCCTCCTGCCAAAGACATCCTGGTTCTAATGCCTGGAATTTGTAAATATGTCAATTTCCTTAGCAAAACGATTTTTTGCAGATGTGATCGAATTAAGGATCTTGAGAGGGGAAGAGCACCCTATTCAAGTGGGCCCAATGATGTCATTACAATGTCTTTATAGAAGAACACAAGAGGGTCAGAGTCAGAGAAGGCACTGAGACCATGAAAAGCAGAAGTCAGAGCGAGATCTGAAGATGCTATGCTGCTGACTTTGAAGCTTGAGGAAGACCACCAGCCAAGGAATGCAGGTGGCCTCAAGAAGCCAGAAAAGGCAAGGACAAATCTGATTTTCCCCTAGAGCCTCCAGAAGAAACACAGTCCAGCCAATACCCTGATGTTAGCCTTTAGGACTCCTTTTGGACTTCTGACCCAGAACTGTGATATGATAAATTTATATTAAGCCACTAAATTTACGCTAATCTGCAGCAACAGGAAACCCATATAGTAATTAAGCCCTTGCCAGACTAGTCTCCTTTTTAGTTCCTTAAACATGCCAAACTTGCACCCCACCGGGTTCTTTGACATATGTTCTATCTAGTTCTATCTAGAACACTCTTTTCTCTTACCCTGTTCTTTGAAAGACTGGTTTATTCTCATTAAATAAATACTGAGTGCCAGGCACTGTTTTAAGTGGTAGAGCCTGACACAAGAAAAAAGACAAATAGTTCTGCACTGTTGGTGTTGCATTTACTAAGATGGGGAAGGCTGAGGGCACAACATTAGGGTGAAATCAAGAGTTTGGTTTTACATTAGAGATGATGGACTCTGAAAAACAAACTGAGGGTTCTACAGGGGAGGGGGGCTGGGGGGATGGGTTAGCCTGGTGATGGGTATTAAAGAGGGCACATTCTGCATGGAGCACTGGGTGTTATGCACAAACAATGAATCATGGAACACTACATCACAAACTAATGATGTAATGTATGGTGATTAACATAACAATAAAAAATTTTAAAAAAAGAGTTTGGTTTTAGACATTTAAGCTTAAGATGCTGGTATTAAGGACTTTAAAAAAAAAATTGAGAAGGGGGACCGTTAGTGTGTTCCGCACACAGGACTATCACGTTCTAATTTAGGTGTTAAAAGGAAAATTCTGGCTACTGTATGGAAAATCTGGGAGGGAGAGGGAAAGATAAAGGCACAAAGCTGTAAGGCTGGTTTAGGAGGCTAAACCAATAATGGAGCCAAGAAGTAACGGTTTGGTCTAGGGTGGACATATTGGAGGTGGTGAAATACATTGACTCCAAATGCATTTTAAAGTAGAAATGACAGGGCACCTGGGTGGCTCAGTCGGTTAAACATCAGCCTTCAGCTCAGGTCATGATCCCAGGGATCATGCCCCGCTTCAGGCTCCCTGCTCCGCAGAGAGTCTGCTTCTCCCCCTGCTCATGCTCTCTCTCTCAAATAAATAAATAAATAAAATCTTTAAAAAATAAAGCAGAAATGACAGGATTTGCTGATGGGTTGAACATGGGGGTAAGAGAAAAGGAATTAAGGAAGATTCCAAAGTTTGTCCTGAGCGGCTAAAAATGAAGGCACCAAAGACAGACTCTGAGCACACCAATACCTAAAGGTCAGAAAGACAAAAAGGAATAAGCACTGGGGTTGCAAAGGAAGTGCTAAGGAGTAGGAGCTGAACCAGGGGATGGTGTCCTGGAAACCAAGGGAAGACGGTGTTTCCAGAAGGAGGATCAGATCAACTGTGTCAAATGCTGCTCACAAGTAGGATGGAAATCACAGAGACCACCGTTTCTAATGGGTTATCAGTGACCACAATAAGAGCAGTTTCAGGATGGCAGGGGGAAGTGGGAGAAAACCAGACTAGAATGGACACAAGAGAGAATAGAAGTAAAAAACAAGTATAAATAAATCTTAAGGAACAAAGAATGGGGTGAGAGCTGAAAGGGTATATAGAATGAAATTTTTTATTTTTTAAGAAATTAAAGCACATTTACAGGTTAACTTAAACGAGCTGTTGTTTTGTTTTTGTTTTTGTTTTTGTTTTTAATGTAGGCTCCACCCAGAGTGGAGCCCAACTCAGGACCCTGAGATCAAGACCTGAGCTGAGATCAAGAGTCAGACGCTTAACCAACTGAGCCACCCATGAGCCCCTTAAGCTTTAAAAAAAGCAAACAAACACAAAACTGATGCAGGAGAGCAAAGGGAGAAGTGCTGGAGCACTGCCTTCCAGGAGACCAGAGGGCATGGAAACAGTGCCCAAGTAGAGGGGATGGCCTAAGGATGGAGCACAGACAGGAAAAGGAAGACAGAGTCTATGGGAGATCATGAGCACAGATGTAGATGGCAGGTGGTGTGAAATTCTCTCCCGATGGCTTCTACTTTCCCCGTGAGATAAGAAGCAGAGAGAGGACAAGGGAAGAAATGTGGGAGGTCTGAGGAAAGAGAAATCTCAGTAGTGGCCCAGGAGGGTGGGAGGGTGAGGAGCCTATGGGAACGTGGCGATGACTGCCTGGCAGCACTGAGAGCCCATCTGGGGTTCACCACACACTTCAAGTGGGAGGAGTCAGTATGGTTGTGTGGTTTTCTCCAGCCTCCTCCAGCCTGGGTGGAGGTTCTGAAAGCCGACTCTAGCCATCATTGTATCTTCTCCACTCAAGAGACCTCCTCAGGGGAGTGGTCTTTCCTGACCATCAGTTCTAAGCTTGTCCTATTTCTCAGCTACTGGCTATGACATCACCTTGTCTTTGCTATCCTTACCTGAAAACAACCTCAGTTATGAAACTTACTCTCTCTCCCCACCCCAACCCATCCCATCCACAAGCCCGCATCCCCTAGCACCAGGAATCTGTCTGTATTGTTCACAGCCCTATCCCAGGGCCCAGAACAGTGAGTGCCTGCGCCATGGTTATCCCTCAGTAACAAAAAAATACCTATATCCTTGAGGAAAAGTGCACTATAAACAGTAAAAAGTTGTGTTTTTTTTTTTTTAATGAGAAGAGATTATTAAATTAGTCTTACTCATCTCTGGTCGTAAACCTGCAAACTGTAATTAACTCTAAGGGCACAGACGTGATGACCGAAGTGATAAGCAATCACCATTAGTGTCACTCGGCAACGGACACTTGAGTGCAAGGCCCTGGCGGTGTCTCCTACTCCCCCAGGATCGCGGTGCTCCCCTCAGAGTCTCCGAACGGCTGGGGAGAGCCAGACCACCCGCAACTTCACACCGAGGGCGTTTCCGCAGCACGGCACCCGAGCGACCTGGCGCCCCGCGTCGGCTGGCACTGCGCTCTGCACACCCCGCAGCTGTCCCTCTGACGGGCAGCCGGCCACGCTCCCCCGCAAGAGGCCTCGGGGCTGCCGGCCGCGCTCCCCGGACGGCCGCCCGCGGCCCTCCGCCCACGCCCCACCCCGACCCGGGCGCGGGCAGCGACGGGGGCCGCGAGCACAAAGGCCCCGGGCCGCCACACTCGCGCCCCTCAGGCCCTGGAGGCCCGGCGCCCAGCCACACCCACCCTCACAGCGCGCCCTCAGCCCCTCACCTGCTGCAACATGACGGCCCTGCGCCAGCCCCACTTCCGGGAGCCACGTCAGCGTCGCAGCTGACGCAACCTGATCGCCACAGGAGGGGAGGAGCAAAGCACAAGCCCAGCCCGTTCCTACTTCCGCTTCCGGGTGCTTCGCCGGGCAGGGGGCAGTAACTGGAGGGGTGGGGCGAGCGTGTGGGCGGGACGAA
The DNA here is from genome assembly GCF_009762305.2 of Zalophus californianus. Taxonomy (NCBI): domain Eukaryota; kingdom Metazoa; phylum Chordata; class Mammalia; order Carnivora; family Otariidae; genus Zalophus; species Zalophus californianus. The sequence goes on from NC_045610.1 coordinate 9,542,526, forward strand.
CTCCGGGCGGAGCGCGAGGAGGGCGGGCGTTCCGTGAGCGGAGCGAGCCTATGGGCGGGGTGTCCGGGGCGGGGCGAACTCGGGAACGGGGCGAGATCAGGGGCGGGGCGACGGCGGCGGTCGTCCCGGGAACGGGGCGAGCTGGGGGCGGAGCGCGAGGGCGGCGGGCGAGCGACCCCAGAGCGGGGCGGGCAAGTGGACGGCCCGGGGGGGCGAGGGGGGGCGGGGCGAGGGGGCGGGGCGAGGGGCGGGGCGAGGGGGCGGGGCGAGGGGGCGGGGCGGGGGCGGCGGGGCGGGGGGGGCGGGGCGGGGGGGGCCGGGCGAGTGCCTGGACTGGGCTCCCCTTAGGGGGCGGGGAAGCGCGGACTGTGCGGGGGTGGGGGCTGGTTCGAGCTGGAACAGGGAAAGACTCGCTCGCTGCTTAGAACATCCCCGAGGCTTGGTGGACTTCAGGGTGAAAACTTCGTGGTTTGCCACGTGGGGATGTTGTAGCCCGCCTGGGTGTCCTGAGAGTAAGGGGCATGGGGGACGGGCCTTATTTTAACACAGTTGCATTTTGTTTGAATGTTTTACAGTATGTGCTCATGTATTATTATATGTGTACCTTAAATTGTAGAAGCAACTGAGAAAGATAAATGTGCTCCTGCTAAGAGGTGGAAAGGCATTAAGAAGAAACAAGGCGGAGGACTCTAGAGACAAGGGGGAGTTTTATCGTGGGAGGAAAACAGAGGCCAGGAGACAGTAAGGAATAGAGGTTGGGAACATGGGTTTGAGTCCCCGCTTCTCCAGGTACTAGCTTTCCAGCTAACGTCTATGCACGGCTTTCCTCAGTTGTAAAGAGGGGTTGATAATGGTATCCGAACAGGGTTAAATGTGCTTAGTAAATAGTAAATGTAATTCTTACTACTGTTTTAAGTTTAATCGCTGGAGATGTCGTTTTGCTCCATGAAGGACCTGAAATTCAGGAACTTTACATCATCTTTGAAACTGTGATTATAACAATGTGACTGTAATGATATCCTATGTGCCCGGCCTACATCAAAGGGCTATTGGGAGACTCGTGGAATAACGTGTTAGCACATTTCCTTCATTGAGGGGATCCTTTCCATAGAAATTACAAATTTTACATGGCTATTTACTAGTGCTGCATTAATTTCTTTTAAGATTTTTATTTATTATTTGAGAGAGAGAGTGAGCAGGAGGAAGAGGGAGAGAGAATTTGAAGCCGACCCCACACTGAGCACAGAGCCTACCCGGGCTCCATCCAATGACCAGGCTATAGATTGAAGGTTCCAATGACTCTCTTCTTGGGTTTAATTAATTTGCCAGAGGGGCTCACAGAACTCAGGGAAACACTTACTCACTTACTTACATGTACCAGTTTATTAAAAGATAGAGACGAACAACCAGATAAAGACACATACAGGGCCAGGTCTGGGAGGGTTCATGGAGTTGGGGTGCATCACCCAGTACATGGATGTGTTCACCAACCTGGAAGCTCTCTGAACTCCATGCTATTGAGATTTTTATGGAGGTTTCATCACCGTAGGCATGATGGATCATTAACTCCACTTCCATTAACTCCATTAACTCCGTCTGGAGCATGGGGGGTGGGGCTAAAATTTCCAAGCTTCTAATCCTACCTTGGTCCTTTTGGTGACCAGCCCCCAGGCAGGAGCCATCCAGGAGCCCACTCTGAGTCCCCTCATTAAAACAAAAGATGATCCTAGTGGTCATATCAGTTAGAAATGTATAAGGGTTTCAGAAGCTCTGTGCCAGGAACTGGGGGCAGAGACCCTTATATATTTTTTATTATCCCACACCATCCTATGGTCATGCTGAGCCACTGAGGAGAAGCTGCCCGTTTGGACAGGGCTTGAGTTCTCCGATGGGCCATAGCTCCCATGGTGTTCTGTACTCTTTTCAATTACCTGCCTGGTCCCTGACACCATCCTTGGGAGGTCTAGGTGGAAACATCAACACACTTGATATTAGTGTTCCTCTTTGAAGAAAAGATGAATATGTTTAATTCTTTTCCATAGGAGTTAGCCCTGAGAAGGAAAAGAACACATAACATTCTCAAATGCAATAGGTCAACCCCACTGAGGGCTTCTTTTAGATTCTTAACTGAAGTCATTGAGCTTCATCAGGCTTTGGTGCAAAAATACCAGGGAATTCCAATGCATTCTTCTGATACAATCCCATCAGTTCATTTGCTACCAGAATGATAGCACCAAATTGGTGGTGATGGGTGGTATTTAATTTCCAAAGATCACTTTCCCATCACCCACCAGTGAAGCTGGGCTTTCACGTTTCATTAAATGGTTTTCTGTGGGAATACAAATGCCAATCTCTCCCAGCAACAACCCCCCCCCCCGACCCCTGCCTCTGTTTTCTTGATTCGATCATATCAATTCTTTGGCTTATAGGAAGATAATTACGAATCCCCACATTGCCAAGGGACAGCTCAAAACCAACAAACAGGCAAAACAAAAGGCCAAACACCAACATCCATTTGGGTTCTCTGTTTATTGTAAGACGTTCATTTCCCAAGGCTGGTTCAGATAAACACGTTTTGTCCAAGTTCCGGGGCTGCTGTTTTTCCTTGCTTCATGAAGTGATCTATCGGCAGGCCTTTGATCTTCCTGATCCAGGCAGCTCTGCGGGCTTTTTCTGGATTGACCACTTCACTGGGCTTTCTGGCCTGAAACTCCTTCATCTTGGCTTCCCCATACTCCTTCTCCTCCTTTACGGTCAACAACATGAACTTGGTGTTCATTCTAAAGGGATCAAGGGTCGTGTAGAAGCGAGGTCGTTCTTTCTTGACAGACTTGGTTCTCCTGTCCACGGGTGGAGCCAGCATGCGGTTCGGTTTAATTACCTGCAGGCTGGTTAACGGGCTGCAGGGGCGCACTGTCCTGTTGATGGAGCCGGTCTCTTGGCCTTCATCCTTGAGGGCGACTGCGAATCTGGGGCAGATAATCGCAGGCTGGGGTATAGTGGACTGGACTCGGGGACTGTGCAAAGAGTTCTTCAGGTTGGGCTGCAGTTTCTGGGTCTCCAAGGGAACACTGGTTTGCTTCACGTCAATGGGAGGGTTACTCCACCTCAACCTATCAACTGCCTGTTGGATTGATTTTCCTTTGAAACTCAGGACCTTCCTTGGGTGTGAAATTGAAGGTCCCCAGGCATCAATGACTTGGGTTTGGGGCCTCCGGGGATAGGCAAACTCCCCTGAATTATGGACTTGCTGCAGGGCATTAACCGTCAGAAGGAACTGGTCCGCCGACATAGGGATTTGCCAACGCTTTTTCTTTGAGTGCTTGATCAAGTCTCCAGGTGGTAGTTTCTCCTCATCCTCTGGTTTTTCAAAAAAAGAAAACAAAAATAGGTCAAAGTGTTCCATGAAAACTGGTAAGTAGTTATGCATGAAATTTAAACCCATTCTAACGGCGATGCAAACTGAGGTCTTTGTGGTCCAACAGGCATGCCAAGATGTGCACAAAAATCCTCTATGGCACTAGAAATTATGACATATACAACACAACAAGTTTTGAATAATAAGTACTCGAGTATTGTGTGTGTGTATTAAACAAGTGTGTATTAAAGTGTGTATTAAACTCTAGATACGCATGTTTTGGAGGGAACATATGTAATCCCAGTGTTTCACACATTTTGAAACCCCCCTGTGAGAATGAGCTTCCTCCCTCTTTTATGATTCACACAATAGGCCTTATAAATTTATAGTAATGAATCTATATTTTTAAACAAAAACTGGATCAAAAAGTTTGATTTCCATCTTAGTAATTATTCATCAAATTTGATTCTAAATGATCTTTGGACATTTCCCCAAAATCAAAATGGCCTTCAAAATAGACATCACCCCTAGGAAATGCAAAATATCACAACATAACCAAAGAGCAGTTTCTGAACAGGAGTTCCTAAAATGTTTTGAACAATAGCGGCAGTTCCAAAAGCCATTTGACAAGGATAAGAGCTTCATTCTGGCATACTACCTTATGGTCAAGACTTCCAAGGTGCCAAATACCTAGAAGTAACAAGGATGTCTTCACACCTGAGCAAATGTATTATATCTCTCTCGTTTAGGCTTTTCAATACCTACAATACCTCACCGATACACAGAAAGTGTTATCCCCATTTTACAAAAGGAATAACTGAGTCATGAAAAGTAGAAGTCATTTGTCTAGTCTGACCTAACAGTTAAAAGTCTGTACCCCAAATTATGCCAATGTATAACTAGTAAATAAAATGCAAAAGTGCGCTGAGCATATAATTTTCCTTGACAAAATGGGTTTTATCCCAAGATGTTTGTGTATGGGCATTAAGATGGAATGAAGTTTTAGATATCTCCCTGTTTACTTTGTTAAATAAATAATATTTAATTCAATTATTAAATGTTAAATCATTAAATTAAATATTTAATAATTACAATATTAAATTAATGATTGCATTAAATATTACATTGCAATTAAATAGATATTAAATATTTTTACTAAAGCATACAAAAATAAATTAAGATGTCAAAATCTTCCCCACTGTCCTTCTAATCCCAGAATAAACCACTCTGCATGTGTACTAAAAAACACGTTTTTTTTCCTTTGAAAAAAAGAATTGTGTCAGGGTGCCTGGGTGGCTGATTCAGTTAAGCATCCCACTCTTGATTTCAGCTCAGTTCATGAGATCGAGGCCCACGTCAAGCTCTGAGCTCAGTGCAGGGTCAGCTTGAGATTCTCTCCTTCCTCTGCCCCTCCCTACCCCATCCCCCCCCACTCGTGCTCTCTGTCTCTAAAATAAATAATTTTTTTAAAAAAGGAATTGTGTCAAGAAAGTGGGTTAGAGAGAACATACCTCAACATAATAAGGGCCATATATGAAAAACCCACAGCTAACATCATACTCAGTGGTCACACACACACACACACACACACACACACACACACACAGAGGAATATTATGTGGCCATAAAAAAGACGAGATCGTGCCATTTGAGACAACATAGGTAGACCTGGAGGGTATTATGCTAAGTGCAATAAGTCAGACCAAGAAAGACAAATATGTGATTTCACTCATACGTGGAATCTTAAAAAAAAGTGAATAAACAAACAAAAAATAGATTCAGACCTATAAATACAGCGCACAAACTGATGGTTGCCAGAGGGGAGGAGGTGGGGGGTGAGTCAAATGGATGAAGGGGAGTGGGAGATACAGGCTTCCAGTAATGAAATGAATAAATCATGGGAGTAAAAAGCACAGAATAAGGAATACAGTCAACGATATTATAATAGGGATGTATATCAGAATGGATAGTTAGCTACACTTGTGAACACAGCATAATGTATAAACTTGTCAAATCATTATGTTGTACATCTGAAACTAACGTACCATTTTGTGTCAACTATACTCAAATTTTTTTAAAAAGGAATTATGATGACTCATTTTTCATTAAGGTGTCTTTTTTTGGTATAATAATATATTTTGAATCTCTTTCCAAATCACTCTATGTGGGTCTGTCCTCATGATACAATTTTTAGCTATTAGATAATATTCCATAGTATGAATTTTTCCTTATATGCTTAGTCATCGCCCACGGGTGAACATTTCGTTTGTTAGTGACCAACTTTAAAAAAATGTAAATACCATTTTTATTTATCATATAAGCAAGTTCAAAAGGATGGATAACACCCATTTGGGCATGGGTATAGTGGAAGATCTCATGCATTGTTGGTGGGACTGTAAATTGATATATCATTTTTTAAAGGTGACTATGGTAATATCTTTCTAAATTTTTTAATTTTTATTTGTTTATTTTTTAAGTAAATCCCCTCAAGGCGGGGCTCGAACTCATGACCCTGAGATCAAGATCTGAGCTGAAATGTCCACAATAGCCAAACTGTGGAAAGAGCCAAGATGTCCATCGACAGATGAATGGATAAAGAAGATGTGGTTTATATACACAATGGAATATTATGCAGCCATCAAAAGGAATGAGATCTTGCCATTTGCAACGACGTGGATGGAACTGGAGAGTGTTATGCTGAGTGAAATAAGTCAATCAGAGAAAGACATGTATCATATGACCTCACTGATATGAGGAATTCTTAATCTCAGGAAAGAAACTGAGTGTTACTGGAGTGGTGGGGGGTGGGAGGGATGGGGTGGCTGGGTGATAGACATTGGGGAGGGTATGTGCTATGGTGAGCGCTGTGAATTGTGCAAGACAAGAATCACAGATCTGTACCTCTGAAACAAATAATGCAATATATGTTAAGAAAAAAAAGAAGAAGAAGATAGCAGGAGGGGAAGAATGAAGGGGGGTAAATTGGAGGGGGAGACGAATCATGAGAGACGATGGACTCTGAAAAACAAACTGAGGGTTCTAGAGGGGAGGGGGTGGGGGGATGGGTTAGCCTGGTGATGGGTATTAAAGAGGGCACGTTCTGCGTGGAGCACTGGGTGTTATGCACAAACAATCGTGGAACACTGCATCAAAAACTAATGATGTAATGTATGGTGATTAACATAACAATAAAAAAATTTTTTAAAAAAAGATCTGAGCTGAGATCAAGAGTCAGATGCTTAACCAACTGAGCCACCCAGGTGTCCCTCTAATTTCTTTTTTTAAATCCAAAGAAAATTTATCAGTTATGCTAGTGTCCTCCTCTTTATTATTTAAAAAGATTTTAATTCCAGTATACTGAATATACAGTACTATATTAGCTTCAGGTGTACAATATAGCAACTCAACCATTGTATATGTTACCCAGTGCTCATCATGACAAGTGTACTCTTCATCCTCTTCACCTGTTTCGCCCATCCCCCACCTCCCCCCTGGTGACCATCAGTTTGTTCTCTATAGTTAAGGATCTGTTTTTTGGTCTTTTTTTCTTTGTTCATTTGTTTTGTTTCTTAAATTCCACATAGGAGTGAAATCATATGGCATTTGTCTTTCTCTGACTTATTTCACTTAGGATTATATCCTCTAGATCCATCCATGTTGTTGCACATGGAAAGATTTCATTCCTTTTTATGGCTGAGTAGTATTCCAGCATGTGTGTGTGTGCATGTGTGTGCACGCACAACCTCTTTTTTTTTCCAATTTTTTTAAAAAAAATTTATTCAAGAGAGAGAGCATGAGTGGGAAGGGCAGAGGGAGAGGGAGAGAGAATCTGAGGCAGACTCTGTGCTGAGCGTGGAGCCCAGTGCGGGGCTAGATCTCACGACCCTGAGATCGACACCTGAGCCAAAACCAAAAGTCAGTCACTTAACCGACTGAGTCACCCAAGTGCCCCTATACCACCTCTTCTGTATCCATTCATCTATTGATGGACACTTGGGCTCCTTCCATAGTTTGGCTATTGTAAATAATGCTGCAATAAACAGGGCTGCAATGTCTTTCTGATTTTCTTAAAGATTTATTTATTTTTTTTAAGATTTTATTTATTTATTTGAGAGAGAGAATGAGATAGAGAGAGAGAGCATGAGAGGGGGGAGGGTCAGAGGGAGAAGCAGACACCCTGCTGAGCAGGGAGCCCGATGCGGGACTTGATCCCGGGACTCCAGGATCATGACCTGAGCCGAAGGCAGTCGCCCAACCAACTGAGCCACCCAGGCGCCCAAGATTTATTTATTTATTTTAGAGAGAGAGCATGAGCAGGGGGAGAGGGAGGAAGAGAGAGAAGTGGATTACCTGCTGAGGGCAGAGCCTCATGTAGGGCTCGATCTCATGACCCTGAGATCATGACCTGAGCTGACATCAAGAGTCAGACACTTAACCAACTGAGCCATCCAGGCTCCCCAGTATCCTTCTAATTTTTCAAGGCAGTTATCCTTTGGCTCAGCAATGCCACTCCTAAGACTTTACCCTACAGGTATACCTACAAGGTACCTAAACATAGGCATATTCAAGGATGCCCATTGTTAGTATAGCTCTCCTGAAACTTAACTGTTTTACCCTCACCTTGAAGCTGGTCTCTACAGGGAGTTTGATTCAAAGAACCACTATTACATTAGCCAAAAGTATTTGAAAGGCATTTTAAATCTTTACCAAAATCTCCCTCAAAAACAACAATGGGACATCCTATTCATGACACACCAGTCCAAGAAGTGAGAAGTCTGAGTGGCAGATACGGGAGGCAGGCTGTGAGCCCAAAACTGGAAACACGGCTCTTACAAAGGTTGTTCATGCTGTGGCCTCAAGTTAGTAAGGGGACAATTAAGGAAAACAAATCACCCTTAAGAAAAGTCAGACATTTTATCCTTTCTGAATTCTCAAAGATAAGCGGTCATTGACTTGCTGAAAAACTAGATGGAACAGAGTGAGCGAGCAACAGAGAGGAGGGGGAGAAGAGAGAGAGAGGATTTTGCCCCCGATCTGGAATAAAATATCACCGTTCGTTGTATGTCCTGCGAGGGATTTTGCTTCCTTAGAAAGAGGACTCGCTCTCTTCTTGCCATCTCTTTGGGGTGATTTTGACCTTCCTTGACTTGGAGGTCCCTCTAATAACACTTCTAAATGAAGATTGAGAAGGAAATCTTAGTAATTACATAATTCAACAAGGTCTAAATAATAGGGGCATAGCTGGTAATTTGGCTTATTTGCACCCAAACTATCACCTTGCTGTTTGTTGTTGTGTGACACCAGGTAAGGGATCTGGAGCCTAAGGTCTACACCACCTCCTGCCTTTCCTCTCACCCACTTTTTCAATTGACTGTCAAGCTTTAGGCATTATCTACACCCGTTGGTCTCTCTCCTCCAGAGAGAACTGATCATTTATCTACACCTGTTGGTCTCTCTGATCATTTGTCCATGTAACATACCTGGACGTGACCTCTTGATGTTCTCCATAGACATGTGGATCCAGTTTCACATGCCAAATATGGGAGAGGTGAAAGGAAGGAGTCTGGCTACTCCAGCCCACACCTAACTTATTATTTGTGTGTCTTAAAATGGCATTCCATACGCCACACACCCACACCCACATTTCTCCTTCATACCAATATTTCCTGGGTATGCATGTTATCAATCAGGACTCTAGAGATAATACCTCTGCCTAGAACATCTTTCTGTGGCATAGTAATATCCTGTCTCTGTTCTAAGGAAATAATTATGTGCTATATGTTTGGACGGGGGTGGAGAGTGTTGCTGGTTTTTGGTTTGAATGGCAAGTGGTAAAGGCCAGTGTTATCTACTGTACCAAGATTCTAGTATGTTCGGTAAACACAGGCCTTGAAAATCAGGAGATTCTCTTGAGCTGGAGAATGGTATCCCACCTTCCTTAATGGTTAGGATTTACATCATCAAGAAATCATTGGCTAAAATATCCTATAGAGAAACTAGTCCTGCTACCACAACCACCACCACCTGCACCCGTTCCTGCCCCATCAGGAACCACCGAGGTGGCCTGGGATTCAGCTGTCTTACCTGTAGGTACCCTGGCGGCCCTCAGGAGAACTCGTGACCTGTATGGTTTACTTAACAGGGACTCCTGGGCCACAGTTTGTTTACTGGACATCGAGTCCCTCAGGCTGAAAGCCTGAATGCTAGACCTGGAGGGGATTTCTGTGAGGCCATTTTCTTCCCAGTCCTCCTCTTTATCCTTCTTCTTTTGTTTGGCCTGGTCCAGGGAGTACTGCCACTTTATATTCTCAAACTGGAACATGAGAATATTGCTCTCCGTGTTGATCACCATCCTGGAACCAAAACAACAAGATGGCCCACAAAAGGCAAGAAGGCCACTGCTGCCCGGCCTCCAAATACACATTTCAAATACTGTCCCATCCAACCATAAGCCTGAGGGAACAGTGCCCAGGCCATCACTGTACAGAGGGTGTTGGAGGTTGTTGGAGGGTCTGGAGCACTGAACGGTCACAGGCAGGCAACGGGGAGGGGTTCTCTTGAAAATTAACTGTAAGCAGGACACGTACGTTCTGATTCCCTCACCTTTCAAGGTAAAATATTTTTAAACGAATTTCTGTTCATAGAGTTGAGTTGAGTGTCACGTCCCTAGGGTGCCCAAAGCAGATAGGTTAGGTACTCTGCACACTGACGTCTTGAAATTCACTCTCTTTTTTTTCAAAGCACAGTATCCAAATGCCATATTTTACTGCTATGATGGGGATAAGGAGAACTCTGTAATGGGGAGGACTCTGCTCCCTCACTGACTCTCCAGCCCACCCTCCATCCCTCTATCCTTCCAGGATCTCTGCGCATGCTCTGCATTTAAACAAAACAGCTGTACTTTATAAAGCAAGATGATTTCCTTCTTTCCTAATCCACACTTTTAGGCCTTGGTAGGAAAAGAGTTCCAAACCTGAGCCCCCCAGCAGGGAACCCCAACCACCCACTGGTTTCTGTCATTCACAACGTCCACAGAGCACGTTATCTACCCTAATCTGTGCCTAGATCTCCTAGAACTGTAAACGAGCAATGGAAATACCATGTGTAGGTTCCTTTCTGCTCCAAAAGGCTGAATTTTAAGACCTTAACTATTAGCGTAAACCCTCGTAAGAGTGACTGGTTTTGGTTAGAAATGCTAGAATGGAATTGGGGGAATCATTCCAATCAGGAATCCCTTTCAGACTCATTTTTACTCAGGCCCAAAGGAAACTGTCTCTCTTTGGATGTCATAAAAAAGAAAAGGTCAGAGGTGATTTCTTTTTAATGGCATTAGTACTTCGAAACTGAAAAAGCGTCCCTTTGTTGAGACTTCTCACCAGTCCTGCCCCTTTAAGACGGGAAATAGCCCTAGTATGGTTTCATTAAAAGGAAGGCAATATGGTTGGGGAAGATTCACTGATATCTCAAGTGAGCCTGTGCAAATTTAATTCTATTTGGGTATTTTCACATCCTATTGCCCTGAACCTAGCCTATGACAAATACAATACTACATACAAATGGTCTCGGTTCTGGTTTCTGTAAACTCACCTGGCTCAGCTCTGCCCCACCAGACCCTGGAACCCCGGCTACTACCACCCGACTCCCATCCTGTAAGTCTCTTTGCATCAGAAGTGAGCATCAGGGAGCAAACAGGGGCTGCACATTTAGAGCAGAGCCATACTGTACTCACTGCCTGATTTGCCCAGACATCCAGAACAAATCAGAGTGATGTGAACCCTGCTTGCTAAGTTTTGTGCAAAGTCCAATCCACCCCCCCGCCCGCCGCCACCATATGATTATTGACGCTTCTACAGCCAAAATTGGAGGGGACCACTGCCCCCTCTCTCCTGCTGCCAGCAAATGCAGGGCTGGTATCCCAGAGGAGAAGAAAACCAGCCAAACCATAGAGCCCACGGCCCTGACCTCCACACCTACCACCCACCTGTTGCCCTGAATAAAGAAGGACAGCACAGGATCACCTCTGCCGTTGGCTTTCATCACCTTCAGACAGTTCCCACTGAGGAAATTGTAAATGCGGATCTTGCCATCTGCACAGGCACTGATGACCCGGAGGAAGACAAGAGCCACGTGGAGCACCTCCCTAGAAGGGAACAGAGCAACAGGCAGGACGTGTCTTCTGGGAAACTGCTTGGATTTGTTTGTAGCTTGGGGGGATTTGGGGTGCATGCTTGGGAGGCATTGGTCATGACTGCCCTTCCTGCGATGTTTGCCATCATTTCATAATTCTGGATGGAAGCCATTAACCCTCAAGACATGGTTGCGCCCTCTCCTCCCATTCTGCTGTTATGTTTGCTGCAAATTGGTCAGAGTGCCACATGATGGCAATAGGCAAAGGCTTCCGTCGTGGCTTTTTGTTTTGTTTTGCTTTGGTCTGACACATAGACTTGTGCTTTTCTCTTACAATTTGGCTCCTACCTTCTGACTTCTACAAAAGCCATGCAGAGAAGTACTTCATGTTGTGATTCCTTTTCAAATAGCATTATTAGATAAAGAAAGAGCAGAAGAGATGGGAAAATGATCATCTTTATAGGAAGCAAGAACCTGACATTTCAGCAGTTTCTTCTGGGTCTTAAATTAGTGGCTTTCATTCTTTCAGTGAAACTTTCCGAAGGAAAAGTGTACCCAGGGAGGAGATGTAGGAGTTCCCTTTTGTGGTGACTAGCAGAAACAGAGAGAGGACCAGGAGACTTAGATGGCTCCAACAAAACCTTCCTACCATGGCTGTGGCCAAGTGGGACTCCAGGCATGTGAAGTATTCAATTCTACAAAATGTAATTACCCCATTCCCGTTAATGATACTAAAAAGTTGAATCTGGTGCCACCAAATTAGTTAGATCATATGTGCAAAGCAAGTCCTTCCATCCCTGCCATTCTGTACCTATCCAAGTCCATTCATGGCCTTGCTCATATGCTACCTTCTCTATAAAACCACGCTTTATCTCCATCTCCCCTTTCCCACGCACATATACACAAACTTCAGGTACACTGTTAGATTCTCTTGGGCAGAACATAAGTCTTACTCATCTTTGCATGCCCAGCACCTAACACAAGGCCTAACCCATAGAAGGTCCTCAATAAATATCTGTTGAAATGGCGAGTGTCAGCTCAAGTTTCAGAACATGATCACTGATACAGTGGGTTAAAAGAATGACATCCACCCCATAACATGTGGCCTTAGCCCTGATCAGATCCAAGAGCCAGATTAAGATGTTTCAAAGCCCCAGGGCGCCTGGGTGGCTCAGTTGGTTAAGCGACTGCCTTCAGCTCAGGTCATGATCCTGGAGTCCCGGGATCGAGTCCCACATCGGACTCCCTGCTCAGCGGGGAGTCTGCTTCTCCCTCTGACCCTCCCCCTCTCATGCTCTCTCTCTCTCTCTCTCATTCTCTCTCTCAAATAAATAAATAAAATCTTAAAAAAAAAAAAGCCCCAACCACTAGCAAAATAGAAACAACAAAGACTTTGAAAGGCAGGAACATGCTTAGTATGTTCAAAGGACAACAAAAAGGCCAATGTGGCTCATGTGATGGATAGATCAATCAGTCAACTGATCACTCATTCTGAAGTGTAAAATAAATATAAGAAAGTCCAACAAAGTTCTAGTTTTATTCCAAAGATGGAAATATAATACATTTACTGGTGCCTTAAGTGCATCTTAGTCTACCTGTAGGGGAATCCAGAGCTAGGAGAGATGCCCTGTGATAGAAGGGTTTGCGTCTTTCTGTACCTCTTTTGATCTTACAGAGCTGGACCTGCACTTCTCATAGGCTCCTGTGGCATTTGGTAGTTCAGCCTATACCATTATAGCCTAGTGATTGAAAGTACAGGCTTTAGGATCAGAAAACCTGGGATCCAAACTTGGTTCTACCACTTACTGACTGTGTAACCTTGAGAAAGTAACACGACCTCTCAGTCTTTAGTTTTCTCTTCTATGAAAAGGGGATAGTGATTTCTGCCTCAGAGGATTGCTGTCAGGATTAAATTAATGGAGGTACTTTTCAAACAGCCCAGTACCTAACACAATAATGGTTATTATGATCCTGTACTAACACGGTCTGCATTCAGGTTTTATCTCTGCCCCCCAAAAAAGTAATTTCTTTCTTAAGTCTCCTTCTTTGTTCCTTCTTTATCAAAAGACACTGCAGAGAGTGTTATCAGGGAGAATGGTGGAAGAAGGAACTCCAAAATCCCACCCTTCCAATAAAAGCAATGAAAAAACTGGCAAAAACGGTTGCAACCAATTTTTTCAGAACTCTGAAAAATAACCAAAGGCTTGCAGGAACCCAAGGAGCACTCAGACAAAAAAGAATGGCTTTGTCTCAATAAGAAGAATGAACTTTGTGATATATCAACTTACCTGAGTCCCATTCCCAACTCCCCAGCTCATTGGTAACCATGAAACTATCAGCCCACATTCCTGGTACTGGAGGAAACAGAACAAACCTCTTTCACAATGAATTATTTGACCTCTCTCATGGCTTCCTGGAAGACTTCAAAAACTTGTCTTTATTTTGCCTTAGTAGGAACGCACCCAATGCTAAAGCTGCTACCTGGGGGGGTATTCTTTGAACACCTTCATAGGCAAATCTTGTAGTCACTGCTGCCTAAGGCAATAGATATCAGTTGGAGCAAACAATACACTAACCAAAAAGCTTTAAAGTTAAAGCTGGGGAATAAAATGTCCATAAGGACTTTGAAAAGCTCAGACATATTCCTGAGGCTCTATGTGGCCATATACAGGGTTACGCACACACTGGGGAAGGACCTGAAAAAGCCCGAAGCTCTCACTCTTAGCTGACCTTGATGTTCTCCACAAGCAAAAGTGAGAGCTAAGGCAGAGTTGTAAACTGTCTAGCTGAGTGTTGAAAGTTTCCCTCAGTAGGTACACAGAGCCCCTTGGCAAAGAATGGGAGATATTTTACTTCCAGGTGTTCAAACCTTATTCCAGTCAGTGCACCACCAAGGTAAAAGAACAGAGACTTCAGCAGCCAAACAAGACAACTAGACAGACTCACTAAACAAACACACAATAAAAACCACAACAAGCAACAATGAAAACAAACCCTGGGAATGGGGAAGAATTTGATTTCCAGAGATGTCATATTAAAATATCTGAAATGACCAGTTTTCAAATAGATATATAAAACATAAAAAGATACTGAAGAGTATACACAGGGAAAAAAGCAACACTCTGACAGGAAACTCAATGGTTGGATTCTAGACAAAGACTATAAATCTGTTCTAAACATGTTCAAATAGCAAATAGGAACCATGTCTACAAAACAAAAAGAAAGTATGAGAACAGTGTCTCACCAAATGGAGATTACCAATAAAGAGAAATTATTAAAAAAGAAAAAGTTCAAATAGAAATTCTGGAGTTGAAAACTACAGGAACTGAGATGAAAATTCACTAGAGGGGCTCAACAGCACATTCATATAGGCAGAAGCAAAGGACTTAAAGAGAGGTCAATTTAGATTTTCCAGTCGGAGAACAGAAAGAAAAAAGAATGAAGACAAAAGAACAGAAACTCGGAAGCCTGTGTGACATCATTAAACCTCAACACATGCATAATAGGAGTCCCAGAAAGAAAGGAGGGAAAGAGGCAGAAATATTTGAAGAAATAATCGCCTAAAGCTTTCCAAATATGATGAAAATCATTAATCTACACATCCAAGAAGCTCAACAAACTCAAACTGTGGTAAACTAAAGAGATCCACACCTAGACATACCATCATCAAACTGTAAAAAGCCAAAGGTCAAGACAGGATTGAAAGCATCAAGAGAGAAACAGCTCATCACCTAAAAAGGATCCTCAATAATATCAACAATTGATTTCTCATTGGAAACCATCAGAAACTATGGAAGCCAAAGGCAATGAAATGACATATTCAAAGTGCTGAAAGGAAAAAATAACTGTAAACCAAGAATTCTATATCCATCAAAACTATCCTCAAAGATGGAGAAATTAAGATATTCCCAAATAAACAAAAAATGAGAGTTTACACTAGCAAGAAATGCTATACAGGCTCCTTCAGGTTGAAATGAAAGGACACTAGTGGTAACTGGAATCTGCATGAAGAAATAAAGAGCATCAGTAGAGGTAACTACCTCGATAAATATAAAAGACAGTATAAATGTGATTTTTGTTTATAGGTCTTTTTTTCTATCTCGTTTAAAAGGCAACTACATAAGGCAATAATTATATGTATGATGATGTATACACAGGATATAAAGATTTAGTCTGTGACAACAGGGTATAAAGGAGGAGGGAGAAGGAACTCTATAAGAGCCAATTTTTTATACTATTGAAATTAAATTGATATTAATATGAACTAGATTATTATAAATTAAGATGTTAACAGTAATCCCCAAGGCAAGCATTAAGAAAATAACTCAAAAATATAGTAAAAAAACAAAAAAATGACAAGGGAATTAAAACGGCACACCAGAAAATATCCAATAAACACAAAAGAAGGCCATAATAGAAGAACCGAGGAACAAAAAAATTACTTAAGACTATAGAAAATAGAAAAAGGGTAAAGTAAGTCCTTTTTACCTTAAATATAAATGGATTAAACTCTTCAACTAAAAGGTATAAATTGGAAGAAAGGAAAGAAACAACATAATCTAACTTTATGCTGTCTATAAGGGACTCACTTTATTTCTTTTTTAAAGATTTTATTTATTTATTTATTTATTTATTTATTTATTATTTATTTATTTATTTATTTATTTAACAGACAGAGACACAGCAAGAGAGGGAACACAAGCAGGAGGAGTGGGAGAGGGAGAAGCAGGCTTCCTGCGGAGCAGGGAGCCCAATGCAGGGCTCCATCCCAGGACCCTGGGATCATGACCTGAGCCGAAGCCAGACGCCCAATAACTGAGCCACCCAGGCGCCCCAAGAGACCCACTTTAGATTCAAAACTACAAACAGGTTGAAAGCAAAAGAATGGGAAAAATACCTAAACAAAGCACAAAGTAGAGACAAAATTTAGACACAATGTTAGACACACTTGTTAATAGAGACCAAAAAAATTATATGATGATAAAAGGGCAACTTCATCAAAAAGATATAACAACTATAAACACATATACACCTAACAACAGAGCCCCTAAATACATGAGGCAAAACTGACAGAATTAAAGGGAGAAACAGACAACTCCATAATCAGAGATGGAGACTTCAATACCACACTTTATTTTTCTCAAGATTTTTATTTATTTATTTATTTGACAGACAGAGAGAGACAGCAAGGGAGGGAACACAAGAGGAGTGGGAGAGGGAGAAGCAGGCTTCCCGTGGAGCAGGGAGCCCAATGCGGGGTCATGACCTGAGCTGAAGGCAGATGCTTAACGACTGAGCCACCCAGGTGCCCCAATACCACACTTTAAATGATAGAACACCTAGACAGAAGATCAGCAAGGAAAACAAAAGACATGAACTAACATTATAAACTAACTAGATCTAACAAGCATGTATAGAACATTTCCCCCAAATAACAGCAGAATACACATTAATCTGAAGAGCACATGAAACAGTCTCCAGGATACGCTTTATGTTAGGCCAGAAAACAAGTCTGAATAAATTTTGAAAGACTGCAATCATACAAAGTATGCTCTCCAACCTCAATGGAATTAAATTAGAAATGAACAACAGAAGGAAATTTGGAAAATTCATAAATATGTAGAAGTTAAACATACTCTTAAATAACCACTTAGTCAAGGAATAATTCTGAAAGAAAATTAGAAAATACTTTCAGATGAATAAAAATAAAAACACAACATATCAAAGCTTTAAGTGTGCAGCTAAAGCAGGGCTCAGAGGAAAATTTATAGTAGTAGATGCCTACATTTCTCCAACCAATAACCTAGCCTTTCACCTTAAGAAACTAGAAAAAGAATCTCAAACTAAATTCAAACCAAGGAGAAGAAAGGAAAATAAAGCTTGGAGCAGAAATCCATAAAATAGAGAATTCAAAAACTATAGAGAAAAGTCAATGAAAACAAAAATTGGTTCCTTGAAAAAAATCAACAAACCCTTAGCTAAACAACTGACAAATATTTACTTAGACTAAATAAGAAAATAAGAGAGAAAACAGAAATTACTGAAATCAGAAACGAAACACAGGATATTACTATTGATTGACAGAAATGTTCTGTAATTAGATAGTGGTGATGTCTGCACAACATTATGAATATAACTGAAACCAATGAATTGCACACTATGAAATGGTGAATTTGGTGGTTGGAGCAAGATGGCGGAGGAGTAGGAGACGTAGATTTCGTCTGGTCTCAGGAATTCAGCTGAATAGGGATCAAACCATTCTGAACACCTACAAACTCAACAGGAGATCGAAGAGGAGAGTAGCAACAACTCTCTGAACAGAGAAGCGACCACTTACTGGAAGGTAGGACATGCGGAGAAGTGAATCCGAGGCGATATTCGGGAGGATAGACGGCGGGGGAGGGGGCCTCCGTCGGCCGCTTCTGGCAAGTGCTAGAGCCGCGGAGCACAAAATCGGACCTTTTAGAAGTCGGCTCCACTGAGGGACGTCGCTCCAGTGGCTAAGCAGGGAGTGGAAACCTCGCGGTACAGTGTGGACTCAGGACCCTCGGGGTCACAGAAAGACCGGGGGTGCCTGAGTGCGGCAGAGCTCCCGGGGATCGGAGTGGGGAAGCCGGCTGCAGAGACGGAGCCGAGGCGCGGGCTCTCAGCTCGGGGTGGCCATAAACTGTGATCCGCGGCCCAGTCGGGTCACTGCTCCTCTAGCAGGGACCCAACAAGCAGCAGAGCTGGGGAGACTCCCCTCCCTTCCCCAGGAGGAGCGGCGCAGGAGCGCACCGCAGGGATCTGCTGGGTTTGGAGACTCCACACGGGGTCGGGTGCCAGAGACAGAAACGCTCGGTCACAGGCCGGGTGAGCATGGAGTGCGGCCGGAGACCGGGGACAAGGGAGTGACTGCTTTTCTCTGGGGGCGCACTGAGGAGCGGGGCCCCGAGTTCTCAGCTCCTCCGGGTGGAGATTGGGAGGCCACCATTTTCGCCCTGGTCCTCCAAGGCTGTACCGAGAGCTTGCAGGGAACAAAAGCTCCTGAGAGCAAACCGGAGCAGCTTGCTTAGCCCGGACTCACAAGGGCGGGGCAATTCCGCCTCCGGCAAAGACATTTGGGAACCACGGCAACAGGCCCCTCCCCCAGAAGATCAGCACGAACAGCCAGCAAGCCAAGACCAAGTTTACCGATCAAGGAGAACGGGACAACTCCAGCGCTAGGGGAATACTGCACATAGAATTCTTGGCTTTTTTACCATGATTCATTAGTTTTTCAAAGTTAATTTTTTTAACTGTTTTTTGTTGGGTTTTTTTTGAATTTTACTTTTTCCCTTTTTCAACCAACATCTTATCAATCCCTTTTTTAAAAAAACATTTTTTATTTCTCATTTTTAAACTCATATTTTATCCCTTCATAGTAGTTACCCTTATTTTTGGCATATATATATAAGTTCTTCTCTCTTTAAAATTTTGATATACAGTTTCTTCTAACAGATCAAAATATACCCTAAATCACTAGTGTATGGCTTTGTTCTGGTCTCCTGCCTGATCACAGTCTCTCCCATTTTTTTTCTTTTTTCTTTTTCTTAAATCTTTCTTCTTTCAAACAACTTCTTATCAATTCTGTTTATAAAACCTTTTATAAGTTTCATCTTTACAGTCATCTTCCATCCCTTCAATGTATTGAATTGAAAATTATTTCGTACATATATAAGTCTTTCTTCCTTTAAAATTTTAGGAGGCACTTTCTTCTAAGAGACCAAAATACGCCCAAAATCTAGTGTGTGGTATGCACTACCCTGATCATATTTGATCATATTCTGTTATTTTTGTTTTGTTCTGTTTTTGTTTTTTTATCTTTTTCTTTTTCATTTTCTTTTATTTTCGCTTTCTTTTTTCTTTCTTTCCCTTTCTTTTCCCCTGGTTTCAGGTCTTTTCTGATTTGTATAGAGTATATTTGCTGGGGACATTGTTAACCTGTTAGCATTTTGTTCTCTCATTTATCTGTTCTCCTCTGGACAAAATGACAAGACAAAAAAAATCACCTCAGCGAAAAGAACAAGAGGTAGTACCGTCTGCCAGGGACCTACTCAATACTGACATTAGTACGATGTCAGACCTAGAGTTCAGAATCATGACTTTAAAGATACTAGCTGGGCTTGAAAAAAGCGTGGAAGTTATTAGAGAAACGCTTTCTGGGGAAATAAAAGAACTAAAATCTAACCAAGTCGAAATCAAAAAGGCTATTAATGAGGTGCAATCAAAAATGGGGGCACTAACTGCTAGGATAAATGAGGCAGAAGAGAGAATCAGCGATATAGAAGACCAAATGATGGAAAATAAAGAGGCTGAGAAAAAGAGAGAGAAACAACTACAGGATCACGAGGGCAGAATTCGAGAGATAAGCGATACGATAAGACGAAACAACATTAGAATAACTGGGATCCCAGAAGAAGAAGAAAGAGAGAGAGGGGCAGAAGGCATATTGGAGCAAATAATAGCAGAGAACTTCCCTAATGTGGGGAAGGAAACAGGCCTCAAAATCCAGGAGGCACAGAGAACCCCTCTCAAAATCAATAAAAATAGGTCAACACGCTGACATCTAATAATAAAACCTACGAGTCTCAGAGACAAAGAGAAAATCCTGAAAGCAGCTCGGGAGAAGAGATATGTAACCTACAATGGTAGAAACATTGGATTGGCAACAGACCTATCCACAGAGACTTGGCAGGCCAAAAGTACTGGCACGATATCTTCAGAGCACTAAACGAGAAAAATATGCAGCCAAGAATACTATATCCAGCAAGGCTGTCATTGAAAATAGAAGGAGAGGTAAAAAGCTTCCAGGACAAACAAAAACTAAAGGAATTTGCAAACACAAAACCAGCCCTAAAAGAAATACTGAAAGGGGTCCTCTATGCAAAAAGAGAGCCTAAAAGCAGCATAGATCAGAAAGGAACACAGACAATATACAGTCACAGTCACCTTAGAGGCAATACATTGGCACTAAATTTGTATCTTTCAATAGTTACCCTGAATGTAAATGGGCTAAATGCCCCAATCAAAAGACACAGGCTATCAAATTGGATTAAAGAACAAGACCCATCCATATGCTGTCTGCGAGAGACTCATTTTAGACCCAAAGACACCCCCACGTTGAAAGTGAGGGGGTGGAAAACCATTTACCATGCTAATGGACACCAAAAGAAAGCTGGGGTGGCAATCCTTATATCAGACAAATTAGATTTTAAAACAAAGACTGTAATAAGAGATGAAGAAGGACACTATATCTTACTTAAAGGGTCTATCCAACAAGAAGATCTAACAATTGTAAATTGTTAGATCCTAACATGGGAGCAGCCACTTTTATAAGGCAATTAATAACAAAAGCAAAGAAACACATTGACAACAATACAATAATAGTGGGGGACTTTAACAGCCCCCTGACTGAAAAGGACAGATCATCTAAGCAAAAGATCAACAAGGAAATAAAGACTTTAAATGAAACACTGGACCAAATGGACTTCACAGACATATTCAGAACATTCCATCCCAAAGCAACGGAATACACATTCTTCTCCAGTGCCCATGGAACATTCTCCAGAATTGATCACATCCTAGGTCACAAATCAGGTCTCAACCGATACTAAAGGTTGGGATTATTCCCTACATATTTTCAGACCACAAAGCTTTGAAACTAGAACTCAATCACAAGAGGAAAGTCGGAAAGAACTCAAATACATGGAGGCTAAAGAGCATCCTACTAAAGAATGAATGGGTCAACCAGGAAATTAAAGAAGAATTAAAAAAATTCATGGACACCTATGAAAATGAAAACACAACTGTTCAAAATCTTTGGGATACAGCAAAGGCAGTCCTGAGAGGAAAGTATATAGCAATACAAGCCTTTCTCAAGAAACAAGAAAGGTCTCAAATACACAACCTAACCCTACACCTAAAGGAGCTAGAGAAAGAAGAGCAAATAAAGCCTAAACCCAGCAGGAGAAGAGAAATAATAAAGATCAGAGCAGAAATCAATGAACTAGAAACCAAAAGAACAGTAGAACAGATCAACGAAACCAGGCGCTGGTTCTTTGAAAGAATTAACAAGACTGATCAACCCCTGGCCAGACTTATCAAAAAGAAAAGAGAAATGACCCAGATCAACAAAATCATGAATGAAAGAGGAGAGATCACAACCAACACCAAAGAAATACAAACAATTATAAGAACATATTATGAGCAACTCTATGCCGGCAAACTAGATAACCTGGAAGAAATGGGTGCATTCCTAGAGATGTATCAACTACAAAATTGAACCAGGAGGGAATAGAAAAGCTGAACAGACCTATAACCACTAAGGAAATTGAAGCAGTCATCAAAAATCTCCCAACAAACAAAAGCCCAGGGCCAGATGGCTTCCCAGGGGAATTCTATCAGACATTTAAAGAAGCATTAATACCTATTCTCCTGAAACTGTTCCAAAAAATAGAAATGGAAGGAAAACTTCCAAACTCATTTTATGAGGCCACCATTCCCTTGATCCCAAAACCAGACAAAGACCCCATCAAAAAGGAGAATTACAGACCAATATCCTTGATGAACATGGATGCAAAAATTCTCACCAAAGTACTAGCCAATAGGATCCAACAGTACATTAAAAGGATTATTCACCATGACCAAGTGGGATTTATCCCTGGGCTGCAAGGTTGGTTCAACATCCGCAAATCAATCAACGTGATACAATACATTAACAAAAGAAAGAACAAGAATCATAGCATCCTCTCAATAGATGCAGAAAAAGCATTTGACAAAGTACAGCATCCTTTCTTGATCAAAACTCTTCAGAGTATAGGGATAGAGGGTACATACCTCAATACCATAAAAGCCATCTATGAAAAACCTACAGCGAATATCATTCTCAATGTTTCCCCTGAGGTCAGGAACGCGGCAGGGATGTCCACTCTCACCGCTGCTATTCAACATAGTACTAGAAGTCCTAGCCACAGCAATCAGACAACAAAAAGAAATCAAAGGCATCCAAATCGGCAAAGAGGAAGTCAAACTCTCACTCTTTGCAGATGATAGGATACCCTATGTGGAAAACCCAAAAGACTCCACCCCAAAACTGCTAGAACTCATACAGGAATTCAGTCAAGTAGCAGGATATAAAATCCATGCACAGAAATCAGTGGCATTCCTATACACCAACAACAAGACAGAAGAGAGACAAATCAAGGAGTCGATCCCATTCACAATTGCACCCAAAACCATAAGATACCTAGGAATAAATTTAACCCAAGAGGCAAAGGATCTGTACTCAGAAAACTATAAAATACTCATGAAAGGAATTGAAGAAGACACAAAGAAATGGAAAAACGTTCCATGCTCATGGATTGGAAGAACAAACATTGTGAAGATGTCAGTGCTACCTAGAGCAATCTACACATTCAATGCAATCCCCATCAAAATCCCATCCACTTTTTTCAAAGAAATGGAACAAATAATCCTAAAATTTGTATGGAACCAGAAGAGACCCCGAATAGCCAGAGGAATCTTGAAAAAGAAAAGCAAAGCTGGCGGCATCACAATTCCGGACTTCCAGCTCTGTTACAAAGCTGTCATCATCAAGACAGTATGGTACTGGCACAAAAACAGACACATAGATCAATGGAACAGAATCGAGAGCCCAGAAATGGACCCTCAACTCCATGGTCAACTCATCTTTGACAAAGCAGGAAAGAATGTCCAATGGCAAAAAGACAGTCTCTTCAACAAATGGTGTTGGGAAAATTGGACAGCCCCATGCAGAAGAATGAAACTGGACCATTTCCTTACACCACACTCAAAAATAGACTCCAAATGGTTGAAAGACCTAAACGTGAGACAGGAGTCCATCAAAATCCTAAAGAAGAACACAGGCAGCAACCTCTTCGACCTTAGCTGCAGCAACTTCTTCCTAGAAACATCGCCAAAGGCACGGGAAGCCAGGGCAAAAATGAACTATTGGCATTTCATCAAGATAAAAAGCTTTTGCACAGCAAAAGAAACAGTCCACAAAACCAAAAGACAACCGACAGAATGGGAGAAAATATTTGCAAATGACATATCAGATAAAGGGCTAGTATCCAAAATCTGTAAAGAACTTATCAAACTCAACACCCAAAGAACAAATAATCCAATCAAGAAATGGGCAGAAGACATGAACAGATGTTTTTCCAAAGAAGACATCCAAATGGCCAACAGACACATGAAAAAGTGCTCAACATCGCTCGGCATCAGGGAAATCCAAATCAAAACCTCAATGAGATACCACCTCACACCCGTCAGAATGGCTAAAATTAACAAGTCAGGAAACGACAGATGTTGGCGGGGATGTGGAGAAAGGGGAACCCTCCTACACTGTTGGTGGGAATGCAAGCTGGTGCAACCCCTCTGGAAAACAGTATGGAGGTTCCTCAAACAGTTGAAAATAGAGCCACCCTATGATCCAGCAATTGCACTACTGGGTATTTACTCCAAAGATACAAATGTAGGGATCCGAAGGGGTACATGCACCCCAGTGTTTATAGCAGCAATGTCCACAATAGCCAAACTGTGGAAAGAGCCAAGATGTCCATCGACAGATGAATGGATAAAGATGTGGTATATATACACAATGGAATATTATGCAGCCATCAAAGGAATGAGATCTTGCCATTTGCAACGACGTGGATGGAACTGGAGGGTGTTATGCTGAGCGAAATAAGTCAATCAGAGAAAGACATGTATCATATGACCTCACTGATATGAGGAATTCTTAATCTCAGGAACAAACTGAGGGTTGCTGGAGTGGTGGGGGGTGGGAGGGATGGGGTGGCTGGGTGATAGACACTGGGGAGGGTATGTGCTATGGTGAGCGCTGTGAATTGTGCAAGACTGTTGAATCACAGATCTGTACTTCTGAAACAAATAATGCAACATATGTTAAGAAAAAAGAAAAAGAAGATAGCAGGAGGGGAAGAATGAAGGGGATTAAGTCAGAGGGGGAGACGAACCATGAGAGACGATGGACCCCGGAAAACAAACTGAGGGCTTAGAGGGGAGGGGGGTAGGGGGATGGGTTAGCCTGGTGATGGGTATTAAAGAGGGCACATTCTGCATGGAGCACTGTTATGCACAAACAATGAATCATGGAACACTACATCAAAAACTAATGATGTAATATATGGTGATTAACATAACAATAAAAAATTTTTAAAAATGGTGAATTTTATATCATATGAATTTTAAAAACATTACCTTAATACTACCTGTGGAAAAGACACTAAAGGCTAAAATTTTAAAGAAACTAGAGTACAGAAACTTTTTCAA
Source organism: Zalophus californianus (assembly GCF_009762305.2). Classification (NCBI taxonomy): domain Eukaryota; kingdom Metazoa; phylum Chordata; class Mammalia; order Carnivora; family Otariidae; genus Zalophus; species Zalophus californianus. The sequence goes on from NC_045610.1 coordinate 9,567,349, forward strand.
GGATCATCATTCTTTTCAGCCCTATTTTTTTTTTATTTTTTAATTGTTATGTTAATCACCATATATTACATAATTTGTTTTGGTGTAGTGTTCCATGATTCATTGTTTGTTCATAACACCCAGTGCTCCGTGCAGAACGTGCCCTCTTTAATACCCATCACCAGGCTAACCCATCCCCCCACCCTCCTCCCCTCCAGAAACCTCAGTTTGTTTTCCAGAGTCCATCATCTCTCCTGGTTCGTCTCAGCCCTATTTTGTATCCTCTACGTTCATCCACCATATTCTCTCCCACACTATATGAAGAATCTTAATTTGGGGTGAAAAAAATTTCAGATCAAGAGGACAGAAGGAAGACCTCTTTCTTCAGTCCTTCTTCCACCAAAGGACAGACAGCCATGATACCTGTTTTTTCACCTACATCATATTCAAAAGATGGGTACCAGTCCCATCATTAGAATTCTACTCTCCAGAGAGGCAATCTGCAAGTTGGTCCTCATTACCAATCAAGTAGAAATATTTATTGAGCACTTCCATGTGCACTCCACTACTACAGATGAGTAGAGGAGGGGCCTACAAACAAGAACATTGACCATGTCCTCCACATGTCTATGGATTTGCTGTAACTGTGAAGGTATCAAGAACCAATGTGAATGAGATGGTGGGGCCATCATTCAATCAATGGCAATGAGAATGGTCTGAGAAGGTCTCATTGCTGAGATGGAGAAGGAGGCTGCTGGGTTGACAGAATGGCAACCAAACTGCTAGGTCTGCTGGGAACAGATTATTGTCCAATACCTAAACTAAGTCCTACAGAATCATGCTTAGAAGGCTACAGTTTTCAGGTGATATCATAAAGTCTCACTTTTTGAGTTTGATAATCCAGATGACATGCTAAGAAGCTTCTTGATAATCACATAAGGGTTGGATAAAGCACCAGACAGAAGCCTTGCCCAGCACCCACTCATCAATAATGCAGTCACACACCACAATGAATAAACAAACACATATGTAACCCAAATCCCCTTCTACCTCCCACAAAATCAGTGTGTGCTCAAGAGGTTCCTATGAAGACATGGGGAAATCTGGGCCATATTTTACTAAATAACTATCCCCAATAGACCCCCTAGAAGATCCATTTACTCTTTTAATCAATTAGGATAGCATTTTGTTTTCCTAGAGTTTTTTATAGCGCACTTAGGGGAGGAAGCATTATTCATGTAGTACAAGAGTGACCCAGAGCAGCCTACAAAACCCATGGCCATGGAAAAACCATTAACTGACCACAATATCCCTTCCAAGTAAGCTCAGATGTGACCTCAGACTACTTCTCAATTGGCTCTCCAGCATCACCACCACTAAATCAGGATTGGAATTATAAAATGAGATCCATTTGCTATCCTGGAAGAGAATTGTAGCCAGCAGACTTGTAAGAAAGCCCCTTCTTTAAGCCCTTAAGTTATTTTTAAACCTTTGGCACTTGGATGATTTTAAGCTTTTGTGAACACAAGCCTCCTGGCGTAAAGACCAACTCCAAGTATTTTAAGTTTACTGGACCTGGCATTACTTGGGACAGTTCTACCAATATTCCTAAGGTTGGTAGACAACAGATATAAATGTATCAGGTGTGTCATAAGCATAACATTTCAATAACTTCTCAAAATCCACAGCATGGACTGTTATTTCTTAAGAGAAATAAGTGACGTTGGGAGAGGGAATGGCCAAATGGGGTGGGGATGGGGAACAGGTAGAGGGGACAAAATGTCAGGAGAGCAGAAGGGACTGATCTGCCAAAAACCAAAGGCTAGGCAATGAGGGAAAGGGAGAGAGCACTACATTCATCAATCAGGGCTTTCCTGCACCTACTTTGGATGCTTGTAGGCCATGAGGCACCTCTCATACTTTCCCACCATGCTCCAGGCCATGACCAGGCCATCAGTACTTCCTGAGAGGAGATGCCACTGGTCAAAGCACAGACACTTCACGGCTCCCTCATGGCCGCTGAGAGTCTGCAAGAGAAAGTGGCTCTGTTTTCACCCCATCTTCAACACAGATTGTGAGTCCTCCAAGGACTCCAAAGCTGGAGGCTTCTTTAGATGAACTGCAAAGCCGCACTCCGCCAACCCATGACTACCACTCACTTGGTATTTACTGAGCCAACTTTACTTTTGTTCTAAGAAGGCCGGTGGTGTCCATGCCACCCTCTCTCCAGAGCTCTCTCCCTCTCTCTCCCCAGTGAAGGAAGAATGTGGTCAGGGGGAGGCCTTGCTCCTGCTGGGTCTGTGGCTGGGGCACGCCTCATCTTCCTGGCGTACAGGGAGGGCCAGAATTCACCATCCTCTGCTGCCACAAGGCGTAGGGGCAGGCGTTCCATCCCCAGCTCCTTGCCAAGACCAGAGGACACCTGGGCCGTCACTGCACCTTTAACTGCTGGTCAGACCATGGTGACTAGATTGATGGGAAACAATCCACCAGCCAGGCCAGCAGCTTCTCACTTTGCCCCCGTGCTCCTGGCACAAATGTATCTCACCACTGCCCACTAGGGCCAGGGGGTTTCAAATCCAGCAACATTTTTTCATGTGAACATTCGATCACTTTCAAGACAGTGGCTGTTCTGTTTTCATCAGAGAGTTAAGGAGAAAAACCACTGTGACTTTGTCCATTCCCTTACCCCATGCAAGAGTCAGGGTAAAATATTCTGGAAAAGGAAAAGTCACTTTACGTCTGCAGCTGTTAAAAGACCCTGAGCCCATATATCATGCTGAGTCAGAATGTAGGCTTCTACCACCACCTCCGTGACAGTGTGGGTCACATGATCCCTGACCCTCCACTGACTCTGAATGGCCCTTTTTGGGGGGAAGCGAGGAAGGGCTTCCCCATCAGCTCTTCAGGACCATCCTTTTGGTGACCAGAAGTCGGTAGCTTTAGGGTGGTCTGGGGAGCTCCATGGGGGAGACCATAAGTCCATCACCGCCAGGGCCCCATTCCCCCAACAGCCCACCACCCTCTCACCTTTACCAACTGGGCCATGACAATGTGCCACACTTTGACTAAGCCCCGCTCACAGCTGCTCACGATGTAGGTGTCATTGATCCTGGTGGCCAAGATGGGGTCTTTGTGTTTAAATGTCTTCAGACACTTCCCTGTCTCTACATCCCACTCTGAAAGGGAAGGGGGAAGAGAAGAGGCATGAAGGCAAGTTATGGTGGAGTTCTATACTCCATCACGGAAGTCAAGCCCATCACGTCAGACCCTAGAAGGCCGTCACTGGCCCAGCACCCCTGTAGGCTTGCCAACAGCTCTGAGCTCCTGACCATGGGCCCCTGGGAGAGCCACCAACCACAGACCTTGGCTCTAACCCTAGAACTTAGTGTTGGTTAGCCAGCTCATCTCTAATAAGCTTCCTTCTCGAGCCTGCAAAATACTTGCTCTTGAGTGGATTTCAAGAAAATCATGGCATGTGTTCCATGGCCTCGTTCTTTCCAGATGCTATTCTCCTGACTCACCCCTTCTACCTCCAAAAGAAAAGAAAGCTGTCTATCCTTATTTACATTTTAAAATATCTCCGAATCTGACTTTTGGATTTTTCTAACCGACAGACTGCCAGAGCCGGGGGCAGGCTTAATGCTGCTTCCACATAGATGGCGCTAGGGCAACTGCCTAGCACACTGTAAGGGTTGGGAAGATATGAACGTAGGTGGATAGGTAGGAGCACAGAGCTTAAAGGAAAAAACTGAAAGGAGGCACCACAAATTCAGGGATGAGACCATTAAAGTCAGCCTCGTCGGCCCCAAAATACCTCTCAGGCAACAGAATGTATAACCTAAGACAAAATAATAACCACACCTGATACTTACATATAGCACGCACAATGAGCCGGACACCATTGAGAGTGCTTGACATATATTAACTCATCTTTACAAGACAGTTGCCATCATTATGCCCCACTACACAGACAAGGAAACAGGCATAGAGAAGTCCAGTAACCTGCTCAAGATCACGCAGATGGTAAGCAGATTGAGCCAGGATTCGAACCCAGGGAGTCTGGATCCAGAAGCCATGCTCCTAACCGCATACACTAGATTAACTCTAACTATGTAAGTATGCTTTTCTTCGTGTATTTTTTATCCATACATTGGCCCTTTAATCTAATTAGAAAGGAGAAAGCTGAGGGGCACCTGGCTGGCTCAGTAGGTAGAGTGTCTGACTTCCGCTCAGGTAGTGGTCTCAGGGTCCTGGGATCGAGCCCTGTGTTGGGCTCCCTGCTCCATGGGGAGTCTGCTTGTCCCTCTTTGTCTGCCTGTCCCCCTGCTTGTGTTCTCTCTGTCTCTCTCTCAAATAAATGAACAAAATCTTCAAAAAAAAAAAAACTTTAACAAGTTGGGGGTTACATTTCAGGTCTCTAACTGTCTCTTCTTCCTTCTATTGGTAATCGAGGCAGGTGGGAGGAGCCCAGGGAAAGCAAGCAGGCTGGGGGCTGGGGCTAGCATTAGGGTAAAGAGAGAGATCTTTTGAAATTCTTTTTCGTCGTGTAACGTTTTGGGAATTAATTTTGACCTTTTAAATATTGCTTTAAAATGTGTATCTTGAGAGGTGCCTGGGTGGCTCAGTTGGTTAAGCGTCTGCCTTCAGCTCAGGTCATGATCCCAGGGTCCTGGGATCGAGCCCCCCGACCCGGCTCTCTGCTCAGCGAGGAGCCCGCTTCTCCATCTGCCCCTCTCCCCACTCATGCCCTCTCTCTCTCAAATAAATAAATAAAATCTTTTAAAAAAAAAAACATGTATCTTGATTACTAGGAGTTTTGGGTGCCCCATTAAGTTTTACACCTGAGGTGAGAGCCTACCTCCCCTTGCCCTAGCTCTTGCCCTGCCATTGGCCCTGCAAGACCCTCTCAAGTTTGGAGGCCTTGTCCGGCCCTTCCAGCTCCAAACCCTCATCCTTTCCTCCTTTCTGCTCTCGTCCTCAAAGCAGTCATGGCAAAGAGACTTTCAGTCAGGTCAGAGAGGGCAAAGAGGTAGGGGGCAAGGTTTCTTAAGCAGGTCTGAGGATTTGCATATGCAACAACACTCCATTCTTGCTTTCCCTCACCTTTTTCCTCCGCCTACCCCTAACATGCTGTGGTTTCCTGGGTCCCTTGCTTCTCTTATCTCTTGCCTCTTTCCTCATGCTTTGCAGGGGAAATCTCATCCACACCTGGAGCTTCCACCATTCATTATAATTGATAACCACCAAATCGATGTATCTGGAGCCCCAGACCTGTTATATGGTAAACTCACATGTAAACTCACACCTGCATCTGCCTCCTGCAATCTTCCCCTGGCTGTCCTCAGGAATCCCATACCCGATGTATTAGCTTTTTATTGCCCCACAAATATATTATCCGGCATAAGCACCTCACAAGGCTAAAATCAAGGTGTCAGCACATTGTGTTCCTTCATGGAGATTCTGGGGCTGGAGGGATCCATTTCCTTGCCTGTTCCACCTTCTAAGGGCCACCCATGTTCCTTGGCTCATGACCCCCTTCCTCCACCTTCAAAGCCAGCAACGTTGCATATTTCTGACCATTCTTCCATCGTCACATCTCCTTTAGATCACAGACAAGAAAATTTCTGTTTTTAAGGATCTATGTGATTACCCATAAGCCCACACTGACAACCCAGGATAATCTCCCCATTTTAAGGTCCCCAACTTAATCACATCTGCAAAGTCCCTTTTGCCACGCAAGGTAACACGGTCGCAGGTTCCAGGGATTTTAGGGCATGAACACGTTTGAGTGGCCATTACTCTGCCTACCACACTCAGCATGTCCAGCATCGAAGCCATCACCTCTTCCTTCGTTCCTCACCCTATCTCATTCTTCACCTTCGTCCTTACTTCCACTAATGGCACTTCCACACAGCCAGGGGCCTGAGTTTAAAAGTCTGGCCCCATTATCTGGCCTTCCATCTTTCTCACATTTCACATCCACCTGGCCGTGAAGCCCTGCCAGTCGTCGCTACGGAAATCTCCCTTCAATCTGTGCCACCTCGTGTGAACTCTTATCTACCTGACTTTCTTCAGGTTTGCCTGTTCTCGGATATTCTGAAGACACCACAGCGGTTCTCTAGACGGAGTAGTGTCTTCACCTTTCTCCTGTCTCCACAGAGTTTCCCAACTCCAAATCTTCCTTCCACACGATCGCCAGAGTTACCTTCGTCAGATACACAATTGATCCTGTCAATCCGCAGTTCACAGTGCATTTATAGCCTCCTGCATTCTATAGGATAAAGTTCAATTTCCTACCATGAGGCAGAAGGCCCTTGGTAATCTGGCCCCAAGCAAACTAACCAGCCTTCTGTCCAACACCACATGCTGCAGTCCAGCCATGCCCAAGCAAGGGGAAATTCCCTAAAGACATCATTTTCTTCAGCCTTCTGTGAATTTGCCTGTGCTGTGCTTCTACTTATAACGTCCTACATTCTCCCTCTGCTTGTAGAACTAGTCATCCTCAAGAACACACTCAAACAGCACCCTGTCTGTGGTTCTTTCCCTGTTACTCTTGTTTCCATGGTCCCTTAGAATTCCACATGTGGGATGCTTGGGTGGCTCAGTCAGTTAAGTGTCTGACTTTGGCTCAGGTCCTGATATCAGGGTCCTGGGATTGAGCCCGTGTCAGGGTCCACACTCAGCAGGGAGTCTGCTTGTCCCTCTCCCTCTCTCTCTGCCCCTCCCCCTGCTCGTGCTTTCTCTCTCTCTAATAAATTAAAATCTTAAAAAAAAAAAAAAAAGAATTCCACATGTTGACTAGGAGCACATGATTTAGAGTCAGACAGCCCTGGGTTTAAATCCCCAATCCACCACTCAGCAGTTCTGATTTAGGGCAAGGTGTTTTTCTCTCTCAGTTTTGGATTTCTCATCTGCATCCACACCATAGGCTTCTTGTGAGGGTTAAATTAACAAATAACATGTGTAAGGTGCCTATGTCAGTCACAAAAGTATACTTAATAAATGGCAGCCATTATTATTCATATATTTATTATATCCTCCATTATATATTTATGTATCTATCTCCATTAAAAGATTATGAGCCTCTTGAGATAAAAAGCCATATTGAAAGGGCCATCTCATATTTATATTTTTCCTTAGCACCTAGCACAGTGTCTAGCATATTGTAGGTATTCCACAAATAGTTGTTACCTGAATGGATCAATAGATATATGGATGGATGGATGGATGGGTGGGTGGATGGATGGATGGGTGGATGGATGGATGGATGAGTGGATGGATGGATAAAAGAATGTCTTCCTACAGAAATAAGCAAAACAGTCTTTTGACAATTCATGGATTTGGGAAACTTCAGAGAAAGTTTAAGGTATTTCTTTCTCACCTTTCACCTGGCAATCTCTTGCTCCAGATACGAGCCTGTTCTTATATAAATCCATGCAAGTGATTGTCCCCTGGTGGCCATTGAAGATTCGTATACAAGCCCCACTTTTCAGATCCCAGGATCTGCAGGAACCAGGCCAAAAAAATGTTTTTGAGATTTTTCTGAGGACCCAAAATGATCATACTGTATACAACTTCCCTTAGATCTACACTCTGTTGGAAGGCGGCAAAGTTCCATGGTCAAGCTTAGAGTCAGAGGCCTGGATTTGAATCCCAGTTGCAGCACCTATTAGGTGTAACTTTGGGGAAGTTACTTAATTTCTGTGTAAGCTTCATTTCCTCAATGGTAGAATAGAAATGATAACAACGATAGTTACACCTCATAGGGTTTTTGTAAAGAATTAAATACACAAATGCAATGACCGTCAACCAGGAGTGATTTCCACCCATAGGGGACATACAGCAATGTCTGGAGACATTTTTGGTTGTCTCAAGTGGGGAGAGAGATGCTACTGGTATCTAGTGTGTAGAGTCGCAGGATACTGCTAAACATCCTCCAATGCACAGGACACCCTCCACACAAAGTACTTTACAGTCCCAAATTGAGAAACCCTGCATTAATTCATGTAACATTGGAACAATGTTCAACATGTAGAAAATGCTTAATAAATGTTGGTTGGTATTAGGTGGAAGTTCCTAGAATCACCACCAGGCTTAAAATCCATGGATTCAATGGTAGAGCTGATCTTCAAACAAGAACAACAGAACCGTTTACTTCAGTCACTTAGATCCAAAATATTTTATGTGTATTTCTAAGACATATCTAAGAGATACAGGGGAACATGTATGAGTCACACCATTTTTTAATAAGCAAATTTGCCAGAGCTCTTTCAACTATCACTGATACAGACTTCCACTTCAGCCAGTTTGCTTTTGTGACAGGACAAAGTGTAATATTAAGATAGTGGGTATCTAAGATAGATAGATAGAGCCAGGTGGCCTGAGGTACAATCTCAGGTCCACACTTACTAGCTGTATGATCTTGGATAAGTTAATGAACCACTCTGTATCCTAGTTTCCTCATGTGTAATTCGGGGATAATAATGGTAGTTACCTCATAGAGTTATTATGAGACTTGGCACATAATAAATGATTAACAAATGTTTCTTTTTTTTTTCTTTGAATGTGCTATGCTTTTTCTTCTAATATTCCCAAAGGTCCTGTGGCCTTAGCTGTTTTTTCAGAGCCTACTACGAACCCACAGTTCATTTAAAGATATCCCAGTGAGGAGACGAACCATGAGAGACGACGGACTCTGAGAAACAGAGAACTCTGGGAAACCTAGGGTTCTAGAGGGGAGGGGGTGGGAGGATGGGTTAGCCTGGTGATGGGTATTAAAGAGGGCACATTCTGCATGGAGCACTGGGTGTTATTTTTTTTTTTTTAAGATTTTATTTATTTATTTGACAGAGAGAGACACAGCAGAGAGAGGGAACACAAGCAGGGGGAGTGGGAGAGGGAGAAGCAGGCTTCCCGCCGAGCAGGGAGCCCGATGCGGGGCTCGATCCCAGGACCCCGGGATCATGACCTGAGCCAAAGGCAGACGCTCAACCAGCTGAGCCACCCAGGCGCCCCGGAGCACTGGGTGTTATGCACAAACAATGAATCATGGAACACTACATCAAAAACTAATGATGTAATATATGGTGATTAACATAACAATAAAAAATAAATTAAAAAAAAGATATCCCAGTGATCTGGGAAAAAGCATGCTTTGAATTTCTGTTTCTAGCAACATGGCCGACCATGTGTTCAGGTTGTTTTTCTTAAGTTATGTAGAAAAGATATTTGATAAACACTTTTAGAAAAATAGGAACAGGGACGCCTGGCTGGCTATGTCAGAAGAGCATGTGACTCTTGATCTTAGGGTCAAGAGTTCAAGCCCGACATTGCGCATAGAGATTATGTAAATAAATAAATAAACTTTTTTATTTTTTTTTAAAGATTTTATTTATTTATTTATTTGAGAGAGAGAGAATGAGAGACAGCACGAGAGGGAAGAGGGTCAGAGGGAGAAACAGACTCCCCGCTGAGCAGGGAGCCCGATGCGGGACTCGATCCCGGGACTCCAGGATCATGACCTGAGCCGAAGGCAGTCGCTTAACCAACTGAGCCACCCAGGTGCCCTAAATAAACTTTTTTAAAAAAGAAAAAGAAAGATAGGAATAGAAGGAACTTCCTTGATTTCACAAACTTATAAACAAAAAGTCAAAACAGCAAGCATTATACTTAGTGAAAAAACTATAGATATACTCCCTTCAAAAACGATAACAAGATACCTCCTCTCACTACTTCTGCTGAACTGGAAGGCCTAGGCAAAGTCAGAAAGAAAGAATAAGAAAAAAGTAGTATATAAGTATTAGAAAAGAAGATAATTATTATCATTATTAAAACTAATAAGAGAAGTTAGCAGGGTTACTAGATACAAGAACAATGTATAAAAATCAGTACCATTTCTCTATACCAGCAATAATCAATTTAAAAACATAAATAAAGATAAGATACTGGGCACCTGGGTGGCTCAGTCGGTTAAGTGTCTGCCTTCGGCTCAGGTCATGATCTCAGCGTCCTGGGATCGAGTCCCGAACTGGGGGAGTCTGCTTCCCCGTCCCCCTCTGCCACTCCCCCCCCACTCATTCTCTCTCTCAAATAAATAAATAAAATCTTTAAAAATAAAAAAATTTTAAATTCTAAAAAATTTTTAGAAAAGATACTTCGGGAGAATATCTTCATGACTTCACCAAAGGGAGGGATTTCTTAAATGTGTCAAATCCACGAAGTCAACTGACTTGAAGTTAAGGATTTCTGTTCATCAAAAGACACCACAATCAGGCGCCTGGGTAACTCAGTCGTTAGGCGTCTGCCTTCGGCTCAGGTCATGATCCCAGGGTCCTGGGATCGGGCCCTGCATCGGGCTCCCTGCTCGGCAGGGAGCCTTTTTCTCCCTCTCCCACTCCCCCTGCTCGTGTTCCCTCTCTCGCTGTGTCTCTCTCTGTCATATAAATAAATAAATACATCTTTAAAAAAGAAAAAAAAAGACACCACAGTGAAAAGAGGAGTAGTCTTAAATTGGAAGAAATTTGCAACACAAAAATAAACAAAGAATTAGTATCCAAAAAGTATAAACAACTCCGATAATCAATAAGGATAAATAAATTAACAGAAAAATAGGCCAAACCACAACAACAAAAACTGAACAGGAATTTCAGAGAAGAAGCACAAATGGGTCTAAAACATATTGTGATGGTTAATTTTATGGGTCAACTTGGAGGGTGGTTTGAGACAAGATCAATGTTTAAACCAATGGCATCGAGTAAAGCAGATTGCCCTTCATAATGTGGATGGGCCTCATCCAATCAACTGAAGGCCTAAATAGAACAAAAAGACCAACCTTCCCCCGCCTGCCCCAACAAGAGGGAATTCTCCAGCAAATCACCTGCAGACTTATCTCTACCCCCAACTCTCCTAGGTATCCAGCCTGCTAGCCCATGCTGCAGATTTGAAACTTTCCAGTCTCCATCATCACATGAGCCAATTCATTATAATAGATCTCTTTCTATATCTATATCTACACATATATACACATCCCACTGGCTCTGTTTCTCTGGAAACCTTAATACACACATATGAGAATATGCCCAATCTCATTAGTAATCACAGAAGTAAAAATTAAAACCACAATAAGGATTTATTTAATACCCATCAGATTGGCACTTAATATTGTCAGTCTTAAACATTTAATAGTAAGTGTTGGTGGGGATTTATAAGAAGGGATCTTCTCATACCCTGCTTATGAGAGTGTAACTTAATACAACTTTTAAAAAACAATTTAGTACTCCTACCTGGAAATTTCACTACAAAGAATAAACCTTAAGAAAAACTCATGCACTAGGGTTAACAATACTGCATCATACATTTGAAAGTTGCTAAGAGAGTAGATCTGAAAAGGTCTCATCACAAGAAAAAAATTTGTAACTATGAGTAGTGATGGATATAAGTAAACTTACTGTGGTAATCATTTTCCAATATATACATATATCAAATCATTATGTCATATACCTAAAACTAGTATGTTGTATGTCAATTATATCTCGGTAAAAAAAATTTTTTTTACTAATTTTCTAAGTAATCTCTACAGCCAACATGGGGCTTGAAATCACAACTCCAAGATCAAGAGTCTCATGCTTTACCACTGAGCTAGCCAGGTGCCCCAGAAAAAATTTTTTTAAAAACTCATGCATGTAGGTACCAGGAGACACATCCAAGAACATCTGGAGCAGAAGATGTTTATTCTTTGAAAGAATAAAAAACTGGAAATAATGCAAACATCCGTCAACAAAAGATGAAATGAATTATAATATAGTCATCCAATAAAAGACTGTGTCTCAATGAAAATAAATTAATTACTGCTACCTACATCTTATGCATAAATCTCAAAATCATGGTTCAGTGCAAGAATCAAGTACAGATGAATTTTTTAAATGCAATTCCATTTACATTAAGTTTAAAAATAGATAAAAGTTATCAATATATTTAGAGATCTATAAATAGGTAGCAAAACTATAAAGAAATACAAGGGAATAATTAGTATAAAATTTAGGATAACATTACCTCTGCTTGGGAGGGAGAAAGAAGGGGATTTGGGGAATGGTAACAATCTATTTCTTGGCCTGAGTAATAGTACATGGCTGTTTATTATATTGTTTAAAAATATATGTATATTATTTATATTTTTTAAACACTATTTTGCTTCTATACCATAATTCATACCCACAGAAAACCACTTTTCCCTGAGGAATCTATAAAAACATAAATTATGCCACCATCTAAGAGTGCTAAAAAAGATACTTTCTGATTCACAGCCTTCATCTAGAAAATAGATCTGATAATCATTATAAATCAGTCTCATTCAAAGTTTAAACAATATACAAATTATTGGTTTCTACCTTGCCAAATAAAGAAAAAAATGTTACGGGTTATTCAAGAAGTCGTATCATTTAGGATAACTTTTCAATAAATATTAAAAGGAAAAAGCATGCATGCTTCTTGCACAAGCTGACTTTAGGCCTTGGGTGGGGTGGACCGCAACTCCCTTGGACGATTTACCTGATACTTAGGTCATAACTCCCGCTTAGTAGAAAGTTCTCCTCCTCACACAAGAAGAGGGCGCGGACACTGCCAGCATGGCCACGGAACTCAATGGGTAACTCCTTTACTTGTATGACATCTAGAAGCTGGATCTTCCGGTTGGATGACACTGCAACCAAATCTCCCCCGGAATAGTGAACGACTCTGTTTCGATCCCACCTGAGTTGCCAGGGGAAAAAGATGATCCATGAAAGAAGAATTAGTGTCCTTCCAGAACTGCCTTAATATGATGACTGTCACCTGCAGCCATGGTATAATGGAAAGCAGAAGGCACATCCCTGGTGGACCCCTACCTTACACCATACCAAAAAGTCATTTCAGGTTACAACCTAAGGACAACAGGCAAAGCTATTAAAAAAAAAAAAAGTAAGAAAGAAAAATCCGCTAACATATGATAAATCCCCAAGAGAGAACAGAATATGCATCATTTCCCAAACTTATTTGACCACAGAAATCTTTTTTTGTGGAGAACCTCAGAGGAACACAGCTGGGAAGCCCTCTGCCAACTGCATACCCCACTGTTTTTTTCTTTTTCTTCTCTCTTAACCGATATCCAATGAGCATATATTAGGTTCAAAGTCCTGTGCTAACAGGTACCATGGGAAATACAAAGATGAATTAAGATGTGGCTCTTGCCCTCAATGAGCTTACAGTCCAGGAAAACAGGGGAAGTTAAGTTAATTTTCCAATCAGAAGATTATTAGCAAGTAGATAAAATATGAGCAAGATGACCAAATCATTTATTGTCCAAAATGAGACTTTTTTATTGTGAAGGGGGACACTATTGTTAATAACTCCAGGACCACAGAGTAAAGTGGGATTATTTCAACAAACAGGGATGTAGTCATGTCTGAATATGAGAAGTGATTCTTGATATTTTCATCCTCATTCCCCTTGTTATATCTAGAGTTCAATCAGCCATCACCTCTTCTAAAGGGCATCATGCCATCCATAAAAACTCACCTTTGCCTTTCCCCTATCTGCTATGTCTTCCCCCTATTGACTGCTCAAGATGTAATTTGTAAAATAAAATTTGTAGGAATGTGACTGTAACATTCACAGTCAAAAATAAAATAGAGACAGCCTCCACAAAGCCTGATGAATAAAGAGTGAAGTCCTAGGCCCAAAGTATGGCAGAAAGTTGATTATTGGGGCGCCTGGGTAGCTCAGTTGGTTAAGCATCCAACTCTTGGTTTTGGCTCAGGTCATGATCTCAGGGTTGTGGGATCAAGCCCCACATTGTGACGGACTCCATGCTCAGCGGGGAGTCTGTTTGGAATTCTCTCCCTCTCCTTCTGCCCCTCCCCCCACTTGGGCTCATGCTCATTCTCTCTCTCAAATAAATAAATAAATCTTGGGGCACCTGGATGGCTCAGTCATTAAGCGTCTGCCTTTGGCTCAGGTCATGATCCCAGGGTCCTGGGATGGAGCCCCGCATTGGGCTCCCTGCTCAGCAGGGAGCCTGCTTCTCCCTCTCCTGCTCCCCCTGCTTGTGCTCGCTCTCTGAAATAAATAAAAATCTTTAAAAAAAATTTTTTAATAAATAACATTTAAAATAAATAAATAAATAAAATTTGAATATTGAAGGTCCTTCTATGGCATATACAAGGGATATCACACCACGCAGTTATCATAAATACCATCTTCATATTTAACATGGAAAGATATCCACAGTACTTTGCTGGAGCGGGTTACAGAAATATGTACAGCATAACCCCATTTTTAAAGACTTTATTTATTTGAGAGAGAGAGTGTGAGAGAGAGAGAGCACAAGCAGGGGAGAAGGGGAGAGGGAGAGGGAGAAGCAAACTCCCTGTTGAGCAGGGAGCCTGACATACGACTAGATCCTAGGACCCTGGGATCATGACCTGAGCCGAAGGCAGATGCTAAACTGACTAAGCCACCCAGGTGCCCCAGACCCCCATTTTTATTTAAAATTTGTAGGCAGGGGTGCCTAGGTGGCTCAGTTGGTTGAGCGTCTGCCTTCAGCTCAGGTCATGATCCTGGGGTCCTGGGATCGAGTCCCGCGTCGGGCTCCCTGCTCAGTGGGGAGTCTGCTTCTCCCTCTACCCCTCCCCCTGCTTGTACTTATGTACTCTCTCTCTATCTCAAAAATAAATACATAAAATCTTCAAAATAAAATAAAATAAAATTTGTAGGTATATATGCAAAGAAAATTCTAGAATATAAACATACATGAATATTAATATAATGAATATTAATTCATGTATTGATATACATGAAGATTATAGGAGGTCTTTGCTTTTCTCTATACATTTCCTGGCATTTGGTGGATTCCTTCTCCACAATAAGCATATATTACTTCTAAAATTAGAATAAAACAATAAAAATATCTCCAAAAAAAGGAATGCTTTCATGCATGTGACTCGTATGAAAGACTTGTTGATCAATATACCCAAAATTATAACGGAAGATGTCCTCTACCCACTGCAGAGAATGGTGTCAACATCCAGCACTATTCTCCGAAGGGGATCTCATGTTCATGGGTGGCTGGAGCTTGAGGGGAGGAAGGATTGCCTTTCCAAGTAAACAGGGTCATGGGAATCCTAAAGACGCCTAAAGTGTGGGTAATTCAAGGGTCCCTGAAGACCTGGATTCTGACCCCGGTACCTACGTGTCAGAGAGAATGCGGATATTATAAGTCCCACAGAAGACATTTCTCTCCTCCATCTGGACCTGCTGAGTTTCCTGGTTCTGGTATGCGGCCCACAGGTTGTAGTCATTCTAACAAGGGAAAACTCGGAGTCAAAGCAAAGTGGCAACTCTAACCTGGACCCCAAACATGCACCCCCTAAGGTCTTCCCGGGCAGGGACATAAGGGCCCAAGGATTCTTCCTCTTTGGGCTATGACTGCCACTAGGTGTGGGTAGGGAGGGACCCATGAGCAGGCCCTAAAGAATCCACGGACAGTCAAGGGTCCTGACTCGTCCTCCATCTCTGTATGTTCTGTGTGTTCTGGTTCCATGAACTTTTGAGGTCGGTGATCACTCAACTTTTCCAAAAATGAGCTCACAAAGGGTAATGCTTACAAAATAAAGTCACAGGTGCCCTCTAACGGGCTATTTTGCAGAAGGTGGGGCTTCGTGGGCATACTGCATATACCTGACAGTACAGAGCATACTAGTGGGAACCCAAGCCCTATGTGAAATCACAGCTACACGCTCTACGCATTTGTGCCTTGAAGTCTACACACAGAGGCAAGCTTGACTTCTCCTTACAGCTGCCTCATGAAGTACATCATTTGCCCCACGAAGTATTCTCATCGTTTTACAGATGAGATATAGCTGAGCCTCAGAGAGAAGAAGTCAATTTTATCAAGTCTCAACGGGGGTGTTTTCCTTCCTCTTTTAAGAGTTTCTTCCTTCCTTCTTTCCTTCCTCCCTTCCTTCCTTCTTTCCTCCTCCCTCACTCCCTCCCTTCCTTCCCCCATCCCTCCCTCCCTCCATGACACACGTTCTGAGACACTATGGCATGCCAGACATACTAAATTCTGGCACAGATGACTCAACCAGGCTCTCAGTTTCACTCCTCTTTCTGGCCATATTCTTCAAATAATAGGGAATGACAACCATGCTAGCAGGAAACCAAAAAACAGTGTGAGTTTATCATGAAAGCAAAGAAAACCACAGCATCATGTTTGGACCTGGGAGCCCTCCTGGGAACGTCTCTTCAAAGTCTCCTTCCTACTTAGCCTTCACCATGCCCGTTGACTCTTCCTTGGGACACCTGTTTTTCTCGGCTCAACCTCCTTCTTGATCTTTAGCCCAGTAGTGATGTCCACCTTAGGAGCCTCTCCCCAGAATCTGTCAACCTTCCTCCCCTTTAATGTCCAAGCAGCTCCGATATCCTGCCTTGAATTAATCAAGACTTCCTTGGCTTCTCACGCCTGGGCTGGAAGGCCTTGGCTCTTGGTCATCAGCTAAGTTTTGAGAGCCTAGAAGCTCCATGGTGTAGTCATTGGGAGGAAAAAGACCTGATTCAAATCCCAGCTCTGCCACTGACCAGCTAAGAGACATTTGGCAAGTTCTCGAATCTCACAGCCTTCATTTCCACATCCAGAAACTGGGATCAGTGATGTCCACTCGATCTACAGTGAAGATCAAGTGAATGATGTATACAAAGCCCTTGGCACCATGCCTGGCACACCATTCAGCCTCAGGACCCATGGCAATCACCAGCCCAGAGAAGCACTCACCTTTACCTTTCGCTAGCAGACCCCTTAACTGCCTTGTCTTGTTCCTTCACATTTCTCGTCTCTTGTCCATAGGGCTTTACCTGTTTCTCTCTCTTTTCTTAAATTAGAACATTTCTATAATATCAAATGCTGCTTGGGTGTCCTTTTTTGTCAGGCAATTACTAGCTATGTCACCTAAACAAGAAGGGTTATACTTAGAGCAACAAGCTTGGAAAGAGCGGGTCAGCGTCCAACTTGTATCTCTGTCACTCTGTCTGGGAGACCTGAAACTCTCTGTGCCTCAGTCTCTTCATCTGTAAAATGAGTGAATGGGCCAACTCACAGATAAAAAATTGCAGGTCAAATGAAGTCCGCAAATGTGTTTTCTTTGGCCCCCACAGTTTAAAAAAAAAATGCTTTTAATTGGTTGCCCGCATTTAAGGAAAACAAGAGATGTCACAAGATAATTCAGATTTCTAACTTCTCTTGAAAGCTCAGATGGCTGGGGAGGTTGAGGTCCCACAGTCTCCCACGGCAATAATTCGCCGGAGCTGAGTAGCAACTGGCCCCTTCAGATGGGGAGGGAACTCTCCAGCTCATGGTGGTTCTGTCACACCCACTCACACCACCAACCTCCCTCATTCCTGTGACCTGTCTTCCTTCTACAGACACATGAACTAGATGGTCGCTCTGGTCCCTTCTACCCCTCAAATTCTAATTCATACTACAGTTTCCGTATGAGAAGCTACAGTCTGGCCACCCTTCATTAAGTATCCTTTTGGGGCCCACTGAAGAGATTTCAAAAGAGAAGGCCCTTGAGCAGAGAGGAGGGGGCAAGAATCTGATGGTTTTAGGAATGACCACCATGCCTGGATAGGCTATATAGAGAGCTCAGAGTCTTTCATCGGCTCTTCATCGTTGTCTGAGATTTGGTAGGGAGGTTTATGGTTAAGTAACTCCCCCCTTCATTCCTAGAACCAGAATAAACCTGGAAGTGAGAGGGGAGAAAGCTTAATTCATTCGGGACCCTGGACACTCTGGACCTGCCCCGGCCCTCACGTTCCTGAGCCACAGACTCTTGCAGCCTCTGGATAGGTGGACTGATGGGTGCTGAGGAAAATCCCAGCTATCACTGACAGCCACTCATTTCACAGATGAGGAATTTAAGGCTGAAGTAGAGGACGTCTTTGCTTAAGGACACACAGCAGAGAACTCTGGTCTCCCTTAGGGACTGTCACCTCCTAGACCCTAAATCCATATGCTATATCCCCTACCCTCCCATTTCCTCTACCTTCATGTGACAGCTGAGTCTGGACTCCAGCATGGCTAAGGAGAACAGGACATCACAGTGACTTGCCCCAGAGGCCACAACCACCCACCTTTGTTCTCAGTTTCCATTTCTGATTTTTCACACGCATGCACTTCCCGTTATCGGTTATTTTAGGAACCGGGACAAAAAGCCTGTTGGCATAATTAGGATCAATTCCTTTTGTGTAGGATCCCTGAGGGAAAACATAAACAGATAATGGTTATTACTCTTGGCCCTTATGCTCCAAGAGGAGGGGGAAACTAGTACTTGGCAAGATCTGAAAGGTGGGTCAAGTCTGGCGAAGGAAGGCCCAGGCCTGGCCCGTTAGGCCGGTAGTGTGCGCAGATTGGCGTGGGGTGGGTGATGAATACCAAATACAAAGAGGGACGCCAGCAGGAAATGGCCAGCAGTCCTCAGCTTCCCAGAGGATGGCCCGCCTCACAATGCCTGCCCCTTCCTATCTTTGGTTATCGACGTCTGCTGGGAAAAACTCAAGCTACCAGGAACCCATGATGTAGGGTAAGGCTTCAGGCAGGAAACAGAAGTAAAAATGTCAGAGATGGATACTATTCCAGGAGAATGGCAACTGGACCCAAGAACACGCTTTTTGATCTTTGAAACATCTGTGTACCATATGAGGAGGCTCCAGGAACATACTCATGGCCCTCCTACTGCAAAGCCAGAATATAGCTCTCTGGGGAAAAACAATTCCCCTCTCTGTGAGGTTTCAGAAAGACTCTGCCTCTCTCTTCCTGAGAAGTTTCTATATATGCTGTCCCTGCTAGGGGTGATTAACAGGGAGACCAGACACAGAGGAAGCGACTACTGAAGCCTACAAAGCAGCAAACATGGAGCAAAGGCCAACTAAGAGTCTACGGAATAGACCAGAAAGGCCCCAAATCAGGCTAAGTCCAACACGAAAATGAGGCCGGTCTCCAGACCGACCCGTCCCAGACGGGAAGTACCTGCAAGAAGGTAATATGGCTCTGAATGAAAGTATGCATCGACAGATCCATCTTGACCTGCTGCACCAGCATGGCCCAGTGCTGGCTCACGGAGGCACACCTGTTCAGGTTGTTTTTATCCAGCATACCTGGGAAAAGAAAAAAAAAAAAAAAAAAAAACATGGACCTGGGAACCTCCCAGCCGAGCCAGGATGCACAGCGTCTCGAGAAACCCCCCCCCCCCCCCAGTACAGGCCAGCATACTTAGAATATATTTGGAGAGGTGGATGGGCAGGTAATGGATGAAGTCCCGGTATTTGCTAACCCCGGAAGACAGGTCTTTGACGACATCCAAATCAACCAACAGATCGGAGGGGGTGTATTCCGCCTTCGACAGGTCTGCTTTTCTGGAAAACAGCCTATTCATCTCGGAAATACACTGGATCGAACTCTCCCATTGTGCTTCTAGAGGAAAACCAGAGAAAGGTGCAGCATAGAGTTGATTCTATGGTAACTCCTGGCCAAGAGAAGCCCTCAGCAAACCCTCTCCCCAGAAATAGAGCTCATCGGAATCCACCCTTAGACCACTGGCTTTTTGTCTTTCTTCTGCCAAACTGGAAATAATAACCTCCCCAACCAAATGCATGAGGGCTTTTCAGGGTTCCCAGTTCAAGGAGACACCTATAGCAGCAAAGCCTGCCCCACTCAGTTTGAAATGGCCTTGTGCCTGGAATTTCCTTAGAATACCCCAGGGAAAAAACAAATTTAAACAATTTTGTAAAGAGGCAAATGGATGACATGAATTAGTCTAGTGTTGACAATTATTGAAGTTGAGGGATGGTTATGTGCGTAGTGATTACACTGTCTTATCTGTTTATGAAATCTGGAAGTTTCCAGATAAAAAGTGCTTGAGAATCGATGCTTTGTGTTTCTTGTAATGACATCACGTAGAGATTTCGCTTCACAAACCAACTCAGGAGAGCCTTGAGGTTAGGCCCCAGTTCCCCTACTGCTTTTGTCTCCTCCTCAAGACTGAATCCAATGCTATAAAAAATAGGCGTTGGTGGGCTGACTTCTAGAGGTGCCCACCATGCCAAAAGGTCGGGGGTCAGATGAGGGATGGTGTTGCAGGGCAGAGGGAGACTCCAAAGGAAACCCTTTGATAGTTTCCTTTCTGAGCTCTATTTTCAGGTGTCTCTCAGAGGCACCAAGATGGAGAAGTGAAAACATGGACTTTAAGGTGATAATGACTGCCTTTAATTCTTGCTTCTCCCGTACCGGATGTGGGATTCGATGATGTCATAAGGATCAGTGAGCCCAACACACTGTTGGTGCCAGATGAACATTCATGTCCAAAATCTGCCACCCCCGGATGCTACTGCCCTGTGCCCACCACTCCAACCCCATCGGGACTTCCCAATCTCCTATCTATTAGCTTTCTAGCTACAAGCTGACTTACCAGTATTAGATGCCTCAACTCCCATGTTTTCAAGCGACTTTTCTTTTTCTGAAGCTCTGGACGAAGGGAAGGATGCGTTCTTGGTGCTAGCTGCCCAGAAAACATCTGAGGTCTCACACTGCGCATTGTCGTCTTTCTCAGGAAAGAAAAACACATCACTAGTGTCTTGATCGAGGCCTGAAAAGCCAATGGCCAAGAAAGGTTGCCCTCTAAGCGGGGGTGTGAAGGAAAGGAGGTGAGACCAACTCTTTAATTTCTACTAGCTTCTCTTCAATCTACATGAAACGGACCAGGCTGGTTATATCTGGTTTTTCAGGGGGGTGGGGAGGGGGCTTCAGAGTTTCTATACAAAAATTGCAGAAAGGGGCGCAGTGGGTTTAGTGTCTGCCCTCGGCTCAGGTCATGATCCCAGCAACATGGGATCAAATCCTAGGAAGGCATGGGCTCCCTGCTCGGCGGGGAGCCTGCTTCTCCCTCTCCCACTGCCCCTGCTTGTGCTCTGTCTCTCTCTCAAGTAAACAAATAAAAGCTTAAAGAAAGAAAAAGCTTTAAAAAAATACAAAAAAATAAATGAATAAATGCCTGACAGTTACAAGTTCTGTACTTCCTTCTGTGTGTTTATTTTATACTTTTCTAGAAGGAAGTCACGGCCAATTTCTCCTTCGGTAAACAGGACTGCAGGTAAGCACAAGGAACTCTATCCTGCATTCTGGAAGATCCCCGTCTACCTAAGCTTGTCCACACCCTGGTTCCTTTACAGGCTCCCGAAGTCCGGCTTCCTAGTCCACCTGCGGCCTCTTTACCTGCGACACTGTTCTGCTGTCTCAGAAACAGACCTCTGATGACATTGGCAGCCATGAGCAGTAGCTTGGGGTCGCACATCTGCAGCAGCAAGAGCGTGTAATTTGCCTTGGTCCGGTGGGTGCTTCTCCCAAACCAGTACAGAATCTCCCTCATCTTCTGTTTTACGGTTTTATCCAATATCTGGTTCAAGGAAGACCTGACGATTTTCCCCTCCTTCCTGCTGAGGTTGATCCGGGACCGGCTGTAGATGAAATCCTTCCCCTGCGTGGTCTGAAGGATATTCTGAAAATAGTGCAGCAAATAGAAGCTATCCAGCTGCTCCAGGATGCTCACTAGAAACCTCCTCTGGGGCACCTCTCCGACCCTCCGGAACCACTCTTTGGTAGAGAAGATCTTCCAAGCCAAGACACATGTTTCGCACTTTTGGCACACGGGGACAGAACTGTCTCCCTTCTCACAACGAAAATAGGGGGCATTCCTGAGCCTCGGGTCCAGGTTTTCCATGATCCTGAGATGACCAGCTCATTCTATCCTTGCCCGTTGTCAACCCCACTACGCACCAGAGGTACAGGAGAAGCTGATAGATATCCCAGTTGAGCCTTTTCTATTATAAACATTTCCCAGAGGAAAGGTAGACCCCTGCGTTGGATGGAAAGCTGATCTCTCCCAGAAACTGCCAGTAGAAGTCTGGCTTTTTGTACTGACCTCCTAGGAAACATGGCTTTTACCGTAAATCTCCTAAACCGGGCACTGCTTAGCTGGAGGCAGTTGCTGTATATTCTGAAAGAGCTGGTCATCTCATTTCTAGAACAACAAGAATAGTGTTAGTCAAATTTAATACGTGGAACCCTCTTAACGGAAAAAAAAATCCCAGAGCCTGGTGTTGTATATATATATTAGCCTGGTGTTGAGCTTCAATTGTTATTAATGACTTGTAAATGTAAATGTAATTGTTCAGGATGTACTTCTTACATTTACAGTTGTTGGGCTATAAGGTGGCTATCCCAATGATGCTGAATATGTTTATATTCATTTTCTAAACTCATCGTCGAACTGAAAACACAAATGCTTAATATGAACGCAAGTCTTTTTCACTGCTTCGGAATGCTAACCAGAAACCTCTGCTGGGAAGCCCTCCTTCGTGGAAAAATTTCTCTCAGCCTCAATCACACACACGAGCATGTGTGTCTGGGAGGCAGTACAGTGACTGAATTCGGGGCGGGGCGGGTGCTGCCTGGGGTGCATTAAATTGAACACAACCCAAGGAAGTGTTTGAGAGCAAAGAACTTTTGATTACTTGATGGAAGTAAGGAGACAGGGAGATCGCTCTCAAAGCACCGTCTCTCCGTGGGGTGAGGACAGGAAGCTTTTATTCAGTGTATTAGGGGGCAGGGGCAAGGAGCTTGCATATACATTAAGGAATTTATACATATTCTATTACTTGGGCATTTCGGTTCAATTGCTCAGACCAAGCCCATCCACATGCTAGTGCATAGATTATGTCCAAAAAATGGCAGAAAATTCCAGCCATAGGGGGTGATCTTATTATAACGAGCTAAAGGTAAGTTCAGGACAAGTTTGGGCGGGGCGGGGGGGGGGGGGGGAGTCTGTACAGATCTTCTAACCAAGTGGAGAAGAGTGAGGGGTCCGGGGTCAGACTCCTGGGTTTGGACCCCAGCCCAGCTGCTTACATAGCTCTGTGTACACGAGCATATTACTTAATCCCCTATGCCTCAGTTTCTTCATCGTAAAACAAAGGCAACAATAGTTTCTACTTCGGAGTTAGTTTTTGGGGGGGATTAAATGAGATCCTATATGCAAAGCATTTAAAAGATCACCTGTTACATACTCAGCCCTTCATGAGTGCTAACTCTTGTCCTATTGTCGTTGTCATCATGGGTGTCATTGGGATCGTTTTCCGGGCAGCCTTAAGTAATCAATGCCCGCTCCAATCTCTACACATGTGTACGTACATACATTGAGATGCATGTAAGAAAATGACCCTATGCGTGCATGGTTTTTAAAAGAATAATGACAAAGGAGCACCTGGGTGGCTCTAGAGTCTAACTCTTGATCTCAGCTCAGTTGGGCTCCAAGCTGGGCGTGGAGCCTATTTAAAAAAAAAAAAAAATGACATGAAATATGGTGTACCTATTTCGTGAAGTCTTTATACCATTTGCCGTGGCTTATGATCCATTCAGGAGTGATGACTTGGGACATTAAAGCCAACCCTCTGATGCACGTGTTCCCTCAGGTTCCCAAACAGAAGGCTTCTGCTCTCACTTATAACCCAGAAAGAGACCGGGGGCTCGGTGGGCTTTTCAAACATTTTGAACAACAAAATCCTATTAGCAAATCATATCTTCTGTAAAAGCTCAATGTAGAACGTAGACAAAAGTGACGTTATATTAGCATAAATCTATGTTGTAAGTTCAAAGTTCACTTGTTAGCAAGGCAATTATGGAGAGCAATGTGGCTATTCTGATAAAGACAAAACCTGGAGACCTGAAGTTAACGATGACAGACACACCGGGCGCCGGGGTGGCTCAGTGGGTTAAGTGTCCGACTCTTGGTTTTGGCTCAGATCATGATCTCAGACTCATGAGATCGAGCTCTGTGCTGGAGCCTGCTTAAGATTCCCTCTCTCCCGGGGCGCCTGGGTGACTCAGTCATTAAGGATCTGCCTTCAGCTCAGGTCATGATCTCAGGGTCCTGGGATTGAGCTCTGCATTGGGCTCCCTGCTCGGCAGGAGGCCTGCTTCTCCCTCTCCCACTCCCCCTGCTTGCAGTCCCTCTCTCGCTGTGTCTCTCTGTGTCAAATAAATAAAATCTTAAAAAAAAAAAAGATTCCCTCTCTCCCTCTCCCTCTGCCCCTCCCCACTCTCTCTCAAAAAAAAAAAAAAAATACAGCTTCCTTCTAGGATTAGATCAGATGTGTGAGCCCAGTTGTCACTGCTCTTATTGTTGTTATAATGATTTCCCTAGATTAGGCCAAAATGTTTGCAGTAACTGAGCATTTTTGGTGCCCGCGTTTGGAGACCAGGCACAGTTAGAGAAAGGTATTGGATACCATTGGCTGGCTTGGTGGCAAAGGCAGTCTCCCACAAGGGTCGGGGTTGGGGACAGGAATCAGGCTGGGAAGGAGATCAGTTCTAACAGCTCAGCCTCTTCTGTCTTGATTAGCATCTGGAGAAAAGGTGAAAGTGGGTTAGCATCTAAACTCCCGGGGAAGCCAGGCAGAGGAGCGTGGCCAGGAATAAGAGTGCCCATTCTCAGAGGGCTTGGGTGTATAAGCAGGAGACGCACTACCCCTAGAACTGCTACAAATGGAAAGTAGCTTGTGTTTTTTTGTTTTGTTTGTTTTTAGAGAGGGAGAGAGGGAGAGTGGGGTGGGGGGGGTGGAGAGAGGCAGAGGGAGAGAAATTCTTAAGCAGGCTCCACACCCAGCACGGAGCCTGATGCCGGGCTCCATCTCACGACCCCGAGATCATGACCTGAACCACAATCAAGAGTCAGACGCTTAACTGACTGAGCCACCCAGGTGCCCCTAAAGTGTTTTGTTTTTGAAGGTCCAAATTAATCAGTCCAAATTAATCAGACATACATCAAAGCAGTTTTATCCACCCAACTCAGTCTTGATTCCATGCTGAGGGCCAACTGTGGCCCCATGGAGGGCCTGGCTGGGACCCCATTACTGCTCCTTACTAGCTATGTGATCTTGACAAAGCTACTCATGCCTGTCTGAGCCCTCATTGTCTTATCTGTAGAAGATACATAATCCCCACCCTGCAGGGTGTTGTACTATGAGGACTACATTAATTAAAGTAGGTGAGCATGGAATGTACTTCTGCTTCCTCTCCATTCCACTCACTACCCCTACACACACACACACACACACACACACACAGCATCTTACCTGCAAGGTGACTGGATGGGATAAGCCAACAGTGGGGAACTGGCACCACTGGTCCCCAACAAGGCTGGCAGGCAAATAGGTCTCATCAGACTTAAGACCCAGAAGAGGAAAACAGTTCTCAAAGGCTTTGGGGCTGGGAAGCCCACCTGGGGATTTCTCAAATATCCGGGCTACCAGCAGCCTGGAGGCTTCATGCCAGTCCCCCAGCTGTCCTTTCTGCCCTGTGTTCTTCACAACTCTGATTAAACCGTCTTCCCACGTGGCCCCAGTCTCTACTTCCTTTTCCCACCCTCTCGCGCAGTTTGGAGAACCCCAGAGGGTACGGCTAATTCACCCCACCCAGCTCTTCTGCCTTAGCTAACATTGCACCCACA
This sequence comes from Zalophus californianus, assembly GCF_009762305.2. Taxonomy (NCBI): domain Eukaryota; kingdom Metazoa; phylum Chordata; class Mammalia; order Carnivora; family Otariidae; genus Zalophus; species Zalophus californianus. Next base: position 9,592,920 of record NC_045610.1, read on the forward strand.
GCCACCTGCCCGGCTCAGCTAGCAAGAAGTCAGGAAAGGGCTCGGGGGCCTGAGTAGGAGGGTGTGGGTTGAAACCAGGCTGTGTTACAACCAGCTGCATGTCCCTCAGTAATTCCCTTGCCACTCCGGGCCTGCTCCCCTTCTGTAAAATGGAGATCGTACTTCTGCCTAGCTCACGGGTGAGTGTCAGGGTCAAATGAATGGATGCATTTGAAGGGCATCTTATAGTGTGTGAAGAACTATACCAGTACTGATATCAGGGAAAGCGGGGGAAACTCACATTTTATCCTCACCTCCCCATCACGCGGCTTTACAAAGTTAATTGAGCAAAGTTTCTGTTCCTAAGAAGTCCGTGAATTTCCAGGCTGCCGAATTGCCCTTTGACTTTGAAAGAAGCAGGTGGAAAACAAGGGCATTGGCTAGAAATGTTTTATTATCCACAAAGGGGAGAACCAAGACAAGCATGGAAAAGTTTGAAACCTCGCTAAAATAGCTGAATCCCCAAGGAGATAGGGCACCCCCTGGGGTGGCCAAAAAAGTCTTCCGCTTATACTAACACTAGCAGGTGCTTGCTATTTGTAGTTGAAGAGCAGAGCAGGTTAAGGAGAAGAGATAGATGTAAGCCTGTGGTTCTCAAACTTCCATGGGCTTCAGAATCCCCTCAAGGCCTTAATAAACCAGACTGCTGGGTGCCTGGGTGGCTCAGATGGTTAAGCGTCTGCCTTCGGCTCAGGTCATGATCCCGGGGTCCTGGGATGGAGTCCCGCATCGGGCTCCCTGCTCCTTGGGAGCCTGCTTCTCCCTCTGCCTCTCTCTCTCTCTCTCTCTCATGAATAAAAATAAATAAAATCTTTAAAAAAAAAAAAAAAATAAACCAGACTGCTAGGCCTGACCCCCAGAGTTTCTGATCCCTAAATCTAGGCTGGGAGCCCAAGAATTTACATTTCTTTTTTCTTTTCTTAAGATTTTATTTATTTCAGAGAGAGAGAGAGCACAGGAGGGGGGACGGTCAGAGGGAGAAGCAGACTCCCCGCTGAGCAGGGAGCCCTTCGGCTCAGGTCATGATCCCAGGATCCTGGGATCGAGCCACGAGCCCAACATCCTCAGGCTCTCTGCTCAGCGGGGAGCCTGCTTCTCCTTCTCCCTCTGTCTGCCGCTCCCCTTGCTTGTGCTCTCTCTTTCTCTGACATATAAATAAATAAAATCTTAAAAAAAAAAAAATCAAGCTTGAAACTGACTGAATCGAAGATGGGGCCAGGATGCAGAGAGGAGGGCCTGGGAAGTATAGCTGGAAGAAAGGATGACACAGGTTTTTATGGAAACTTCTGGAAGTATGTTGTAATTTGAAAAGGCTGAGAATACTGAATTGCTAGAGCTCAAAGCACCTCAGATAGGATAAGGGGTTCATTGCAGTTTGACCATAGTAGCTTAGTAAGATCTTTTAAAAAATTATTTGTTTGTATGAGACATAAACACATACACTTTCCCCCCCGCCCCGAGTAATCAGGGTCACTACATTAATTAATTTGGGGGGAAAGTTGTCAATTTGGGGGAAAGGATTTTAACCTCGAATGCGTGATCACTGCTATGCTGACCCTCGGGTCTTTGTTAGATGACCTGTTTGCCCTCTTTTCTAGTACCTGGCCTCCTCCCTCCAGGGAGACTGGATTTTCTCAACAAGACTAATAAAGATGAAGCATGTCCCAGCAAAGTCTGGACGACTAGTCCCTCTACCTGAGCCATACACAGTATGTGCCCTGCGTGTGCGTATCAGGTGCACACGATATAGTGACTCTCCCTGCAAGGCCTCCTCCCCTACCGCCACCACCATGTTGTGGGTGCAGAGGGAGGGGAGTCGAGCTCAAGTCTGAGGGAGCTAGAAGCAGCAGGAAATGTGCATGCTACCATTTCTTCCATTTCTGTCTTTGGCTAATGGGGCTGGAGTGGTGAGCCCCAAAATTGGGGCAGTTGGTTGTAGAGATGGGGAGCAATCAGGTAGATGGTCAGTCAATAACACAATACAAAATTCAAGACGGCCCCAGAAGACATTAAATTAGAGGCAGTACATCAGACATGGAATTGAGGGATGCATTCCATACCACCTTGTCTGTTACTGTCATGAAGAGTAGGTTCCTTTTTTATTTTTTTTTTTAAGATTTTTTAATTTATTTGACAGAGAGAGATACAGCAAGAAGGGAACACAAGCAGGGGGAGTGGGAGAAGGAGAAGCAGGCTTCCAGCTGAGCAGGGAGCCCGATGCGGGACTCGATCCCAGGACCCTGGGATCACGACCTGAGCCGAAGGCAGACGCATAACGACTGAGGCACCCAGGCGCCCCCAAAAAGATTTTATTTTTAAGAAATCTCTACACCCAACGTGGGGCTTGAACTCACAACCCTGAGATCAAGAGTCACATGCTTTACCAACTGAGCCAGCCAAGTGCTCCTTGAATAGTAGACCCTTATTCAGTTCTTCATATTCTATTACTTTTCACTTAAATTTAAGTCAATTTCTTGGGGCTCCTGGGTGGCTCAGTCAGTTAAGCATCCAACTCTTGATTTCGGCTCAGGTCATAATCTCAGGGTCGTGAGACTGAGCCCCACGATGGGCTCAGCATCAAGCATGAAGCCTGCCTGCTTAAGATTCTCTCTCTCCTTCCCCCTCTGCCCCTCTCCCCCCGCATTCTCTCTAAAAAATAATAATAATAATAAGTAAAATAAAAATATAAATCAACTTCTTGTGATCAAAAGATACAGCTAGTTATGTTCTGGGTCACTGTATCTTAGTGCCTAGCATAGTGGCTTGCATGTTGTAAATGCCACATGTGTTGAATCAATTTGATTTGAGGACAGTCATTCCAAAAAACATGCTGAACCAGGTTAGAGAAATAGGGCTCCACGACTGGGCCAAAATTCCTATCTCCTCCTTCCATCATGAATCTTGGGAGGACGTGGGAATTTACTCAGGTTCCATAACATTCCTGGAAAAGAATGCCTTACGCACTTGAACTTCAAAAGGTTGAGGCAAGGGGCGCCTGGGTGGCTCAGTCGTTAAGCGTCTGCCTTCAGCTCAGATCATGATCCCAGGGTCCTGGGATCGAGTCCCGTATCGGGCTCCCTGCTCAGCGGGAAGCCTGCTTCTCCCTCTCCCACTCCCCCTGTTTGTGTTCCTTCTCCCGCTTTGTCTCTCTCTGTCAAATAAATAAACAAAATCTTTAAAAAAAAAAAAAGATTGAGACAAGAATGAATTACATCGTGGCTAAAATTACGTTCTGACTCTACAATCACAAGTGGTCTAGTAATGCAACAAAACAATCACGCACCAGAAGGAGCTCCTGATGAGTTCAGATTTTTTTCCAAATGCATCTACACAATGGAAGAGGAAATAAATGTAGGTAAATACAGAAGGGTGGCGCGCGCGCACACACACACACAGCTTGGGGGAAATGACAAATATAAAATAGGCCTTTGGTCTCTTGTTTTATTTTTTTTTAATTTGTTCATTTTAGGCAATTCCAGTTTGAGGACCAAGAATAAGAAAAAAGATATGCCCATCAATGGAAGTAATGACGGGCAGAAAGTAGATGTTTCTAACTCTCAATTTTGCTTTGATCTTTTCTATCAAGAAAGGAAGTGTTGACACTGAAACTGAATAAACAAAAGGAGCTAGCAGGGAAATGAAGTTCAAGTCAGCTAAGGAGACTCCCAAGGGCTCAGGCATTCTGACCTAAACGAATTACATCTCACGACACTGACACTGTTGACCAATGTGACCAAAAGCCAGGCAGTAATCTTCAAGAAATTAGGAAAAGTGGTAGAGGATGGGGACACATGAAACTGTCTTAATTTTTAAAAAGAAAAATAAGGTAGGTTCTGGAAACAGCACACTCATCACCTTGATGTTAACTCACGGCAAAGGAATCCTAAAATAGCTTAATGGAGCAATTGGTGAGCATTTAGAAAATAAAGCAGCCAGCACCAATTAACCCATAGCGGTTCAGTAAAAACAAGGCAGGCCAAGCTGATCTCATTTTCTCTTTTGAGAGCATTGTGAGACAGGCAGAGCAAGGAAAGGCAGACATGTCTTGATTTCTGCCTTTGGAAAAGTTCTTCCTGGTGTCTGGTGAATAAAGGGTTAAAAGTGGGCTATATTAATGTACAGGTTTACCAACTTATAATATGTAACTTATTACATAACTAAACCCAAAAGGTATCGACTGGGGGCTGCCAGAGTCCATACTTGGCCCTCCCCTAATCAATATGTATCAACAAGATTAACACTTCAGAAGAAAAGTTTACCAACTCTGTAGGTGACACCAGGCTAGGAAGGAGTGCTCATCTGTTGGATGCAGAATCATGAATCAAAAGTATCTTAGCGGGCAGCAATGATGCAATGAAATTTTAAATTCAAGTAAAAAAAAACTTAACAAAATTCAAATTTAAAAAAATCTGATAAAAAATTCAAATCCTACACTGTATAAATCCTTGGATACAAATAGAGGACAGGGTCTCTGGAAACAAGACAAGCGACGTAAAGAAATGGACTCTTGAGAAAGGACCAACAGCTATTAAAGAGGAAGAGAGACTTGCCTGACACAGTTCATAGGAAAAGACCCAGCAGTGATGAAGAAAAGTGGGAAATGGAGCATGAAAACCAGACTACTTCCCTGGGGGATGTGTATGAGAACTGCCTCCAAATATTTGAAGGACTGTCCTCTGAATGAGAAATCAGACAAGTCCACATCTCGAGCTGAGACACCCCCTCAGAGGTCATGAGGACTAAGACTCGGACTCTGGAAAGACATTTCTTATCATTTTTACTATCCAAAAAGCAGATGAGCTGCTGTTGAGGTAGGGAGGTCTCAGCTGCATGACCCAGCCAGACGGAGTGGGTGCAAAGACACTGAGGGTTTAAGACATTGGATGTCCATGCTGAGGAGTTCATCATGTAGCTTATTCCCTTACCCACAGTACCCATGATGGAATGAGGAGGGCAGCATGGTGTGGTGGTTACAATCTCCGCATTGGCCTGCCCAGGTTCCAATCCCAGCTCTGCTACTTGCTCGCCGTGTGAGCGCAATGACTTTGAGCAAGTTCACTGACATACACATACACATACACACACACACACACACACACACACACACACACACACACACACCCGGGAACAGAGGTTCCCCATCTGCAAAATGAGGATGATAGGAGCCTCTACCCACAGGGGGCTGCTGTGAAGGTGGAGTCAACGGCCACACAGCATCCAGAACAGTGTCTGGGGGTAGGCAATGTAAAATAGAGCTTGCCATTGATTCTGATTACTCTGCCATCTTTTTGATTGCTCCGACATTCACCTGAGCAGACAGGAGAATATCACTAGAAGATGAGAAACGGGGTGTAGGTGCCTAGGGCACGCTCTAACAGAGAACAGCACAGCAGGGAGCAAAAGGAAAAAGCCAGAGACCTCTCTCCATGTGCAGGGACCCACGTGACTCCTAAAGCCAGCTACCAGTGGCAGACATTTCCATCCCCAGGTCCCCCTTAAGATGCAGGCTTCTGCCCTGTCTCTGTGGTCAGCAAGAGTCTGGGGTCTAGGGAGCAGCCTCAGCAGAAGTTGCCATTGACTTCTCAGGCTCCTCTCCCAGATCCATGATCCGGATGGCATTTTCCTTCTTGGAAAGCCAGAAGGCAGGGTAGACGGGCTCTGAAAACTTGCACTCAAACTTGTGAATCAGAGCCATGGCATCGGGCTCTACCCCAAAGAAGGAGAGGATCCCCCCCAGAAAGTCCACGTAGATCCCCAGCCTCCGGAAAGGGCTGGCTTTGAGCAGGGTTTCCGTGTCACTGTGCCAGGCTGTGAACTCCTTCCCATTCCAGTGGAGGCTCCAGGAGAAGTTGTTTCCAGAAATGCAACCATTGCGCTCCTCCCCTTTCCGGTCGATGCCTTTGCAGGTCAGGCCAACATAGGTGCCTGCCCCGGAGATCTCTACTTCGAAGTAGTACCTGTGCAGGTATAGGCTCTGTGCGGACAGCACCTGCCGCCAGTGCACAAACCTGCTGGGGAGGTCCGGGTAGGGATGCTCCCAGGGCGTGGTGTTGGTGACCTTGCGATTGTCCTCCTGCAGCCGGAGATACCTGTGAGCCGTGTCCGGGTCAAAGGAGATGTCACACGCATCTGAGGGGATACGGAGGAAGGGCGGGGAGGCAGGTCAGGAATGGACAGCTGCTCTGGACAGAACTCTTCGAACCCAGCCTGCCTCCCAGGTATAAGAAAACTTCTCTCTCCTCTTCTCTGTTTACCCCAAGCCGCTGTTCCCCCCAGAAAAGAGGTGAGCGAAAACCGGAGAACAGAGAACACAAGTCACTCTACTTCCTTCCTTTCTGAAGTTCCAATTGCTTGGCATTGACTGTGTGATTTGCGGAATAGAATCAAGAAATAAAACTGACTGATCGGTCATTCATTCATTCGGCAAATACGTACTGAAAGCTGGGCACTATTTTTCTCGGTGTTGGCAAGGGCTTGTGGAAATAGGCACTAACATACCCACGCTTGAGTCTTTCTATTTTTTTTTTTTTAATTTGACCAATATATAGATAGCGTGGTAAACTCTCAACCATTCCCTCAAACATGTTCTCTTCTCAATCCCAGGGAAGGAAAAAATAATGGCACCTCCAGGCACCCAGTTGCTGGAGTCACACTAAAGTTATTTTGGAAATTTCTTCGCTCCCGTCCTCACCACCCGCCCCCCAAGCACACACACACATACGCACAGAGAGCTCCAAGCCCAGGAGACCCCACTTCTGTCCCAACCACTGCTTCACCCCCCAATCTAGTCCAGAATCATACAACAGGCTCCTTGCTGGCCACGCTGCTCTATCTTGACCCCCTTCCAACCCTTGTCCACCACAGAGCCGTGGAGCATGTTTCAGGGTGTAGGCTAAGGGAAATCATGTCACCCCAGCTTCGAGACCTTAGATGGTGCCTCTTGGCCACAGAATAAAGCAGTGACCCCTCACCCTAGCCTGCACAGCTGGGCATAACTGGCCCTTGCCCATGTCTCCAGCTTTGTCTCCTGCCCTCTGGCCCTTGATGGCCATGGTCCGGCCATCCTGGCCTCAGAAGCATGCAACACTGAGCCCACTTCAGGGCCAATCCCCCTGTAACATGATCATCGCCCTAACCTGAGCCTGGGGGATTCCTCCTGATCCTTTCAAATTGCAGCTAAGGGTTCATGTCCTCAAAAAGGCCCTCTGTGACTTTCCACCACTTTCTCTCAGAGCCTTCTGGCTTTTTAAGCGTCATGGTACTCCACACAATGTGTATAATCTATTTATTTGTTTGTTTTGTGCCTGTCTTCCTTCTAATCTATAATCCACATTTCACATGGGACTCGATCCTGGGCTTCTAGCTCAGAGAGGATGCTCAGTGTATGTCTCCCAAATGAATTAGCATATCTGAGCCTATTTAAAATCCATTAATATAAAAAATTATTTTAGATTAACCCAGAGTTTTCCAAACTCCTTTGTGTCTAGGTAAGGAATATTCTTTTTTTTTTTTGTAAGGGAAATTCTTAGTAGTCAATGAGACCACTGCAGAAGCAAAAAAAAGGACACGACAATCTAAGAAGTTAAAAGGAAAAATGAAGGAGCGCCTGAGTGGCTCAGTCGGTTGACGGTCCGACTCGATTTTGGCTCGGGTCATGGCCTCGGGGTAGTGAGATCGAGCCCTCTATCAGGCTCTGCACGGAATCTGCCTGAGATTCTCTCTCTCTCCCTCTCCATCTGCCTCTCCCCCAGATCTCTGTCTCAAAACAAATAAATAAAAAAAAGGAAAAATGAATGTGAACCGAGGACCACAAAAAGGCATATAGGTGCTCACTTTGGCAGCATCTATACTAAAATGGGAATGATACAGAAATTAGCACGGTCCATATACACAGGTGACATGCGAATTCGTGAAGCATTCCGTATTTCTAAGGCAGTCAAAGGTACAAAGTTCCAGCTATAAGAGAAGTCCAGGGGATGTCATGTGCAGCGTGGTGATTATAGTTAACAATACTGTGTTGCATATTTGAAAGTTGCTAAGAGAGGAGAGCTCAAAAGTTTTCATCATAAGAAAAAAGAATTTTGTAACTATGTGAGGACAGAGGATGCTAACCAGACTTACTGTGTCGATCATTTCACAATATATGCAGATGTCAAATCATTACATTGTACAAAGTTATCTGTCAATAATATCTCAAAAAACTGTCTTAAAAAGGCATATTTTTTTTAAAGATTTATTTATTTATTTTAGAGAGAGAGAGAGTGGGCACGAGGGTGTGTAGGGGCAGAGGGAGAGGGAGAGAAAGAGAAGCAGACTCCCCACCAATTGGGGAGCCTGATGCAGGGCTCGATCTCATGATCCTGAGAGATCATGACCCAAGACAAAAATCAAGAGTCAGACGCCTGAATGACTGAGCCACGTAGGCACCCCAAAAAAGGCATATTTTTAAAACTGTCTGCAGCTCTATGTTTCTAAAAGTTCCCAACAGCATCAGTAGCAGACTTTTACTGACCAACTCCTTTGGCAATCCTTAGCATCCAGATATTGAACAATAATATTCTCATCTAAGGGGACCCAGGACTTCTTGGCAAGGAGGTGACTCTATGTCTTGGGACAAGAAAATCAGAGTGGGTTTGGAATATTCTGTTGGCACCAGAAAGCAACAATATTTTTCAGAATTTCAAGGGCAGAACGTCAATGTCTAAATGAGAAAGAGTGGTGGGGGTGCCTGGGTAGCTCAGTCGGTTCCGAGCGGCCAACTTGTTTTTGGCTCAGGTCGTGATCTCAGGGTCCTGGAATTGGCCACACATCAGGCTCTGTGCTCAGCAGGAAGTCTGCTTAGGACTCTCTCTCTCCCTCGCTTTCTGCCCCTTCCTCCACTCTCTCTCTAAAATAAATACATAAATCTAGTTTAAAAAAAAAAAAAAAGCTTTAAAAGAGAAAGAGAGGCTCCCACAGGTTAAATCGGCAATTTCGACAGGTCAAACAATCGGATTCTAAGATTATTTTTTTTTAATTTGCCAGAGAGAGACACAGTGAGAGAGGGAACACAAGCAGGGGGAGCGGGAGAGGGAGAAGCAGGCCTCCCGCTGAGCAGGGAGCCCGATGCGGGGCTCGATCCCAGGACCCCGGGACCATGACCCAAGCCGAAGGCAGACGCTCAACAATTGAGCCACCCAGGCGCCCCAAACAATCTGATTCTATAAAAAGCTCAAAGTTCATAACAATAACCCAAAGAGACAAAGTTAATTACAGGTATGAAAAAAGACCTCTGTCATGCCAAAGAAGATAGGTTATAATAGAATATATTTCATTTTTATCTTAATGTCAAGAAGAAAGGGTGTTTGGTTTCCTGTATTAATCTGTTTATAAAAATACAAATGTGCTTCTGTCAGGAAGCAGGAAAGAATAAATAAAGGAAACCATGTGTAAGTGAAGAGGTCCTGAGAAAAAGCAGGAGCCGGGGCAAAAACAGGATACCGTCCTCGGAACCTGAGGCTCCACGTAAAAACTGGAGAAAAAGGGGCTCCAGCAGTTAGCCAGCCAGTGGTCACCCCCAGAAAACAAGCAGTAACAGGATTCAACGGCATGTTCCAAAAAGATTAACCCGCCAAATGTCATAAAAAGGAGCCTCAACTGCATAGCTGCAGTCCTGCCTCATCCTAGAAGATGGAAGCATGTGGGCCGGTTACGGACTGATCGAAAACACGGTGTTTTAAAACATGCTAACAGACCGGGTCAGTGCCACATAATGACAGGGCAACAGGTTACATAAGTCTGGCCAAGCCAGACTTAAAAGGAAGTCATCTGGTAACTAGCCAGGAGCTTCCCAAGTGCCAAGCTCATGAAAGACAGACTAAGGGACCGGACCCAGACGGGAGGAGACTAAGGAGGCAGGGAAACATCTGTGATCCTGGATCAGACTTGGGGCCAGAAAAAGGACACTGGTTGGCACGCTTGGAGAAACACTTGGATAATTCTATAGATGCGTTAATAGCAGTGAAGAGATGTTCATTTCCTGGTTTTGGACGATGTACCGAAAAGTGTTAGCATTCAAAGAAGTCGGATGAAAGGTATACAAGAATTCTGTCCCTATTTTTTCAATGTCTTTGTAAGTTTGAAATTGTCTCAAACATGAAAGGTTAAAAAAAAAAAAAATTGTAAATATCCCATTTAGGGAGAGACCTGAGGTTGCAAGAGCCTGAAACTTAAGGAAAGATGGTGATCTTGTTCCAGTGAGCATTACACTGACATCAGTAAGTGGGTAAAGGAAGCTGTTTGCAACTTACACTGGAGGAACTGTTGCCTGGTGCTGGGCGCGGGTTTTGAGGTCCAATACTTGCGCTCGACAACAGTAGACACTTGAGTGCTGATATCATACTCCTCTAGAAAATCAGAGAGTTACGAATGCATACCTGTCCAGGTGGTCAGGAGAAACTAAGAAGCAGGACTTTCCAGCCACTCTTCCCTGGTCTCCCTGGGGGAAGAAAGGGCTGGACTCTAGTCCCGTCAGAGAGAATCATGCTCAATGCATGATTTCTCCATGGGTGAAACAAAGCACGCCGGAGAATGATCCCAAGCTGACTTGGATCTCACTTCAAAGTACAGGCATTAGCAACCTCGGAAACTAGTCAGAGAAATTCGAGCCAATGGCAGGATGTAACTAACTCAACTTCTCTGGGTCTCAATCATAGAATCAAATCATCAAGGTAAGTGTCCATTAGCCACCTGTCTGGCCAAAGGACGGCTTTGAAGATGAGCCATTCCCCCTGATTTTGCCCTCCCTCCCTTAGCTCTCTCACACCCTGAGAAACACACATTCCATAGCCCATGGCCCAGACAGTTTTCCTCACCTTCCTTGGAGAAATCCTGGAGCTTCTCCTTGTAGTTCTGCAGCAACTGGATTAAGTGCACCGTGGAGTCTGTGATGACCCTGCGGATGCCCGAGAGCTTGTCCTTGAGTCCGATGTAAACACTAGGGAAGGCACTGTCCTCAGTGTTCTTAAACTTGCAGTACTCCTACAGGAAAGGAAACATGGCAGAATTTGCCTTCATTTCTGAATTTCTGAAACTAGACTACTCTCATTACCTCGCTTCCTGCATCTGTAAAATGGGTTAATGGTGATGTGCCCTTCACAAAGCAAGCATATGTAACATGACTGGCTCAAGACCTAGCAACACAGGAAGTATTATTATTACTTTTTTTTTTTACAGTGGGCTTTTAAAAATCAAGAGACACATACAAAAAATAAACATAAAAAAATAAAAATAAATAAAAATCAAGAGACACACACAAAAATTAAAATTAAAAAATCAAAATCAAAATCAAGAGACCCAAGAACAAGAACACATTGTATGCCAACAGTCCAAATAGCAACAGTAACATTCCTGCTACTTTCATTCCTTCGGGACTTTTTTTTCTTTTTTAGAATTTTTTAAAAAGATTTTATTTATGTCTTTGAGAGAGAGAGAGAGAGCATGAGCGGGGGAAGAGGAAGAGGGAGAGGTAGAAGCAGACTCCCTGCTAAGCAGGGAGCCCAACACAGGGCTCTATCCCAGGACCCTGGGATCACACCCTGAGTCGAAGGCAGGCACTTAACCGACCGAGCCACCCAGGCACCCCTCTTTTTTAGAATTTAAACACAAGACACATAAGGAAGAGAGGAGTGGAGGAACAGGCGCAGCACTAGAAGACCCATGAACAGACCCTCAGACAGGAATGCTGACTTTGCCAATTGTTACACTGTGCTTTAGAGTTTGAAAAGTGCTTTCAGGTAGATAATCATATGAAGTTGCTTAAGCTTCAAAACAAGGCAGTGATCAGGAAAGGTTGCTTTCAGATGCAACACAGTATCAAAATCCAAACTCAGCTGGAACATTGCAGGGCAGACCGGATAGAGCCAAAAACTTAGCAATGGAAAGAAAATTGTACCAAAATGGTTAGGCAGATTAATGGAAGAGAAGAAAAAGGCCAACCCAGGGAGTTGATAGATAAACATTTTAACACTGCATATAGATTTCGCGCCATACCTGAGAAAAGTGGTATTTTAAATCAGTGGGGGGAAAAATTAGTTATTTAATACGTGTTGTCATTTCAACTGGCTCACAACTTGGAGAAGTTATCTTTCTATGTGAATAAGTTATCTTATAGAAAAATATGTTTTATACATATTAAAGTTTTTAAGTTAAAGTCCTAAAAGGAGAAAAGAAAAAAGAAAAATTATATATGTCCTCTTTGGGGAAATTCATGATGTGGAAAGCCAAGTATTTATTCACATTTTCTTTGTTTTGATATTGAAAAGCAAGGGAACTGACAGAAAGAGGGACATTCTTGTATTTTTGTCTGTCATTCTCTGCCTGCTTCTCTTTCTCTCATTAAAGGGGTACCTATGGTTGTTTGGGGTGGTAGGAGTATGGATGATAGTTTTCCTTCATCTTTCCCTCGTTTTGCAAGTGTTTTTTCATAATAAACATTTATGTTTGTTGTAACTAGAGGGGAACTTTTTCAAAGGTGAAAACAAAAAAAATTATTTGTATTTAGGGATATTAGAGCTGAAGGAGCCTTGAAAGTTATTGACTCTTGGGGCACCTGGGTGGCTCGGTCAGCTAAGTGTCTGCCTTCGGCTCAGGTCATGATCCTGGGGTCCTGGGATCAAGTCCTGCGTGTTGGGCACCCTGCTCAGCGGGGAGCCTGCTTCTCCCTCTCCCTCTGCCCCTCCCCCCCCAGCCCATGCTCTCTCTCTGTCAAACAAATAATCTTTAAAAGAAAGAAGGAAGGAAGGAAGGAAGGAAGGAAGGAAGGAAGGAAGGAAGGAAGGAAGGAAGGAAGGAAGGAAGGAAGGAAGGAAAGAAAGAAAGAAAGAAAGAAAGAAAGAAAGAAAGAAAGAAAGAAAAAGAAAGAAAGAAAAGAAAAGAAAGAAAGAAAGAAAAGAAAAGGAAAGAAAAAGAAAAGAGAAAGAAAGCTATTGACTCCGACGTGATCGTCTGATAAATGAGGAATTTGAGCCCAGAACGTTTAAGTGCCTTGGTTAATTACTACCCAGCTATCTAGTGACAGATCTGGGATGACAGGATTTACACCCGATCCCTGCAAGATCACATATCCTTCAGATCTGGCCCTAATGGCATGTGGCTTAGTGTATACTGACTTGCCCTGTAATGAAAGGTCTCTGCCGAGGGGCCTTCTCCATCAACCAGCTACACACAGCCCTCTCTGAAAGGCAAGAGGTCTCCAGCCTCACCCCTGCCAGGCACACTGACCTCAGCTCCTCACTCCCCCACCCGAAACCCTCCACTGGCATCCGTCTGTGACTTCGTCACCTCCAGCCCGAAGTGCCCGGCAGCCCACGCCCCATCCTGGTGAAGGCGCCTTATTCCCCAAATAGTGCTTTCTGAAACGTCTCTAGCTGCGCATAGGCTGTTCTCTCTCTTTGGACATGACTTACCTCCCATAACCCGGTTCCAACCTCCCACTCTGGAAAGTCTGGCCTTCCCCTCCAGTATTCCTATATTCTGCTAAAACGTGCTTCTGTCTGTCCCCATGGCTCCCCGTGCACCCCATTTATCGAAGAGCAGTTCCATTCCCACATTCCCCACATCTGCCACAGGCCTAGCCAAGGGAGGGTGCTCCCTGACTCCTGGCCCGGATGCCTCTGCCTCTGCCCCTGCACCCCCCCCTCACTCCCCACCCCCACCCCCTCACCTCCAGGAACAGGACGGTGTTGCTGATGGCAGCAATCCTCTCCAGCTCCTGCCTGCTCTTCTCCATCTGTGCGCTCCTATGCTCCAGGTGCGTCTTGATGCCGTTGGCCTGGCTCAGAGCAGCTTGCTCCTTCTCCTCCAGGAAGAGCATCACATCGGCCTGGGCCTTCCTCATGGCAGCAAGCAGCTCCCCAAACTGCTCCTCAGCCACCACCTTCACCTCTGACACCGACAGCTGGTGAGGGAGGGGGCAGTGAAGAAAAGGTTAGCGAGGCATACAACATTCTCGAAGCTCAGCACACAGCACTGTAAACCCGAGGAACCCGTAAGTTAGGGAGCAATTTTCAATCATAAAAGGAAGATTTTGGGGTGCCTGGGTGGCTCAGTCGGTTAAGCGTCTGCCTTCAGCTCAGGTCATGATCTCAGGGTCCTGGGACAGAGCCCCGCATCACATGGCATCGGGTTCCCTGCTCAGCGGGGAGTCTGCTTCTCCCTCCCTGAATGCCCCTCCTCCAACCGATGCCCTCCCTCCCCCACCTTCTCTCTCAAATAGATAGATAGATAGATAGATAAAATCTAAAGGTACATTTTATTCTCATACAAATCCTGGGATCCTGAAAAAAAAAAAAAGGATTTACTCTCCAGGGCGAGTTTACTTATTCGCCATCATCAACTTCATCTCTCATACATTTCTGAGACCATTGGCAGCTCTGACAGTCTGGGGTTACGATTCAAGTGTCTGAAATCAATTCTCCTACCAGGGAAATGCATGTATTCAGTACACTCGATAGCTGTCTTTCTTGCGGGACATTAATAATTTGGCTTCTTTGCACAAATTGGTAGCATGAATTCGCTGTCTTGGCATTTCATCACATCAGGTTAAACTGCCCACGAAGTCCATCAGAACTGAAAGCAAATTATACGGTGTCTCTACCAGGCACAAAATGTTTTAGGGTGTGGGTAGGTGGCCACGGCCCCTGAGCGTGGCAGGACCCACAAACCTGTGCAGGAGGAATGTGTTGTCCAAATAAAATAGAAAGCAAAGTTCGGGTGATAAACCCTAAGGGTTTGCATGATGCCATTTTATGCATGTGCATGTGTACTTTGCCCTTTCACAGGACAAACATCCTTTATGCCTGCCTTCAGTCAGTATCATGTTTATAACATCAATCCCAGTGTAAATGCTTTCCTCTGTCCTTTGGTAGGTCTCAAGGACTGGTGCTGACAGTTCCCTTGGATACTTCCAGTTTAAATTTCATCTAACCATCTTGGACACACTTTCCTTTGCTCACACTCCGTTCACCTCATCCCACAGACCAGAGTTTGTTCTCTGCCTGCCTCAGTCTCCCCCATTGTCCCCACCCACACCGATCCCATCTGAGAGCAATTCGAGCAACCCCTCTAGATGCTGTTTTCTGATCCTCCTTCCAAGAGCAAGGGCCAGCCCTGGGCATCCACAAGGATCCCAAATACCAGGTACCTCAGAGGCTGAGGCTGCTAGGGCACCTCTGTTCCCTGGCAGGAAAGATGGGGAGGGAAGGAGGAGAATAAGGGGGGCCTGGAAAGGAAAGGACTCAGAAAGGATGGCACTCTGGGCCCAGGATATGTGAAAGCTTTAAGGTTTAGAGGGGGATAGGAAGAAATGACGACTCCTGGTAGCAGGACCTTTGCTTGGCTGGGGACACCGCTCAGCCAGGGCCCAGGAATGCAAGCCCACAAGAATGCCTAGTGGTGGCCCAGTCTTTGATCTGCTGGCAGAGGAGGAAGGAGTCGGGGAAACGAAGCAAGGGGCATCTTTACTGGGGGCGGGGAGATGGGTAGAGACTCTCTACATTGCCATTTTCATGCCAACTGCCCCATCACCTGTTGGCTTCCGTGAGGTTGGGTCAGCTGAACAGAACTGGAAATAAATGAGCTGGTAATGGGGACTAAGTAAGAAGAAGATGGGAGATATTCCCCAAATTCCTCAAGCCCAGACCCAGAAGAGCCCATGGAGAACAGCACCTGTCATGTAAGTGCCCCACATTACATTTGTCATCCCTGAAGCATCCATTTCCAAAGACATCCATCTGGAATAAACATATTGCCGGCTGTGTGACAGCCAGGAGCAACACAGTCAGATAAGGAATGGGGCCACCCCCACTCAGGAAGCTCCCTCTTTCAGAATTCCCTGGGGGATCTAGATATCTGACCCCTGGAGTGATCCTGCTTCTTCCCGAGCCCGAATTCCTGCCCTTATGCTTTAAATAAGCCAACTAAGAATGTGCCCATAAAAACCTAGACACCTACCTTCAACCCCAATAAAGGCAGACCCCAGGTCTGTACTTTCTCCCTCCCTCTCTATCCGTGACCTTGCGGTATGGCTCTGTGGCCCTTGGGCAGTGTTCTGTGCCCTCCAGGACCTTTGAGTAATAAATCTTGTTCTTCAAAATGCCCTGAGAGTTTCTTGCTGACATGGGTCCTGCAATCACAAGTTTCTCATAGAAGTGCAATACCATGAGGCTGAGAAGCAGGAGTCTAAAGAGAGACTTCAGGGTCCAGATCCCCTCTCTTTCACCAAGGCCCTCATGAAGAAGGGTGATGGAAGGAGGCTTCAACTGATGCTGGTGGGTTGACGCTTCCACTTTCAAATGTGACCTCTCGTGCCTAAACTGTTTCATGGAGAAATACTTGTTCCTTGCATGTAAATGGAATATGCAAAGGATATTATTTCCTCCCCCAAATAATGACAAATAAAGACTAAAGAGGGGAGGGGCCCCAAGGATTTCAAGGTATCGAAGTTAATGGTTTAAAGAGATTGAGGATGGTGCACATGCCTGTGAATGTCCTGAGTTTCTTTTTTTGTTTGTTTGTTTGTTTTAAAGATTTATTTATTTATTTATTTATTTGAGAGAGTGAGAATGAAAGAGAGCACATGAGAGGGGGGAGGGTCAGAGGGAGAAGCAGGCTCCTCGCTGAGCAGGGAGCCCAATGCGGGACTCGATCCTGGGACTCCGGGATCATGACCCGAGCCGAAGGCGGTCGCTTAACCAACTGAGCCACCCAGGCGCCCAATGTCCTGAGTTTCTTAGGTTGAGGGAACAACAATCCCAGGTTCCTGTTTCATCAATCTGGGAGCCCCAGACAAGTCTTGTCATCTCTCTGTGTGTTCATATCCCTTGTACATGTTGGCTATTGTGATAACTACTTCCCCAAGTTACCACACAATTATGAGAAAAGCTGAGTAGGGATCACAGTGTCTGAAAAATAAAGGGCTTGAAAAGAGGTAGAATGCTCCATGTGGTTCTCTAGATTATCTTGAGCCTAGAAATCAACAATCTCTGAAGGTTTATAAGACTTTAAGGGGGACAACTATTTTTCTTCTTTTCATAAGATGATGTGGGTGCAAAAGAGGTGTTGATCTTTCAAACCTAGTTAGTTGCAAACATTAAGAAGGAGGAAATTAAGTTGAAATGGATACATATATCAGATATGGATGGAGGGATGGATGGATGGAAAGATGGATGGATGGGTGGGTGAATGGAAAGATGGATGGATGGATGGATGGATGGATGGATGGATGGAAAGATGGATGGATATGTGGGTGAATGGAAAGATGGATGGATGGATGGAAGGAAAGATGGATGGATTGGTGGATGGATGGATGGATGGAAAGATGGATGGATGGAAGGAAGGAAGGAAGCAAGGAAGGAAGGGTGGATGGATGAATGGTTGGAAAGAATCATTCATGGTATGCAAAGATGCTCCTGCTGACTCACTACCATAGCTTAGGTGTTTTGCATTCTTTTTTTGGTGATGGTTTGGCTTTCCACTAATGAGAAGTATTTGTGGAACTGTTTGGGTCTACTTAAGAGTTTATATGGAAAGTAGCCATAAACCAGAGAGACTAAAACCAAGTAGCCTGGCATACCAGTGGCTTTATCAAGTTACCATCCACTAATCAAGCAGTTCTCCACTCTTTTTTCTGGCTGCCAGGACGCAGGGCTGGTGACACTCACGTGCAAAACACCCTCCTATGACAGAAGCCCAAACTCTGCATGATTCCTAGATTTCTAGCTAGATGCCCCCTCTACTCCCCCACACACGCCTTTTCCCTGGCCAAAAAAGCATATGCAAATGTAAAAACAAGAATGCTGTTATTACAGGACAGATCTTGCTCCTACTCTGTACCATTAAAAAGTAAATCACTTGCCATTTTCACAGCAAAATTTCATAGCAAGACCTGATAGCGATGTGAGGCCACCCTGTTGTGGTTAGGGTTAGGCTCATATCTCTACCTACAGTTCTCATTTGCCAAGAAACCCCAAGGAGCCCATGGACACGGAGGCTGGGCCTGTGACCCCGTGTCCCACAACCCCAGATGGGCCTGGCTGAGCCTGAAGCAGCAGCTCAGGTGTGCTGGTGCACAGCAGGTGACCCAGAGCAGCCTTACCAAAACGGATTTGTGATTGGCTTGGAGCCTGGCGATGGCGTTTTCGTTCAACCTGAGTTTCCGCTCCAGCTCTAACCGGGTGTCCCGAAGCTCAGCCTAAGAAGAGGGAAGAATGGCGTTAAGGAGTGCGCACAGAATGTCCCCAGGAGTGATGGCGCTATCTGCTCTTCTTGCATGGAAAGGAGAATTTGACCTTGGGAGTTGCCTCAGAAGCCACCTGGAGGGCTCTAAATGGACACAAAGGGTCAGCTGTGTGCCAACACCTCCTGGGGCTGAACTCAGCATGATCCGCTGAATATACCACGAGTTGTGCAGCGCGCTGGTAGGCGGCGCGCTGGTCGTCCCTTCCAGCATTTAGATGGATTACCTCCTATCACCCTGACCACACCCAGGTTAGCTAAGTACCGTTATCCCCATTTCACAGATGATAACAATCAAGCCACCTAATCAAGATCACATAGTTCAACAGTGGAGTCCAACCCAGCCAGTCTGCCCCCAAAATAACCTAACAAGCTGGAGCCAAGGGTGGGGACCCCAGTTTTTCTACTTAGCAGCTGATCCTTTGGAAAAATCTACTTAACGTCTCCAGACTTCCATTTCTTCACCTGTGAAATGGGGATAACCAAAGCACCCAACCCATGGGGTTTTTGTGAGGACTGAATGAGATAGCGTGTGTTAATGCAAACTTGCTCCAGCAGCTGGAACACTGTGTGCACTCTACCAATGTCAGCCATCACGGGGGCCCTTCTTCTTGGTTACTGCTACTGATGAGGGAGCAGAAGGCTAGCTGAAGACAAAGCATAAGCTGACACCCTGCAACCTCCCCCCCACCCCCCACTCCTAGGTGGGACCTGTGTGACATTCTTCCAGGGATCTCCCAACTATCTTAATATTAATACCTTGCTAGAGGGGAAAACAACCTTAACTTGACAATGGTGAGGCCTCAGGTGTCTTGCAGGCCTGTCCTCTTTAGCATATGGGAAAGTTCTTTTGAAACCTCTCTTTTCCTTACTTCCCCCAACTCCCAAGTATATCCATCACCACTCCTCAAGATCTCGGGGCAGCAGCTCTTTCTGCCCACAGGTCCTGTCTCTGTGCTTTAATAAACCACCATCTTTGCACCAAAGACATCTCAAGAATTCTTTCTTGGTCATCGGCTCTGGACCTCACCCCATCGAAGCTCACCTATATTCCAAAACCACATTACTACCATGGCTGCTTTGCATCACACACTCACCACTCCCGGAGGCAGGCAGAGTTGGCCCTCCCGGCCTGGGCGAGTACCTGCCGGAGAACCTCAGGTTTGCCTGCTCTGACCCCACTGCCTTCTTCACCCTTCCCTTTGGAGACTCCCTAACACGTTCTGCCAAGAAGTGTGCCAAGGCATGAAGCCTAAACCTTTGCAGCCTTCAAAGGCCCTCCAAGGGCATGAGTCAGCAAAAAAAGAAGAGAACAGCTTTAAAGGCTTTCAATAGGTCATATCAGCATCGGAAGCTGCATGTTTGCACCCTAAGCGGACGCAGAGGGCATCAATGGTCTCTGCTTTTTCCCACTGAAGCCTGGGAGGAATTCCAGGCCCCCTAGTGAGGGTAGCCCAGGCCGGCGGCTCACTCCGCAGAAGGCAGGTAACTTCTTAGTTTTGTTTTGTTTGGCTCAGGATCTGGGGTGCTGACCTGGAGCTGAGGGAGCTCTGTGCCCCCACCCCCCACCCTGAAACCTGTTTGGGGGTAAGGGAGGGTCTGACCTATTTGGGGGCAGTCGTGGAAGGGGGGAAGGGAAAGGGGGAAATGTGAAGTGCTTGTTTAATGGTGGTGAAGGGCACAACCGAACCCACCCTGGCAAGGGTCACGGGCAGCCCCAGCAGGATCCAGGGACATGGGGAGATTCCCAGGAAGTAGCCAGGGAGGGGGCACTCTCCCTTGCCTGTAGATTGCCATAAAAGGAGAAAAGGACTCAAGTACCAAATGGGGACCTCTCTGAATGAGTCACCCCAAGGGAAGGCACTCCAGATTACCACAAAAGGTGGGGCCGCTTTAGGTGACCTGTATCTCCAGTTATTCCTGTTCCTGGAAAATGATGGGGTGACTCAAGCTTTGGCTTTAGAGTTCCCCAAGATGCCGGCTATACACGTTTCAGGCCAGGGTAGACTTGGCACAAAAGCAGGAGAGTGGTGCCAATGAATGCAGACAGCCCTGTACTGAAGGGCATGGAGGGTCCTGCCTACTTTGCAAGGTAATGACAAGTGTTGTGCCAAAGGCACAGTATTTGGGGTATGAAGACCTGCCATTGCTGGCCATCTGATCTCTATCAAATCACTGAGCTTCTCCTCTGGTGCATCAGGCACAGGAAGGTGTTAACATAATTGTTCTTGCTTTTATCTACAGGGGAAGGTGGTACCCAGAGCTTAGGGGCCAGACTTGGGGTTACCAATGCAAATAGGAACAGTAGAGGGAAGGAGAAGAGAGAAAATTCTAGGCGGTCCAGGTTCCTATGTTGTCCCATTTGCACAACAGTGGCCCTTCTGTAGAGTGCATTTGGTAGACTAGAGTTCCACCTGGACTGACTTCATTCCTCAGCCAATTGGTCAGAACCTACCACATGCTGTCCAGTCAAATAGGACACTCCCTGCTCTTGAAAGACATATAGCCTGGTAGAATGTGTAAGGAAAAAAACAAGTTATGTAATACTGAGTCCAAGGCATTCCTCAGCACTTCTAGAGGAAATTCTTTTCCTGAGTGCCCTCAAATCATCCGTGTTGTGGCCACCAGCAAACGGGCTATGAACAATGCTGGTTAACTGCTCCCCAGAGATGCGTGAATACCTGCAGCTTGCAGAAACTTGGCTCCTGCTCTACAAGAACACTGTGTCCCCAGGATGCTTCCAGTCCCGAATCTTCTGGAACTGAGGCTGAGGCTGCATGTAGTGTGACCCATGATCTAAGATAGATCTTCCCACCTCCAAGAACCCTGCCCTGCTCTCACTCCTGCTGACAACTCCCTCCTGGACCGCGTAGCAGTTCTGTTGCCTCAGCCCTTGGGCACTCCAGGGAGCCATGGAACTTGCCTTGGCTTCCTCGTTAAGAGTCCAAGCTCCCTGAGGACAGACAGTGTGGTCTTACACTGAGCCCATAGGAAGGAATCGATGATGTCTGATAAGCTTGAGGAAGAACAGGAAAAGAGCCACTGCACTTCCAGGGTCAGAACAAACAAGGAAATGGCCAAAGGAGTCCAAGTTTTATCAGGCACTGCATGCATGCAAGCATGTACACAGCAAGGCCAGCTGATCTTAAAAGCAAAGAGGCCTTAGGAAGCTGACCTGGGGCAGAGAAAAGTCCCCATCAGGAAGAGCCGGGATCTGGTAGACCAGCGGGATCTGGTAGACCAGCGGGATCTGGTAGACCAGCAGGATAGAACATGTATCAAAGAACACCCACTTTCCAAAATCCAGAGGTTCTGCCCACTGGCATACCTAGAGACCAGAGAAGCTTCAGGAGGGGCTCCCTTGGTTAACTGAGAAGTATGTGGCTCTGTGGATCTGATGCAGGATCTCAGCTGCTTTGTGTCCTCGTGACTGACACTGCCATTTACACTTTCTTACAACGACACGCCTGCTTGACTAATTAGCCCTTAACACGACGCAAAGTGACCTTCAGTGAGTCACTCCAGCAGGGTGGGGCTAGCTGACCAGGATATGAGGCTTCTGGAGCCTTCATTATGCCTAATAAAACTTTCACAATAATCCTGGTGGCATCTGCAGTCTCATCAAGTCACCGTGTCTTCTGGGCTGGTCTCTTGGGCTCCTTGAGAGAAACTTTTTGGCTCCTGAGATTTGGCAGAGCCACCTAGAGTGTGACTGCACTTACGAAGGAAATTTGCTCTCTGAGCTGAAAACAAGGACACAGGAAAGAAATGGCGAGAGCTCTCTTAGGCAGAGCAGAAGGGTGGAGGTATTGAACTGGGGTCCTCACCAAAAATCTGGGCGGTGGGGCTGTTGGATTGTACCTGTGGCCATCATTGCTTTTCAACACCAAAAATAGCCCTGGAGCCCCTTACCCAGTTTTTTGTTTTACCTTACACAGCTCTCCCCGAGGATGCCTGAATTTAGGGTTCCATATACACTCTGCTCAACTCTTCCTGCTCAGAATTACATTTACCCTAACTCTCTGCCATGCAGCAGTTTACTCTGTGTTTAAAATCCATATTGTATCCATGCTGGTCTTAGTATCTCTACTATATGTGTGGCAGGATTTTGGTACCAAAAAAAAAAAAAGTAATGTTATAATTTTGTGATCCTAGGGTCCTTCACCCATGTTCCCCGTGTAGGGTGGCTTTCCAAAAGCTTCCATTCTTTACCCCATGACTTAGTTGTCTGTTGGAGTTTGGCAAAATGTGAAGATAAAAAGAATTGCCACCCAGTAGAGTTATCTGAGGAATGAGAGTTATCTGAATGAGAAAATCCACGGAAAGCATTTGGCACAGGGCAATGCTCAGGGAGGACTGTTTTGCTTAACTCTGTTGAGCTTTTCCCTTTGACCGGTCCATCTGTTGATACAGAGCCTCTCCATGGTTACGGAAGAGCATTATACTGAGCCTCATCCTGGTTATGAGTGGCAGAGAATTGTTTTCCTGGCAGGACATTTCCCTGACGCCGGAAACCCTGGAAGCAGTTGACAAGTGGCTCCCTGCGCTGGGAATGGTGACTCATTGGCATCTGGAATACAGAGCTTTCCAGAACAAGGGCCACTAAGACTGGATAAAATCTGTGCCTAAGAAAGGACATGGAGGAGGGGCCCTGGTGAATACAGTGCCCTTCCCAGAAAGCCCTTCCCTTTGCTGCCCAGGATCATTGGACGGAGGAGTTGTGGGGCTCCCGCCCTGTGCAGCGCAAATAGGGAGCTGCCGACGGGATGAACATAAAGAATGTGGGAGAGAAGTCAACAGCACTGCCCTACTGAGGAGGAAAAGAAAAATGCTCCCAAAAAGTCAAAGTATGAGAAACAAAGAATACAAAGGAGCTAAATCCATTCCCAAGAACTTCCCCATGCTCTCTCTGCTTTAGGGCAAAGAAAAGCTGGTTGTTCTAGAAACAGTTTCCCTATCTGATGGGAATAAAATTACAGGCTCTGAGCATGGTGTTTCTTAGTCCCTCCTGGTACCTCTATCTGATGAGGAACTTCTATTTTCCTGAAGTTAAGCCGTCCTTGACATTGTATCTGGAGGTAAGTTTTCAATTCTAGGCTACCTTAGCTTTTTTTTCCAAGCTCTCGGATTTCACTGCAGATACCGCTAGAGGAACACTTTCTACTGGTCTCCCATTTGGGGTAAAGGGGAAAAAGAGAAAAAATGGGCGAAAGGTTTGATTTTTTTCTCTTGAGTTTCTGCCAAGGCTTCCATTTCATTAATTGCCACACAGATCCAGCCAGAAGGAGACGTCACTGCCCTAAGCCCCAGAACTCTTGCACCCCACACCCAAACACGTGTCCATCACCAAAAGCGGAGTGACAGATAGGAAGCTAGCAAGAATGAGGTGAGAGGCACACACAGAGATAGTATAGGGACAGCCGGATACAGGTGGGAGCAGAGTGACCCACTTCAGTTTCTAAAGCCAAGTGCAATAGATATCTACCCTGGACAGACAGCCAGCAGGTACTAAGGCTAAAGTGCTTGTCAGGACTCAGAGCACAGAAGTGAAGTCGGGGAGCCCCAGGAGCTGCGGGGGTGGTCCAGCCTCTCCCTGGGCATGCCATCTCCTCCCCTCCCTCTCCTGGATGGACCCCAGCACTTGCCTCCTTGTCCCTGCGGGCGTCATCCAAGGAGACCGAGGCGTGGCCCTTGTGCTCGTCCTGGCCACACTCCTGGCAGATGCACTGCCCGTCGGGGCGGCAGAAGGCGACCAGGGGGCTGCGGTGGGCAGGGCAGGTGCGCAGGTCCCGGTCCTTCACAGGCTCGGTCAGCTGGTGGCTGTGCAGTTTGCTGTTTTCCTGGTGAGGCCGCAGGTGCTCCTCGCAGTAATTCACCATGCAGGTCAGGCAGGACTTCACCGCCTTCACCCTGCCGGTCCCGAGGCAGAAATCACACAGGATCTCCGCCTCCCCCTCGCCGTCAGGACCCCCCTGCCCTGCAGAGCCGCTGCCCTGTCCCTCCGTCTCCCCCTGAGAGCTCCCCGGGGAGCCCGTGTCCTCTTCTTCGGCGGGGCTACCCGACCCCGAGTCTGGGCTGACAGTGGCCAGAGCGTGAGTGGCGATCCCGGGCAGTGGCCCTGGAGCCATCAGATCCAACTCAGCCATCTGGAAGACTCTGGCGCCGGAGCCGTCCTTCCTCTGCCCCTTGGCCCAGGATCTTGTGCAGCCTGAGCCAGACTAGAAAACCACGCCTAAATGATTGCAGCTGTCACGGGAGTTTAACTGTTTCCGCCCTCCCTCCCGGAGGAAGCTCAGTTAATCATTACTCCACTCCGGGCTTGGACGGCTCGCCGGCAGCTAGGTTCCTCGGGCTGAGGACCGCCGCTCACAACGTCTCCCCAGGGGCTCAGGCCCCTGCTCGGGTCCAGCCCTGACACTTCTATTCCTGCATGAAATCATTCGCACCCCATAGGCTCAGCCGAAGAGCACGTGGTTCCGTGGCTGCTCTGGAAAGAATTCGAGACTCCCGAGGTCGGCCGTAAAAAGCCTGCGTTGCTTTATGGGGCTTCACGGGCTACATTTTTTTGTTTGTTTGTTTGCCCTTTTTAAAGGGATCTAAAATGTAAGGACTTCAGCAATAGGGCAGCCCTTCGTCCCTTCCCGTCTCATAGAACCGGACATGGGGCCATCTGGGAAAAGGAAGATACATGCCCCCGACCCTGACCTTTGTCCATTCCACCTTCTTGCAAATGGGTGTTCAGGGGGGGATCAGAGGATCAGGGAAGAACGTGTCTCCTTCCACATAAAAGCTCCATTCAGGGGCGCCTGGGAGGCTCAGAGGGTTAAGCGTCTGCCTTCGGCTCAGGTCATAATCCCAGGGCCCTGGGATCGAGTCCCGCATGGGGCTCCCTGCTCAGCGGGGAACAGCCTGCTTCTCCCTCTGCCTCTCTCTCTCTCTGTCTCTTATGAATAAATAAATAAAATCTTTAAAAAAAAAAAAGCTCCATTCAGACAGCTCTCCCAGGCTATGAGTCCTGCCCGTGGTTCCTAGAAAGAGGTGTGTACCAAGAAACAGTCCCCTTGCCCACTTAATAAGGTGTTTCTGGACACAGTGTTTAAGTTTCCTTGCGCTACCATAATAACAAAGTACCACAGACTGGTTGACGTAAACCACAGAAATTAATTTTCTCACAGTTCTGGAGGCTAAAATCCAAGATCAAGGTGTCAGCGGGGTTGGTCTCTTCTGAGGTCTCTCTCCTTGCCTTATAGGTGGCCACCTCCTCCCTCCGTTCTCACATGGCCTCCGCTCTGTGTCTGTGTCCTGATCTCCTCTTCTTATGGAGACACCAGTCATACTGGATGAGGGCTCACCCTAGAGACCTCCTCTTAATTACCACTTTAATTGGTAATTGATGGTCTCCAAATACAATCACATTATAAGGTCCTGGGGGTGAGGAGTTCAACAGAGGAATTTGGGAAAGAAAGACCCAATTCAGCCCAGAACACATGGCCAGAGGACGGGACAAGAAGCATCTAGCTCCTTAAAAAGAAAAAGAGCTCCCAGGCATCACCAAAAGATAGGGATGCACAGTGTGCTTAGTTTCTGCCAGATGGGCACCAAGGGACCCAGGATGATTCTAGGGTGCCTGGACCCCAACATCTGCATCCTGGAGATGTTCTACAGCTTCCCCCGCACCCAGGATTTTTTCAGATATACTCAAAGGGATTTGGAAAGCTTATGAAATGGAGAAAGAATGGCGGAGGGGGCCCTGGTCCAGTTCATCCCTGGGATCTGGGGTTGAGGTGGCTCCAGGACATGGCACTCCCCTGTGGCTCTCCACCCCCTCACCCCCACCGCCGCCGGGCAAGCTCTGCGGGATCTGGGTTAAACCAGATAAACCAAGGGACATTTCTTGTCGCTGACCAGGACGGTCCAAAAACTACAAGACCTCTAGAGGCTGCTCAAAGTTGGAGGGCATTAAGTCTGTAAAAATCTATCTCAGCTGCAGCCCTGTCCTATTTTCAACGTGCATAAAATATTCATATAATGATGGCCTAAAAGCAGCCTTTCTGGGGCGCCTGGGGGGCTCAGTCCTTGGGCTTCTGCCTTCGGCTCAGGGCATGATCCCAGGATCCTGGGATCGAGTCCCACATCGGGCTCCCTGCTCCGCGGGAAGCCTGCTTCTCCCTCTCCCACTCCCCCTGCTTGTGTTCCCTCTCTCATTGTGTCTCTCTCTGTCAAATAAATAAATAAAATCTTTAAAAGTAAAATAAAATAATAAAAAATAAAAGCAGCTCTTTTTAGCAATATGAAGTTCCCTAAGTGTCCCGTCCTGAATGGTGGGGCCTGCTGTTGAAGAGTCCCCCAGAAGAGGTTTCCCTGCATTTAAACTCATGGTTTTTAGATCTCCAGCCAGGAGGGAAAGGAGCTGGTTTCTGCAGGCTCACACTGCTCTCGGGGCTTTCTCCAATTATAGTAGATGGGGCTGCTCTACCTTTCCATCCCTTTTTCAGAATGACCTGGTGCTAAAGCTGAGCTGGTCCGCCCATAGGCACAGAGCCTTTGATCTTTCTGCGGAGGAGGGAAAGTGGCCACAGCCTCCAGGGCTGATCCAAGGACACTAAAACCATCTGGTGTCCACCTGGCCTCTCCCATTCATTCCTTCATCTCATTCCCATGCTCTCTCCTTTCATGAATTTTTTCCCCTGCCGGCCCCTCCTCTACTGCCAATCCTATAGGGCAACTCCCGGGCATCCTCGGACCTTCTCTGGTTCTGCATGGGGGAGCCTAACCTAGCAGATCGTCCGCAGCAGCATGGAAAACAGGAAATTCTGAATTTCAGTCCCCACCTGGCCTGAGAAAAGCCTTTGTCCCCACAACACCTGAGTTTCCCCACCCATAAAATGAGCATGTCAGCCTCGTCAGGGCTAGCAAAGAGATTCCTGGTTTGGCTCTCGGGGCCACTGTGTGGTCTTTGATTGCACGTCTGAGCTCCTTGGGAAAGTGGAGGCCCTCTGGAGGCCCACCTCTAGCCTTCTGGGGACCACAGAATTCGTCGACCCTTGCAGAGGACAGTGGTAGCCCTGAGCTCTCTGTCTCTTCTTCCAGGGGATGTAATGTGTCTCATCGTGACGCAAATACCCTTGTTCAACACTTCGGCTCCAGAAGATCGGGGCGAACATCGGGCGTGTCTTTGAAACTCGAAATCCCTGTTGCACCAAGCGCTCTACAACCATCACCACCCCTGCCCCCTGCTGCAGCCCAGGAGGCCCCCAACATTCTCAGTCTTTCTTAGTTCCCTCCGCTTCCTTGACTTAACAGAGGTTTGGCTGCCCCCAAAGTTTCCTGCCACCTCTTGGC
Source organism: Zalophus californianus (assembly GCF_009762305.2). NCBI lineage: Eukaryota > Metazoa > Chordata > Mammalia > Carnivora > Otariidae > Zalophus > Zalophus californianus. The sequence goes on from NC_045610.1 coordinate 9,620,574, forward strand.
TGGAGCTCTTCCTTCTCTCATCCCCTACAAATGACAGAGGCGAGGCGGGGTAGGCGTCCTCCTCACTCCCGATGCAACGTGCAGACCGTCCCCCCACACCCCCCCACCTCCAGTTCCCCCCCCATCCAGCTGGCTCCCCTAATGCTCATCCGTCTGGCCTCTCCCAGCCTTCCTGTCAGGCCCCTTACTCAGGGGAGACTGCAGCTCCTGGACCACGGCCTCTCTCTCCACCCCAGCCCTGTCGCCATTCTCAGGACCTGTACCTCTGCACGCTTCTCGGGCCACCCCATTCCCGAGGACCTTTACCTCAGCCACCCACCCAATGGTCACATGTGGATTTTTTTTTTTTTTTACTGTGGTGAAATACACATCCCATAAAACTGACCATCCTTAACTGTTTTTAAGTATACAGTTCTGTGGCATCAAGTACCTCTGCACCGTTGGCGGCCATCCCCACCATTCATCTCCAGAGCTCCTTTCCTCTTCCCCCACTAACAGTCTGTCCGCATTCAAACCTAACTCCCCATCCCTCCGCCCCCCCCAGCGCCTAGCAGCCACCCCTCTACCTTCTGTCTCTATAAATCTGACGACTCCAGGTACCTCATCTAAGTGGACTCAAAGGGTAATCATCCTGTCTCTGGCTTGCGTCACTCAACTTACTTAAGGTCCCCACGGTTCATCCACGTTGTAGCAGGTGTCGGAATTCCCTTCCCTCTTCACACCTGGATTTTGCATCCGCCAGAAATCTCTATCTCCAAAATCATGGATTGGTAGTTTTACTCTGACTCTACCTGCAGTTCCCTTGCTTAAATGCAAGGATGGGAGGAAAGTGCCTCAGGTCCAGCGTGCCGCCAACACACGGCTCCCCACCAGTTCTTTTTTGTCATCTTTCCCCTCCTGTCTTCATGTTCCTCTTACCTTCTTTTAAACTCCACGGCCCAGCGTAAGTGTGGTCCCCTTCCCGCCCTCCATCTCACCTTCCCGGCAAACCCAGAATGCTCCCACCTTCCCTGAGCCTGCACCTAAATGCAAGGATCCCTGGAGCAAAATCCCCAATCACCCAGAGAGGCACCACTCTAAGTTCAAGATAGCGATGCTGCAGGGGTCCCAATATTGCACAGCCCCGGTGCTGTGTTTTTCTAGGGACGCCCTGTCTTCCCTCCCCAGGGACCTTCTCAAACGCTCTTCCTTCTTCCTACCTCCCCTTTGTGCAGAGGATCTGGGCTCGTGCTTTCCTGTAAAAAAGAAGCCACTACTCAGGAAGTCGTTGATGTCCGCATGACCAGCTCGACAAAGGTGTCAGCATCTGTCGCCTCTCCTCCTCCCCCTGCAGTGGAAGCAGCGTGCCTAGTCCTTCCCCAAGTGTGTGGGACTCCCCCCTCTTCTACTTGCTTTAGCGGGGACTCTGCCCCTTCAGTTATGCTCCTTCCTGCACCCTTACTCTGTCCCTCTCCACTCGATCGCTCCCAGCAATCTGCAAACATACTCTAGTATCTTCCATTAAAAAAATTAGGGAGGGTCTTGCTTAATCCTTCCAGCAGCAAGAAGTGACACCAAAGTTCTGGCTACCATTCCCCTCCCACTCCTGACTCTGGTCAGTTCAGCTCTGACCTGCAAGTGCTCTGGGGCATTCTACAGCCTGCTGGTTGGTCTCGATAGCAGCAAATTATTACATACAATTCACTGAGATTGATTCAGGCACAGGGATTGCCCTGCTGAGAGGAGGCCTGGTCCAGGGTTAACTGGACACCACTCACATCCATTCCAAATGTTCACCCTTGTATAAAATAAAGGGTCCCTCTCTTCTTCACAAAACTAACATAATTTCACCGAGGTATCCTTTCCTGAGTCAGACCTGCCTCCATGAATGTGAGGGCCGAGTGGTGGTTTGGTATTCCTTTCCAGAATTAGGGGAGGTTTCCCTACCCCGAATTTGGAGGACTCGAATTCTAACAAGCTATGTGGTAGGTGATTTGTAGGTAGGCCGGTAATTATTAATCTGTCATCCAGTTGACTTTATGACAAATAGTCCCAGAAACTGGCAAACTCCCTAAAAGCTACAGAAACATTAAATGCCACTGGACTCCCTCTGATGTGAGGAACAAAGGCGGAAGGGAATGTAGATAAAATTAAATGTCCTTATAACCTGCAGAGCCCTTGACAAATACTTAAGGCAGGCAGAGTGTAAGGAAACTCCCAAGTGTCTTCATGTTAATGCCTTGTTAGAGGGAAAAACAACCTTAGCTCGATGATAACCAGGCCTCCAGGATCCTGAGAGTCTTCTTTAGCATACCAAAGTCCTTTTGGAAACCTCCCTTTGTCCTTACCTCCCCCAGCTCCAAAGTATATAGTCAGTCACTCCTCACACCCCCAGCGCAGTTCTTTTTGCCCACAGGGTTCTGTCCGCGTGCTTTAATAAAACCATCTTTTTGCACCAAAGACGTCTCAAGAATTCTCTCTTGGCCACCGGCTCCAAACCCCAACACTCTAAACCACATCACCTCGTTTGTAGGTTTCAGGTCATCACCTTGAGGAATCTGGAACAATTCAAGGAGAGCTTTCTTAACCTCAAGACTCTACATGGCAGTTTCTGGCTAAAGACGCTCCTCAAGTTTTTCTCCAATCAAACAGCTTCCCGTCTGTCTCTTCAAAAATCTCACCAGATTTTTTCCAGTTGCGTCCCTGCTGAGCCACACAGAGCTGTGATTCACAAATGTAGATAATATCTGTCCGTGAGCCTACAGAAATTAAGAAAAATCAGCCCATCAGACTGAGAAAATGAGAATAATATAATAAAATGGTAATAAGTCTGAATTTGATTGATTTTTTTTAATTTCCATTTTTTTTTTAAGATTTTATGTATTTATTTGACAGAGAGACACAGCGAGGGAGGGAACACAAGCAGGGGGAGTGGGAGAGGGAGAAGCAGGCTTCCTGCTGAGCAGAGAGCCCGATGTGGGGCTCGATCCCAGGACCCTGGGACCATGACCTGAGCCCAAGGCAGACGCTTAACGACTGAGCCACTCAGGCATCCCTGAATTTGATTGATTTTAAGGGATTATACTTTACTGAGACTGTGTCCTGTACCCTTTCTGGAAAAACAAATGGTTAATTTATAGAGATTACAGTCCTGCAAGACATGAGTCTCCCTCAGTTCACAAATGTCTTAGTGATTTACAGGGGAAAAGCATTTTATCAATAACCTAACTTCCAGAAGGAAATATAGATAAAATTAAGTGTCCTTAACAACCTGCAGCCCATTGACAAATACTTGAGGCAGGCAGAGTATAATAATGTTCCTCCAGGAAACTCCCAACTGTCTTTGTGTTAACGCCTCACTAGAGGGAAAAACAACCTTAACTTGAAAATGGCAAGGCCTCTAGTATCTTGTGGGTCCTCTTTAGCATATGAAAGTTCTTTTGAAAACCTCCCCTCTTCCTTACCCCCAACTCCCAAGTATATAATCAGCCACCCCTCACAGCTCTTTCTGCCCACAGGGGTCCTCTCCCCATGCTTTAATAAAATCACCTTTTTGCACCCAAGATGTCTCAAGAATTCTTTCTTAGTCATTGGCTCTGGACCCCACCTACATACCAAAACTACATCAAAATGACCAAGGCAGGCAGTTTTTATATTTTTTAGACAGAGACAATAAATCTGTGAGGAAGTGCCTAGGCAAAGAAAACTTAACTTTGGGAGCTTCGGTTGGTAAGGGATTCTAAACAGAATTTGGGCTGGCGGGGTTTCATTAGTACAAAGGAACAAGGGTTGTTTCTACAGCCTTTTCAGCCCTAAAGTCCCCACCTCTGAGGATAAGGATGCCTCTTTACCTCCTGGTACAAGGAGGACACCTTTCCCACGGGAGATTTATTCCTGTTTTCAGGGGGACAGAGGAGGGTCTGAGATTCCTTCTTACATAGGCTGTGTCTTAAGTAACTTTCACTTAAAATAATCAATATGTCAAAGTGGCATTCATCGGGGCAGCCTGCCCTTGGCTGCTACAGTTGTCTACGAAGAGAGCCAGGCACTACACAGACAGGCAAGAGGGGTTTCCCAAGCAGAGAGGGGGACTGGGAGAAATGGGGTTTCTGCAAGAAGCTGGAGCTGCCAAAAGCTCCACAACCTTCCTTCATTAGCTCAGGCCGACAGTGGTAAAGTGGGCCATGGGCGGGCATGGGCAGCAGAAATAGGACACTCAAAGCAATCCAGAAAACGTATGGCCCTGAGCTGGCTGACGCATCTCTGCACCTGGGGTTTGATGAAGCTCAAAGGCATATACAATTGATAATATTCATATCAATATCAGTGCTAAGGGCTTTACATATCACATATGGGCTAATCTTCACAACAACCCACAGGGGGAGATGCTATTACTATTCCTACTTAGTAGAAGAAGAAACTAACCAATAAATGGAAAATAACTGCGTTTAAATGACTTGCCCAAAGATGCTGGATTCTGCACCAGCTGGGATTTGAACCCAACGGGCTGACTCAGAGCCTGTGATGCTCATGATCACATCTACAGTTTATTTGAGAATGTGCATTTTGTTAACACTCCCCCCCAGAAATCTTGGCATCAGCTCCTTTTATTTATATTATTATTATTATTATTTTGAATAAGAAGTAAGGACTACTGACCTACATCCCTGAACAAAGGAAGGAAAAAACATTTTTCTTTCTAGGGCCAAAACCTGTCCCTCCCTCCAAGGATCTCTGTGGCCAGGATCAGAGGACAATGGTTTGGTTTCTCTATGAACAATATCCTCACTGCCTTAGGGAAGTCTTCTCTCCCTGGGGGAAGACGCTTTGTCTCAGGAGCCCCTGACAATCCATTCTTAGTTCCATTCTTCCTGGGGACATCCATTTGCTCAAAAGTTTTCAATTTCTACCTCATTGTTGCAAACCGGATGGTTGAAGAATGCTCTGTATTTTTGTACCCTGATGGTGGACGAAGCGTAACTTCTGTGTATATGGATTTCCTGGAATGAGGGGGCAGCCTTCCTTCAAAGCATGATGCAGACTCAAGAACTAAATAAACCTCAGGAGTACTCAAAAGAAGACATCGGAGCTATAACCTCCGTGAGAGTAAAATAATCACTGTCTTGCCAAGAAAATTATTAGGAAGGAAACAAGTATTAAACAGAAGACTTGAGTGTTTTTGTTATGGGAGGAATCCAGATGGAGTCAGAGAGAAAAATTGGAGTTAGAAGTGCCAGGTGGTGAGTCTCTATCACTCCGGCCTAGCACCTACCAAGCTAGCTGTGTGACCATGGTAAGTAGCTTAACCTCTCTGAGCCTGTTTCCTCATGCATAAAATGGGGTTGCAGGATCTGCTCCTACTAATTTACATTTTGTGAAGAAAGTGAAAGAGAAGACATCCTATAAATGCAAGTGGATTTGTAAACTAATAATATATGGTCACAAATATACACCAGGTATATGATGAGCTGAAGACTTCCTCAAAGGAGTTTTCTTAAGCTGTGAGACAAGAAACAGGCCAAGGATAACCCTCTGCAGGCCAAGAGGGTTAAGGATCCCTGGAAAAACGAAGACAAGACATAGATTTCTTAATATTTGAAGCCCCCAGCCATTTTGGGATCTGTGGCTGACTAGCACTACTTGCTCAATCACATTTCCTGCAGAACTTCCTGGAAAATGCTAAAATTTGGGGGGAAATAGACCTCAGTAGTTAATGAGTTTAAGGGAACAGAAAAATGTGAAAGCAAACAGCCACTCCTGGGCCAGGAGAGAGCCTAACGGTATCAGAGATAATAAATTGGTGGTAAGACCCCCAGTGCTGTTTCAAAAGCAAAGATTGGCTCTGATTATAAAGATGTGGTATATATATATATACACACACAATGGAATATTATGCAGCCATCAAAAGGAATGAAATTTTGCCATTTGCAACAACATGGATAGAACTGGAGGGTATTATGCTGAGCAAAATAAGTCAGTCAGAGAAAGAAAATTATCGTATGATCTCACTGATATGAGGAATTCTTAATCTCAGGAAACAAACTGAGGGTTGCTGGAGTGGTTGGGGGTGGGAGGGATGGGGTGGCTGGGTGATAGACATTGGGGAGGGTATGTGCTATGGTGAGTGCTGTGAATTGTGTAAGACTGTTGAATCACAGACCTGTACCTCTGAAACAAATAATACATTATATGTTAAAAAAAAAAAAGAAGAAGAAGAAGATAGCAGGAAGGGAAAAATGAAGGGGGGGAAATCAGAGGGGGAGACGAACCATGAGAGACTATGGACTCTGAGAAAAAAACTGAGGGGTCTAGAGGGGAAGGGGGTGGGGGGATGGGCTAGCCTGGTGTTGGGTATTAAAGAGGGCACGTACTGAATGGAGCACTGGGTGTTATATGCAGACAATGAACCATGGAACACTACATCAAAAACTAATGATGTAATGTATGGTGATTAACATAACATAAAAAATAAATAAAATAAAATAAAATAAAATAAAGATTGACCCTGATTCTTCAATCATTTTTGCAGGATTTAAACCCCCCGGAGCACTCAAACACCAGACTAAACTAGAACCAGAGAATTGAGGGGGCCAGCCCTTGTTGGCCCCATGACTTCAGTCTACCAGGACCTGGATGACCTTTGCCCCAATTCTAGATAGAACTCTCCTCTGCCAAAACCCCACCCCACTCCATGAATATCCATGCACCCTTAGCTTAAAACTCCCCAATTTTGTTGTCCCAGGAGACACTGCTTTGGGAAATAGCCCTGGTGTTCTCCTTACTTGTCACAAGTAAAACCCCCCTTTTTTTTTTTTTGGACTCTTTGGCTTGGCTGTGTCTTTTGGCTCCACACCCACCAAGAGGTGAACCTAGTTTCAGGTTACAAAATTCAACAGCCCAGATGGGACCTCCTACCTAACTCTTCTGAGATCCCCCAGCTCACACCAGGTGGGCAGCAGCAGGTCACTGGGGCAACTGGTCTATGTTGCTGGGGAAGCTGGGGGAAGGGCATTAAGAGAATTCCTATTGGCACCTGATGTGTTGGTTGGTACAACTGAATGGATTCAGCAGCTGCTCTGGACATTGTAATCAGAGTCCCTTCCAAGAGGTCAGTGGCAATTACCCCACAAATCGGCTTTCTGGCTCTGCCCCTATTTCAAGGGGGGAGAAAAGGAAGGGCTCTGGTCTGGTCTGAATGGGAAGCCTGGGGGATTATCCCTGTGTTCCTGAGTCCTGGAGGCTCATCAGGGATACCTGATCCCGAATACCTAATCCTGGAGGCCTCAGTGAGATAAAACTCTGGTTCTGGAGATGATAGAGAGGCACCAGTTTGGTATAGCCAAACAACTGAGTGTGCACTTTTAAATCATCAGTCTTACGAGCTTACTTACCAGCCCTCCAGAGAAGGAAATTTTCAGTTGGCTAAGAACAGCCAAATGGATGGCTCCACCAACACTTATTAGAGAGACCTCTTGGAAGGTGGAGACAAATCCTTAATGGAGACCCAAGGTCAGGGGAAAGGTTTTAATCAAAGAAGAAAGGCCCCTTTGGTAAATGCTCTGGTGAACTGAAAGCTCTTTAGAGTTGAGCCTAGAAGTCCCCAGTAGAAGGAGGTGACAGCGTCCTGGATCACCGGAAGCATGCACCCTGTACAGGTTCCTGGGATAAGAAAATTTTTAGGATCCTATTAAGGATGGTTTTAAATTTTTTTTAAAGATTTTATTTATTTATGTGTGAGAGAGAGAGTGGGGAGCCCAATGCAGGGCCCGATCCCGGGACCCCAAGATCATGACCTAAGCCAAAGTCAGATGCTTAACCAACTGAGCTACCCAGGCGTCCCTATTAAGGATGATTTTAATGCTCAAATGGCCTAAATGAGGATCCTTTGGAATACCTAATTAGGGTATTTGTGCACCCAAATCCAAAAAGTGGCTATTAACTAAACAATCCAAGTGGGGTGCATATTCTGATTGGTATTTAGAAGCTTTTAAAAAAACGCTGACCATCCATGCAAGAAACCAGTAAGCAACTTTCTGAAATAGTGACAAAATTGAGCCCCCAAAATATCAACTCCTGAAGAAATACTTCTTACTGCTCTACCTTTATCTTACTCTTTAAGTGAGATGCCAGGGAACAGGGCATTAAAATCAAGACCCTCCTTGTCCTCACCATGGTAAAGCCCTGATACCTGTAGCCAAGAGTTGGCCAGATTGGAAGCTGATATTCAGATATCAGCCTGATAGGAATTCATTTTAAGGCCTTCTCCCCTAAGTCCAAATGAGAACTATGTACTCAGAGGGAAAGAAGCAAATTGAGGAGAAAGTAAGCAGATGGGTAAATCAACCCACAATGTCATTTAAATTACAAGCCAAATCCTTGAGGGGTTCAAAGCAACTGTCCTTATCTTGCACATCTTTGCAAAAACTAGAAATATGGCCCCAGAAACAATTCAAAGTCCTTCAGCCTCTCTGGGAACTCTTATCCAAATCATTCTCCCTTCCTAAAACTGAAGGGAAAAAAGGGTGAGGGGCGGGGAAAGAGGACTTTTAAAAATGGCTAGAAAAGCACCTTTGTTCAAAACCTAGCACCCAGCTTCCATAAGATTATTTGTCAAGGATAAATACAAATCCCAACCATAAGGTTTTTGTTTCTGTCTGTGGATATGTGGTATTTTCTACCTCCAGATGGTATTGCTAAATTCAATTGGTTTTTTTTAAAGATTTTATTTATTTATTTGACAGAGAGAAACAGTGAGAGCAGGAACACAAGCAGGGGGAGTGGGAGAGGGAGAAGCAGGCTTCCCGCTGAGCAGGGAGCCCGATGTGGGACTCGACCCCAGGACCCTGGGATCATGACCTGAGCCGAAGACAGATGCTTAACGACTGAGCCACCCAGGCGCCCGCTAAATTCAATTGTAAAAGAGCTCTGTAATTAGGTGGTTTGAAGACAAATGCTTATATAAAAATGGAGGATTCTAAAGCTCAGAAAGATAGAAACTAATCCAAATGTTCTTTAGGTTCACGTGATCTGGGATAATCTCTGGTAAATTGAAGTTTATATCTGTTGGCTTAATTAAAATAGGCATATCTTTTGGAGTTATCGACACATCAAACATAATACAGATAATCAACCTTTATTCTACCTGAATTTATTAGTTAAATTCATGTTGCATCTGTTGCAATTCATCACCAAAGATGACTTAAAATGATGGCTGGTTTTGTCTGTCTCGTGAAGTTTCCATGGGTAATGATGTGGGAAACAAAGGAAAAAGAAAACTTAAGTGTCCTTACTCCTTATAGCCCATTGACAAGTCCTTGAAACACGCAGAGTGACCTTCCTCTAGAAGGTCAACTGCCTCAATGTTAATACTTTGCTATTAGTAAAATATCTCAAGGGGGGAGGGGATTTTGCAGGCAGAGAGGGCTAGGGGGTCCCCAGAAAAAGGAAGACAAGACACAGCTTTCTTAACCTAAGAGAAGAACATCACTTCCGCTGACCTCTCGAGAATGCATCCCCCCTCCCCAACTCTGGACTCATGTATGCAAGAATTTGAAACCTGTTTGAAACCCTACCCTGCCTGTTACCCATCCTGACATTCATACTAATCTGTTGGTTTTATTTCCCTCATTTGAGAGGAGGGGCATTGGTAGCTTCATCTTTGATGTATGGTATGGCTTCATCTGGAGGATATGGGAAAGACTGTGTTCATTCTGTCCCCATAGACTAGAAACACATGCCTGTGAGGTGAGCCCACAGGCCTGGGTAAGGTCACCTGGTTGAGGCATACAACACATACCTTCCAGGGTTACGTGAGAGCAGCAAGGATTACAGATCAAGTCATGGAGACTTTAGCTCCTGCACCACTATTCATTCCCAAAAGGGGACTCATGTTTTGGCTTCAATAACCAGTGTTTAAAGAGGCACAGGCAGTTGGGTAGGATTGTAAGTCATCTACCCAACATGACTTGTCGCTTCTGGCAAGGTGTTCTGTTTGCTCTCCTAAGATTCTGCCAAACAGTTCATTAGAAACCAGGTTTTCATTATGTAATGGTATGAGGAAAGGATCACAATATATTACATTTCTTCTGGAGGAAGATTATAAAATGGACTGCACACCATGAGCCTAATTATGTCCAAAAGAATAGCTCTGAAGTGTGTGTATGTGTGTGTGTGTGTGTGTGTGTGTGTGTCTAAGCAGGTGTACTTCCAACTTTCAAAATAACTCATCATTTACGTAGAGAACGGCACCTTAAAAAAAAAAAAATCTGTCTGTTGGCACATCTCCTATGGCCGTTCAGTGATGGTGTTCACAAGCAGAGCCGCCTGGGGTTTGGGAGTCAGAAGAGTTGGGTTTGCATTCCAGCACAGGCCTCGATTGGCCACTTATGGGTGTCACTTGTCTTATCAGCCCCAAATCTCTTCACCTTTAAAAATTAGTAGGACTAGGGCGCCTGGGTGGCTCAGTTGGTTAAGCGACTGCCTTCGGCTCGGGTCATGATCCTGGAGTCCCGGGATCGAGTCCCACATCGAGCTCCCTGCTCAGCAGGGAGTCTGCTTCTCCCTCTGACCCTCCCCCCTCTCATGTGCTCTCTCTCTCTCATTCTCGCTCTCTCAAATAAATAAATAAAATCTTTAAAAAAAAAATTAGTAGGACTTGCTTTGTGTAATTCTCGGGGTTACTGTAGGAATCTAGATTTTAGAACAAGATAATGCATCAGAAAACTAGATCACGAATGGATAATTTTCAAAGGACGTCACATTCTCTGGGTTGCCTTCATCCGTGTGGACATTGCTCTTCTCCTGTTACCTGGCTGTTAATTTGAGAAGTCCTTTGAGGTCTTAACCCAAGACCTCCTCCTATTCTCAATCTCTTCTCTCTCCCTAGATGATTCATTCCTAAGACTTCAGTTTCCACTGGTAAAAATGACTCACAAGTTGGTGTCTCCAGCCCAGACTTGAAATAGGAGAGCACATAGGAAATACGAGAACTTGACTTTCTCATAGCCACCTCAAGCTTAACGTGTCGAAAAGTAAACTTGTGACCTGTCCAGATCCCACCACAACAAAGCTGGCCCTCTTCCTGGTTGTTTTCTCTGAGATTGTGACCAGCACCCAACCAGACGTACAAACAGAAACCCAGAGAACATCCCTAACTCTTCCCTTTCCCTGGCCCCCCATACCCATTCCATCACCATTCTACATCCCAAATATCTCCAGAACCTTTACCCTTCATATTTGCACTGCCATCACTGTAGTCCAAATCGCCATTGTCTCTTTCTTATCTGCAGTCTGACAATAGCCTCCAAACTAGGATTCCTGCATCCATTTGTTCTTCTAACCGATCCATTCTCCATATTGCATCCCAAGAAAGCTTTTTTAAAAAATCAACTGCACTGAGGCATCTGGGTGGCTTAGTCCATTAATCATCTGACTTTGGCTCCGGTCGTATCTCAGGGTACTGGGATCAAGCCCTGTGTCGGGTTCCCTACTCAGCGGAGAGTCTGTTTGTCCCTCTGCCCCTCCCCCAACTCGTGCACACTCACCCTCTCTCTCTCAAATAAATACTCTTTTTTAAAAAAAGAAAAAGAATATTTCCAGCACTTCAGAAAGTTGCCTTTACAGTCAATCTCTCTGCCACCCCCGGTCCCAGGAAACTGCAGATCTGATTTTTTTAATCTCTCTTTTTTTAATTTATTTATTTGGAAGAGAGAGAGCAAGCACACAGAGGGAGAGGGGGAGGGAGAAGCAGACTCCCCGCTGAGCAGGGAGCCCAGCACAGGACTTGATCCCAAGACTCTGAGACCACAACCCAAACCGAAGGCAGACACCCAACTGGCCGAGCCACCCAGGCACCCTCTTTTTTTCTTTTTATCACTATAGATTAGTTTTGCTTGTTCTAGAATTTCATATAAATGGGAATATATAGTAGGTACTCCCTTGTGCCTACCTTATTATTCATTCAGCAAAACAGCAATGAGATTCATCCATGTTATCATGTGTCAGTAGCTTGCTCACTTTTATTGCTGAGTAATGTGTCATTCTATGACTATATTATCTATCCATTCACCTGCTGATGAGCATTTGGGTTGTTTCCGGGTTTTGGCTACCTGGTATTATCTTTTCCCTATCCTTTTAACAACCTACCTAGGTCTTGATATTTAAAAGGCACCTCTAGGGGTGCCTGGTTGGCTCAGTCAGTGGCGCATGAAACTCTTGAACTCAGGGTTATAAGTTTGAGCTCCACGTTGGGTGCAGAGATTACTTAAAAATAAAATCTTAAAGGGGCACCTGGGTGGCTCAGCCGGTTAAGCATCTGCCTTTGGCTCAGGTCATGATCCCAGGACCATGATCCCAGGGTCCTGGGATCGAGCCCTGCCTCGGGCTCCCTGCTCAGCGGGGAGCCTGTTTCTCCCTCTCCCTCTCCCACTCCCCCTGCTTGTACTCTCTCTCTTGCTATCTCTCTGTGTCAAATAAATAAATAAAATCTTAAAAAAATAAAAAAACAAAATGCACCTCTTTTTAGGCATCATATAAGTATTATTTTTTTTTAAGATTTTTATTTATTTATTTGAGAGAGAGAGAATGAGAGATAGAGAGCACGAGAGGGAAGAGGGTTAGAGGGAGAAGCAGACTCCCTGCCGAGCAGGGAGCCCGATATGGGACTCGATCCCGGGACTCCAGGATCATGACCCGAGCCGAAGGCAGTCGCTTAACCAACTGAGCCACCCAGGCGCCCCTGTGAGTATTATTTTTTAAACCGGTTAAATGATCTCTGCCTTTGGCAATGAAGAGGAGGGGGTGAGATGGCAAGCCGAGGGGAAGAAAGCTAATGGATTTCATTAATGGGCTAAGTATAACAAGCATAAAGTATTTGTACGCACTTGCCTTCATCTTCCAAAAACTGGATGCCTGCCATAAGCCCAGTGGTTCTAAAAGTGTGGTCTAGACTCCTGGGACCCAGGTGAGACCTTTTCAGGAAGTGTGTGAGGTAAAATTATTTTCATATTGGGGCGCCTGGGTGGCTCAGTCAGTTAAGCAACCTACTCTTTTTTTTTTTAAGATTGTATTTATTTATTTGACAGAGAGAGACACAGCGAGAGAGGGAACACAAGCAGGGGGAGTGGGAGAGGGAGAAGCAGGCTTCCCACTGAGCAGGGAGCCCAACACGGGGCTCGATCCCAGGACCCTGGGATCATGACCTGAGCCGAAGGCAGATGCTTAACGACTGAGCCACCCAGGTGCCCCTTTACTAACTTCCTAATACACTTCTACAATACTTTCTTCTTCCTATATTTTTGGCTACCTCCTCTTTGAATGCTTACTCACATGAGATTTTTTTTTAATTTTTTATTGTTATGTTAATCGCCATACATTACATCATTAGTTCTTGATGTAGTGTTCCATGATTCATTGTTTGTGCATAACACCCAGTGCTCCATGCAGAACGTGCCCTCTTTAATACCCATCGCCAGACTAACCCATCCCCCCACCCTCCTCCCCTCTAGAACCCTGTTTGTTTTTCAGAGTCCATCGTCTCTCATGGTTCGTCTCCCCCTCCGACTTACTCCCCTTCATTCTTCCCCTCCTGCTATCTTCTTCTTTTTCTTTTTTCTTAACATATGTTGCATTATTTGTTTCAGAGGTACAGATCTGTGATTCAACAGTCTTGCACAATTTATTCATATGAGATTTTTAAGATTTCTACAGAAAGGATAAATTTCACTACCATGGTGGATCAAAACTTTTTTTTTTTAACAGAGTTCCCATATATCCCCTCACCCAACTTCTCCTACTGTTAACATCTTATGTTGTTAGGATAACTCATCACAGTTAATGGCCGCATATTGATACATTATTAACTAAAATCGCTACTTAGAGTTTCTTAGTTTTTACAGAGTGTCCTTTGTCTGTACCACAATCCCAACATTACATTTAGTCATCATATGTCCTTAGGTACCTTTGGATTGTGACTGTTTTGATTTCCCTTGTTTTTGATGACCTTGACAGTTTTGAGGAGTACTGGTCAGGAGTTTTGTATAATATCTCTTAACCGAAATTTGTCTAATGCTTTTCTCATAATTAAACTAGGGTTATGGATTTTTTTGGTGGAAGACCACAGAGGTAAAGTGCCATTCTCACTACATCATACCAAGAGCATATACAACCAACAGAACTTATCATTGTTGTTGTCAACCTTGATTACCTGGCTGGGGTGGTGTTTATCAGGTTTCTCCACAACACCATTAACTGAAATGTTTAGTCCATTTACACTTAATGTAATTATTGATATGGTTGAGTTTAACTCTACTTTCTTGCTATTTGTTTTTCCTTTACTCCTACTTTTTCTTGTTTCTACTTTTCTGCCTTTCTTTGAGTCAATTCAACATTTTTTAGTGTTTAATCTTATTCATTCTATTGCCTTCTTAGTTACATTTCTTGTTATAATATTTTTAGTGGTTGCTCTAGGATTAACAATATGCATCCTTAATAGATCAGCGTCTCTTTAGAACCAACATTGTAACTTTTTCCTCTTCACACTTGACTCCATGTAAAACATTCCACATTTCCTACCTCATTTCACACTACACACTTCACACCTGACTCTTTACATTTCACAAATGGATATTGCTGCCTATCATCCATTGCCTAAAAATTGTTACCTCTTACGTTCTGTCGAGTTTTATAGGAGTTTATGCTGGGCAGGCTTGTCTGGTACCAGGTACTATTTTCATCATGGCTGGAAATAGAAGTCCAAAGATTGCTTTATAAAGTATAAATCTGATCGTGGTATTCCTGCGGTTAAAATCCTTCCATAGCTCGACCACTCTGAAGGTAAAGATCCAAATTTTCAAATGGCCTGCAGGATCTTGTATGATCTGAGTCCTACCTACACTCCAATGTCATCCCTCCTTCTCCCTTACCCGCATTTCTTTTTTAGCTTCCGGCTTTCTTCCAATCTCTTGCCATGTTTTCTCCTACTATCCAGCTTTTGTATCAAATAGTATACCACCTAACATTTTCCCATCCTCTTCACTAGCTATAAACCTATAATAAATAAAACACTGTGAAACTGGCACAAGATTCACTAGAACAGAGTCCAAAAACAGACCCAGGTGTGTATGCATTTTAGTACAATGAGAAAGGAAGGGGATTATGTACTAAAGACTATTAGTTTGACTGGCTAACTATCTGAGAAAATACAGTTTTATCCCTAACTCATCTCTTAATTAAAAACAAACTTCAGATAAAGTATTAATAAGCAAAATGTACAAAATGCTACTTCACACTGATAAGAAAACAACTCAATATAAAATGAGAAAAGGAAATGAATGGGCAATTCATGGACTGATAAACATGAAAATATAGGTAAGTATATGAAATGATGAGTCACTAAGAATACAGTGTAATAAAATATAAATTAAGATAAAATACTGATAATATCCAATGCAGGAAAGAGTATGGGGAAATAAGTATTCCCTTACACTATGGGAGTACAGATTAGTACTGCCAATTCATCAAGACTCTAAATGTGCATACACTCTGACCCAGCTCTCACATTTCCAGGAATCTATCCTACAGAAATAACAGCAAAACCATAATATTGCTTGTATCAGCAAAAAATCAGAACGAACCCAGATGCCTATCAATAAGAATATATGTAAATAAATCATAGTCCATGCATATAGCAGAACACTATGCATCCACTTAAAAAATGAGGTAGCTCTTGGGGCGCCTGGGTGGCTCAGTTGATTAAGCGACTACCTTCGGCTCAGGTCATGATCCTGGAGTCCTGCATTGGGCTCCCTGCTCAGCGGGGAGTCTGCCTCTCCCTCTGACCCTCCCCCCTCTCATGTGCTCTCTCTCTCTCTCTCTCTCATTCTCGCTCTCAAATAAATAAATAAATAAAATCTTTAAAAAAAATGAGGTAGCTCTAAATTACTTATGTCCACAGTATAATGCTGAGAATTAAAAGTGAGTTGCAAAACAAAAGCAACAGTATGAGACTAGTTACATGTTTATGTACATACGCATATACATAGGAACCTGGCCAGGTCCACATCAAACTTAGTTCTAAAGCATAGGAATTGAAGGGGGAACAGAAGAACCCTTATTTTTTTTTTTAGTTTATATACTTATTTTTATTTATTTATTTGACACAGAGAGAATACAAGCAGGGGGAGAGGGAGAAGCAGGCGCCTGCTGAGCAGGGAGCCTCATGTGGGACTCGATCCCAGGACCCTGGGATCATGACCTGAGCTGAGGGCAGACGCTTAACTGACTGAGCCACCTAGGTGCCCCAGTTTATATACTTCTACATTATTTGAATCTATTGTGAAAATTTTTTTCACTGTTGTAATTGAAAAACAACTTGTGTGTCTGTGTGTGTTGAGAAAGACTATTTCTTTCGATCAGCTATGCTCCTAGTGAACTCCTTTACTATCCCAGCAGCAGGTATCATGACTGCCACCTGGTGGTCATACAGAGCCATGATAAATTGCGTATCTGAGGTTTCTCCAACGTCAGGACTATTGCCATTTGGGGCCAGATAAATGGGGGTGGAATGGGTAGGAGGCTGTCCTGTGTATTGTAGGACGTTTAGTAGCATCCCTTGCCTCTATCTTCTAGAGGCCGGTGACACCCTCTCCCCAAGTTGTGACAACTGAAAAGGTCTCCAGATGCCATTCTCCCCCCCGGGGGAAGGGGCAAAAAGGACCATGGTCGAGAACCCCTGATCTAAGAGAATGGAAGTCTTGTGAATGCACAGAAATGTGCTCATTCATTCACTCACAAAAATATCACAGTGACAAGGTATCTTTACGAGATCTGTTTCTAATGTCTGTTGGAACTAGCGATCTCTTTAGCCATGGTTGCTCTCACACAGAATTCTTTTCACAGCTTTGTGATATTCTGAGGCTTAGAAGCAAGTAGCAAGCAAAGCCAATCTTGGGCGCCTGGGTGGCTCAGTCGGTTAAGCATCTGCCTTTGCCTCAGGTCATGATCTCAGGGTCCTGGGATGGAGCCTGGCCTTGGGCTCCTTGCTCAGTGGGGTGAGTCCGCTTCTCCCTCTCCCTCTGCCCCTCCTCCCTGCTTGTGCTTTCTCTCTCAAATAAATAAATAAGATCTTTAAAAAAAGAAAAGTCATTCTTATCCAGTGAATCTCCAACTGCCTCAGGCAAATCCTAGCATGCGTGCCCCACTCCCCACTCCCAGATCTACAGCATGGAATTCACAGCACCTTAGGTTGTGGCCTCAGCACAGTGCCCCCGTCAGTAAGTGCCACAAAACGGTAAGCCAGTCCCCTCCTGTCCCTCACTCAGCCCACCCATTTACCCCGTTTGGAAGCCTCCCTATGTCCACCACACCCACAGTATTACTGCCTTATAGTCTACAGGTCACTAAGAAGTATTTTGGGGAGGTGGGGAAGTCTATGGAAATTCATCTCTGCTATTGATGACCCCCACCCCGAAAAAACTCACAGAAACAAAAACATAAAATGAACATGGGCTGGGCAATCAGTTAATCTCTCCCAATCTCTTTCTCCTTATTTATGAAACAAAAGACCTGTACTAGATAATTGAAGCTCCCTTTCAGTTCTAAAATCTCTGATTGGAGACTACTGGAAATGATCCACGATTCCGACTGCAATAGAAGTATTTTCTCCAGGAAGGATTATCCTGTATAAAATTAAGCTGCTGTTACTGGAGTCTTTTTATTTATATGTTTATTTAAATTCCAGGATTTGGGGGTCCTATAAAAACTGTAATTGCTGAGTAAGCATGGAATTCTAAGCCACAGGTTCACAATACATTTATTGTATTTCTGGGGCTTTGTTGTTTTTGCCAGTGGGCATTATCTGATATTGATAATATATGAATTGTATTCCTGCTTTCATATTAATATATTCATATTTATTACATGCATAATATGTAAATTATCTGATGCTCATTAAGGTTAACTGAAAACAGAAGGGTGTGCTGTATTTATATGATCTCTCTAGGGTGAATCTGCAGAGGTAGAGTAAAAGCTCGGTGATGACAGGTCCCCTCAAATTCACAGCATCTGTAAGGTTTCTTTTCAGTGCGAATTGTCTGATGAAGAGTAAGGGGGGAGCTAAGACCAGAGGCTTTGGCATATTTGTTGCATTCACATTCTTCTTTCTGGTGTATTAGAGTGAGGAGTAAGATGCGTGTCACAGTCAAGGGTCTTCCACTTTTGAAATATTCAGAGGGTTTCTTTCAAGTATGGATTATTTTTTATCAGATTAGGTTTCAGTGATTACTGAAGGCTGTTCCATACTTATTACATTATATGGCTTCTTTCTAGCATAAGTTTTTTGGCTTTTTTTTTTTTAAGATTTTATTTATTTATTTGAGAGAGAGAGAATGAGAGATAGCACGAGAGGGAAGAGGGTCAGAGGGAGAAGCAGACTCCCCGCTGAGCAGGGAGCCTGATGCGGGACTCGATCCCGGGACTCCAGGATCATGACCTGAGCTGAAGGCAGTCGCTTAACCAACTGAGCCACCCAGGCGCCCTTTTTTTTTTTTTTTTTTAAAGAGAGCGTGAACAGGGGTGGGAGGGACAGAGGGAGAGAGGGAAAGAGAGAATTTTAAGCAGGCTCTGCACTCAGCACAGAGCCTGACGTGGGGCTTCATCTCATGGCCCTGAGATCATGACCTGAGCCGAAACCAAGCGTCAGAGGTTTAACTGACTGAGACACCCTAATGTCATTTTATTTTAAATCCTAGTATAGTTAACATAGAGTGTTATATTAGTTTCAGGTGTTCAGTCTTTTTCAAACATGGATGTTCCCCAGAACAGACATTCCCAAGAAATCTTTCCACTACTATTTTGTGTCTTCTATGTAACTCGGCGGGGGGGGGGGGGGGGGGGGGGGGGGGGGAGACACTATTCATATAGACTCTGGTGCTGTCACTTGGAACCCTTTAAAAGTGGTCCTACTAACAGGATCAGTTGGGAGTTAGAAAACAGAAGATCTTTGAGAGTATGGGTTATGGAGACACTTGGGAAAATTTCAAGGTATTTGAAATACCTATGAAACGTTGCCCTTGTTTTCCTCATGGTAAGTAGGTGGAACTGACAGAATGTGACTAATATCTATTTTTCTGATGAAATAGAAAAATCCCCCAGTACTGTGTTGGAGCCGTCCTGTACCAACCATGCCCATTTCTTCCCAACTCAGTGCAGTTGGTAGCTTGAAATCAGGCATGATGGGATTATTTACACCACAGAAAATGGCTAATACTACAAATCCAGACTCTCCCCACTCTCCCTCCCAAAAGCTAGTTGTTGAGAATTTACCAGCATACCACTGGGTGTACCAAGTTCTACACATGCCTCTCTGAGAGAGGCTGCATCTCTGCAATGAAGAACATGTAAAATCAAGCTTCTCCAGCTCATATGCGGAGTCTAAAAACACAAAACAAACAACAAAACAGAAGAAGACTCACAGATATAGAGAACAATCTGGTAGTTGCCAGAGGGCAGGGAGATAGAGCGATAGACAAAACAGGCAAAGAAAATTACTTCCAGTTATAAAATAAATAAGTCACGGAAATGAAAAGTACAGCTTTGGAAATATGGTCAGTAGTATTTTTTTTTTTTAATGCAGAGATCTACATTCATTTGTTTTGTTTTCTAAGATTTTATTTATTTATTTATTTATTTGAGAGAGCAACAATGAGAGACAGAGAGAGAGCACATGAGAGGTGGGAGGGTCAGAGGGCGAAGCAGACTCCCTGTAGAGCAGGGAGCCCGATGCGGGCCCCGATCCCGGGACTCCAGGATCATGACCTGAGCCGAAGGCGGTCGCTTAACCGACTGAGCCACCCAGGCGCCCCTGGTCAATAGTATTTTAATAGTATGGTGGTAAATGGTAACTACCCTTATCATGATGAGCATTCCATAATATATATAATTATCCGATCACTATGTTGTATACCTGGCACTAATATGACAACTATCCTCCAATTTAAAAACAATTTTAAAGATTCCCTAGCTTAAAATCCCGCTTTTAAATGGGAATTATGCTTGTTTTATTATTTTCCTAAAAAATATCAGGAAGTTTGTCCCTCAGTGTCTAAAGAAGGTGAAAGAAAATTGTCATTGATATTATCTTGCCATTTCTGTCCTCTGTGCACAGTGAGAGATGAAACCACTCTTCCCCTCAGCCTAGCCCTGACCCTCCCGGTGGCCTGGCTTACCCACTGAGATTCTTTTGTCACAAGCAGCCCTTCCATTTTCTGCCCACATGGCCAAGCTCTGGGGGAAGGTAAACAGGTGGCTTTTGGGTGGCAACTTGACAACATGTGTTTAAAATATGGATATAATTTGACCAAGAAATTCCACTTTTGGGACTTTATCTTAAAGATACAACCAGTCAAGGGGTTGCGGGGGTGGCTCAGTCAGTTAAGCATCCAACTCCTGATTTCAGCTTAGGTCATGATCTCAGGGTTGTGAGATCGAGCCCCACCTCGGGCTCCACACTCAGCGCGGAATCTGCTTGGGATTCTCTCTCTCCCTCTGCCCCTCCCCCCTTTAACATGCTCTCTAAATAAATAAATATCTAAAAAAAAAAAAGATAGGGCGCCTGGGTAGCTCAGTTGGTTAAGCGACTGCCTTCAGCTCAGGTCATGATCCTGGAGTCCCAGGATCGAGTCCCACATCGGGGTCCCCGCTCAGTGGGGAGTCTGCTCCTCCCTCTGACCCTCTCCCCTCTCATGCTCTCTCTCACTCTCTCTCAAATAAATAAATAAAATCTTTAAAAATAAAAAGATAGTTATATTGCAAAGATGTACAGAAGTGCCAGTTAATACTCCAAAAGCAAACCTCAACCAATGAGGAATGGAAGTTGGTGAATAAATACCCAGGTTCTTGGACCCTTCTTGAGCAAGTCTGAGATGTAGTCTACACAGTCTCTCAAGGGGTCCACAGAGCAGTGAGCCTCAATGGTCACCTGCTCACTAACTGCCCTTTATTGACTATCTTTCCTCCCTGTTTCACTCCCCCATTCTGGCGCCATGCTTCTTAGGATCGCCTCCAAATTAATTACTTGCCTCCAAACTCTTGTCTGAGTCAGCTTTGGGGGAAGTCCATGCTAATACTGTGTGTGTTTAAACCCAAACCACTAAGTTGTGGGTCCTCATATTGACATCCTTCTCACCACACACACACAGGAAAAAAAATAAGAAGGAAAAAAAATGAGGGTCATTTTTTTTTAAGATTTATTTATTTTAGAGAAAGAGAGCGCGTGCACAGGTGGGGAGGGGCAGAGGGAAAGAATCCTCAAGCACACTCCCCCGCTGAGCACACAGCCCTATGTGGGACTGGATCCCAAGACCCATATCATGACCTGAGCAGAAACCCATGAGATCATGACCTGAGCCAAAACCAAGTCTGTTGCTTAACGGACTGAGCCACCCACGGGCCATTTTTTAAAACAATAATTAACTGTTACAAAAATGCAAACTGTTCTGTAAAGTTTCTTCCTCAAATTCAAATTGTTTTGTAAAGTTAGGCATTTAATAGACTAGTCTTGGAGTTCAGGGTGAGCATTTTTCCTTTTGAAACTAATTCCTTACGTCTACTTAAGTGTTTCTACTAGAAAATTCATAATGGTTTTGTAAGTCATTTTAGGTCTTTCATGGAAGAATATGATTGTGAAGGAAGGTTTGAAAAGTTAGGGACATTAATTCATATTAAAAGCTAAAATATTTGACAATTATTTTGCGCACCAAAAATATCTGGAAATATTTTCCTGCCCTACTATCTTACTGCCGTTAAAAGAATCAGCCTGAATATTTCTCCCCAAAAGTGAGGGAGGGGACAAAAAAGGTTCCCATCTTTACTCTTTGAGAAGTTAAATGCCTTGGTGAAGAGGGATGAAATAAAATCTTAGCACTTAAAGTTGGAGAACTGCATCCACATGGGGGGAATTGTGCCGGCATAGTGCTCCTTCATACCAACACAAGAGTCCTGAGACAGGAAAAAGAGTCAGGTGGAGACAGGGATTGCACCCAGCCCACCTTGTTAGAAACTCCCACACATCGATTTAAGACACCATCCAAATGGGAGCCTGCCTTGGCCAGGGACAATATCGCCTGCAATTTCCTCCAGGGCAGGCTCCAAAGGCTCTAGACTGAGTCCCGCGCCCTCTCTAACGTGCCCTAGGCTATGGAGTCCACCTCTCCCGTGCTCCCTCGTCCTCCCTCCTCCCTGGACCGACGGTCAGGGGCTCTCTGAGCTCCCACAGTGGACGCAGCAGAGCTCGGCCGCCCCACCGCAGCGGACGGCCCACGCCCGGTCCTTGGCGCCCGAGTCGCTGCGCTGCGGTCCGAGCCACCAGGCCGGCACCCGCCGGGCTGCGCAGCCTCTCCGGGAGCGACCGCGGCGAGCGGGCGGCTGGACCCGAAGCAAAGCCGCAGCGCCCCGGGCCTGCCTCACTGGGGAGTTCCGGACGTGGCGGCAGAGCCGGGACGCGGGGCCACGCGGGAATCAGTTCCGCCCGACGGACGACGATGACAGACAGCTCCGCCACGGGATTAGCGGACCAGGAGCCCGCAAGGACCCAAATACACACCCCAGGGCAAACGGCGCCACACCCCTCGGCCAGGAAAGCAATGCGCCTGCGCACACAGGAATCTTTCAGTCTCTGCGCAACGGCGCGGCTTCCTAGCCAATCAGCAGCTGTGGCGTTTCCTCGCCCCGCCCCTACCCGCCACGTCCTCGTCTGGTCTCCATGACAACTCCTGAGCGTTCCCCCCCGCCAAACGGTCGAGCCAACCTCGAAGAGCAGCTGCGCCGAGAGACCAAAGGCAGGAGGAAGGTGACTAATTTCTGGGTCTTTATCATCTAAGCAGGTAGGGCTGTCGTAAGGGGAAAAGGTTTTCACGTCCCCACCTGACTGATGAACAAGAGATTACAGCGAGAAAGGTTGGGTCCCAGAACCAGGCACAAGAGGCCAATGAAGAAGAAAAGCCAGAGGCTACCTTTTAAAAAGTGAAAAATAAGGGCGCCGCCCTGGCTCCGTCGCAAGAGCGTGGGGCTCTTGATGTCTGGTGAGTTTGAGCCCCATCTTGGGTAAGAGATTTAAAAAATAAATAGCCTTTAAAAAATAAAAGTTTAAAAAAAATTTTTTTTAAAGTTAAAATAAAAGTGAAAAATAACCACCGGCAGCCGTTTTGGAGTCCACGAGGAAAACGAGCTAAGGATACAAAAAAGAAATATCCTCCCCAAAGAGCAGAGAAGTTGGGCAACCTTGTAGCCAACACTGAAAGCAAAGAGCTTTTCGCGAGGGGCAAGGCAAGTGTGCTCATGAGGAGCCAGCGAACCAAAGCATTAAAGGACAGCGCCTGCGGGACGCCTGGGTGGCTCGGTCGGTTGGGCGTCTGCCTTCGGCTCAGCTCATGATCCCAG
Source organism: Zalophus californianus (assembly GCF_009762305.2). NCBI lineage: Eukaryota > Metazoa > Chordata > Mammalia > Carnivora > Otariidae > Zalophus > Zalophus californianus. The sequence goes on from NC_045610.1 coordinate 9,643,986, forward strand.
GGTCCTGGGATCGAGTCCCACATGGGGCTCCTTGCTGAGCAAGGATCCTGCTTCTCCCTCTTGCCTGCCTCTGTCTCTCTCTCTCTGATAAATAAAATCTTTAAAAAAAAAAAAAATAGGACACAGCCTCCAGCTGTCCTCTATTCGGATCAGTTTTGCAGGAAAGGAGCCCCCCCTAACTCATCTGTGGTTTTCAAGCCTTCTCCTCTGTTGGAGCCCTTTCCTCTCATGGTCAACAGAACAATGACATAAATCCACACAACACTGGATTAAGAATAATTTTGAAGCGCCACGGGAATCACATGCCATACCCTTAAAATGACAAGAAAAAGGAAACAAATCTCACGAATTTTCTCTCTTTTCCTAATACTCTGGCCTCTTGAATTTACTCCACTGAGAAAGCTCTGAATCTCTTCTCACGTGGGCTTATTACAATGTCAATCATCAAGTACAAAGGAGGGGGAGAGGGCATGATTCAGAAAGCCTTCTTCCGGAAGGACTATCAGCCCCAGTTCTCTCCTCTTAAGAAGCCCTTGGCCTTGTCACAGTCATGAATCTTAAGGACCACACAGAGTTGTCAAAAACACTGGCCTCTCTCAAAGGGACTGGTAAGGAAAGTTGGGCTTCATATCCAAGGAAAACCACTCTGACTCTCCTGTATGCTATTTAATACCTTATTACACTTATAGCAGTTGCCTAAGTAGGCACCATAACCTGGATTATATTAGAGAAGGCACCTCTTAACCCAGAACTCTTTCCTCTGGAGCCTACACAGGAACAAATCCCAGACAATACTGTCCCATCCAACGAGGCTCCCTTTGGATGGTGTCTTAATGTGAAGAGTGCCCTAACTCTGAGCTCTGCCTCTAAGTCAATACAGAAGCCATCTACTCTTGGTATATGGTCTTCCCCAAGGCTCCCAGATTGTATAACATGGAGAAAAGCAAGTTCTGACATCTATAGTCCCATCACTCACTGATGCTTCCACCATCCCTAGCAAGTGGTTCCATTATGCCCTGGTGATTGGCATGCTCAGCAGCCTTCCTCAATACTTATCTCAGGGCCACACATACAAACGCACATGTGCAAAGAGGCAGTAGAGTAAAAAGGTTAAGAACAAGGACTCTTGAGCTGGACTACCTGAGTTTAAATCTCAGCTCCACAGTGTTTCCAGGTCAGCCAGTGACTGCCTTTCTGAGTCATGGTTGCCTCCTCTACAAAATAGGGATAAGGTGTGCCTAAATTTAAGGGCGTTGTTGGAAGAAATGAATGAGTTAATACATACAAAGGTGCCTGAACAGTGTCTAGCATGTAATAAATCTTTACATCAAGTATTAGCTATTATTGTCATGGAGATCCTCTGAAAGGGGTCTGGGAAGAGCTAAAACACAAAGAAAAAACAAATGGCAGTTTATACACTGAATTCTGCCTTACTTTATGCTTAAAAAAGGAAAGGAGTGGAGTATCAATGCCTGCTTCTTGAGTTGCATTTCTAGGATAAGGGCAAAAACCAGGTAGCTTTCCTTTCTTACATTTACTAAAGAAGAAATTTAAGCTAGGTCTGCCTTACAAACTGTGGCAATTATCCAGATACCTAAGGCCAGGTTTATTTGGGGAAATGGATTTTTTTACCTAAATGAAACAGAAGTATTTCTCAATTCTCCATGATGCTATATCATAGCAACCTTCCTACTAGGATGAATTGGCATATCTTCTGATATAATCAACTCTGGCCAACTGAGCAAAAACATTCACGGAGAGGAATAAAGGAGTACACGAATGTATTGTCTGTGCCTGTCAATTCTTTGGAGAAACAAAATTACCTTCAGTAGTGAGCCCATAAGGTGGAAATAGAGTATTATCAATATTGTCTTTATAAATCTCTGCATTTGCTCATAAAATGCAGTTACATAGCTTTGTGTATAACTCTGATAACACGTGCTATTATGTGTTCATATGTATAAATGTATAAGTAAACAAGAGAATGTTATATATGTAAAATATAATTTTACAGTATGTCTAATTTCACTAATTTATCTGTTGGGCTTTTTTGGAGGGGGGGTGTCTTGGTGCATATGGTTGAATTCCTGTTAAGTAAAATGTAAGTATGGTAAGATTTTCCCCAAAATGTTTATCTCAAGCCACTATATTTTGTATGCATGATGTTGGCAAAACATATCAAGAAATCATCTAATGTATGATACGTATCAAAGGTACTACAGGGATGACTTTTCATTGAACAACTCATCTTATATGAATTTTTAAAACCGTGTGTAACTATTATTTTGTTTAAAATCAACAATAAAAGACCTAACAAGATAGTTACTTTCCTCATGGGGAGAACTATGTTAAAGCTGGAGATAAAACCAGATATTAAGATCAAACTAAAAATGTTTTATAGGCATATGTAAGGGATATAACGAATGGCAAAGGTTTTCTGAGGAGGAAGTTATTTTCAACTGTGGTGGTCAAGGAGAAGGTGACAATTTAAGTTGGGTCCTAAAGGAGACTAACTTGCAAATTGAAAAGAGTAATAATGTGACAACCACCTCTTGATTAAAAGAACCAAAAAGAAAAAAACGATTAATGCCCCCTCAGAAAAGGCAGAAAGCCCTGCTTTAATCAACAAAGATCTCTTCCTACAATCTTCAAATCAAGTTTGGGGTCACCATACAATGAGCTCATCACAATAGTGAAAACCATCCAAGCTTCTTAGAGGAATTTGAGATGTAACATGTATATTAATTTTCCCTTCACTCAACACAAGTGCATCACAAGCAGTTTTAACCACATAAATTAGTTTTAACCATATAAATTCATTCTAAATCAGGCCTCTGAAGGAAGGGCAAATGTTTCTCCACAACCCAAACTAACTGGCTCCAGGAAAGAAAAGTTTTTGAAAAGACCTTGCTATACCTAAGATGTTAACTAAAATTATTTGGAGAGCTCTGATTCTAATAACAGACACTTTTATGGAGGACTCTTTTTTTTCTTGCCTCCAATTTCTAAAAGGTACTAAAAATTTCATGTATTTCAATAATTATTTCCAGATGTTACCATTTCTTCAGAGTATTTTGTCTTACAATTTTCAGAACAAAAATCCCTTTTTCCTCTGTCTTCAGTTGTGCTTTTCAGCTCTGAAACTCAAGCCCTGTTGAACTTCAAGCTGTAACTAACACTAAAGTGTGTAAGCACTTTAAATAGAAGAGAAGGACGGGAAAGTCAGTGAGAAGGGAGCATTCAAAGTAGCCCTTTTAGTGAGGACAGTACTGTTAGGGGTAGGAATGATTGTATATTAAGGCAAAGATTTCTAGAAAGGTGGTATTTGAATATACGATCAACCATGAGTCTATTTCACTTGGACATGGCAGTATTCCAATCAGTACAAGGAGGGGCAATGAGCTCAAGTTTGAGCAACTGGAATTCCTTTGTGTCTCAGAAGAGCCTACTCCTGGAGCCAGGAAAAAAAAAAATCACTTCATGGTGACATCAGTCATTTTCAGGTACAGATGAAAATACACACACACACAGAAAGATTGATGGTTGGTTTCTTGGGCTATTCCAGCTTTCAGATCAGTATTTCTTCACATGGATTTGTGGTATTCTGGCAGCTAATTCTTTGCAGGAGAAAATGGGAGGAGAGCATTTTTTTAAAAAAGGGAGGGATCACAATTATAATAACCCATGAAAGTAGGATTCTTTGGTATTTAACAAAGTGAGGAGTCTGAATGACCACACATTCAGAGTGATTCTCCACTGTGAAGTCTCTGATGCCTAATGAGGGCTGAACTACACCTGAAGGCTCTGCCACATTCATTACACTCACAGGGTTTCTCTCCAGTGTGAATCCTCTGATGTTGAGTAAGATGGGCACTTCTACTGAAGGCTTTCCCACACTCGTGACAATCAAATGGTTTCTCTCCAGTATGAATCTTCTGATGTTGCGTCAGTGATGAACTCTGGCTGAAGGCTTTCCCACAATCTTTACAGGTGTAAGGTTTCTCTCCAGTGTGGGTTTTTGTGTGTTTTGTGAGGGTTGAGCTCTGGCTGAAAGCTTTACCACATTCTCTACACTTGTAGGGTTTTTCTCCAGTATGAGTTCTCTGATGTCGAATAAGTGCTGATCGATCACTGAAGGCTTTCCCACAGTCATTACAGGTGTAAGGTTTCTCTCCAGTGTGAGTCCTCTGATGTTGATAGAGGTGTGAGCTTTGACTAAACACCTTGCCGCACTCACTGCATTCATAAGGTTTCTCTCCAGTGTGAATAAACTGATGGACAATGAGGGAAGAGTTGTGACTAAAAGCTTTCCCACATTCCCTGCATTCATAGGGCTTCTCTCCAGTATGAATAAACTGATGTTCAATACGGGATGAATTGTGACTGAAGGCTTTACCACATTCATTACATTCATAAGGTTTCTCACCAGTATGAATTCGCTGGTGTTGAATAAAGTGCGTTATCTGAATGAAAGCCTTCCCACACTCATTACATTCATGGGGCTTCTCTCCAGTATGGATTCTCTGGTGTTGGATAAGAGAGACGTTATGATTAAAGGCTTTTCCACATTCCTTGCATTCATATGGTTTCTCTCCAGTATGAATTCTCTGATGTACTGTAAGGGCTGAATAATTACCAAAAGTTTTTCTACATTCACTACATTCATAAGGTTTCTCTCCATGTTGGGTTCTCTGATGTTGAATAAATGGTGCATTCTGAATTAAGGCTCTTTCATGCACATTATATTCCTTCCCACCATGAACACTCTGATGATGTTTGGTAAGGTGTGAGTTCCAGGTATAGCCTTTCCTATCTTCACAAGACTTCTCTCCAATATTAGTTTTCTGACGTTCAGTGCGGTGTATACCATGACCAAAGGTCTTCCCATACTGATTATATTTCAAATTGTTTTCTTCACTATGAGCTATACAATGTTGAACATAAACTGAGCGATCACTGAATATTTTACTACGGACATTACATTGAAGAGTTTTCTCATTTGGGCTATCTTTCTGATGTCTTATTAATTTTGAGTTCTGTTTAAAGCTCCTTCCCTGAGCATGAGACGTATATGGTCTCTCTTCTTCAGGGTTTCTTGATTGTATAACAAAGTCTGACTTCAGACTAACATGTCTGCCAGATTCAGTATGTTTGGGGTTACTATCAGTTCTAGAAGTTCTTTTCTTGCAGATAACTGTTGCTTCTTTCCAGAGTCTGTCTTGACCATTCTCTTTGATCTCTGCATATCCCCAGGCTTCCTTCAAACTGGAAGCCCCTGCATCAGCCCCTGTGCTTCTCTCCATACTTATCCCCTGGCGGGATTCTTTTTCAGAAAATACCTCCTTTGGGTTTGACTTTCTGGTCTCCAAATCTGGAGGGGGAAAAGTAAAAAAGTTCCCTGTACTAGAAGAAGGAAATGACTAAAGCAGGATTGAGATAATAAAAGTATATAAATGCCATTAGTCACAAATATAAGTCAAGTAGTCAACAGATAATTTATTGAACACCTATTATGAGCTAGGTACTGTGTTACATGCTAGGATTCAATGACAAACGAAGCAGATATAGTACCAGCTTTTTTGAGATTTACAGTCTTTTGGGGAAGGTAAGTATTAATCAAATAATTTCAAGAATGATGAATGCTGTAAAATAATGTGTTAGGGAGATTTTCAATTGGGAAATGATTGGTACTGTACATAGGAATGATAGCTACCCCTAGCCGTTGAACCACTAGAATCTTCCCTGGCTTTTGATACCACCACCACCAGCAGTCCCCTGTGTCCCCTGTCTGGAGTTCACTCCAGCTAGGGTCATCCTTTAATGCCTACATCTTCCATTCCCACTGGCAGAGTTCCCCATTATGCCCGATTATGCCTGAGGTTGCTGTTTGGATTCAATAAGATCATTAACCAGATTTTCCTTTGCTACCCTGAATATTACCATTTGCCAGAGATTTCCTTCATCTTTCACTTTTTTCCCCTCTCTCTGGGCCTCCCAAAATACACACATACACACCCCCAAAAAAGATAAAGAGGGTCAAAGTTCAAGAGAATGCATAAATTTTAGGAGGATCAGGGGATTAGGCTTACTACTAGTACTAGTTCAGCTTTTTTTTTTTTTAAGATTTTATTTATTTATTTGACAGAGAGAGACACAGTGAGAGAGGGAACACAAGCAGGGGGAGTGGGAGAGGGAGCAGCAGGCTTCCCGCAAAGCAGGGAGCCCAATGTGCAGCTCAATCCCAGGACCCTGGGATCAAGACCTGAGCTGAAGGCGGACGCTTAACGACTGAGCCACTTAGGTGCCCCTAGTTCAGCTTTCTTATAGGTAAACTACACATGACATACATCTTAATTGTTGTAAAGTTGGGACTTTATAATTGAGGATCTTGTAAGTAGTCTTTCAGCCTTATGAAGGGTAAGACAAACAGCACATGTATTTTGCAAGCTGGACTATTTTCAAAGTAACCTCAGTATGTGGCTTTGACAACCTTACATAATGTAGAAAATGAAAGTTAAAAGAAGGCAACCTAAGTTAAGCAGGGGAGAGAAACGTAGCAGGGGAACTAATCCATTATCAGGTTAGCCAAAAAGAAGGAATAACCTGTTAAGTCCAATGCACACTCTTCAGGTCTTGACCTCTCTAGAATATGTTACTATGAGCACCTCCCCTCCTTGAAATGCTCTTTTCTGTTGGATTCTACAACAATAACCTGACCTGGTTTCCTTCTGCTCTGGCCACCCTTTCTTAGTATCCTTTCTGGATTCCCTTTCCTTCATTTATGTTGATAAAATTTGTATAATATACCTCTATTGCCATCACCCGTTATCAAAAATTATTACTATTTTATTATTTTGACAACATTTTCCCCATGTGTGTTTTTTTTTAAAGTACACAAGTGATATAGATATATACAGATATAGACAGCTAGCAGATACTTAAATGTGTACGTTCATTGGGCTTCTAAGTTCTCTTGCAACTCTTTTCATGCTCTATTGCTCAATTTTCATATTTCATCCACTCCCATGACTTCAATTACCATCTATTCTCAGATGACTCTCAAAGCTATACCACCAGTTATGATCTCTTTCCTTCACCAAGATCCATTTGACATCTCCTCCTTATATTCATCTACCTTCCAGACACCCCTACTTAGACCACAGTTTCTCAACTGCAGCAGTACTGACACTTTGTCAAGACGAGTCTTTGTGGGAGGGGTTGTCCTGTGCATGGTAGGATACTTAGCAGCATCTTTGGCCTTGACCCACTAGATGCCCATAGCATCCTCCCAGTCTTCAGACATGTCCCCTGGGGGCAAAATCACCCCTGTTTGAGAACCACCGGTTTAGATCTGCTATAGACTCTTCAAACAGAATAAAGAGAACTCCTCTTCCACCCTACCCCCCTAAACTTGCCATTTCTCCTGTGTTTTCTATCTCAGGGAAGAGAACTTCCATCTACCTACACAGCCAAGCCAGAAACGTGGAAATCATCTTTGTCTGTTTCTCCCTCACCTCCCACATATAGTCAGCAAATTCTATCAATTTTACAACCTTAAAATTGGATGTAAGATCACACTCCTTGAACTTACATTCAAATTCTTTCATTCTGTTCTTACTTTTTAGGTAGGAAAAAACTAGGTACAACGAAGACAAAGTAAGTGAAGGAGAGACTCCAGCTACTAGAGAGGAAAAGGGAATGACCTCATAAAATGCCAGAGTGAGGCACAACAGTGATCTCTGGATCAAGTGTCAGGGTTATAACTTTAAGGAGGAAGTACCTTCCTTAATTCTGGGAAGAAGTAGAGTTAGGCTAATGAGACTCTGATATGTCAAAATGAAGATGAGACTTAGAGGGGGCCTCAACATTTTCTACAGGCCTGGAGGATTTGGGGAAGAACCCCTAACTCATATTTCAAAAGATGTTGTCTGCCTTGTTCTTACTTACATGTGCAGCTGCGTCTTAGTACTTCTCTCTCCTGCATCCATGGGTTTCCTGCTTGTTCCAATTGGGAGATGATATCAGGTTTAGAAAATGGAAATCCTACTCAAGGGAAAGAAATAGAATGTGATTGTCAGTTTCCAAGACAAAGGGCCACCCCATTTTCAGTCCCACTCTTGTGTTTTCAAGAGCAGAAAACAAGTAACTAATTGTCAAAAGTAATTATACATTTTCTACCAAAGTAGGGTGAGAAACAGTTTAAGGATCTGCTCTGGATCCTGGAGGAAAATGTTAACCAAAGCCTTCTTTGTTTCTTTCTCTCTTTCTTTCTTTCAGAGGGCAAGAGGAGGAGCAGAGGAAGAGGGACAAGCAGAGTCCCCACTGAGCACAGGACCCCACACAGGGCTGGATCCCATGACCCTGAGATCATGACCTGAACCAAAATCAAGAATTGGATGCTTAACCGACTGAGCCACCCAAACACCCACCAAAGCCTCCTTTCTGATCGTCCCCTAATAGTAGCATGGGGATCTTTAGAAAGCAATGGCATCCCAAAACGCCTAACTGAGGTGAGGACCCAACCTTACCCAAGGAGACCAGGTTCCTATAGTTCTCAAGCATTACATCCTTGTACAAGTCTCTCTGAGCAGGGTCCAGTTCTTTCCATTCTTCCTCAGTGAAGTTCACAGCCACATCCTTGAAGGATAAGCCCTGAAGCACCTGCATGGGGTACGGAAATAATGGTTGAATGAGGCACAATTAGGGGAGATTCATGGAATGGAGAGGAAATGCATCCAACTATGTTCATAGTGCCAAAGGCATATTGACTCATAGGTTAAAGAGTCTTAAAATGTGTATACCCTCTTGACATACTGATTTTATATCTAGAACTCAACTGTAATAAAATGGAGATATAAGTAATGAGTTATCAACAGATTTTTATCTATTTATAATTTACAATAGCAAAGGAGTTCTAAATAATCTAAATGTTTGAGGAGAGTGGCAGAAGCTGCTAACTGCTCACTAAAGTACATTTCACCTCCTCATCTTTCTAGGTAGACAAACATTTCCCAAACTCCTTTGCAGTTAGATGTGGCCATGTGACTGCGTTCAAGCCAAGAGAATGCAAGCAGAAGTGACGTGCACTATTTCCAGGCCTGACTCCCATGCATTCCTCCAAACGGTTTTCCCCTTGTGGCTGGGACATGGAGATGACCCCAAAAGTGAGTTTGGGAGCCATGTGGTAGAGATATTAGAGCTTCAGATAGCTCAAGGCCCTGAATGGCCACCCTATCAACCTGCTGACCTAGTCATATGGTTACAAGAACAAGAAATAAACTTCTATTATACTGGGGCCATTATATATTTTGGGTCTATCAGTTACACCAGTTACAAGTTAGCCAAGCCTAATTAATTCAGAAACTAACACCTTGAAGTAGAAGATATCATAACAAACACCTAAAATATACAGGGGCATTGGCTTGACATTCAGGCATCAAGCTTCAAAGAAATGGGTAGTTAAGGCTGGAATGATGTAGACTCTTGATCTAAACTGGCAAAGTAATTAGTAACTGGGAAGGCAGACCAAAAGTTCACTGGTCCTGTAGCTCTGGGGGAATAAGTTGGAAAAAGCCAAAATGCTAGCTTGTGGAGGATGCTTCTGGATATATTTGGCAAAGAAAGAGTTGAGCTCAGGAAGGAATGTACCAATTTTCAAGCTAAAATAAAATGGAATAGAGAGTACAGAAACTTGGGGCTTCACATGGTTGGAAAAGCAAACTGTTTCTAGATCTCATACAACAGGAAGTCTAAAAAAGGCTTTGAACAACAAAGGCCCGCTGAAACTTCTCAGCTAAACAAAGTGACTTAGTCCTATAAAAAAAGATCAAGTTAAGGATATGGCATTCCCATCCACGCCTATTGTTTGGCAAACTTAAGGTTATCTTCATTAAGAAAGACATGGTTTAAAAAAAAAAAGAAAGAGACATGGTAAGTAAGAAACTGCGAAATATACCAAGCTTGAGACTTATATCCAGGAAAGAACTTTGGGTGTGATTATTAGTACATGGCAAACAGATGAGAAGCTTCCTAAATTTTTATAGGACAACATATCCAAGATTTCAATGTACTTTGTACTTTTTTCCTGTCTCAGAAGAAGCAGTACCTTTCCTCAATTCTAAGCCATTTATGTCACTGACTTCCCAAATATATCTTCTCAAAAATCTACTCATCCAGGGCACCTGGGTGGCTCAGTCGGTTAAGTGTCTGACTCTTGATCTTAGGGTCATGAGATTGAGCCCCCTGTTGGGCTCTGCGCTCAAGCACAGAGTGGGCTCAAGATTGTCTCTCCCTCTCCCTCTGCCCATCACCTTGCTCTCTCTCTAAAATAAGAAAATAAATACAATCTTTAAAAAAAAAAATCTACTCATCCTTCAGGGCCCACTTCAAATCTCACTGCTACTATTAGCCCAAATCTCCTTAAAGGGGCTTAAAGATGCTGGCTGTATGAATAAAACTTTCCCAAATCTCTCTCAGCCAGACACGCTCACTCTCCCCTGAAACCATACAACATTTTCCCTAAAACACTTTATTAAGCAGGCCGTCAGTAAATCTGCTGATTTTTGTCACACAGATTTGTGTACGGGTCTTTCTCCCCATGGAGAACATTCTAAGCAGATGGATACAAAAGATCTCACGTGCCTTTGCTGATCTACATCAAATGCCTCAAGTGGACGAAGGGAAGCCTCACTCTCTCCCAACAATGCTCTCGGTCCTCTGTCCTCTATTGCCAACTGATGGGAGAGACTGCCAAGCCCCATCTTTACTGCTACTTCTTCCACACAATAAAGAACCCCCAGCTGCCATGTTGTTGGTAGTCCACCCCACCCTCTTGATCCTATCTTTGAAAACCACTTTTGCTAATAGGGCTGACGAGCTTCATGCGATGAGAGAGAAATTTATTCACTTCAGGAATTAAGATGAGATTTTAGGGATGAGAGGAAAATCCCCAACTCACCTGGGATTTTGCTACCTGAAGAAGAGCAGCCATATTCTCCTCCTAAAGATACCCCTTTTGGAAAAGGGCAGACTCCCTAGATGGCAGAACTGGAAGGGAAGAATAATAAAGGAATCCAGTTTATTAATATGGTCTCAAACCTGTTATATTAGAAATAGCCACTTATGACAAAAAGTGCGTCTGACCTTGGCTACCATACGGTTGGAAGGATCCCACAGACACCTATGTAATGAGGCTTCCAAGATAACCTCAGGGATGACTCTCTGTATGATCATTAACTGTGTTCAGGATAAGCCTGAGCCTGTGCTCTGAGAATGAGGATCCCTGTGACAACAGCAACAAAAACCCATATAGTGTTAGGGTTGGCAGGAAGCTTCCAGACTCCTTTATTCACAAATGGAGAAACTTTCCAACTTCAAAGAACAAGAAAAAGGAGCCACAGAGGCAAAGGGCAACAGTGCCCAACCTGGAAGCACCAGCCACCAGATCATGAGTATTCTAGGCCCCTGCTAAGTTTGCAGCCATCCTAGGTTCATTCCACCACACACGTGATCCACTAACCCCTAGTCTGTCACCTCGTCCTCCCCTGCATCCCAAGTACCCAACATAGTATTTCTGGGGGCAGGAGGCCCAAAGTGTTGAGAATGAATTCATGATCCCCCTAACTCCTTTGACTCCATGCCCATCGAGCAACGTTCTGCTCACAATTTCCCTTCCCACTTTGATTTTTTGCCTACTGGGAGAAAACCGATAATATTAACTTTGTGCACTTCTTTAAGCTTATCTTTGGGTGGCAGGGCTATATGCCATTTATCTTATTCTATATATAACTGCCTTCCTACTATTCTAGTTTATTATTTCTTTAACTCTCACTCTCCCCCATTACCAAAAAGCAATACTTAAAGCCCCTTGTCAGGGGTGCCTGAGTGGCTCATTCAGTTAAGCGTCGTCGGACTCTTGATTTAGGCTCAGCTCATGATCTCAGAGTCGTGGGTCTAGGACCCACATCGGGCTCCCTGCTCAGCGGGGAGTCTGCTGGAGATTCTCTCTCTCCCTTTCCCTCTCTCCCTGACCCTCCCTGCACACTCACGCACTCTCTAATAAATAAATCTTTTTATTAAAAAAATTCTATAGGATTTTCTTTCTATCCCTTGTTTTATGAAAACAAAAGGCATCATCAATGTATCTGGTCAAACCCCAAGCCCCTACTTCCCCACCGGATGCCTGTCCGCTCCTTGTACTGAACTCTGACAATCAGTGAAGGATGGGTAGAGATGGGAACTTTTAAGTTTCAGGACCCTGAGAAATCAGAGGGGCTAAGGGCAGGACGTCCCGGAAAACCAAGCAGACTGAAGCTACACCGTGGAAGCCCCTTCTCATCTGGGCCATCCTTTTGTATCTCCTTAAGAAAGAATACTTCTTAAAGGAGGTTGAAAGGTGGGCACCTGGGTGGCTGTCGTTAAGCGTCTGCCTTCGGCTCAGGTCATGATCCCAGGATCCTGGGATCGAGCCCCGCATCAGGCTCCCTGCTCCGTGGGAAGCCTGCTTCTCCCTCTCCCACTCCCCCTGCTTGTGTTCCCTCTCTTGCTGTGTCTCTCTCTCTCTGTGTCAGATAAATAAAATCTTTTTTAAAAAAAGAGAGAGAGATTGAAAGGAAGTCAGGAGCAGTTCTCAATCCTTCCAGAATTGGGCAGTGGACCCTGCAGATGCAGGCCCCAGCTCTGCACTTGACCTCTTCCATGTGCTAGAGTGCCAGATCAAATCCTCTGCTTCTCCATGTCCATTTCCTTTTATCTATCCAAGGAGTCTGACTTGCCCCCTCTCATTCTTTGGGGAGGCATCCAGTATAATAGAGAATGGAGAGTGAGATGTCTTACTTTTTAGAGCTTCATGTAAAAAGGGAATTATTTCAGTAAAGTTACTACTACTTATGGAGCACTCACCATGTACCAGATGCTTTCCATAAATCACTTGTTACAAATGAGGAAATTGATGACTTGCCCAAGGTCTCCGAGCTGCCCCCACACATTTTGCAAGGCTGCTGTAAAGAAAAACTAAAACAAGATTACTGTGTGCACACTGTAGGTGACCAGCTAACAGGAGAAGCTTCTCTTACTTGTGTTTCTTACCTCTGTTCTGGAGTTTGTGGCTCTGATCCTCCATGACCACAGTCTTTGCACCATTTGGGTAAAGCAACTTCACCCAAATCCTCCATGTCTCTTCCTGGGGATTACCAGCATTCTCCCAGAAACTCTAAGAAGAGATTCTGGATTGAATTATTCTTTTTCATTGTATTTCGTCTTTCATTCTCTGAGACCCCACTCATAACAGTGATGGGGGTGGGGTGGGTCTGAAGCAGTATATTTTGAGCTAAGGCTAAAGTGAAGAAGTTCAGCAGTCACTCAGGCTTCAGGAAGCCCTATTCACAGGGAAGTCTCAGTATAACCTTTCCCCCAGGGCTCCGCAGAGACAGACACCCAGGAACATAGATAATCACAGACAACTGGTAAAGATGTTGTTACCAACATGCCTGAAGGATACACAAGTGCAGGCCATGGTGGCAAGTGCCCCGCTAGGAGTGAAGGCACCTGGGTTCTCATTTCTATGTACCAGATGGCTAAGTGACCCAAAACAAGTAATTTTTCCTCCCTGGGTTTCAGTTGCTTTTTATGTACAGATGGGGAGGTGGATACCTACTATTCATAATGGCTACCACTGATGGAGCCCTTACTTAGTGCCTGGCACTGTGTCAACTGTTTCATATCAAATTTCCACTGAATCCTCACAATCACCACGTAAGGTAGGGACAATAAACTTCACTTGACAGGTAAGGAACAGGAGAGGCAAAGTTCAGTAACTTGCCTACGGTCACATCACTGAGCAATAACCGCTTTCTCGCGATGTAGACAAATGGATCTCTTACATCCACGCCCTCCCGCGTCAACATCGTCTGAGTCCTAGACAATGGATCCACCACGCTGTGGGCTGCAAGGGCACAAGGGCAGACGCGCGTTGGTCTCTGACCTGGGAGCATGGACAGCCTTGGGCCCTACCTGCCTCACCTTCCAGCCAAGCGCTTCAGGCTGTGCGGGCCCTCAGCCCGTGTCCGAGCAAAGGACCTAGACGTGTCTCAGGCTTAAACACACGTACACACCACCATCACGTACACGCAAAACCCAGAACAGAGAGGCAGGGTCAAGGTGGCCAAACCCTGACAGCTCCCCAGCTCCAGCAGGAGGGATTACGGTCAGCGGGCCCAGGGAGATCCCCAGTGGGACGCGCGACCAGACCCCCAAGCCTGACAATCCCCTGCTGGACACACACCCCTGTCCAACGTCTGCTCCTCCCGGGTTCAGACACCGAGCTGGTCACTGTAGGTAGGACCACAAGAAAAGACTAGCCGCGAGCCGAGCGCGTCCAGACAAAGGAGCCGGAAGCGGAAGTGCGCGCCGAGGCTCCTGGGAAATGTAGTCGACCCTGCCCGCCGCCGGGGCTCGGAAAAGCCCCCCGCGGGGCTGAGTTGAAACGCGACGCTGACCTCCCAGACTCCCGCTTGTTCTGCCCTCAGAGGCAAGCCCTCGCGTGGCCCAAAAAGGAGAGGTTAACGTTAGCAGCCCAGCCAAAGTGCACAGGAACCTTTGGAGGCGTTTACTAAACCATCGAGGACTGTCTAGAGTGTTTGGGGGAGGGTGGGGTTGGGGCCTGGAGAGCAAAGGTCTCCTTCCATGAGCTAGTCCCTCTGGTCACTCTTCATAGAATAAGCGGAGCTGCAGCACTTCTTCAGAAAGCCCAACACGACAGTGCCACGCTTGAGGTTCTGCATCTTTCCAGAAATGCTGGCGGATGCCCTGTGCTCGCACATTCTGGGGCAAACCTTCAGTGGTTCCCACGCTCATGCACCCTCAGCCCAGAGCCCGGGTCCTTTGACGGCCTTTTGGGTTCCTGTCACCAAAGTGTAATATTCTGAGACGCGGAGAGGTGGGGCCCTCTCCGGGCGAGGAACACATCTGCTGTATCACTGTTCTTAGCACCTTGATGTTTACATGTCTCAGTCCAAAAGAGTGCCGCATTGTTCCTATTATTTCCTGTTTGCTAGCCATTTCCATACGCATGACAGTCCTCCAGATCCCATAGGGACAGTCCTCCAGATCCCGTAGAACCAGATACCTATCCAGGTTCAGTTAATTGAGCCTTTTGGGGGTACATTCTACAGCCAACTCTCCATGATGGGCTCCTCCGAATGTACTTCTACTAGGTTCTACTGCGACAAGACCGAAGACAGTTGAGTTGTTGGTGTCTTCTTTATCACTTCCAGAAGCAGAAGGTGTTGAGAGGGTGCATGCTCCCAGCTTCTAGGACAAACCCCCAGGCTCACCACCACCTCTACCCCACCCCTGAGGAGGAGAACCTCTATATAAATCCAGCCTATCCAATCTTCATACCTGTGCCCTGGATCCTGTCTTTCTAAGCACTTTTCTACCCGGAATGCACTGGGCATCACAGAAAGGCTGCTGAAAAGAAAGCAAACCCCTCCATGAGATCCTTATGCCAGGATTTCAGAAGGAACGCTGAGGTCTCTACAGTTTCAGTAGGGAAATCCCACCAAACGCCCTACCAGCTGGACTCCTTCTTCTCCACACTACCCATCCCCCAAATCCCATAGCCCCCAGTAGTCTGATGGTTTCTTTTAAATGTGTAAGGTGATAGATACAACAGGAATGGCAAATTGCTGATAGTTATTGACATTGGGTGATGGATAAATGAGCGTTCATTATGGTATAACCTCAACTTTTGTGTGTTTCAAATTGCCATAAAGTAAATTTTAACAATGCAAATTAAGTTTAAAAATAAAGCAGATTAGATCATCTGTCAGCTATGCTCAGCATTTTTGGTTGGCTTCCCACTGTAGAATAAAATCTGAAGTTTATACTATTAAGGGTTCTTTTTTTTTAAGATTTTATTTATTTATTTGACAGACACAGAGAGAGAGCCCAAGTAGGCAGAACAGCAGGCAGAGGGAGAAGGAGAAGCAGGCTCCCTGGTGAGCAGAAAGCCCGATGCAGGACTGGCTCCCAGGACCCTGGGATCATGACTTGAGCTGAAGGCAGCCACTTAACCGACTGAGCCACCCAGGTGCCCCATACTATTAAGGTTTCTTGTAATTAGTTTAGTGCCACACAGCATTTTTAGAGAGTGAAATAGAATAGAAAAGAAGAAAAAAACACTAGAGTTTATTACATGTAATAATAATATATACTGTTTTGGGGCGCCTGGGTGGCTCAGTCATTAAGCGTCTGCCTTTGGTTCAGGTCATGATCCCAGGATCCTGGGATCGAGCCCCACATCAGGCTCCCTGCTCCGCGAGAAGCCTGTTTCTCCCTCTCCCACTCCCCCTGTTTGTGTTCCCTCTCTTGCTGTGTCTCTCTCTGTCAAATAAATAAATAAAATCTTTTAAAAAAATAAATAATATGCCCTGTTTCAATGCACTTTTCTTTTCTTTTTTTTAAGGATTGTCTCTCTCTGTCAAATAAATAAATAAAATGTTTTTTAAAAAAATAAATAATATGTCCTGTTTCAATGCACTTTTCTTTTTTTTTTAAAGATTTTATTTATTTATTTGACAGAGAGAGATACAATGAGAGAGGGAACACAAACAGGGGGAGTGGGAGAGGGAGAAGCAGGCTTCCCGCGGAGCAGGGAGCCCGATGTGGGGCTCGATCCCAGGACTCCGGGATCATGACCTGAGCCGAAGGCAGACGCTTAACAACTGAGCCACCCAGGCACCCCTCAATGCACTTTTCTTTCTGTTCTGTGTTTGTGCATACTTGGTTATCATGAAATGTGTGTGCTTGTGTGTTTTCTGTGAGTCAGATGCTCTGACCCCACAGAAATCAGTGATCTGACCCAGTCTCCAACCTCGTATCTCTCTCCCTTATCCCTTACCACGACTTTACCCTCCACCGCCATCCTCAATCCACTCCAGCCTCCTGGGTATTCATCATGCCAAACTCTATCCCCAGACACCCACATACCTCTCACTCACTCACATTTTTCAAATCCTGTTTGAATGTCATCTTTAACACCAAATCTTCCCTCAACACCATATACAGAATAGGGGAGCCCAATAATGCCATTCACTATCCCCCTTATTCACCTTCATAATTTCTTAATGATACTTATCTCTACTTGACATATATTTATGTTTATCTGTTTACTATTTTCTTTCTCTGCTCCAAATATAAGCTCCTGTTTTGACCAACGTTGTATCTGAAGTAAACACTTAATAAATGCTTGTATTGTCTTGCGCATTTTTTATTAGATTAACTCCTAGGTACTTTTGTTGACCTTGTGACTGATATCTTACAACATTTACCCTTCCACCACATGAGGACACAGCAAGAAGTCCGCATTCTGCAACCTGGAAGAGGGTTGTCACCAGAATTTGACCATGCTGGCACCCTGACCATGGACTTCCAGCCTCCAGAACTGTGAGAAATTAATTTCTATTGTCCATAAGCAACCCATCATATCCTGTTATAGCAGTCCAAACAGGCTAAGGCGTGTTTCTATTTATTCTTAGGATTTGAGAATTGGCATTCTATCAACCATTTTAAAACAATTATATTTGTACTTCACTGAACTTGAAATATAGTCATGGCACTAATATCACTAAGTAAATACAATATATTTTAATATAGCAACACAAAAAAATGATTACATAAATTATAGAGCCCTTGGTAGCAACTTTTAGTATTTTGCCAAAGGGAAATATTGTATTTCATTGCAGATTATTTTTTTGGTTCTACAGATCACATGTGCATACCCATCCCAGGAGAAAAAAACAATCAGTATTGCAACTAGTATAGCATGGAATTGTTTCAATTTTCACTGGTAGTTTATAGCAGAAAATCATTTTTTTTAATTAAGGTTTTATTTATTCATTTGCGAGAGAGACAGAGAGAGAACAAGCAGGGGGAGAGGCAGAGGCAGAGGGAGAAGCAGACTCCCTGCTGAGCAAGGAGCCCGATGCGGGACTGACCTGAGCCAAAGGCAGACGCTTAACCATCTGAGCCACCCAGGCGCCCACAGAAAATCGTTTTATTGTGAACAGCATATAGAATCTTGAGTAAGACCATCTTCGTTGGGTCCCTGAGTGGCTCGGTCGTTAGGTCTCCGCCTTCAGCTCAGGTCGTGATCCCAGGATTCTGGGATCAAGTCCCATACTGGGCTCCCTGCTTGGCCGGGAGTCTGCTTCTCCCTCTGCCCCTCCCCACTTCTTGTGCTCTCTCTCACAAAAATGGAGAGATAATTTTTTTTTTTAAAAAGAAAGACCATCTTTATCATCTTGAGCTCTATTTTACAAAAGGAATCTACCTAGAAGAAATACAGTGAAGCATAATAGCTTATGGTTTACTTATTTACTGAATAGGAAAAGAAGAAATTAATACTGAGTGGCTGCCTTCCATGTGCTCAGCACACCCGCTGGTTGCTCTATATACATTATCTTATTTACTCTAAGAATGTTCCTATTTTATTTTTATTTTTTTAAGTTTCATTTATTTACATAATCTCTACACCCAACATGGGGCTCGAACTCATGACCCCGAGATCAAAAGTCCTGTGCTCTTCCGACCAAGCCAGGCAGGTGACCCAGAATGTTCATTCCTACCTTAAAGATAGTAATCATCATCTCCTTTAAAGACAAAGAAATGAAGGCTCAGGGAGTTACAGTAAATAGCCCAAAGTCACACCAGCAGAAAATGACATTCAAGTCAAGAGCTAGGTATCATTTAATTAACAAATCCTGTGATATGTTCACTATATTCTGCCTAATTGAGAAGAGAGTATCATTTGCTGATGGAGATATAATTATATATCAAACTACTTGGTCTGGTTGAGCTACAACTCAAGTAGAATCCCCTTCAGCTGCCTCCCAGAGATTATTTTCAGGAATGAGAGGCGCTACTGAGAGTGATTAAGAGCAAGGGTTGTAGAATCTGAAAGCTTGCATTTCAATGTGGGCTCTATCATTAATTAATCTTTCTGTGTCTTGGTTTTCTCATCTGTAAGATGGAGATAATAGTATCCAACTTAGCAGTTTGTTATTAAGAATGAATGCAATAACATAGAGCTCTTAGAATGATTCCTGGCATATAGGAAATGTTCAATAAATATTAGCTAATTGATTTGTGTAGGAAATTTTATTTTATAACAGCAGAGGGAAGGAAAAGGCTTTGGGGAGAGGGGAACCTGAATAAAATATAGTGGGATAGAATGGTCCCTGGGATTTAATGATTAGATGGTGAAGGCCAGCAGTCAGAAAAGCTGTTTTGTTGAGAGACTTTATGGGAAATCAGTAGGAGAACCCCTCTCCATCTAGTTTACAGAGGCAAAGATAAAGCCATCCTCTTTATGAACCTAGAACCTTCTACCCCTATGAAGATTGGCAGCTTGAGAGTACCAAGAGGTAACATAGTTTTCTTTGGTACTGGCAATAATGAGGCTCCTTCAATATTTGAGCAGCCCATGAATGTTTTCCAGGGGAGCCAGAGCAGGAACAGAAGAACAAGGTGGCCCCCAAAGTCATCAGCAAATAACTAAATAAAATACATATGGGTTCATCTAATATGAACTCATTTAATCCTCACCTATATAGCTCATTTCATTTTCATAACCACCAACGAAGTAGGTATTATTTATTGTCCTCACTCTACTAAAAGAGAACTGAGATATAGAGACATTAAGGAATGTGCCTCAGGTCATATAATATGCAGCAGAGCCAAGATTTTAAATTTAAAACCTGGAAGTCTGGCTCTAGGGTCTGTGATCTTAACTTCTATGAATATAAGTAATTGCCATTCAAATTTTGTCTCTTACAACATCCTAACCAGCCCCTCCACTCTTCCCCTTCCCTCTTCCTATACTGGACAGTACTGTATTGCCTCTGCTACTATGTTCAACATCAACAGTGATAACATTCTTATCTCATTCCCAATCTGCAAAGGAATACTCCTAATCACCTCTATTAAACTCACATTTGCTCTAGGCTTTTGGAATATAGATTTATAAAAGTTAAGAAAGCTTATCTGAGTTTTTAACCTAACCATTAATAGATATTGAACTTTACCAAATATTTGTTTCTATTGATTTAATCATTTTACTTTTATCCTTTAGAGTCCATTAATGTAGCAAATTTCATAGCTAGATTTTCTGATTTTTTTTAAAGATTTTATTTATTTATTTGAGAGAGAGAATGAGAGAGAGAGAGAGAGAGAGAGAGAGCATGAGAGGGAGGAGGGTCAGAGGGAGAAGCAGACTCTCCGCTAAGCAGGGAGCCCAATGTGGAACTCAATCCCGGGACTCCTGGATCATGACCTGAGCCGAAGGCAGTTGCCTAACCAACTGAGCCACCCAGGCGCCCTAGATTTTCTGATGTTAAAGTCTATATGATCATGGTATCAGTTAAATTCAGTTACCTAATATTCTATTTAGGATTTTTGCACCTATATCTAAAGGTGGAATTAGTTTATAATTTTCTTATTTCATATAGTGTCCTTATCAATTTTAAGAACCAAGGTTAAACTGAGTTACTAAACCAAATGTGGCAGCTTTATCTCTTTTCATTTTCCTGTTTTGTTGTTTTTTTTTTTTAAGATTTTATTTATTTGAGAGAGAGCAAGCACAAGCAGGTGGAGGGGCAGAGGGAGAGGGAGAAACAGACTCATTGCTGACACAAGGCTCAATCCCAGGACCCTGGGATCATGACCTGAGCTGAAGGCAGAGGCTTAACCAACTGAGCCACCCAGGCGCCCCTATTTTCCTGTTTTTAGAACATCTTATATAAGATAGAGATTTATTCCTTAAAAGTTTGGTAGAATTTGGAGTGTGGTCTCTTATTTCAATTTCTTTTATGGTAATTGATCTGTTAAATTTTCCAATTTAATTTTGTACTGATTTTTTTCATTGTATATTTTCATAAATTTATCTACTTTATGTTTCTGTTTTCAAATGTATTATTTAATAATCTGTTGTGTCTCCATTTTTTTCTGCTTATTTCATCTGTCTGCTTTCTTTTTTAGATTCATTACTGTCACTGCAGGTTTGTATAACTTCTTAATCTATTCATTGGTTCACTGGTTCACAGCTTTAGGTTTTATCTTCTCCATTGGTTTTGGGGTATGCTACTTCATTGACTTTAATCCTTTATTATTTCTATATTTCTTATTTCTTTTGCTTAATCTGTCCTTCTTTTTAGCTCTTTGAATAGGCTCCTTAGCCCACTTGTTTCCAATTTTTCTAAAATGTGTTTAAAATTGTGTGTATCCCCTTGAGTACTCTTCTGGTTGTGTCCCATAAATTTTGAATGAATTTTTTCATTGTATTCCCTTATTTTTTCACTATTTCCTCTTTAACCCCAAATGTATTTAGTACTATATTTCATTTTGGTTTTACTATTCAGAAAGAGAATTTTTAGCTCTCTTTTCATTTTTTATTTCTGTTTTATCACATATGCTCAAAAAAGATAGATCTGTGCTATTCAATATGGTAGCCAATAGCCGTATGTGGATAGAGAACTTGAAATGTGCCTAATATGAATTGAGATGTGCTCTCAGTGTACAATACACACGGATTTTGACAACTCAGCACAAAAACGTAAAGTGTCTTATAAGTAAGTTTGATATAGATTAAAAGTTAAATATACTAGATATATTGGGTTAAATAAATATATTTATTCAATACATTTCACCTCTTTAAAAAATTTTTTTTAAATATGGCTACTTGAGCATTTTGTTTTATTTTTTAAATTTATTTATTTGACAGAGAGAAAGCACAAGCAGGGGGGAGCATCAGGCTGAAGGTGAAGCAGGCTCCCCACTGAGCAGGAAGTCCAATGCAGGGTTTGATCCCAGGACCCTGAGATCATGACGTGAGCCAAAGGCAGATGCTTAACCAACTGAGCCACACAGGTGCCCAGGATACTAGAATGTTTTAAATTACATATGTGGCTTACATCATGTTTCAATGATCTATAATATATATAGTGACATAAATATCATGTGTGATATTTAAACTCATCGAGGCATCTTCTGTATTTGAGCCTATAGTCAATTTTTCTGAATAAGGCCTGTATTCTAGAAAAGAATGCATATCTGTTGCATGCCAAGTTGCATGTAAATCTATTTTTTTGAGCTTCTTAATCCTATTATTAAAACTTCTATAGCTCTCCTTCCTTTTATCTGCTTGTTGTATCAGTTTTTCAGGGATTACATAAAACTTTCCTACTACAATTATTGATCTGTCAGTCATTCTATCTACTGGATCTCTGATTTCTTTTATAAGTATACAATGGGTCTAGATGAGATGATATGTAGACTTATTTCTCCCTGATCCTGCCTGCTGAGTTCATTATAAATGCTAGAAATAACAAACAAGAACTTTGACAGGTGGAAAGAGGAAGGTGGGCTGGGTAGAGAGACAGACCTCAGGACTGGAGCAACAGAATGGTGGCAGGGCAACGCACGACCCAAACCTAGCTTGAGAAGGTGGCCCAGGAAGGCTCATTCCTCCCCCAGAATGAATAGAGGCCCTACCTATAATAACAGGGGAGCCTGGGAACACTGGAAGAGGGACATATTGGAAGCCCCACTGATAATAAGAAGCCAGGGAAAGTATTCTTCTTCTCTACCAGCCTGACTCTCCTCCCCTATCCAGAACACCAGGTGGTTGGGCAGCACCTGCAAGTGGGGGGGATCTGCCACAGTTGCCTAGCCAGGAAGCCTCTTTGTCCCTTAAACCTGAAACCCACCTACCCAACCTAGAACTAAGGTAGGAGGGAAGTGTCACTAATGAGAAATGGCACTGACAAAGGGGAACCCACCACTACAATTATCCTGATTGAGAAGCTTCTTTGTCCCCCCAAGCCCAAGATCCCTCTCACGCACAGAGAGAAACCAGACTCTAGATGGCACACTCTGGGGGATCTGACCACAACAATCAGTTGACCCAGGAAGGACTCTCTGTCCCAGCCAGACCCGGGAATCCCCACCACCCCACCGCAGCACACATCCACACCTACATGTTGAGTTGTACTGGCATGTGAATGCCACCACATAGAGAGGGCCCAACCCAGGAAGCACTCTTCTTCCCCATCTTAGCCCAGCCTGGGGACGTTCTTTCCACCCACTCAAGCAGCACCAGCAGGGACCAGTGGGAGCCCCAGCAGTGCCAGATAAACCAACCAGACCAAAATCGTACCACAAAGGCTCTGAAAATTAAATTCTCACTGAGATCACAGCCCACAAAAGTAGGCCAAGACCTATATGCTAAACCTAAACAGGGTGACAGCAGTCTAAAACAGAAGATTTAAATAGGACCCAGAGTCTTCTAACATAACAGGCAAAATATCCAGGAATCAATCCAAAATTACCTGTCATACTAAGAACCAGGAAAATCACAACCTGAAGGAGAAAAAGCAGTTGACAGTGCCAACACCAAGAAGAATCAGGTGTTTGAATCATCTGACAAGGATTTAAAGCAGCCATCATTTGAAAAAATATTTTAGAAAGAATTTACAAATTCTCTCAAAACAAATTAAAAAATGGAAAATCTTAGCAAAGAAAAGAAGTTATAAGGAAATAAATAAACATTATAAAACTAAAAAATATAAATACTGAAATAAAAAACCCATTGGATAGGCTCCATAGTAAAAGAGTGGTGATGACAGATAATAGGATCAGTGAACATGAGTACAGATCAATAGAATTTACTCAGTCTGAAAAACAGAGAAAAACAGACTGAAAAAAAAATTAACAGAGCCTCAGGAACCTGTTGGGACAATGACAAAAGAGCAATCTTAACATCAGAGTCCCAAAGGAGAAGAAAAAGAGAGTGGAGCTTAAAGAGTAGTCAAAGAAATAATGGCAGACAAGTTCCAAGACTTGGTGAAAGACATAAATTTATAGATTTGAGAAGCTGAACAAATCCCAAATAAATCAACATAAAGAAATCCCTAACAAGACACAGCATAATTAAAATTCTACAAACTGAAGGCAAAGGAAAAATCTTGAAAGCAGTGGAGAAATATCACATTGCCTACAGGGGCACACCAATTTGAATGACAGCAGGTTTCTCATTTGAAACCATGAAAGCCAGAAGAAAGTGGTACATTTTCACGTGCCGTCAATTTGAAGGGAAAGAATTGCCAACCATGAATTGAATATCCAAAGAAATGAAGAGGTAATCCAGACATTCTCAGATGAATGGTAAATAAAAGAATTTGTCACTTAGCAGACCTACCCTTAAAGAATGGCTAAGAGAAATTCTAACAACAAAAAAATGATATAGCAAGGACTCGGAGCATCATGAGAGAAAGAACAATGGAAAAAGCAGAAATATAGGCAAATACAATAGATTATACTTCTCCTCATGGGTTTTACAAACATATAGATCCCTCTTTTGTCCATTATGATGGTTTTATCTTGAATCTAATTCTATTTTTTTTAAAGATTTTATTTATTTATTTGACAGAGACAGACACAGCAAGAGAGGGAACACAAGCAGGGGGAGTGGGAGAGGGAGAAGCAGGCCTCCTGCTGAGCAGGGAACCCGATGCGGGGCTTGATCCCAGGACCCTGAGATCATGACCCAAGCCGAAGGCAGTCACTTAACCGACTGAGCCACCCAGGCGCCCCTTGAATCTAATTCTATTAAAAACATTTTATCTGGGTATTCTTTTAGTTCATATTTGCCTGGAACATCCTTTGCCATCACTTTGTTTTTAATTTTTCTGTGTTGCTTAGTTTCCAAGGTATATTTTGTAAAGAACATATTGCTGCATCTTGGGATTTGTGTTAGTTTTTTGTTTTTGTTTTTGTTTTTTTTTTAAGTATTCATTTGAGAGACAGAGCATGAGCAGGGGCAGGGTAGGGCAAAGAGAGAGAGAGAAGTAGGCTCTCCGCTGAGCAGGAAGCCCAGTGCAAGGCTCAATCCCAGGACCCTGGGATCATGACCTGAGCCGAAGGCAGACACTTAACTGACTGAGCCACCCAGGTGCCTCAGTTTTTTGTTTTGTTTTTAATTCAAACAGCTATTCTCTGCCTTTTGATGGATGGGTTTGACTCATTTACATTTTTTGTAATAAATCAGGTAACAGGTCTTATTCTGTGTTTTCCCTTGACCATACTTTATTGTTGTTTCTTGTTTTCTCTTGTGTGGGTTTCCATTAAATAATCAGTTCTTGGGGCGCCTGGGTGGCTCAGTCGGTTAAGCATCTGCCTTCGGCTCATGATACCAGGGTCCCGGGATCCCTGCTTAGTGGGGAGTCTGCTTCTCCCTGCCTCACTGCCCCTCCCCCTGCTTGTTCTCTCTCTCAAAAATAACCTATTTTTTAAAATAAAATAAAAAAAATAATTATCAGTTCTTTTGTTCTGGTTTGAATGTTATACATCTACTTTTACCCTCATGGTACTTGTACCTAACTTATTAAAACTCACACCTATGTTTCTTTCCCCCAACCCATCTATTTATCAAGCTCGTGAATATGTATATCCTCCCTCTACTCAAGACAAGTAACTTAGTTACCTCATTTGTGCATTTCTACTTCCCAACCTCATCCTCAATGGTATTAAAATTTTAGTGGAATTGTTATGTACATGTAGTTGGTGTCACCTTGTTTCACCACTATCTCTGTTCCTTGAAGATGATAATAAATCCTTTACTAAATTATTTCTGCCCTTACTTTCTTTATATCCTAAAGCATCTCCCTGAATTCTTTTCCTTCTTGCTGATGTACATCCTCCAAGAAAATTTCCAAGGTCTTGTATGCATAAGAGTATCCTTATTTTGACTCATTTACATGATACTTATTTAAAATATAAAATTCTAGATTCAAGGTCTATCTTTTACAATTTGAAAATATCATTACACTTTCTTCTGTAGTCAGTACTACTAGTGAACAATTAGATTTATTTATTCAATTATTACTTATTAGAGGGCCATAAAATGCCAGGCACTGTTTTTGACACTGGAGATTTGGCATTGAACTCTGTTTTATAGGTGATCTGTTTTGTCTCTGGGAGTTTTTAGAATTTCTTGCTATTTATTGTGTAAGAGGTCATGAAGAGTGACTGCCAGTTAACCTGTAAGCTAGACCCAAGCAATGGGAGGCTCCTCACCCCCTCCCCTGCCCTTGGAAATGTATGTTCTGCCCAGCATTTCCACAGTAGGAGTCATTTTGGGGTTGCAGCCTTGAGAGAGTGATGTGTTATTGAGACCGTGTGGACTGAATATGTGACTGAACCCAGTTAAAGCCTCTATAGAAACTTTAAAGATTCTGGTGGGTGGGTGCAGAGATCAACTTGTCTCTTGAACAGCTGCTCAAGAGAACCTGGTATATAAATTCCCTTGCTTGTTAAAATTGCTGCCTACCAGCCTGGAGTAGTCTGCCTCTTTCTTTAGTCTCTCTTTGCCATATATGGGGACCAGTTTCAAATTCCACCTAGGTTGCAAATCAGTATTTATATTGTTAGATTTTATTATAATATGTGGTGTCTTTTCATATTTTTCCTGTTTGACTTTCTAGGACCACTTTTGATTTAAGTTCCTTAACTTCCATTTCTCCATAATCCTTGGTTATTATTTCTTAAAGTATTTTATCTGTTTATTCTTTTTTCTTTCTAGGACTCTCATTATATAAATAACTAGTCAGTCTCCATGTTGCTTAACATTTCTTTCACAATTTTCAGCTTTTTATCCCTTTCTGATAATCTTATGAAGAGTAGAACCCAGCTTTAAAATTCACTCTGGCTTTACATATGCTGCTATTCAATAAAATATTGAATATTTTCTTTCAACCATTATTTTTAACACATGGTTTTGTTTTTATGATAAGTTCTTGCTAAATATTTCTTATCTCCTCCTTTATCTTTTAGGATAGCTTTTTAAAAATACCTATATTTTATCCTAAATGGTCTACTAATTCTGCTTTATCTTCTATAAATTTTTCAGTTTATTTTCTTTTTATAGCAAGAGAGTTCTTCTGGTATTTTTTTTTTCCCCTGTAAACTCACACTCTCCAAGCCCAGGTTATAAGCTGGTAACACAGGAAGGGCCCAAGCTGTAGATCATATGTTTGTATGTAGAGAGGGCAAGGAGTACTTAGGGGGATTTGAGTTATTTTAAAAGCAGAGAATCTATGGCATTTACCACTCTCTTCCTACCAGATGATCTTATCCCTCAGAGAACCTCTCTATCTCTCTCTTTTTTTTTTTTAACAGTAATTGCCTGGCTCAGTGTGTGTTTGTCAGGGTAGAAGAAAGCTCAATAAAACCTAGCCCAGCTCTACGGCTACCCTGTGCAATGGTGAAAGGAGTGGGCAAAGACTTACCCAGGGCAATGTGGGAGTAGATGGAAAGGAGCACAACAAAACACCAAAAAGCACCCCCACTCCCTATAGCATCTCCCTGCAGTCTCCTTGTAGCATCTGTCTTCCATTGCTGCTGTCATGACCTCCCTACCTACACCAACACACACACACACACACACATTCCTAGGACCAACTGTAGCCATCTATCTTCCAGAGGGATTCCAATCAATTTTTCAATAGTTTTTCAATCTAACAACTTCCCTCCTTCCAAAGGATATTCGGGTTGGTTTGGGGAAAAGAGCTAGCCATTTATGTTAGGATACTACATTAGTAAACTTTTCTTTCTTTCTTTTTTTTTTAAAGACATGTTTGGTGTTTTTTTTTTTAAGATTTTATTTATTTATTTGAGAGAGAGAGACACAGCAAGAGAGAGAACACAAGAAAGGGGAGGGGGAGAAGGAAAGGCAGGCTTCCCGCTGAGCAGGGAGCCTGATGTGGGGCTTGATCCCAGGACCCTGGGATCATGACCTGAACTGAAGTAAACTTTTCTTTGCATAGCAATATTACTATATACTTAGTGCCTCAAAACAGCATACATTTATTATCACCCAGTATCTGCGGGTGAGGTCTGAGCACAGCTTAACTGGGTCCTCTGCAGCCAGCTATTAAGGTGTCAGCCAGGACTGGGTTCTCATGTGAAGACTCTACTAGCAATGATCCACTTCCAAGCACCAGGGGGTTGCTGACAGGGTTTAGGTTCTTGCTGGCTGTTGGTTGAAGTCCACCCATAGTGGACTTGTCATGTGAGTCCCCCCAACATCAACCCTGGCTTCATCAAAGCCAGCAAGGAGTCTCCAACCAAGAAGCATTAGACATGTCACCTTTGTTGTGTTCAATTGTTTAACAGTGAGTCACAGGTCCTATTCATACTCAAGAAGAGGGGATTACACAAGGATGGGAGCCACATCAGATTATGGGAGCCAGAGAAGGGGTGCCTTCTCGTGGGGACTAAAAATCATCTTTCCCCAAAGTTTTTGAAAGTCATTTCAAAAGTTTTAAGCAGTAAAGTTACATTATATTCTTGCTCCAGAATGATCACTGGCCAGAAAGTCTGGAGAATGGACCACTGGGAAAGATAACTGGAGTTAGGGAAATCACTTAGGAGACTGAGTGTAATCCTAGTGAAATGGGGGTAGCCAGAAATAAGGTTATGCCAGTGGGAACAGAGAGATGGACAAATGGGAGAGTTGTTTAAAAATATAGTAAATAAGACCTGGAGATAAATAGGCAGTGAAAAGGAAGAGTTGAGGATATTCTGGTTCTGGCTTTTGCAAATGGGTTTGTGGACAGGGAAAACAATTCACTGAGAAAAGGAAGAGCAGTTTAGGTGTTTTAGAGTTTGGGTGGGTAGGTTACCGCAAGAGCAGAATTAGAGACTAACCATGCTCCATTGAACAAACAACCTCTTGTGATAAATTTAATTTCTATGGCTGCAAAGAATGTGTTGCTCCAAGTTGTTGAAACTGGCTGAGTTTTTTCAACTCATCTATTTCACACAAGTTAATTTCCAGTATCACAAAGCAGTCTATGGATGCACGAACATCGGTCTGTGTAGACAATCTGCTGTTCCCAAAAATACACCTATCACATTTGTTGGAAGGCAAAGGATGAGTTTGGGGAGGACAAAAATATGGGGAAAGCCATATACTGTAATATAGCTTACAGTTGAGTCATTAGGGTTGAACTCCTCAGCAGCCCTAAGCACTGCGCTGCAGTCCCACGAGCAGACAAAGCTCGGGTACCGCCACCAACTCGACTCCGTCTCTGGCGTTCGCGCTCTCCCTTGGGTGAATCCCACACCACCGATGCGGTCCGATACTCTCGCGAGAGGGAAAGAGACCACAGCTCCTTCGATTCTCCCAACCGCGCCACGTGTGCTCCCACCTGCAGAGAAACGGAGTCTGGCCACGCCCAGGGGCTTCTGGGATTCGTAGTTCCGGGGCTGGCTGAGGCCTGCCGGCCTTGCCCCGCTCCTTCTTACGCATGCGCGACTCTGAGCTGGCCCAAGAAGTTCGTAGCCTTTGTCAGGCCCGGGATGGGAGGTGAGTTGGGTGTTCCCGTGGCGCTCTTCTCCGCTCAGCCCTGATGGTGGCCCCTGGGGTATCAGTTCGTGCCGAGTCGGGGCTGGAGTGCGCGTTTGTGGAAGGGGCCTCGAAGGCGAACCATGAGCCCCATCCCTTCGCGCTCCGGCCCGAATCCCGCCCGCGGCTGCCGCCTCCCCGGGACGCGGGTGCGAGCGCGGTGCCGGCGGGTGCGCGAGGGGCGGGGCGCGGGGCAGTCGCGGGGCTTTGGGGAGAGCCCGGAGCGCGGCGGGATTTGTCTGCGCGCCTGGTACCTGGCTGGTCCCTTGCAGCCGCTCGGTGCCCCCAGGGACAGCTGCAGGCGGCAGGGACAGGCACCTGGCACCCAGCCTCAGGGATGCTGTCCCCGGGTTTCTAGGTTCCAGCCTCGTAGGACAGAGCCAGGCTCGAGAGTGAGGAAGAAATCCGACCCGACCTGATCGAACGAAGCCTTCCAGCAGAGCCCCGGGAGGGAAGGCAGGAAGGAGGACGAAGAGGCCACGGGGGCTTCTCGCTGTTCCGCCTGGAGAAGTCTGAACTGGGCGGGGGGGGTGGGGGGTGGGAGGGGGGACGGAGATCGGAATATTCAGAACCCGGAGCAGGTGGTGATCATGGAGACCGACTTGGCCGACATGCCCGAGAAGAGAGGTAAGAGTTGCTCAAGTGTTGTTGAAGTTGTGTTGTGGAAGGGCGAAATTCTTAGTTGCCTCACAGGAGGTGGCTCTTGGCGGAGAGGGCCGTCCGTCTCCTTTGTCTGGGGGAGCGATGGGCTCTTGGAGGGAGCACGAAGGGCTTGGTGTGGCATCCACCCCCCTCTCCTCTCCAGCTGGGCGTACAATGGACCCTTCAAAGCCACCCCCGGAATCCGAGCGGAAGGTTAGCTTGTAAGGCGTGAGCATGGCCTCGATTACTTTTTCTCACGCCTTCTTCCTCCCAGATGATTATGCCAACCAAGCCTCAGTCATGGGTCTGAGAATTTAGCTTTTTGGTTGGCAAAAATATTTTCCACACCTTTTTTGCCACTTTGCACGATTACCATGTGATTTCAATAAGCAAATCATTTTTTGTGTTTTATAGGAGAAAACGGGCCTAGAAGTCAGTGGCTGGCTTCCAGTTTACTAGAGCAGTCTTTGTTGAAGTTTGGTCTGTAGCCTACATCAGGATTACCTTTCTGAACGCCTGTTAGATTTCTAGATTGCCGCAGACTCAACTAATGATAATTATTTGGAGGTGGGATACAGCAGTCTTCATTTTAAATAAGCCTGCAGGGTGATTTTTGTAAACTCTTGAGCCTGTTTTTCTGATATGAACATTAAGCTCAGGGAGAAAACTGACTTAGTTTTATTTCTAGAACAGAGAGTGCCATCTTTCCAGAATGTGTTAGAATTATAGCAACTGAGTGAATTTAAGTCCTGAGTAGCAACACTTCTGGACATTTCTCCATGACCTGGGATCCTGGGTTGTTTGGGGCTCCCTTCCCTTACAGTGTTTGTAGGGAGCAGCATGAGTATGGTGGAGGGAATTTTAGACTTGTAAATCTGAGTCACAAGATGGATCTAGGCCCCATCATTACTGCTTTCTTGCCCTTAGCTCGGTCTTCCCAGGATTCTCCCTTTTCCCAAGAGCGGAGCACAGAAGAGGGAGAAGTGCCAGCTCTGCACCTCACAGCCAGATCCCAGGTGAGTGTGAGTCTCTACTGATTATTAAAAATACCCCCTTATTTCTGGGAGTACAGATGCACTCCCTTGTTTCTGAGGTGGCGTTTCTTTGTCCACTAGAGCCCGTATAATGGAGAGCTCGGTTCCAGTTCTAAGGGACTACTCGGGTATCTAATGGACTCAGTAGAAAATGTCTTCTACGTACCCACAGTACCTTCTCCGCCTAGTATTTATCGTCATTCAATAGGCATGTAGAAAGCATTGCCCTTCTTTGAACTTTTATGCTTATTTCTGTGCTTGGATAACATAGGAAACTATTTTAAAAGTAAATTTGGGGGGCGCCTGGGTGGCTCAGTCGTTAAACGTTTGCTTCGGCTCAGGTCATGATCCCGGGGTCCTGGGATCGAGCCCCCCCATCGGGCTCCCTGCTTGGCGGGAAGCCTGCTTCTCCCTCTCCATCTCCCCCTGCTTGTGTTCCCTGTCTTGCTGTGTCTCTGTCAAATAAATAAATAAAATCTTTAAAAAATAAATAAAAAATAAAAGTAACTGTGGCACGTACCTATTAAAATACGTTTGTCTAGGGGAAACAACATACATATGATTGTTAAATAGAAATTTAAGAAAGCATCTTAAATGCTGAAGTGAATTATGAAGACAAGTATTCAAATAGTTCAAGGAAGTGCTAGAAAGGGAAAGCCTGTGGAAGGTTTGATTTAAAGAGTTAGAATCCAGGCCTCCAAGATGATGAACGCTAAAGTATTTTAGAGGTGAAGTGTTATGTCTGCAGCTTACTTTCGGATCCTCCCCTCCCCAAGAGAATATATATCAAGAATTGGTGAATTTGAGTGGTGCTTGTACTATATGGGTGAATAGTGTGTTAGTCTCTCAATTTTTTTGTGTATTTGAACATTTTTATGAAAAGAGCTCTCCATGATGTGTGTGGCATACCTCTGCTAGCCTTTCTTTTTGCTGCTATAATCCAGAGTGTAAAAAGTAGACATTGCATATTTAATTTTTTTATTTATTTAAGCAGTCTCCACACCCAACATGGGGCTCGAACTCACGACCCCAAGATCAAGAGTCATAGGCTCTTCCGACCAAGCCAGCCAGGAGCCCCTCCTCAGGATCCTTATATACTTGCTTATTTCCATTGGTTTCTCAACTGCCTTACATGAGTATTAAAGACTGTATCAGTCAAGAAGTTTTAAGTTGCAGCTCATGAAAATTCAAACTGGCTTAAGCAAAAAGAGTTATTGAGTAACATAACTGAAAAATCCAGGTATGGCTGGAAATAGAACCCAAACGGTAATATGAGCACATATTCTCTCCATTTCATTGAGCTTTTTTTTTTCCCCCCTCTCATTGGATTTTGCTCTCAAGCAGGCTTTTTTTCCCTGGTGCCTGTTCCTAACAAATTTAGGCTTACATCTTCACATGTTGAAGAGCAGAGAAAAAAAGCATCTTCTCTCCTAGTCATTGCAGCTCAAGTCCTGGAATTAGCTCTTGAATGGGTATTAGGTACATTCTGGCACCACTATGGGCCACATATAATTGTAATTCTCTAATTAATTGATGAGACCTAGGGAATATACCTGCACACACTCATACAAACACACATCCCACCCATGAGTCATTGTTGGAATTGGTACTACGTGAACTATACTAACAATAGCCAAGCATAGGGGCCAGAGGAGAATCAGGGTGTAGGTACCAGAGGGAGGGTGAATGCTTTATATATTTCAACACTTTGATAATGGATTCAAGACTGTTACAGCTTCAGGGTGGATTAAATCTCTTATGGAAAAAAAAAACAACGCTCTTTCGCATTGCATTAGATTTTGTTTGATACTAACAACTACCTTTCTTACTAGAATTTGCCTGGGCTATTTTTTTTTTAATCTTTAACTTACTAGATTTTTAAAAATATTAAAGTTTTAATTCTTGCTCACTGTAACCAGGTGAACAGCACAGACATATATAAATTTAAAGGTAAAGATAGTATGACCTCCCCAAATTCAGCCCTCCCCCTCTCCCTACTGAGGATAACAGTTTGGTGTATATCTCTTTCCACTTTCTTCTTATCCCCAGCTTTGGGATTTTTGTTTGAGTGTCCTTTCTGTATACAGGATGTGGTTTTTTTTAAAAACCCATTCTATAAGGTAAATGAACTAATTCATATTAATTACTTTTTTTTTTAAGATTTTATTTGACAGAGAGAGAGTACAAACAGGGGGAGCGGCAGAGGGAGGGAAAGAAGCAGGCTCCCCACTGAGTAAGGAGCCCGACGCAGGGGCTCAATCCCAGGACCCTGGGATCATGACCTGAGCCAAAGGCAGACGCTTAAGTGACTGAGTCACCCAGGCGCCCCCATATTAACTACTTTTATGTTTCAAATTTTTCTTGCCTTGTGATTTTTATAATTGTTTATTATGCTTTCTTTATTCTTTTGTATTTCCTGCCTTTTGTGCAAGAGTTTGCATTTTTGTTCTGTTTTTTTTTTTTTCTTTTAATGGTTTGGAAATTAATTTCTATCGAGTGTCATTTTGGGTATAGATATGCAGATGATAGGATCAAGGTCATTTTTCCTCATAATATCTACTCAGTGGCTACTTAATGATTTTTGTATTTTATTTTCCAAGGATGATTCTTGGTTTTGTTTTGTCTTGTTTTTATTCTTGTTACTTAAATCTCAGATTATTTCTACTTTGGGAACTTTATTTTGAAATAATTTTAGACTTAAATAAATGATGTAAATAGTAAAAAGATTTTTTATATACTCTCTACTCAGATTCTCCAAAAGTTAACATTTACCTCACTTACTTAAATTTGTAAATTTTGTGTTATATAAACTTGATCCTATGAAATTTACACAGGAACATTTATATCTTGTACCTTCAATTAATTTGTTCCTGTTAGGTTCTAGTTTAATGCTTTTTGCCTTGAATTCCGTGCTTGACTGGATTTGGTGCTCACTGCCATTCTTTTCATTGTATGACTTCTTCACATTTGCAAGTTCTGTATTTCAGTTCATCTTCTGATTGGCTAGATTGATTCTTTACGTTTTTATTGAGGACTCACAAGGAGAATGACTCAGACATGCCTTTTTCCTCTGCCTGAATTCTGTTTACTTTGTAGACTGCATTGTTGGTCCAGTTGGTTCATGTTTTAACTCTTTATTCCCCAGAAAAATGATAGTCTCAACGGAGAAACCATAGTCTTCTTTGGGTTCTCATACTGAATCCAGCACAGTGTGCCTGGCACTTGATTGATACCCAGTGACTTTATACATAGAGTATTCCAAATCTGAATACATTAGAATGCTTGTCATTTATCACAGTCATTTCCCATCCTGTGTATAGCTTATGCATCTATCTAGGGCCAGCAGAAACTGGGGGGTGAAATTGAGTCTGTCAAGTGAGAGATGGTGAACAAAAGTATGTTTATGTCTTAGGCATCAGTGACATTCAAGGACGTGGCCATGGATTTTACCCCAGAGGAGTGGGGGAAGTTGGATCCTGCACAAAGGGAGGTGATGCTGGAGAACTATAGGAACCTGGTCTCGCTTTGTAAGGATGGGTTCTCATCGTGACTCTGGAATCCGCATATGGGGACATCATTACATTATTGAAAGTGAAATAGCTTAACAAAGCCTTCACTTTTGCATTCAGAAATCATAAAATATTGATCCCTTTGGGCCCAGAGAAAATCTGTTTCTGCCCTAGGTTCTTGGTGAAATGTCTATGCTGGTTTTGTTTGAAAAGTCTTTGGATTCGAATGATAGAAACCTAATTCACACTGGCTTAAAGGGGATAACAAATCTTGATTCAGGGAATCATATGTATTGACAAATTTTCTTAATTTTTTTAAACACGTGGCTTGGCTTTGCCCCATAATAGCTTTATTCTTAGGATCTCCGCATATGGTAAAGATGGACTTTGGCAGCTCTAAGATTACATGATTCTTCCAGTTAGAGAGAGTACTCTCTGGCCAGTGTGGATCTTGTGCTCACCTCTTTGGGGGGGTGTGCACGTGTGCACATATATGTGTTCATATGGGGGTAGAAGAAACTGTGTTAACTCTTCCCAGTGATATTTATACATGAACATGTATAAATTATATCTGAACCCTTAATTTGTTGCCATTATTTTCCAGTTGAATGCTTTTTGCCTTGAATTAATTTTGTGCTTATGTAATAAATTCCCTGAGAAAGTGGGTTCTGGTTACTGAAGAAGGAAGAAAGGGAAAAACCATTAGAAAGAAGACAAAAACTCTAGTCACCACGGTCACAACTTTTGGGTGCTGCCGCGGAGATCCCACTTTCTCCATTTCTTCCTGAAGCTAAGGACTCACCTGCAGTGTCTCCCTGGAACTTACACAATAGAGAAAGAGAAATTCTCTCTCTCTCTCTTTTTTTTAAGCTCTATGCCCAATGTGAGGCTTGAACTCACGACCCTGAGATCAGGGGTCACGTGCTCTATGGACTGAACCAGCCAGGCGCCCTGAGAAGTTCTCTTCTTTTTGACAGGCAAAAACATTTGCCTTTTCCAATGCATATAAGCTCCTTACCAGACCCAGACTTGCTGCAAATATTTTAAACTTCATTCAGAGGCCCATGCTCCCTCATTCCTGACCTGTCTTTGTAGATCAGAGAGTTGGGTCTATGCTATAAAGTAGATCTTTGTGCCCATCACAAATAGTTAAGTCCTGTTATTAAGTCCTCTTTCTTTTTGTTCTTTCTTTTTTTAAATGAGCAGGGCTTCCAGTTTCCAAACCTGAGAACTACAATTTGGAGAATGGAAAAGAACCATTGATGCTTGAGAGAAAAGCCCCCAAAAGCAGCTATTCGGGTGAGTCAGACACATGGGAGTCTTCAGAAATAATAGCCCTACGGGACAGTGTAAAGGGGGCGCTTTTCAGTGCTTAGGAAAGAATATTAGAAATGCCTATGTGCATTTATTTTTTTAATTGTCTTATTTTAAGTGATAGAGCATTTTAAATAATATAAAAGTTGGGGGGAAAAAAGTAACAGGTATTCACTGTCAAAATCAAACATACGCTAATATTTTGCTTCTTTTGCCTTTGTTTCTTTCCTCTGTTTTGCAATATAAAATAAAAATATCATAACTGTACAGTTCTGTGAATTTTCACAAATGGATACATTCATGTAACTAGTGCCCAGATCAAGAAGCAACCTTACCAGCCTGGAAGTACTCTTGTCGCTTCATTCCTTCCAAGGGTAACCTTATCCTAACTTCTAACGCCATAGATTAGTTTTGGCTGTTCTTGAACTATGTTCCAGCATCTGGCTTTCTTCACTGAACATTACTGTGAGATAACAGCCATGTCATTGCATGTAGTTTTAGTTCATTCTCTTTGTTGTGCAGACTTTTATTATGTCACTATACCAGTTTATCCATTCTCTTGAGATGGGCATTGGGGAGGTTTCCAGTTTGGGGCTATATGAATAGTGCTGCAGTGTATATTCTTTAATATGTCTTCTGGCAAACACAGACAGGCATACCTTGGAGATAGTGTGGGTTTGGTTCCAGACCACCAGAGTAAAAAGCAAGTATTGCAATAAAGGAATTCAAATTAATTTTTTAAATTTCCCATTGCCTGTGAAAATTAGGTTTGTATGATGCTATAGCCTATTAAGTGTATAATACCATTAAATTTTTTTTAAAATGTACATACCTTGGGACGCCTGGGTGGCTCAGTCGGTTAAGCGTCTGCCTTCGGCTCAGGTCATGATCCCAGAGTCCTGGGATCGAGTCCCGCATCGGGCTCCCTGCTCGGCGGGAAGCCTGCTTCTCCCTCTGCCTCTGCCTCTCTCTCTCTCTGTCTCTCATGAATAAATAAACAAAATCTTTAAAATAATAAAAATAAAAATGTACATACCTTAATTAAAAGATTGTTAAAAACTCTAACTGTCGGGGTGCCTGGGTGGCATAGTCAGTTAAGCATCAGACTCTTGATTTCAGTTGAGGTCATGATCTTAGGGTCATGAGATCGAGCCCCACATCGGGCTCTGCACTCAATGCAGAGTCTGCTTGAGATTCTCTCCTTCTCCCTGTGCCCCTCCCCTAACTTGTGTTTGTGCCCTCTAAAATAAATAAATAAATAAAATCTTTAAAAAAAACAAAGTTTCTTAAAAAGAAAAAAGAAAGAAAAAAATTTACAGATTTAGTTAAAGTTCTTTTATTTGCTTTCTCCCTAGAAATAACTAGTTAGGGCACATCATTCTAATGTGTGGACATATACGTATACACATGTCAAAAAACAATTACATATATATAGTATTATGTTATACTTTTTATTTTGTGATCCAGTTTTTTTTTTAAACTTCACCTTGTGTTTTGATAGTAATCCATGTTAAAACAGATGAATTGCATTTGTTTTGACTCCTGTGGAGTAAGTCCATCGTGTGACTAAATTAAATGGTTTGTTTTACCTTTGCCGTTAATAAGAGTCGCAATGATCATCGTTTTGTTGGCTCTTTGTATTCATCTTGAGAGATGGTTTAGGTGCGTAATCAGAATAACTGCTGGATCTTAAAGTATCATCTCATGTTTAGCTTTATTAGGACCTGCCAAGGTCCTTCCACCATCCTGGTAAACAGTTGATGCTATCAGATTTAGTAATTTGCAGCAGTCTGTTGGGTATGAAATGAAATTTCATGATTTTTAATTTACATTCTCTGGTTATGAATAAGTTTGAGTACTTCATATGCCTGTTAGTTATTCAGGCTTCCTCTTTTGTAAATTACCTGTTTGTAGCCTTTGTCTTGTTTTTTGAAACTGGGCCATTCACATATTTCTCTTGATTTGTTGGATTTCTTTATACATTTTAAATAGTACTGTATGACAGAGGTACCATTACAAATTGGTGAGAAAAAAAATGGTTGTTTTTATCTGTGGCTCATTCTATTTTAAGGTGTCTTATACATACAGAATTTAAAAATTTTAGGGGCGCCTGGGTGGCTCAGTCGGTTAAGCGGCTGCCTTCGGCTCAGGTCATAATCCCAGGGTCCTGGGATTGAGCCCCGCATCAGGCTCCCTGCTCGTCGGGAAGCCTGCTTCTCCCTCTCCCTCTGCCTGCTACTTCCCCTGCTTGTGCTTTCTCTCTCAAATAAATAAATAAAATCTTTTAAAAAAAAAATTAAAAATTTTTAATGTTATCAGATTTCTTTTTTTTTAATGCTTTACCTTTTTTTCTGAATTGTCTTCTTTATTCCAATGTCAGGAAAACAATCTGTAC
The DNA here is from genome assembly GCF_009762305.2 of Zalophus californianus. Lineage (NCBI taxonomy): Eukaryota > Metazoa > Chordata > Mammalia > Carnivora > Otariidae > Zalophus > Zalophus californianus. The sequence continues at coordinate 9,682,341 of NC_045610.1, forward strand.
TTTATTCCAAAATGTTCAAGTTTTGGGGCGCCTGGGTGGCTCAGATGGTTGGGCATCTGCCTTCAGCTCAGGTTGTGATCTCCAGGTCCTGGGATCAAGCCCCAGGTTGGGCTCCCGGCTCAGCGGGGAGCCTGCTTCTCCCCCTCTCTCTGCCTTTCCCCTTGCTTGTACTCTCTCTGTCTCTCTCTCAAATGAATAAATAAAATATTTAAAAAAATAAAATTAAAATGTTCAAGTTTTGTCTTACAGGTAGGTCCTCTTGGGGCTTTTTTGCATATTGTGTGAATAAGGAACTACTGTTATCTTTTTTCCATGCTTAAAGCTGATAGTCCAGCATCGTTTATTGAAAAATCTGCATTTTGTCACAGATTTGTAACACCAACTCTGGTAAACTCTTGTCCTGTTTACACTTCGGTCTGTTTCTAGACTCTCTGGTTTACTTGTCTATCTGTGCTGCACTAACAGTTGTTTGAATTATTATACTTTATAGTATGTATATCTCTAAAAGGAAATCTTGCTTTAATATTCTGCTTTTTAAAATCTTGTTCTTTGGAATACTGAGTTTTAAAATCTTCCCCTGTGATTATCGATTATGTCTGTTTCCCCTTGTAGGTCTGTCAGTTTTTGTGACTTGCCTATTCACCACCCTTCTCCCTTTTTATATGGGAGATATTGCCATTTTCCGAATGATCTAGAAGAATCTTCATACATGAGGCATATATTCCTTGTCAGACATTTTTGCTAGTTTTTACTTCAGTTTTGCTGTGCTTTTTAGTGTACAAATTTAATGCATTATAATCTTCTAAGTTTTCTGATTTTTGATTACTACTTCAAAAGTTCTCCCTCTAAGATCAAAGAAATACTTGCTTCTGTTCTCTTATATTTGTCCTTTAATTTTTCTTTTAAATCCTTAATCCATTTGGAATCTCCTCTTCTCTGGTCGTATCTTCTAACTTTCTGAACAATTGAATGTTTGAATTGCTCAAGGCTTGGTTTTAATCTCTCATCCCCCTATATACTTGGAATCATAAACTTAAGTGTCTACATGGGACAGCAGGTAACCTATCAGAGTGAAGCAAGCAAGGTAAGTAGGGTGGGACTGATAAACTGGAAGAACACACACCTCAACCAAAAGGAGTGGCCATTCTTCCATTAGCTCGAACTCAAAAGCTGGCAAATTTTTTTATGCAAAGGGCTAGATAGTGAATAATTTATCTTGTGAGACATATGGCCTCTGTTGCAACTCCTCAGTCTGCCATGGTAGTATGGAAAGCAGTCTTAGTTCATAAATGAATGGGTATGGTTGTGTTCCAATAAAACTTTATTTAGAAAAATAGCAGCAAGCTATAATTGCCAGTCTTTGCTCCAGTTGATTATTGTCATGCAGTATGCTTCTAGTTTTTTCCAAGAGAAACCCAAAATTTGAATTTCTTTGTGAAATCTCTCCATTATTAAATGTCACCAATCTCAAAAATTTCTATAAATAGTGTGGGCCAAACAAAACATGTCTGAGTGTCAGGTTTGTCCCACTGGCCACCTGTTTGCAGCCTCTGTTTTCTCCCACAACCAAATTATCAGCTCTATCTAGATGAATCCCAAATTTGTATTTCCAGCCTAGATATCTCCTCTGGCCCCCTGTTCTAAACATTTGTGTAACTATTTGACGTCTCCATGTGCTTATGTTAAAGATGCCTCAATAAAGCATGTTTAAAACATTGTTTGGGGGCATCTGGGTGGCTCTTAACCTAAGTCTATGACTCTTGATTTCTGCATAGGTCGTGATCTCACAGTTGTGTAATCCAGCCCAGCGTGGATTCTTCATCTCCCTCTCTGCCTCCTGCCGCTCATGTGTGCTCTCTTTTAAATAAATACATAAATAAATAAAAATTAACTAACTAAATAAATAAATGAGTGCCTGATATAGGCCCAAATTCTCCATCCTCCCAGTAGGATCCTTTTCCAGTTATTGTCTTAATGACACTCTGTCTTACCAAATTGCAGAAGTCAGAAATCTATGAACAGTTTTTACACTTTCCTCTCTTTCTTAATCCAGTTCAGCTTTGCATTTATCCAGTCATACTGTAAATATTTTTTTTCATTGTTAGCATCCCTCCATCTCTCTCTTGTTTGCCTGGACCACTGTGATTATCTTGATTCTACCTTTGTCCCCATAGATTTACACCAGTCTTTTATATCACAGTGAGAGTGATGGTTTCAAAATACAAATCTGATGGTGTCATCCTTTTGCTTAAAACATTCCAGTGTCTTCCCATTGCTCTTAGGATAACAACCAAAACCCTTGAGGCCTACACAGTCTTAAAAAAGCTGGCTTTTACTCATTATTCCAACCTAATCTCACACCTACTCTCCCTGTTTTTGTACTCTAGCATAGCGGTTCTTAAGTACTTTGGCATCACACGTTTAAAATTACTGAGGACCCTAAAGAGGTTTTTTTTATATACTTATATTTTATGTTTTGGTTATATTTACCAATACTTACTGTATTAGAAATGAAAAATTCTTTAAAGTTTAAACTGTGAAATCATTTAAAATAACAAAACCTATTTCATGTTAACACAAATAATACAATTTTTATAAAAACCCCTATATGCTGCAAAAAAAATTCATTGGCAAGAATGCATTGTTGTACATTTCTGCAAATCTATATTCTCACTCCTGCTTCTGAATGCAGTTTGCTGTGACATGTTTTGGTTGACTTGTATGAAGGAAATCCAGCCTCACACCAGTATATAGTTGGAAAAGGGAGAAATATTTCATAGCTTTTTCAGATAAGTGTGGCTATTGTGATATTACACCAAAACTGGGCGAGTGTTAAATTCTTTTTTTTTTTTTTAATATTTATTTGAGAGAGTGTGCACTTGCATGCCTATGAGCAGGGAGAGGGGCAGAGGGAGAGAATCCTCAAGAAGACTCCCCACTGAGTGTGGAGCCCAACGCGGGGCTTGATCCCAGGACCCTGAGATCATGACCTGAGCCAGAATCAAGAGTTGGACGCTTAACTGACTGAGCCACCCAGGTGCCCTTGGGCAAGTGTTACTTTCTTAAAGATCAGCTATAATGTGGCATCTGGAACCAGATCCATGAATTTTTCATACTCTTGTTAAAATCTACTGATCTTCTGGAAAATACTGGTTCACTGAGTTATGCAGATCTCCTAAGTATTGACACATTCGATTAGATAGTGTTTTTTAAATCACAACTTTTAATATCACCACTGACCTTATCAGAAAAGTCTTTAAGGATTAAGAAGCTACCAAGCTCTCCAGAGCAGATACAAGTTTTCCAAAATTCTTTCTGCCCAAAAGCTGAAATTTCATTGAATACTGTTGTTTTCCTTGAATTGACAAGCTCACTTTGTTCATTTTTGAGGAAATGTCAAATACTCAACTTGGTTAACATATTTTTTCTGTCAGTCATTCTTCCAAGTAAAAACTGTGGTCCATGAAGAAAGTGGCTAGTTGAGCTCACAGGTCAAATGATCCCACGAGTGGTTTTCTTCAAGACAACCAGCATACTTTGATATGAACAGAATTGCTTTATGAATATTTTCTATTTCATCAATTCCAAATTTTAAGAGGACATATACTCAAGGCTTGAAATTTAATAAAATCAATAATGTTTACTGTATCCTGAGACATTTTTAAGTGAAACTGGCTCCTTTTTTTCTTAACTGAGAGTACATGGCAGGGAAGAATAACAGGTGCTAGTAAGTTTGTTGTCATTGTCCTAATTTGTGCTAAGTCATAAGTAGTTTTACCATGATTACTTTTGTAACAGTGCCAGTGACAAGACATTGAAAGAGGCAAATAACATCTAAACATCATATTGAAAATAGTTTTGAACTTCTGGCTTCCTGGGGGTTTATGGACCATACTTTAAGATTTCTACCTACGTCCCTATACCAGCCTTATTACATCAGACTATTAGCACTTACGCTGTGTCAGAATTTTTAGTGGTTTACACTCCTTTAATGCTTATTAAGGTAGGTATTGTCATTATTTCTCATGAAGTAGGTACTGTTACTGCCCATCTTACACATAAAGAAACTGAAATAGATTAAATAATTTGCCCCAGGTCACACAGTTTGTAAGCAGCAGAACTGGGATTATCTTCATGCATTCGGATTCCAGAGTCCCTGCTCTCAACCACTGCTTTCCTTGTATGTTCCTCTCACCCTGGCATTTTGGTTCATATCATTCCCTCTCCCTGGAATGCTCACCTCTGTGCTTTTGTACCGATTATCTGCAACACTCACCTGAACTCCAACCCCACTTTCATTTCAGCTAAGTGATTTACTTCCTCAGAGAAGTCTCCCCTCATCTCCCTAGATTTCCCCTCTTATATTTTTCCATAGGGTCATTTGCCTTTTATTCCTCAATACTTTGCCTTAATTATGACAGGTGCATTTTTATATGCATTTGTGAATGTTAGACTAAATTCTCTCCCCTCGTGTGCATGTGTCTTTCCCTAGTGCCTAGCACAGAGCCTAGCGTATGGTAGATATTCAGTGGATAACTGTTGAATAAATGGATAGAAGAGTAGCTTGGTGAAGGAATAGAATTCATTTGGCTGTATAGAATGAGGGACAGATCTAACTTAATTTTCTTCTAAATGTGTAATCAGTTGTCATAGCACCATTTGTTGGAAAACAAAATCTCTTGTTGACTGACTGAAATATCACCTTTGTATTGTTTTTAATTGTATATGCTCGACTTTCTGAAGTTGCTCTTCTGTTTCATTGATCTGTCTATTCCTTTGACCCACCACATTCTTTAAATTATTTTAGCTTTATAAAGGAGTTTTATATTAGATATAAAAATTCTAATATAGTAGATATATTTAGAGAGGTCTAGCTTCCATCCCTGCTCTCTCTATTCTGATATTTTCCCTATAGGCAACCATTTTCATTACTGTTTCATTTGTCTGTCCTTGGTTTTTGAAAATATAACCAAATATGGACATATATTTGTATCTCACCCCCCATTTTTTCTACATAAAGAGTAGCAAACCATACACACTCACTTTCAGCTTGCTCATTTTTTTTAAAATTATTTTATAATGTATCCTGGCAATATATTCATATCTATATATGGAGATCTTTCTGATGTTTTAAAAAGTTGCATTTTATGTCTGCATCATAGTGTATTTAATCAGCTCTCTAAAATCGATATTGAGATGTTACCAGTCTTTTGCTATCTCAGTGTTACAATGAGTAGCCTTGTGTCCATATAATATCATATATTTGCCATTATATCTTTGGGAGATCATAGGAGATTTTTGATCAGAGATGTATTATAAAAACATTGTTAGGGAAGAATTAAACTGAAAATGGAATACATATTTGGACATGAGTAGGACTGGATGGCTGGAAACCTAGAAGTCATAATGTCCTATACACTAAAGTGATAACTATATTTATTACAGCAGTAGGTATTCAATAAGAATTTGTTTCTTCCCTCTTCTGATCTAGTGTGCTCTTTTCCTGCTCATCCAGTGATATATTGCTTCATCTGCATCTCTCCTTCTCCTGTATTTCTGGTCATCTTTTACCCCCTTTTGACTATCCTGGATAAGGTCTTCTCATTTTCTCCACATATACTGTACATTTCTTTCCTTCCATTTGCTTCTCTTCACAAGTCATCTTAAAAAGTCAGACCCACATACTCCTCGGAAGCATGTTTTTCATCTTTAATAGCTGTTACAGAACTGTCTTTTGTTGAGCAGTGAAAACAAAGGAAATTTCCATTTCCAATTTCTTTCAGACCTGGAGACTAAACCTGAGGGCAAAGATTCAACTTCAGTGCAAGATATTTCCAAAGAAGAATCATGTCAGACTGTAATAATAGACAGACTGACAAGGAATAGTGTCTATGACTCCAACTTGGAAACAACTCTTGAATGTGAAAATTGGTTAGAGAATCAGCAAGGAAATCAGGAGAGACACTTGAGAGAAATGTTCACCCACGTGAATTCACTCCCTGAAGAAAGAGCTCATGAACATGATGTATACTGGAAAAACTTGAGTCAGAAGTCTGTTCTTCTCACTCAAGACAGAGCTCCCAAAGGATCCTATGCCTTCCATACACTTGAAAAAAGGTTGAAACAGAAATCAAACTTAATGAAAAAGCAAAGAACCTGTAAAGAAAAAAAGCCTCATAAATGCAACGATTGTGGTGAACTCTTCACGTACCATTCAGTGCTTATTCGACACCAGAGAGTGCATACTGGAGAGAAGCCCTATAGCTGCAGTGAATGTGGGAAATCTTTTAGCCACAGAGCTAATTTAACTAAACATCAGAGAACTCATACTAGAATTCTGTTTGAATGCAGTGAATGCAAGAAAGCCTTCACAGAAAGCTCATCCCTTGCGATACATCAGCGAATTCACGTTGGAGAGAGACCGTATGAATGCAGTGAATGTGGAAAAGGTTTTAATCGAAGTACACATCTTGTGCAGCATCAGTTGATTCATACTGGAGTGAAGCCTTATGAATGTAATGAATGTGATAAAGCTTTCATTCATTCATCAGCTCTCATTAAACATCAACGAACTCATACTGGAGAGAAACCCTATAAATGTCAGGAATGTGGGAAAGCCTTCAGCCATTGTTCATCCCTTACTAAACATCAGAGAGTTCATACTGGAGAAAAACCATATGAATGTAGCGAATGTGGAAAAACCTTTAGTCAGAGCACACATCTTGTTCAGCATCAGAGAATTCATACTGGAGAGAAACCCTACGAGTGTAACGAATGTGGGAAAACCTTCAGCCGGAGCTCAAATTTTGCTAAACATCAAAGAATTCATATTGGAAAGAAACCATACAAATGTAATGAATGTGGGAAAGCCTTTATTCATTCATCAGCTCTTATTCAACACCAGAGAACTCATACTGGGGAGAAGCCCTACAGATGTGATGAATGTGGGAAAAGCTTTAAGTGCAGTTCATCCCTCATCAGACATCAAAGAATTCATACTGAAGAGCAACTCTGAAAAATTACTGAATGTGAAGAAATGTAAGTTGGCTTTATCACTGTGTTAAAATACCTGAGTGTTTAGGTGGAACACCCATAAAATGCTGCTTGAGGACCAATTCTTTATGCGTCTACTTTTACTTGCATAACACGTAGTTTTGAGCCATAGACACAATGTTCCTTATATCCATTGATTTGATCATTACGAAAGCTTCTGGCCAGGGATCTCAAATTTTGATCTCCATCCCCCACCACCACTACCAAATAACCCTTTCATGGAAATTCAAGAAATCCTTGGGAGTGGATAGCAATCTGATCCTTGTGAAGTCTGGTTCCTCCCTCTCTTTGTCACATGAAAGCCTTGTTACAGCATCTCACTCGGTAAGGAAATTCTTATTTGTAAACGTAGGTAGAGGACTCCTATCTCTATCATCAGGAAAACACAGAGTTGTTCCTCTTTGGATCCGAAGTAGAGCTCCAGATGTACAGCTACTGTCATTTCTCCAGGAAGGGTTAATTCTTTTACATTAGCTGTAAAATGTTAAGGTTAAGAGTTGAAATATGCTCTGGATTCCCTCCCTCCCCCAAAGGCTACTGTCTAATTTGATGAACATAAATAGACTGTATTGCAGGTTCTAAGTTGTGTTCACTTGGATTCTGCTGGTCATAAGTTTAGATCATTGTTATCCCTCTGCTGTGTAGATTTTCATTTTCTACTTCTTTGGAATTTCCCTGAAGTTAAGAATGGGTCAAAATCTTAACTGCAGTTTTCAATCAAATGCCTCTTTTCTTATCCTTGGCATTGAATGAGTCTTTGGTTTTTCTATAATCAAAGTATTAGGGATATTTCATTTCCAACTCGTTCACTTACAGTTATTCTGCTTTCTGTAAACCATGCTTTGTCACTTTGAGAAAAAGCCCCTAGGATGTTGAGGGTCTGAAAAGTTGATGAATTCAATATGTTATTATATTTAGGGTCCTAGTCAAGAAGGAGAACTTGGGACTCTGAAGCAACTCTGGGACACGAGAACACACCTTCCTGTCAAATATGGAAAATAGTTCACAGGACAGTAACTCACTGGAGGATAACCGCTTCCCTCTATGAAGAAGAGGTTGCCGTTTCTCTGGCTTTCATGTCTACCTACATTTTTTGTTGTTATTGTTCTCCCTATATGTTTATTGGGCTATATCCCAGAGCCCTAAAAAAGGTAGAAAAGGCATGAAACCACATGGTAAATTACATGGGTGACCAAAAACCAGGGATGAGATTGGAAACACAGGAAGCAAAAGTTCAAATATTTAGCAAAACAGTATACGAATGTCAGTTTTTATTGTTACTCTATGAAAAGAAGAGTATTGAAAAGATAGAAGGGAAATAGTTACAGGTTTCTTCTTTCTCTTCTCCTAAATTCTATCCTTTATGAACATTCAACAACCAGTCCATTCTCTTGCCTTCACATTATCTCTGTTATTTCTTAAAATTCCTTCTCCGTAAACCTTAGTTGTATTATTGAGAAGTAGAGGAAGAGAGTTTAGAGCAAGATCATTAAGGATGAATGGGTTAAATCCAGCCGTGATGGAAATTAAAACAATAGGAAATGGGGCTGAAAGGACTGGGAGAGGTTTTGGAAAGAACAAAAAACATGTCGGGGGGGGTGGAGGTGGGTGGGAAGGCTCAGGGACTGAGGTCAGGGTAGGACGCTGACAGGAACAAGGTAAAAGGAAAGGTGCTCACTCAGCTCTCTTCACCTTAATACTCAGTATTCATGTTCAAAAGTAGGAACTGACAGACTATGACCTGGACCCACGACCAAGTCCGGCCTTCTGCCTTTATCTCTAAATGATGTTTAGTTGGATCTTGACCACACTCGTTCATTTACGTTTATTTGTGCTACAACGTCAGAGTCGAGTAGTTGCAGCAGACATTATGTCCCCCAAAGCCTAAAATACTTGATATTTCTCTATGTGCCAAATGCTTTTGAGTGAAGAAAAATTCATCATTTGGGGGCCAAAATTTGACTCACAAAATAAGATCACTTGGACTTAGCTGAGTTTGAATTCTACCACCTCCAATTAGCATTTATTTGATCTTACTACTTGCTGGCTCTAAGTGTCAGGGTCTTCATCTATAAGATGGAAATAAATCATCCCTCTCTTGTAAGGTTGTGAGGATTAAATAAGACAAAGCATGTCAAAGACCTCACAATAAATTAAACAGCTAGTCTCTATATGTATATGTTTGTAAATATATACATATATATGTATTTTAATGAAACATCAGTCCATTTGGGCTGCTACAACGAAATAACTCACCACAGACTGAGTGGCTTTATAAAGATTCTCACAGTTCTGGAGACTGAGGAGTCCCAAGAACAAGGCACCACCAGGTTCAGTGTGTGGTGAGGGCCTGTTTTCTGGTTCAGGAACCACCATCTTTTTGTTAGGTCTTCACATGGTAAAAGGGTAAGGGGGCTCTGGAGCCTCTTTTACAAGGGAAACTAACCCTTTTCCTGAGAATTCTGCCCTCATGACCTATTCACCTTCCAAAGGCCCCACCTCCTAGTACCATCACACTGGGGATTAGGTTTCAAGATAAATTTGGGGAGGTACAAACTCAACCTGCAATAAGTGGCTAAGCATCAATCAGGTAGAAATTAAGAATGAATGTGTCGGAAACCTGGGTGGCTCAGTCGTTAAGCATCTGCCTTCGGCTCGGGTCATGATCCCAGGGTCCTGGGATCGAGTCCCACATTGGGCTCCCTGCTCAGCGGGAAGCCTGCTTCTCCCTCTCCCACTCCCTCTGCTTGTGTTCCCTCTCTAGCTATCTCTCTCTCTCTGTGTCAAATGAATAAATAAAATCTTAAAAAAAAAAAGAATGTGTCTTCCGCACCTTTTGTTTACCGATCAAGAACTGTCACCATCCTACTGTCGAGCGTATCATAGAGAAGGGGCTTCTCTTTCTGCTCTTGCTTCCATCTGGTGCTGCTCCCTACACAGCTTCCTTGAGACCCTGGGAAATCAGCTTTTTTTTCCCAAGTTCCCTTAACCAGGAACTATCTGATAGTTTCAGAGACTCAAGTTTGTAATTTAATTGCAGTTTAAATAGCGTTAAGAGACTTGCTCTGAGTTAGTTTTACTGGGAACCCTGGCCCTTGACATTTCAATATTTGTTCTGTTTATGTTTGATGTTCAATGTGACTATTTGTACTCCGACATGAATTTTGGAAGTTTTAATGTTCCGCTTTTCAAATGTTTTTGGTTACCTATAAACTAAATTTGACTGCTTTTATTGGTCCACTGTCAATAAAGATGTTTATATATTTGTTGTCAGAAAATTTTGTAAATCACTTCTAAAGTTTCCTAATTTAAGCACAGTTTAAGAGGCAAAGATAGAAAACCAGTCCATTTCTAATTGTCTCATCTGGGCTTCACAACTTCTGAAGACATGGGTTGGGGAATGCCCTACATAGCCCATGTCTCTGCGAGAAGGTTGAAGAGTAGAGGAAGGTTGTTTCTACCAAATGGTGTTGAATCCTCAGGCCAAGTGCAGGTGCCACTTATTTAAGAGGGGGTAATGGGGAAAAAGACACCACTCATTTATCAGGGGTAACTGTAAAAAGTACCGTTAAAACTAGACAAGATCAGGTAGACTGATTTAGTGTAAATTTTAAATTACATCTGGCTTTTGGGAGGACAGTGTTAACATCACCCAAAGTATTAAAGCAATAGTACTGTATAAGAACACCAAACAGTATTCAAATTAGTCAGCAACTGACTAGTTCAATTGTCTATCAGAAGTTTCTAATAACTGGGCGCCTGGGTGGCTCAGTTGGTTAAGCAACTGCCTTCGGCTCGGGTCATGATCCTGGAGTGCCAGGATCGAGTCCCACATCGGGCTCCCTGCTCGGCAGGGAGTCTGCTTCTCCCTCTGACCCTCTTCCCTCTCGTGCTATCTCTCATTCTCTCTCTCTCTCAAATAAAATCTTTTTTAAAAAAGTTTCAAATAACTATTTTCCTAGATGAGTTTTCACTTTTTTTTTTTTTTAAAGATTTTATTTATTTGACAGAGAGACAGGAGAGAGGGAACACAAGCAGGGCGAGTGGGAGAGGGAGAAGCAGGCTTCCCACAGAGCAGGGAGCCCGATGTGGGGCTCGATCCCAGGACCCTGGGATCATGACCTAAGCCTAAGGCAGACGCTTAATGACTGAGCTACCCAGGTGCCCCATGAGTTTTAACTTTTTAATGTCACAACAGGACTCAAGTTGGAAGGTCTTCGTCCCTGCTTTCTCCCTTTTCCTTACCTATCTTTTTAGGTCCCAATGGGGCAATCTTGGATCCAGAACCACATGAGCTGTCCCTCACCATAGGTTTTAGTGGCAAAAGGGAAGGGTGTGCCCCTGTAGTAATACATGTAACATGACATCTATGGATTACCTTGTAGTTCCAATTGATGCACTTAAAAAATCAGATGTTTTCATTGAATTGTTCTTTAAATTTTTTAACCCCTGTTAGTCCATAAACCAGATAATCTGCTCTTAGATTGAGTTGACTCTACATAAAATGTGCATACTTCACTCTCCTCCCCACTCCCAATTCACCCATAAACATTACTATGGTGTCAGAAAAGTTCATGTGTCTGAGGAATCAGGAGTGAAACTAGAGACTCAGGCATTCCTTGATCAAGGACTATTTACCTCCATCTCTGCTCTGTTTTTTTCTGTATGGGCTATATTCTCATCAGTCTTTTCCAGTGATGACAAATACATCTACTGGCAATTCCAAGTTAGTATGGCTCTAAGCATTTACAATCCCAAGGAGAATACTTCTTTCTAAGTAGCTCCAGCAAAATCCCCAAGGCTATTTCTCAGCTTTGCTGGAGATCATGCTGATTTTTTTAAATAATTTTTTTGTTATGTTAATCACCATACATTACATCATTAGTTTTTGATGAAGTGTTCCATGATTCATTGTTTGTGCATAACACCCAGTGCTCCATGCAGAATGTGCCCTCTTTAATACCCATCACCAGGCTAACCCATCCCCCCACACCCCTCCCCTCTAGAACCCTCAGTTTGTTTTTCAGAGTCCATCGTCTCTCGTGGTTCGTCTCCCCCTCCGACTTACTCCCCTTCATTCTTCCCCTCCTGCTATCTTCTTTTTTTTTCTTAACATATATTGCGTTATTTGTTTCAGAAGTACAGATCCGTGATTCATCGGTCTTGTACAATTCACAGTGCTCACCATAGCACATACCCTCCCCAATGTCTATCACCCAGCCACCCCATCCCTCCCACCCCCACCACTCCAGCAACCCTCAGTTTGTTTCCTGAGATTAAGAATTCCTCATATCAGTGAGGTCATATGATACATGTCTTTCTCTGATTGACTTATTTCACTCAGCATTAACACCCTCCAGTTCCATCCATGTCGTTGCAGATGGCAAGAGGAGATCATGCTGATTGATCACTGAACATTGGTTCAATTTTTCAAACTGGAATACAAGCAGTAGAGTGGATAAAAGTATTACGTCCATGTTAAATTTATTGAAGCTGACAACTATACCATGGTTATGTAAAATAATATCCTTATTGGGAAATGCACATTGAAGTACATAAGGGGATGAAGCATAATGCATGCACTTTACTCTCAAATGATTCAGAAAAAATATGTATATATAGAGAGAGTAAATGATAAGACAAATAGGATAAAATGTTAATAAGTGAATCTGACTAAAGGGAACATAGATATCCTTTGTACTTCTAATACAACTTCTGTAAGTTTCAGATTATTTCCAAGTAAAAACATTTTAAGTAGACAGATATATTAACAGGACCCGAAATCAGACCCATGCTAGAATATATATATAAATAAAAGGCAAAAGTATACACAATGCAATGTTAAAAGACTTTTTCCTGTCTTTTAAATGCTAGGTTAGTGGGCTTAACCATAACGGAAACGCTGGAAGTCTGGAGGGGGAGGGGAGGGGGACCTGATATCTCCCAAGATTAACCTTCACTTTTTAAAAAATTATTGTACATGTGATTTTTTTTTTCCTGTTCCTACATTTGTGCTGCCTGTGTACTCTTGGCACATTTCAATAAAATTGTTTGGGAAAAAAAAAAAACCTATCCAAGTATCCAAAGATTATCCATTAATAAATTTTTGAATGGGAGAAGAGACACTTTCACATTTAACTGAAAAAAAAAACATTCCATAATTTGTTTTTAATTCTTTAAAACCATTTACAAAGATTAACAGCACAGTAGAAAAAACTGCAGAAAATTTGCACAGACCCTTAAAAACAGTATATATAAATTTTTAAGAAACATAAAAAACATGCTCCGGTCTTTTAATAATTAAATGATCAAAATAAATAAAGATGAAATACCACCACTTACTAACCAGAATAGCTAAAATGAGAAAGACCGACACAAGTAATTTCCAATATTGTGTAGAAGGAATAGTTATGCCTATCATGATTTCTACTGTGGCCATCAAAACAAGAAGATATGTAATAATTAGAACTCGCTTAGAAACTAGTCACTGAGTTGTGTATCGGTCAAACACCTTTGGAAAACTGTTTAGAGACATATAATTTGAATATATGCAGTGACTCAGACCAAGCAATTTCATATGTTGGTCCGTACTTAACTAAGATATTGATTGCATGTGCACCAAAAGAAACCAACAAGAATGGTCATGGTTGCATCATTGCTAATAGTCCCAACCTGGAAACAAACCAGATGTCCATCAACAGCAGAACTGATAACTGTGGTATATTCATAAAAAGACCACACTGCAGTGAGAATGAATGAATTGCTCCATGAGACGACATGGATGAGTCACAAATACAATGCTGAGCAAAAGAAGTCACACACAGAATAATTCCTGCTGTATGGCTCTAAATACGCAAATTTATAAAAACAGGCAATACTAACCTGTGGTGTTAAAAACTAGATGACAGTTAGCTCTGGCAAGATTGAATGGACAGTGTTTGGGGACCATCAGGAGATGGGCTTCTGGGTTGCTAGTTTTATTTCCTTGAACTGTGTTGTAGTTACAAGGGCATATTCACTTTGTGATACATCACTGAGTATTAGAGTTGTGATTTATGTCTGTGCTTTTTGGTATGCATGTTATTCTTCAATAAATGCATTTGAATACATTTTTACTATTAGGACAAATAAGGTAAATTATGAGACTTTGCAATCTTAACATCATTTCCATTTTATGAAAAATGGTCACCTAAAGGATTCCAAGCTGAAGGGTTTCAATTATTCAGCTTACATTTACAAATATATATATATTTTTTGAACATCCACAACTATCTGATATGTCATTTGAGTGTAGAAAATGGACAGTTATGTTTACAGTTTGCTGAATCTGTAATCTTTTAGTGGAAAGTTGAGCTAGCTATCCACACCCATCAGTGAAACTGCTTTCACAGAAGAGTCCAACCCGTGACAATTAGTAGAGACATCAGAAAAGTTGTTTCTTCATTATCTCTGTAGAACATTAGATTTCTTAGAAGCACAGGCCATCAAAACTCTCATTTCAGGGTTGTTTTTTTTTTCATTATTTTCTGTGATCTTGTTATCAGAAAAGAATTTTTATGTTCCTGTATTTACAGAGAGGGCATAATAAAGACTATTGTGGTTGCCATAGAGGCCATCAAGACAAGGCCCATGTGTATTTCCTGGATCCCAGCAATGACCCTTCCTGGATGTAATGGGAAATCTGCTGTCAGCCAGAAAGTCATGGATCCTCTCCTGGGGAGCCCTGGTTGGTATCTGAAAAGAAACCTGCACTGGGAATTGTGGAAGCTGAAGACAGTCACAGTATCTGTGTCTGATGCTTAAAGTCCACAGGCAGTAAATAGGGGAAGATCACAGATAGGCTGGAATCCCATGAGCATGAGCTAGGACCTCATACCGACAGACTGAAACCTGTGTCCATTCTTCCTGCCTCTGACCTCGGTGATCAGGGTGTCCTGCAGAAGGCAGGGCCCTTCATCCTGGAGCTAAACACACACCTGCATCCCACGAATCAGAGAAACTGAAGGAAAAATCCAAAGGAAGACAAAGCAAGTGCAGGTCCAAGCAAGTGCAGGGCCAGCTTCTGCTTCATGCCAGTGAGGTGAGTCAGTGGTTCAGCAACAGTGTGCATGTGTGTATGTGTGTAGACACATGCTACAAAATCCAATTCGTTCATTTTATTATCAGTTCTAGGCTTTAAAGTTAACTAAGGTTAAGGTCCTTTGGAAATTATATATAAGCTAACTACAGAGCAACACATTTACTGTTGATATCTAAAAGTCTGTCACCAGTATAATTCAAGGGAATTGAACACCAGTGTTAAGTTTTTCATAATGTTAAACATGTGGAAGTAACATAACTTAGCAGATGAGTAAAACCGTAAGTTTAGAGTAACTAAGCCCTCTGTGAGAAAGCAAACCCAAGTGTGATACTGTGATTTATAATAAGAAATATATATTTTTGGTCTTTGTCCTCATTTCTGGCAGAGTTCCTAAAACCCTTGGAATTTCCTAAGTGATGAGAGTGATAAGTCTTTTGTTGTGTTAATGACTTTTGGACAGCACCTAAGGAGGTTAGCAGGTTGGAACTGTTGGCCCCACCCCCCCTTGACCTTGGGAAGGGGACAAGGGCTAGAAGTTGAATCAGTCATCAGTGGCCAATGATTTAATCAATTGTGCCTATGTAACAAAGCCTCCATAAAAACCCAAACCCAGTTTGGTGGAAATGGGAAGTTTTGGGGAAGGTGGTATGCTTGGAGGGGATATAGAAGCTCTACGTCCTTTCCCCTACCCCTTGCCCTGTGCATCTCTTCCATCTGGCTGTTCCTGAGTTATAACCTTTTATAATAAACTGGTGATCTAATAAGTGAAATGGTTCTCTGAGTTCTGTGAGTGGCTCTAGCAAAGTAATTGAACCCAAGGAGGGGGTCGTTGGAACCTCCAATCTAAGCACAGGTGACAACCTGGATTTGTGATTGGCAACTGAAGTCGGGAGCAGTCTTATAGGACTGAGCCCTTAGCCTCTGGAATCTGAGGCTATCTCCAGGTAATTGTATCAGAATTGAGTTAAATTATAGGACACCCACCTGGTGTCTGAGAATTGTTTGGATGTATACAAAAAACAAAAACAAAACAAAACAAAAAACCCCACACACTAGAATTGGTGATCAGAAACATACCATATCTTACAAAACAGAGAATGCATGCTTACAGCATATTCCATAATGATAAAGCTCAGGAAGAAACATCTGGCTCTTTTTAAACCAAAATCATCAAGCCAGTCTGATTTGTTTACAGAGTCACCTTGATTATAGGCACTTGGGTTCTTATGTAAAAATCCCTCTAAACTAGTACTTCTATGAGAAGTTTTATTTTTGTTTTCCTAAAAAGGCCACATTCAGAGAATTAGAAGTTTGGTTTCTTCTCAGGAATCCTAGAGTTTCCTTATATTAGATTTTTATTAAAAAAAAACTCCTATTCTCTATAAATTTATCAGAATTCCTTTACCGTAAGTCTTTATAACCTAATTTGTTAATCCCCTCCAATTGTAGGGAAATATTTGAAAAACACACAGTAAGATAAAGGTAAATGTGTCTCATTTACACACACAGATACACAGATAGCTTGCAGCTTCATCTCACCAACCTTAACCACAAGTCAAAAGTAAACAATACAAAAGCTCACCTGTGCAGGTCTCATAGGACTGTTCTCCTTTCTGCTGAACAGAAGACATTTTCTGGAGTTGTATGAAGTCACATACAAACAAACCAGAGTTTCTGTCTTCTCCCACACATTAGAGAATAGGTTCATCCGCCATCCCCTGCCCAACAGAGATCCGATCTGAGGAATTTTCTTCTTCTTTTTTTTTAAGATTTTATTTATTTGACAGGACAAGCAGGGGGAGCAGCAGGTAGAGGGAGAGGGAGAAGGAGACCCTCTGCAGAGTGGGGAGCCCGATGTAGGGCTCCATCCCAGGATCCCAGGACCATGACCTGAGCTGAAGGCAGCCGCTTAACCGACTGAGTCTTCCAAGCACCCCTGATCTGAAGAACTTTTTAAAGCAGAAAAAAACCTAGGGGGCAAGAACAGGAAGACTTATAATGCTGTCAACAGTCCACTGTGGAAAAATCCTAGGAACATGAAGACTTGTTAAAAAGGCAGCAGGATAGGGGCACCTGGGTGGCTCAATCGTTAAACGTCTGCCTTTGGCTCAGGTCATGATCCCAGGGTCTTGGGATCAAGCCCCGCATCAGGCTCCCTGCTCACCGGGGAGTTTGTTCTTCCTCCCCCATTCCCCCTGCTTGTGTTCCCTCTCTCGCTGTCTCTCTGTCAAATGAATAAATAAAATCTTTAAAAAAAAAAAAAGTAACAAGATAACAAGGCATGTCATCTGATGGAAAGTTGACATTTTTTTTACAAGATACCTCAAACTGGAAAAGGGATTTCAGATTGAAGTTTATTTTACTACAGAACCTTCAGGAAAGAGTCCACATATGAACGCACATATGAATGCCATGAAATGAAGATCACAAAGAATTCTGACTTAATCATCCATTGAAAAGTTATTTCAGAAAGATAGTTTTAATTAATGTTAAAGAACCACAGACCAAGAGGGCACGTTCTGCATGGAGCACTGGGTGTTATATGCAAACAATGAATCATGGAACACTACATCAAAAACTAATGATGTATGGTGATTAACATAACATTAAAAAAAAAGAACCACAGACCAGCCACTAACACTTTTTTTATATAAGAACATTTGCACTAGAGAGAAAATGCGACAGTTAATTTTATATGTCACCTTACTGGGTTATGGGTGTCCAGACTTTTGGTCAAACATTATTCTGGGTGTGTCCGTGAGGGTGTTTCTGGATGAGATGAACACTTGAATCTACAGACTAAGTAGAGATTGCCCTCTCTAGAGTGGGTGGGACCCATTCAAGCCACTGAAGATCTGAATTGAACAAAAAGGCTGAGTAAGCTGGAACTCCTCCTCCCTGACTTGAGCTGGAACATTGGTCTTTGCTGGCCTTCACACTTGGATGGAAACATCAGCTCTCCTTGGGTCTCAAACCTGCCAATTTTCAGACAGGAACTTAAACCATTGGCTGTCCTGATTCCCAGGCCTTCAGACTCAGACTGGGACTCTAGCTTGCCAACTCCAGATCTTGGGACTTACCAGCTTCCATAGTTGTGTGAGCCAATTTTTTATAATAAATCTATTCCTTTTTTAAAATAGATTTCTAAGTAATCTCCACACCAAACATGTGGCTCGAACTCAAAACCCCAAGAATAAGAGTCACATGCTCTACCAACTGAGCCAGCCAGGCACCCCCTCTTTGTATTCCTATTGGAATTGTTTCACATCCTATTGGTTCTGTTTCTCTGGAAAACCCTAATACAAAAACTGTATAGACGACATAGAATTTTTTTTTCTATGTATAAAGTAAGAAAATAGTTGATTTATAAAGAAAACAGAGAAGAAAATAGTTGCAAATTTAATAACGTGAAAAACTTTTCTGTGACTCCAGAACCCTAGCCTGCAAACAACGTTTGTAGAGTATCTCAGAATGCAGGGTCTTATAGGTACAACCATATAAAAACAAGTTTCCTCCAACTCCAAAGAGGCTAATATCATTACAACGAACAAAATGGGGGTAGCCTGTGTGACAGCAGAAGACAGTAAGTTCAGTGTGGGACAGGTTCCATTTGAGATGTTTAGAGAGGCCCTGGGCAGGACAGGTAACTTACCTCTCTGTACTACCTCATCTGAAAAATGGAGTAACATACATTCTTGATAGGTTGTTGTGAGAATTCAATGAATTAGTGTATGTAAACTGCTTAGAACGGCCTGGTCCATAATAAATTCTATACACGTTAATCATTATGAGGTATCTAGAGCTCTCTAGTGTGAACTACACATAGCAACAAGGCAGTTACCTACAAGTTAATGGCTATTGATGACGTGCAAGGAACAGAGCAAAAGAGAACACCAAAGAGACTGCTTTAACATCGCGAGAAGTGGGTCCAAAAGACGCGTCAGACACGAGCTGCCATGAAGGCAGGAGAACCTGGAGCTTCTCAGGCTGGTGCAGGAACAGTCTAGAGAGAAAACCATTTGCTTAAGGGGAGCAGCTTCAAAGAACCCGAATGTCGTCAACTTAACCAAGGAGCTGGAAAATACTCTTCTGGCTATTGAGAACAAAATTGGGGCAGCACCAATTTTGGCCCAACATGTGGCCCAACAGCCAAGAAAGGGAAGTCCCGTTGCAGAGCACGGGATGAGGGCAGGGTTTGCATTCCAGGATCTGCAGGAAAGAAGAGCTGAGGTCTGGCCACCACGTGCCATCCCTGCCCGGAATCAAAGGCTTTACCTAAGTTACAAAGGCCCGCCTGTCCTCTCCGTGGACCACAGACTCCCTTATGCTTTTCAGTCATATTTTATAGTCGCTCTTGGAAGTCTATATCGGTTTCCTCGGCTTGCCACACCCAGCAGCATGCAGCACCACACAGGGTTGGGGGACCAGCCGACCAACAGCGGTTCCCCTAACCGGAAGCCAAGCCAAGCCCCCGCGCGCATGCGGGAGTGTGGTGCTGAGCTGCGCACGCGCACTGAGCGTCCCTGCCTCCCGCTGAAGCCATTGTAATGAACTTGACGTTCCTCGCCGCCTTTGATACCCGCTGGCACAAACGTAGACCCACGCAGGGACCCCAGCGGGTCTCTTCCCTTTGTTTGGCCCGCCCTTGAAATTCCAGCGGGGCTGAGGTACTAGTGCGGGAGTATCACCGACTACCGTGGGGGGCATCAAGAGCCCGACGACTTCGTGAGTCTCCGTGTTCGAGTCCTGGGCCAGGAGCCTAGTCCCCCAAGGGCCTGGCGTGCGGGTCCTTGACTGTATGGACCCCTCGCCCCCAGGTCCTCTCCTAGACCCGGGAAGGAGGAGGAAGCCGATAGGAGATTCTCGCAGGGTCCTCTGAAAACCGCAGAGGGTGGTGTGAGTGGTTGCCCTCTGAGTTTCACATGTCCAGCCCTGGCCTACCTAACGGGTGGGCATTCTCCTCACTGGCCTGAATCGAGTCACTTATTTATAAGCTCATTTGAATGCACAGGCAGTTCACATAATCCGTTTTAAATCTCTATTCCTTCACATATTATGATTGCATAAATTGGGGGTTGCTGGATTGGGCTGTGGCCGTGAAGATCACACAAGGGATGATCTCTTGTATTTTACATAACAATTCAGGTTTAGGAATCATGGTGTAGTAAATTTCTTCCTGATAAAATACCCAAGCTGCTTATGCATCACCTAATCTTGGTCATCTTGCTTTGGGAGATCAAGACTTGTGAAGTTACAACACCCTAAAATGTTCTGGGAGAAGGATCCGACAAAGGGGCAGGAAGGAACTGGTCATTTAGCTGGTGACTGGCAGGATTCTTCCTGTTAGAGGGAGAAAGAAAAACATAGAATGGTTTTCCCTGTTTAAAATAAGTTAACCAAAGCCCGGAAGCTGAAGGAAATAGTTGCCCAAATCACCCTTCCAGGCATTAGCACAATCAAGACACCAAATTAAAGATCAAAAGATTTTAAACTATTTTACTTAAATATTTACCACCAAATTGTCCTTACAGTGGTTATACCATTTTACGGTTTTTTTCTTTATTACTGCCTACACTCACTGGCAATGTTTCCCCACATTCTGCCACGTTTGGTATTGTCAGAACTTTTTATTGTATCACTTTTTTTTATTGAATGAATTAATGAAATGGATTCCTTTTTATTTCACTAATGATTTCTGATACTACCTTTACATGTTTATTGGACATTGCATTTCCTGCCATGAAATTGCCATTTTTTTGCCCATTTTTTCTTTAATCATTAACTTTTATAAAGATCCAAATAAAATATAAATCGATTTTCAATTAAATAAAAACAAAACCCCAAGCATCACAGGTAAATCTAAAGACTCCTTTGATCACCACCCTTAAGATCATTTCCTCATCTTCCTCAGTGGAACCACTGTTGTCACTAGAGTATATATTTTTAGAATTTTCCAAAATAGTTTTACAACCTGAACCTACTGATAAATCATAGCACTGAGAAAAGACGATTAGAAATGAGCCTTATGAGTACATATAAAATTTATGTTTACACTATATTGTAGTCTATTAAGTGTACAATAGGATTGTCTAAAAAAGCAATGCACATAACCATCATCTGAACTTTCAGCAAGTCTTAACCTTTTTGCTGGTGGGGGACCGGTGCTGAGGACTGCTGACTGGTCAGGGTGGTGGTTGCTGAAGGTTGGGAAGGCTGAGGCAATTTCTCAAAATAAGACAACAGTGAAGTTGACCACATGGGTTGACTCTTCCTTTCACAATTTCTTTGTGACATGTGATACTTATTTGATAGCATTTTATTCACAGTAGAACTTCTATCAAAATTGGAGTCAATCTTCTCAAACCCTGCATCTGCTTTATCAACTAAGTTCATGTAATATTCTAAATCCTTTGGTGTCATTTCAACAATTTTCAGAGCATCTTCATCAGGATAGATTCCATCTCAAGGAACAACTTTCTTTGTTTATCCATAGGAAGCAGCTTCCCATCTGTTAAAGTTTTATCATGATCTAGGGGTCATGAGATGGAGCCCCAAGTCAGCCTCCACACTGGGTGTGGAGCCTGCTTAACATTCTCTCTCCTTTCCTCTCCCTCTGCCCCCCACCCCCACTTTCTCTCACTGTGGCTCTTGCTAAAAAAAATAAAAAATAAAAGTTTTATCATGAGATTGCAACAATTCAGTCACATGTTCAGGTTCCACTTCTAATTCTAGTTCTCTTGCCATTTCTATCACTTCTTCAGTTACTTCTTCCACTGAAGTCCCTCAAAGCCATCCATAGGATTGGAATCAACTTCTTCCAAACTCCTGTTCATGTTGATATTTTGATCTCTTCCCATGAATGACGAATGTTCTTAACAACATCTAGAATGGTGAATCCTTTCCAGAAGGTTTTCAGTTTACAGTTTACTTTGTCTAGACCCATCAGAGTAATCACTACCTGTGGCAGCTATAACCTTACAAAATATATTTCTTTTTTTTTTAAGATTTTATTTATTTATTTGACAGAGAGACACAGTGAGAGAAGGAACACAAGCAGGGGGAGTGGGAGAGGGAGAAGCAGGCTTCCCGCGGAGCAGGGAGCCCGATGCGGGGCTCGATCCCCGGACCCCAGGATCATGACCTGAGCCGAAGGCAGAGGCTTAATGACTGAGCCACCCAGGTGCCCCACAAAATGTATTTCTTAATAAGAAAACTCAGCAGTTGAAATTCATTGATCCATGTGCTGCAGAGTGGATGTTGTGTTAGCAGCATAAAAACAACATAGATCTCACTGTCCATCTCCATCAGAGCTCTTGGGTGACCAGGTGCATTGTCAATAAGCAATAATATTTTGGAAGGAATCTTTTTTCCTGAGCAGTAGGTCTCTACAATGGGCTTAAAATATTCAGTAAACTATGTTGTAAATAGACATGCTCTCATCCAGAGAACAACATCTATCCATGTTGTTCCACTGATAGAGCATAGGCAGAGTAGATTTATCATTTTTAAGGGCCTTAGGATTTTCAAAATGGTAAATGAGCATTGACTTCAACTTAAATCGCCAGCTGAGTTAGCCCCTAACAAGAGTGTCAGCCTCTTCTTTGAAGCTTTGAAACCAGGCATTGACTTCTCTCTAGCTCTGAAAGTCCTAGGTGACATCTTCTTCCAATACACGGCTGTTTTGTCTACATTGAAAATCTGTTATTTAGTGCAGCCTCTTTCATTAATTATCTTAGCTAGATCTTCTAGATAACTTGCTGCAGCTCTAAATCAGCACTTGCAGCTTTGCCCTGCACTTTTATGTTATGGAGATGGCTTCTTTCCTTAAACCTGATGAGACAACCTCTGCTAGCTTCAAACTTTTCTTCTCTTTTACAGCTTCCTCGCCTCTCTCAGCCTTCATAGAACTGAATGGAGTTAGGGCTTTGCTCTGCATTAGGCTTTGGCTTCCAGGAATGTTGGGGCTGGTTTAACCTACTATCTGGACCACTGGAACTTTCTCCACATCAGCAATGAGGTGGTATCGCTTTCTTATCATCTGTGTGTTCACTGGAGAAGCACTTTTCATTTCCTTCAGGAACTTTTCCTTTGTATTTACCACACAGCTCTTTGGTTCAGGAGACCTAGATTTTGGCCTCTCTTGGTTTTCAACATGCCTTCCTCACTAAGCATAATCATTTCCAGTTTTTTTATTTCAAGTGAGAAACGTGCAACTCTTCCTTTCACTTGAACGCTTACAGGCCACTGTAGGGTTATTAATTGGCCTCATTTCAATATTGTTGGTTTCAGGGACTAGGGAGACTTAAAGAGAGGAAGAGAGACAGAGGAATGGCTGTTCAGTGGAGCAGTAGAACACACAACATGTATCAATTAAGTTTGCTGTCTTAAATCGGCAGGGTTTGAGGCACCCTAAAGGAATTACAGTCATAACATCAAAGACCACTCTTCACAGATCACCAAAATAAATATAATAATAATGTTTTTTTAAAAAGATTCTATTTATTTGACAGAGAGAGTGAGTACAAGCAGGGGGAGCAGCAAGGGAGAGGGAGAAGCAGGCTCCCCACTGAGCAGGGAGCTAGGTATTGGGCTCAATCCCAAGACCCCTGGATCGTGACCTGAGCCGAAGGCAGACACTTAACTGACTGAGCCACCCAGGTGCTCCTAATAATAATCAAGTTTGAAATATTGTGAGAATTACCAAAATGTGACACAGAGATATGCAGTGAGCAACCGCTATCGGAAAAATGGTGCCAGTACACATGCTCAACACAGGGTTGCTGTGAACATTCCATCTGTAAAAAACACAGTATCTGCCAAGTGCAATAAAGTGAAGCACAAAAAAAAGTACCTATATACTAAATTTAAAGATCCCTATTAAATTCTTAATCTCAGGAAACAAACTGAGGGTTGCTGGAGTGGTGGGGGTGTGGGAGGGATGGGGTGGCTGAGTGATAGACATTGGGGAGGGTATGTGCTATGGTGAGCGCCGTGAATTGTGCAAGACTGTTGAATCACAGATCTGTACCTCTGGAACAAATAATGCAATATATGCTAAGAAAAAAAAAGAAGAAGATAGCAGGAGGGGAAGAATGAAGGGGAGTAAATTGGAGGGGGAGACGAACCATGAGAGACGATGGACTCTGAAAAACAAACTGAGGGTTCTAGAGGGGAGGGGGGTGGGGGGATGGGTTAGCCTGGTGATGGGTATTAAAGAGGGCATGTTCTGCATGGAGCACTGGGTGTTATGCACAATGAATCATGGAACACTACATCCAAAACTAATGATGTAATGTGTGGTGATTAACATAACAATAAAAATTTAAAAAATAAAGATCCTTATTAATAGAATATATAATCAATAATGAAGATACTGTACTCTTAGGTGCATTGAAAACTTCAAAATATGTAAAGCAAAAGTTATTTGACATACAAAGAAAATAGAAAGGCATAGTTGCTATTGGCATCTGGTAATTATCTTTTATCAGTCTATGGCATTAGATTTTTAAAATGGGTATCTAGAGGGCTTAAATAACATAGTTTTTAAAGATTTAATTTGTCAGAGAGCACAAGCAGGGAGAGCAGCAAGCAGAGGTAGAAGCAGCCTGCCTGCTGAGCAAGGAGCCCAATGCAGGACTCGATCCCAGGACCCTGGGATCATGACCCGAGCCGAAGGCAGATACTTGTGCTCTCTCTGACAAATAAATAAAATCTTTTTAAAAATATGTTATTTAGGGGCGCCTGGGTGGCTCAGATGGTTAAGCGTCTGCCTTCGGCTCAGGTCATGATCCCAGGGTCCTGGGATCAAGTCCCGCATCAGGTTCCCTGCTCAGCAGGGAGTCTGCTTCTCCCTCTGCCTCTCTCTCTGTCTCTCTCTCTCTCTCTGTCTCTGTCTCTCATGAATAAATAAATAAATATGTTATTTAAGCCCTCTATATACCTATTTTAAAAATAGGTATGAGCCTACTGAGCCGCCAGGTGGCCTTAAGTAACATATTTAATAAGGCCAAACCTTAAATTTAAATATTTTTGTAATACATGGAGAGAATACACCTTTTTTTTTTAGCATTCATGGAACATATACAAAATTTATTATATATTTAGCCCCCAAAAACCTTAGTAAATTACAAACATTAGAAACGGAAAGGATGACACATGGTTTTACAAGCTAGTTCAAACAAATCTAATTCAAGTTACAGGTAAAAATTATGTTATACAAACTGTTTAAGAGAATAGACTAAGCTAGGTGTTCTATGTGTGAAGCCAAAATTTTCTAAGTATTTAATAAATTGATTCTTCATATGCTTCCCAAAAGGAAAAAACTTATTTCTCCACTAAATGATAGGGCAAAAAAAAAAAGTGAAATATATGATCTTCTTCATATAGTGAGTTGTAGACAGAGGTGAGTGTGGTGTAAAAGCGTGGGTATTGGGATTAGATCTCATTTCACATCCTGTCACCACAAATTATTTGCTATATTACTTCCAGAGATTGGGGACATTATCTCTGTCAGCCTCAGTTTTCTTGTCTTGAAAATGTGCAAAATTATAGCTTCTGTATGAGGTTGAGATAAAGATTAAATGTGGTGATACATGTAAATCTTAATACAGTTCCCTGGAACAAGGAAAGCACTCGATAAACATTTCCTTCTCTTTCTTGTATGTGTGTTTTCATATCCAGAACTAATCTGTTTTGTGTTATTGCTGGCCTCTAGGAAAAAAAGTGACAATGTCAGGACCCCTGGCAACAAGGACCATGGATGCCCCTATCTGTGATCTGTGAGGAAATGTAGCAACTCTTGTCACCCTTCTGAGGTGGGAGGGACATGGTGAGGGTCCTGATGGGTGCTCCTGGGTGAGGATATCACACTCATATAAATTGGTATGTCAGGATTTCTAGGCCAAAGTGTCTGGGACTTTCAAGGTAGGCTTGACTTTCATGTCTTTTATCTCATGTTGAGGTAAATGTCTTCCCAGGACTCTGCCATTCAAAGACGAGAATCCCATAGGAAGATGTTATGGCTGCTCTGCATTTAGCAGTTTTGTCTGAGGTAGGATGTGCCTTCTTCTGTTTCTAAACAGCTGTTTTGGTTTTCATTAGATAACAAATAAGTTTATAAACTAAAGAGTGAAGACTTAAGTGTTAGCAAGCTTGGCATATGACCATTGGGATTTTGTCTTGCTTGTTTGAGTGTGTGTGTGCAAATGTGTCTAGATGCACCCTTCTTTTTTTTTTTAAGATTTTATTTTTGACAGAGAGAGTGTACAAGCAGGGGAAGCAGCAGGCAAAGGGAGAGGGAGAAGCAGGCTCCCCGCCCAGCAGGGAACCTGATGCAGGGCTCGATCCCAGGACCCTGGGATCCTGACCTGAGCTGAAGGCAGACACTTAATCATCTGAGCCATCCAGGCGCCCCAAGATGCACCCTTCTTCTTTTAAATGATTGTATATGGTATCATATGGTTGTACCATAATTTATTCATCTATTCCCCTTTTGGTGACTGACTTCCTTGCTTTTACACTCCGTGCTACAGCAAGAATTCTTGCACAAATAGTTTACAAACTTGTATTAATGTGCTATAGATCATAAGATTTTCACATTAAAGATTTTGATAGATTCTTCAAAAATGCCTTTTGAAAGATTCTCATCATTAGTGAATAAGAATGAGAATACCAATTTCCAGCACGTGTAAATATCAGCATTAGGTGCCACCAAGCTTTAACATTTTTGTCAGGCATATATCGATGAGAAAAAGTATTGCATTATGAAATTTATTTTTAGGGATCAGTGAGGTAAAGATCTATTTTTCCAAGTGAGTAACCAAATGCCTATGCAATATTTCCTGAATGAGTCATGTTTTCCTCAGTTATCTGAAATGCTGTCCTTATTATAAACCAAATTGATCTCTGTACCTGGTACTCTTTCTTTATCCCTTAATCTGTTTGACTGATGTATTTATACATTTGTGCACCAGGATTGTCCTGATTAATAGAGATTTAAAGCACTAGCAGATATCTGGTAGAACATGCTTCCGATATTTTCCTTTTTTGTAAGTTTCTTGACTACTCTAGCACATTGACTTTACCAGAACTTTATAATCAACTTACCAAGTTTTAGCAAAGATGCCATTATAATTGCAATTGGATTGGATTCATAGATTAGTTTGGAGACAATTGATATACATTAAGTCTAAGTCTGCCCATCTAGGAGACATGGTATGGGTTTCCATTTTTCAAGTTTTTAATGTCCTTTATTTTTTTTTCAGTCAAAAGTTCTCACATATTTATTACTGAACCAACCTACTGGTGCAGAAGCATGGTAACAGAGAAAAATCATTTCCCCAATAAAACATGTCTATTTTTAGGTAGTTTACAGAGTGATAGGAGTACGTGACCTTCAAATAGCATAAATACGTGTGCGGTCTTATGTACCATCCTCATAGATCCAGTTTGGTTCTCCAATGCCTCCTCTTGGAGTTGTACCTGATTTTATTACCAGTTTTCACCTGAATCCACTGTGGAATGGGAGAGTTCTGCTTTTGTTTTTTGATCAGGAAATGCTTGATCCTGAAAGTCTTTTGAGAAGACATGGCGAGGAACAGTCAACCACACACACCACAATGGTGGAGAAAAGGAAAGAGAGAGCTCAAGTTTTTAATGTCCTTTAAAAAAGTGTTATACATTTTTTCATATAAATCTTAAGATTTTTGCTATTTTTTATAGTTTTTGTACCTGTAGAAATTGGATCTTTCTAAAAGCTCATTTTGAGAATGGCTAATATAAATCACAGATTTTATATATATCTTACTGCTTTCCTGGGTGCCAGGAATATTCATTGCTATTGGGTTGCCCCTGCATCTAGGCCTCTTTGGGAAGAGTTATAAAGTAGATATATTTTTAAATTTAAAAAATTTTTTTAAATTCCACTATCATTAACATGCTGTATTACATTAATTTCAGGTATGCAATATAGTGACTCAACAAGTCTGTTCATTACTCAGTGCTCATCAAGATAAGTGTGCTCTTAATCCCCTTCACCCATTTCACCCATCTCCCCACCAACCTCCCCTCTGGTAACCATCACTTTGTTCTCTATAGTGAAGAGCCTGATTTTTTTGTTTGTCTCTTTTTTTTTTTCCTTTGTTTTGTTTCTTAAATTCCACAAATGAGTGAAATTACATGGTATTTGTCTTTTGCTGACTGACTTATTTCACTTAGCATAGTACTCTCTAGATATGTCCTGAATGTTGTTAATGGCAAGATTTCATTTTTGTATGGCAGAAGATTCCATTATATATACCACATATTTATCCATTCATCTGTTGATGGACACTTAGGTTGCTTCCATAATTTGGTTATTGTAAATAATGCTACAATAAACATAGGGGTGCATATATCTTTTCAAATTAGTGTTTTCATATTTTTTGAGTAAATATCCATAGTGGAATTATGGGATCAATGGTAATTCTGTTTTTAATTTTTTTGAGGAACTTCCATACTGTTTTCCACAGTGGCTGCACCAGTTTGCATTCCCACCAACTGTGCAGTAGTGTTCCTTTTTCCTCCACATCCTTGCCAACACTTGTTGTTTCTTGTGTTTTTTATTTTAGCCATTCAGACAGGTGTGAGGTGATATTGTGGTTTTGATTTGCAGTCCCTCATGATTAGTGATGTTGAGCATCTTTTTGTGTGTCTGTTGGCCATTTGAATGTCTTTGTTGGAGAAATGTCTGCTCCTGTCTTCTACCCATTTTAAATAGGATTATGTGGGGTTTTGGGGTATTGAGATGTATCAGTTCTTTATATATTTTGGATACTCCTTATCAGATACATCATTTGCAAGTACCTTCTCCCATTCAGTAGGTTGTCTTTTAGTTTTGTTGATTGTTACCTTTGCTGTGCAGAAGCTTTTTATTTTGATGTAGTCTCAATAGTTTATATTTTATTTTGTTTCCCTTGCCCTAGGAGTCCTATCTAGAAAAATGTTGCTATGGCCAATGTCAGAGAAATTACTGCCTATGCTGTCTTCTAGGATTCTTATGGTTTCACATTTAGGTCTTTAATCCATTTTGAGTTTATTTTGGTGTATGGTGAAAGAAAGTGGTCCAGTTCCATTCTTTTGCAATAGCTACCCAGTTTTCCCAACACTATTTAGTAAAGTCTCTTTTTCCCATTGCATATTCTTGCCTCCTTTGTCAAAGATTAATTGGTCATATAATCATGGGTTTATTTCTGGGCTTTCTACTCTATTCCATTGATCTATATGTCTGTTTTTATACCAGTACCATACTGTTTTGATTACTGCAGCTTTGTAGTATATCTTGAAATTTGGGATCATTTTGTTCTTTTTCAAGATTGCTTTAGCCATTCACGGTCTTTGTGGTTCCATACAGATTTTAAGATGATTTGTTCTAGTTCTGTGAAAAATGCTGTTGGTATTTTGATAAGGATTGCAGGAATCTATAGATTGCTATGGACAGTATGGGCATTTTAACAATATTTGTTCTCCCTCTTCATGAGCAGGGAATATCTTTCCATTTGTTTGTGTCATCTTCAGTTTTCTCAATCAGTGTATTATAGTTTTCAGCATACAGGTCTTTTATCTACTTGGTTAAGTTTATTCCTAGGTATTTTTAATTTGTGGTGTAATTGAAAAGAGGATTGTTTTTTTAATTTCTGTTACTTCATTATTAGTGTATGAAAATGCAATGGATTTCTGTATATTGATTTTGTATCCGAGGACCTTACCAAATTCATTTATCAGTTCTAGTAGGGGTTTTTTTGTGGAATTTTTAGGGTTTTCTATATATGGTATCATGTCATCTGCAAATAGTGAAAGTTTTACTCCTTCCTTACCAATTTTGATGCATTTTATTTCTTTTTGTTGTCTCAGTTCTGTGGCTAGGGCTTCCAGTACTGTGTTGAATAAAAGCGGTGAAAGTAGATATCCTTGTCTTGTTCCTGATGTTAGGGGAAAATCTCTCAGTTTTTCACCAAGGAGTATGATGAGTGGGTGTTTTATATATGGCTTTATTATGTGGAGGTGTGTTCCCTCTAAACCTACTTTGTTGAGGGTTTTTATCATGAATGGGTATTCTACTTTGTCAAATGCTTTTTCTGCATCTACTGAAATGATCATGTGGTTTTCATCCTTTCTCTTGTTGATGTGATGCATCATGTTGATTTATTTGCGAATATGGAACCAACTTGCATCCCAGGAGTAAATCCCACTTAATTGGGTGAATGATTTTTTTAATGTATTGTTGAATTTGGTTTGCTAATATTTTGTTGAGGATTTTTGCATCTGTGCTTATGAGAGATATTGGCCTGTAGTTCTCCTTTTTCGTGTGTGTGTGTGGGGGGGTGTTTAAGATTTCATTTATTTGACAGAGACACAGCGAGAGAGGGAACACAAGCAGCAGGAGTGGGAGAGGGAGAAGCAGGCCTTCTGCCAAGCAGGGAGCCCGATGCAGGGCTCGATTCCAGGACCCCAGGATCATGACCTCAGCCAAAGGCAGTCACCCAATGACTGAGCCACCCAGGTGCCCCTTTTTCTAGTGTTTTTATCTGGTTTTGGTATCAAGGTGATGCTGGCCCCAAAGAATGAATTTGGAAGTTTTCCTTCCTCTTCTGTTTTTTGGAATACTTTGAGAAGAATAGGGTTTTTTTAAATTTTTATTGTTATGTTAATCACCATACATTACATCATTAGTTTTTGATGTAGTGTTCCATGATTCATTGTTTGTGCATAACACCCAGTGCTCCATGCAGAACGTGCCCTCTTTAATACCCATCACCAGGCTAACCCATCCTCCCACCCCCCTCCCCTCTAGAACCCTCAGTTTGTTTTTCAGAATCCATCGTCTCTCATGGTTCATCTCCCCCTCCGATATCCCCCCCTTCATTCTTCCCCTCCTGCTATGAGCAAAATAAGTCAATCAGAGAAGAATAGGTATCTCTTCTGTAAATGTTTGGTAGAATTCACCTGTAAAGCCATTGGTCCTGGTGTTTTGTTTGTTGGGAGTTTTAAAATTACATTAAAATGTCACTGCTGGTAATCAGTCTTTTAAAATTTCCTATTTCTTTCTGATTCATTTTGGGAGATTATATGTTTTTAGGGATTTCTCCATTTCTTCTAGGTTGTCAAATTTGTTGGCATATAGGGGCGCCTGGGTCGCTCAGTCGTTAAGTGTCTGCCTTCAGCTCAGGTCATGGTCCCAGGGTCCTGGGATCGAGTCCCACATCGGGCTCCCTGCTCAGCGGGAAGCCTGCTTCCCCTCTCACACTCCCCTTGCTTGTGTTCCCTCTCTCGCTGTCTCTCTCTCTCTGTCAAATAAGTAAATAAAATCTTTAAAAGAAAATGTGTTGGCATATGATTTTTCATAATATTCTCTTATAATCATTTATATTTCTGCTGTTTGGGTTATTTCTCCTCTTTCATTTCTGATTTTGTTTGAGTCCTCTCTTTTTTCATGAGTCTGGCTAAACCATTTTTCAATTTTATTGATCTTTTCAAAGAACCAGCTCCTAATTCCAAAGACCTGTTCTATTGTTCTTTTAGTTTCTATTTCATTTATTTCTGCTCTAATTTTTATTATTTCCTTCCTTCTACTGGTTTTGGGTTTTGTTCTTCTTTTTCTAGCTCCTTTATGTATAAGGTTAGGTTGTTTATTTGAGATGTTTCTTGCTTCTTGAGCTAGGCCTGTATTGCAATAAACTTCCCTCTTAGTACAGTTTTTGCTGCATCCTAAAGATTTGGGACCATAGTATTTTCATTTTCATGTGTCTCCATGTATTTTTTTATTTCCTCTTTGATTTCTTGGTTGATCCATTTATTGTGCAGTACCATGTTATTTAACCTCCATGTGTTTTTTGTGTTCTTTCCAGATTTTTTTCTTGTGTTTGATTTCTAGTTTCATAGCATTGTGGTCGGAAAAGATGCATGGTATGACTTCAGTCTTTTTTACTTTTTGAGACCTGTTTTGTGGCCTAACATGTGATCTGTTCTGGAGAATGTTCCATGTGCTCTTTTTTTTTTTTTTAAGATTTTATTTATTTATTTGACAGAGAGAGACACAGCGAGAGAGGGAACACAAGCAGGGGGAGTGGGAGAGGGAGAAGCAGGCTTCCTGCCCAGCGGGGAGCCCAATGCGGGGCTTGATCCCAGGACCCTGGGATCATGACCTGAGACGAAGGCAGATGCTCAACAACTGAGCCACCCAGGCGCCCCCGTTCCATGTGCTTTTGAAAAGAATGTGTATTCTACTGTTTTAGGATGGAATGTTCTAAGTATATTTGTTAGATTCCTCTGGTCCAATGTGTCATTCAAAGCTATTGTTTCCTGGTTGATTTTCAGTTTGGATGATCCATTGATGTGTGATTTTAAAGTCCCCTACTATTATTGTATTACTGTCAATTACTTCCTTTATGTTTATTAATAGCTACTTTATATATTTAGATGCTCCCATGTTGGCTGCATAAATATTTACAATTATTTTATCTTCTTGTTGTGTTGTTCCCTTTATGATTATGAAGTGTCCTTCTTTGTCTCTTGTTACAGTCTTTGTTATAAAGTCTGTTTTGTCCGATATAAATATTGGCCAGAAACCCTGGCTTTCTTTTCACATCCGTTTGCATGACAAATGTTTTTCCATCCCTTCACTATCAATCTGCATGTGTCTTTAAGTCTGAAATGAGTCTCTTTTAGGCAGCATATAGATGGGTCTTGTTTTTTTATCCACTCTGTCACCCTGTGTCTTTTGATTGGAGCAGTTAGTTCATTTACATTCAAAGTAATTATTGATAGGTATGTACATTTTGTAACTTGTTATGATTGTTTTTGTAGTTCTCTGTTCCTTTCTTCTCTTGCTCTCTTCTCTCATGGTTTGCTGGCTTTCATTAGTGATATACTTGGATTCCTTTCTCTTTATTTTTTGCATATCTGTTACTGCTTTTTGATTTATGGTTATCATTAGGTTTATATATAACATTTTATGTATATAGCAGTGTATATTAAGTTGATGGTCACTTAAGTTTGATATATACAATTAATTTATGTAATATTCAAATAGAGGCAAAGTGAATCAGTGTATTGTTTAGAGATCCATATACATTTGGTTAAACTATAAAGAAAAGCAAGGAAATGTTTAACACAACATTTAGGATAGGTTATTACTCCTACAAGGATAAAATCCAGGAAGGACACACAGGTGAGTTCAAATGTATTGGTAATGTTTTATTTTTTAAGCTGGGTAGGGGCACATTGTTGTTCAGTTTATAGTGATTTTTGTAGACATTCTTGTGTGTATTATATATTTAACAAAATTTTAAACTATTTAAGAACTCTCTAGTGAAGGAAGAAACTTATGCTTTCCGGTTTCAAATCATAAGCCAGTGGTTAAATGTTACTTGAAGGCAGATTTTTTTTTTCTTGACTATAGTGTTTTTATCTTTATTGCAGTTTATAGAAAACCACACTGTTAATTCTTTCCTCCCTCCCCCCACCCCAATACTCCTGCAAAACTCAGGGACATCTAGGTAAAGCATATTTACATCTATATTTGCTTTTTCTTTTATTTTTTATTGTTATGTTAATCACCATACATCATTAGTTTTTGATGTAGTGTTCCATGATTCCTTGTGTGTGCATAACACCCAGTGCTCCACACAGAACGTGCCCTCTTTAATACCCATCACCAGGCTAACCCATTCCCCAACCCCCTCCCCTCTAGAAACCTCAGTTTGTTTTTCGGAGTCCATCGTCTCTCGTGGTTCGTCTCCCCCTCCGACTTACTCCCCTTCATTCTTCCCCTCCTGCTATCTCCTTCTTCTTTTTTTTTTCTTAACATATATTGCATTATTTGTTTCAGAGGTACAGATCTGTGATTCATCAGTCTTGCACGATTCACAGCGCTCACCGTAGCACATACCCTCCCCAATGTCTATCACCCAGCCACCCCATCCCTCCCACCCCCCCACCACTCTAGCAACCCTCAGTTTGTTTCCTGGGGTTAAAAACTCCTCCCATCAGCGAGGTCATATGATACATGTCTTTCTCTGATTGACTTATTTCACTCAGCATAACACCCTCCAGTTCCATCCATGTCGTTACAAATGGCAAGATCTCATTCCTTTTTATGGCTGCATAATATTCCGTTGTGTATACATACCACATCTTCTTTATCCATTCGTCTGTCCATGGACATCTTGGCTCTTTCCACAGTTTGGCTATTGTGGACATTGCTGCTATAAACATTGGGGTGTACGTACCCCTTCGGATCCCTACATTTGTATCTTTGTGGTAAATACCCAGTAGTGCAATTGCTGGATCGTATGGTAGCTCTATTTTCAACTGTTTGAGGAACCTCCATACTGTTTTCCAGAGTAGTTGCACCAGCTTGCATTCCCACCAACAGTGTAGGAGGGTTCCCCTTTCTCCACATCCCCACCAACATCTGTCGTATGAAGGCAGATTTTTATTCAAATTATAAAAATTTATGCTAACCATGGAAAGCTTCTGAGAATGGAGTAGGCTGCCTTGTAAAATAATTAGTTCTAATCCTTGGAGCAGTCCAGGCAGAGATTAGGTGACTACTTGCTGAGGATATTCAAATATCCTCTTAGGAATTGGACTAAATGACCTGTAAGCTCCCTTCCAAATTAAGGATGTTCTGTTTACATGAATCTCCCTATCAATATTCTATGTATTTTTCTTCACAATAGGTTATGTAATGGATAATTTTGTATTATTATAATGTACTTGATGTTTAGGAATCAATGACATTCAGGAATATGGCAGTAGACTTCACCTGGGAAGGATGGAAGTTAATGGACCCCACACAAAGGAATCTACACAGGGATTAATGCTGGAGAACTACAGGAACCTGATCTCTCTGGGTAAGAACAGTTTCTCCTCCGTGACTCTCCATCTTTCTACTGGACCAAATGGAGCTTAGGGTCCAGGGCTTTATGATTTCTTATGGACCCTTTATGGAGTAATTCTATCCCCATTTCTAAGTAAAAACTCTATTCTTCATAGAGGAAAAAATTTATATTTTCAGTGACTTACCTTGAAAGCAACACCTGAAAATCCCAAGACTTAGGACTACCTCTTCTAGAATCTCTTTTAAGATACTTCCATTCGGCCTTTTTTTAGGGAGTAGGAGGAGTTGACCTATATTCATTCTGTGACAGTGTATTTCAGCATCCTTGGGAGCACAGATTTGAGTCCTCCCCAGATACTTTTGTAATGAAATGGAACTCCTTATACTGGCCACACCTTCCAAAAGATTGATGACCTCACCGAATTCTGGAATGGCTTTTTGTCACCAACATGGTCAATCCCCATTTCCTGTTTCCTGAACAGGGCTTGCAGTTTCCAAACCAGACATGATTTCCTAGTTGGAATCGGAAAAAGAGCCTTGGATGGTGGTGAGACAGATTTCAGGAAACCTCTATCCAGGTAAATAAATAAGAACCAGGATGTTAAGTTTCATTGCAAGTGACACCCTCAGTTAGTGTTTAAAAATTATCTTTTGAAAAAAAAAATTTAAGTTAACTCTTGTCAAAGCTGTTTCACAGGAAAAGGACCATCTTTTGATCTTTGACATGCTTTGCTTGTTTTCTGTATCTCATTTCATCCCATGCTGTTTTCTCTGGGTCTTTGACTCCCAGCAGAATCCTGATAATGAAGTATGGGAGCACACCTTTCAGTTTTGAAATGTTTTTTTCACATTATATAATATATACAGTTTCCTGAGTAACTAAATATTTTTCTGCTTTCCTACCCATCCTATACCACACGATTAACTTTTCCTTCAAAATTATTTCAGCCACATACATTTCTGTATTCCTCTGATCTTTCTCCATGCAGTTTACACATTCTGAGGGACTTTTTTTTCCAAATTTTATTTGGTCTAGGACTTCCAGAAATTGCTAGTGGAATTCACCTACATGTACAGAGTTTCTAAGGTCTCTAAATTATACTGTTCCTATTTCTGCTGAGCCATCTTTTAACCTATTGATTTGAATTCCTTGTCTTCCTCATAATAGGAAACTGTATTTGAGACCCTGGCTTTCTTGATTAAAAGAAATAGTAACATATATGACACCTTGCTCCTATAGAACATACCAGGTGATTTCCACTAGAAATCTAAATGACAGCAAATGTTTAAAAAAAATTTTTAAGTAAGTATATAATTTCCTCATGTGGTACTTAACATTACTGTGTATGTGACTCATCTATGACATTTAATGTTCTCTCTTAATTATGTTATTTCTAAAAGATCTATATGATTCCTTTTTTTTTAAAGTAGGCTCCATGCCCAATGCAGGACTTGAACTCACGACCTCAAGATCAAGACCTGAGCTGAGATCAAAAGTTGGATGCTCAACTGACTGAGCCACCCAGGCACACCTATATTATTCTACTTAAAATATTCTTGGTGGTTTTTAATATTCTCTTGTTTCTTGCTAATGTTTTTCATTCCATCTTTTATATTTTAAACAGTTTCAACAAAGTTATTTTAAATTTTGTATCAGATAAGCTCTAGGTCTGAAGTTTTGGAGGATATATTTTCTGTAGGTTAGTGTTTCTGCCTTTCACTCACGGTGGCTTGTTTCCTTGTTTGTCTGTAATTTTTTAAATCCTGGGCTTGTATTAAGCTGATCTTTGTCTCCAGGAAACAAGGGAACTGAGGTCTCCACTGATTTGCATTTGCTCAGTTTCTAATCTCAGAATGTCTTAAAGAAATATTTTTAAACAATCTTTTTCACTGCAAACACTTTTTTATTCCATTCTTGTGTGTAAAATCTGTTGTTTAATTACTCTCTGACTCTCTGATACCACTCTCCTTTGAGGATCTGCCTCATTCCCTGTGCATTTCTATATGTGGGAATATATTGGGAAGAGGGGTTAAAATAATTCATTTTTATTATTTATTATACAAGCCCTTTGCCAAGTAGTCAGCATGGATAATAAACTCCATGACACATAGTTTCTGTTCTCAAGATTTCCTCTTTGGTGGGGAAAACAAAGTAAATAAATCTTACTACAGCTTGTAGATGAACAGCCCTTGAATAAATAAAAAGATCTGTTGTAAATGAATACTTTCAGTCATTGTATTTTAAGAACTATCATTTTGTATGCATTGTGGAGAATTTCTATAGCTTTTTATCAGTCTTTAAAAAGCTTTTTCTTTGCATTTTAAAGAATATTTGCTTTTTAAAATTTCCTATTTATTTTCAAGCATTTATATATGTTCTGCTTAATTGGCACTATGATCATGAATTTTTGTCTCTTTCAACTTTGAGGGAATTGTCATAAAGCAAATTATTTAGAAAAAGATGTTTCCGGGCGCCTGGGTGGCTCAGATGGTTAAGCATCTGCCTTCGGCTCAGGTCATGATCCCGGGGTCCTGGGATCGAGTCCCGCATCGGGCCTCCTGCTCCTTGGGAGCCTGCTTCTCTCTCTCTCTCTCTCTCCCTCTCTCTCTCATGAATAAATAAAGAAAATCTTTAAAAAAAAAAAAAAAAAGAAAAAGATGTTTCCAATCATTAGTTCATATACGATAACTTTTATGGGCTCTAGTTAACTTTATAACCTTTCATGCATTAAATTTTTTTCTTTTCTAAGTTGGATAATTTTAAAGTGTCATTTTCTTTCCCTTGTATCCTAAATCTATATTATAGTTACAAATACTTTTCATTGTAGCTGTAATTTTGGTATATAAGTTGTATCAAATATGAGTAAAGCAGGGGATTTTATGCTTAAAGTTAATAAAAGCTGCTAAAATGTAAAATAAATATGTTGTCAAAATATGGCTTAAATAGATATACTGGAAAATAAATTTTATTCACTGAAAATAAATTTAGTTTTTTTAAACCCTTATTTCCATAAATATACTTAATTTTAAATAAATTCATGAATCATTCAGTATTTATATATATATATTTTTAAGATTTTATTTATTTACTTGACAGAGACACAGTGAGAGAGGGAACACAAGCAGAGGGAGTGGGAGAGGGAGAAGCAGGCTTCCCACGGAGCAGGGAGCCCAATGCGGGGCTCAATCCCAGGACCCTGGGATCATGACCTGAGCCAAAGGCAGACGCTCAACCGACTGAGCCACCCAGGCGCCTCTCACTGTTTATATTTAATAGAGTCTTTCATTTTCTTTTTCTCTTTTGATAGGCCCTCCTTCTGTTATTCCTCCCTCCCCACCTCAGGTGGCCCTTCACATATTTTTCTCTATAGTCAAATGCACACATATATATCCACATAAATATTCACATTCGGGGACATTGGTCATTGTTTTTACAGAAATGAGATTATATTTTATATACCTTTACATATTGCTTTTATCTTATTTTTTAAAACCTTAAAATATCTAGTATAATACTTTTGTATTTTAAAAATACTTTGTGGCTATATAATATTCCATGTGTAGATGGAAATGGGAAGAAAAGCTAATAAAATAAAAATTCATTATGATGT
The DNA here is from genome assembly GCF_009762305.2 of Zalophus californianus. NCBI lineage: Eukaryota > Metazoa > Chordata > Mammalia > Carnivora > Otariidae > Zalophus > Zalophus californianus. The sequence goes on from NC_045610.1 coordinate 9,720,964, forward strand.
TTGCATGCTTTAAACAAATGATTGGAAATCATTTTAGTAATAATTGTGTAGTAGAAAGCTGTTCCTTTTCACTTTCACTATCATGTTTACACTAGAGCAGTTACCTTTCCCCTTTACATTGGAAATAATCTTCTGCTTTTTTCATCTTTTTCAGACTAGAAGATCAAACCTGAAACTAAGCAACCTGCTCCTACAACAGATATTTCTGAGGAAGAAACTTGTCAGGGGACCATAATAGGAAGATTTATTAAAAATGACCCACGGGACCCTAGTTTAAGAGAATCCCAGAAAAGAGATAACAGGTTATTGAGACATAATAATTGGGAAAATTTGAATGGAAGAATAATTACCCATGAAAAAACTCTCACTGGAGAAAATTACTTCTTGTTGAAGTCTATTCTTTTTAAAGAACAGAGAATTCTCATAGAAGACAGTCATCACCAAAGTGATCTATATGGACAAAGTTGTCAAGAAAACTCTGAGCTAATTCTTCAATCAGGAACCAACTTGGGCAAGACAATTTTCAAAACTACTAAAGGCAACCGAGATGTGAGGCAGGCCTCCCAACTTAAAATAGATAAGATAATCAATGGTAAAGAGAAACCTTATAAATGTAATACATGTGGAAAAGCTTTTAGTTTTAGGTCATCACTTATACAACACCAGAGAATTCATACTAAAGAGAAGCCATATGGATCTGAATGTGATAAATGTGAGAAAGTTTTCAGTCAACCTGCATACCTTAATCAACATAAGAAAATTCACAGCAGAGAAAACTCTATAAATGTAATGAATGTGGGAAAGCCTTCATTGTTTCTTCAACTTTAATTGCACATCAGCAAATTCATGCTGAAGACAAACCTTATGAGTACACTGTCTGTGGAAAAGCCTTCAGGTAATGTGCACACCATACCCAACTTCTGAGAATTCATACTGGAAGAAACCTTATGTATGTCATGAACGGGGTAAAGCCTTCAGGCAGACATCAAAACTTACCAAACATCAAGGAAGTCACACTGGAAAGAAGCCCTACAAATGTAGCGATTATGGGAAAGCTTTTAGTAATAATTCATACCTTACTGTACATGAGGACCCATTCTGAAGAAAGGCCACATAAATGCAATGAATGTGAGAAGGTATTCAGGAGTATCCCAGATTTTGCAATACATCAGAGAATTCATACTGGAGAGAAACCCTATAGATGTAATGATGTGGGAAAGCCTTCAGAAGTAACTCAAGCCTTACTCTGCATGTTAAAGTGTGTACTGGAGAGAAACCCTATGAATGTAATAAATGTGTAAAATCATTTAGTTTTACACAAAACCTCATAGCACATCAGAGAATTCGCACAAGGGAGAAGCCATATACATGTAACAAATGTGGGAGAGCCTTTAGAAATAAATCAAGGCTTATTGTACATCAAAGAATTCATACTAGAGAAAAACCATATACGTGCAGTGAATGTGGAAAGGCCTTCTTGCATTCCTCATATTATTCATCAACAAATTCATACAGAGGAGAAACCTTATGGGAGTAATGAATGCAAGGAATCATTCAGGCTAAAATCACACCTAATTGTTCACCACAGAATCCATACTGGGGAGAAAACATACCAAAGTACTGAATGTGAGAAAGTATTCACTCAAATGGTAAGTCTCACAGAACATGAGAAATTCACATTGGATTGAAGCCATGTAAATGTACCCATTGGGGGAAATCTTTCAGGAGTAATTGTAATTCAGAAGACCCATAATGAAGAAAAAAACATAAATGTAATGAATGTAGGAAGTTTTTTGCTAACATGTCACAACTCAGACTGCATAAATTATCTCCTACTGGTGAGAAACCTTACAAATGTAATAAACGTGAAAAAGTCTTCACCCAGTAATGCAGACCTCAATGCCCATCAACAAATATATACAGGGGAGAAACCACTTATAAGCAATGACTATGGGAAGTGCATTCGGCCAGCTGATATATGTTATAGAACATCAGAGAATTCAAACTGGGGGGAAACCCCATAAATGTGATGAATATGGAAAGGCCTTCGGAAGAGGTTCTGACCTCGCTGTCTATCTGAGAACACATACTGGAAAGAAGGAATGACAGGAAAACTTTATCAGTGTATCACAGCTTACCCTTCGTTGGAGAGTTCATACCCGTGAGAAGCATGAAAGGAATGTAGGAACATCTTCAGGAGTAATTCTGACTTTACATTACAGAGTACATTCTAGAGAAAAACCTTATAAATGAATGTGTAAAAGCTTTCAGATGTACCCCAAGACTTACTGTACATCAGAGAACACAGCAAAGAATATGAATGTAAAGAATACAAGATGTCATACAATGTCAGTTCCCAGAGAATACATGCTGAAATAAATTGTATACATTTAATGAGTATGGGAAGGAAAATCTTCAATTATTTGTAACTCATTCATCAAAAAAATTCTGGACAGTGAAAACTTACAACTATAACAAACATGGGAAATTATTTAATTATCAAGTTTTGTGGCTTATCAGAAAATTTATAGTTAATAGATGAACATTCCCTATAACCCAACCATCCTAATAATCATTTCATAATTTTTGCTTATTTATTTCGTCTTTTTTAAAATTAAAATTGCCTTGTGTTCTATTGTAGAAATAACGTTCTTATTGTAATAAGTATAAAAATAGAGAAAATTTTAAGTAAACAGCCTAAATCTTGCCACCCAGACATAAGTAGTATGACATGTTTATTCTGGGCTTTATTTTTATATACATATTTTGTAGTTTTAATCTTATTACACAGATGGGGGACGCCTGGCTCGCTCAGTCAGAAGAGCATGTGACTCTTGATCTCGGGGTCATGAGTTTGAGCCCCACATTGGCTGTAATGATTACTAAAAAAGAATAAATGAACTTAAAAAAAAATCTCATTACACAGATGTTTTCACTTAACATTACATCATAAATATATTTCCCCTTTTTTGTGTGACGTGTAACCAGGGTGTTAAACATAAATCATGAGAAGAAGGAACGAGCAGCTTTATTTTTATGTGTCACTTTCACTTTAAATTTCATAGAAGACTGGCTCTTCCTTTGGCTGAAAATTCAGGCAAAGTTTGCATCACATGAATATGAACAAAATGAGGGTCACATGTGAGAGGAATGGCAATGGAGTCATCTTGAATCCTGTGCACAGTTTGGGAAAAAGAAGCCTCATAACATTTGGGGGAAAAGAGATCTTCTGATTGTATTTTTAAAAATGTAGTCACAACTTAGAAATTAAAATGCCTGGTTCCATATAATAATCTAAGAACCAATGTGAACTTGGTTTTTTAAAGATTTATTTTAGAGAGCATGCACGGGGGAGGGGCAAAGGGAGAGAGAGTCCTAAGCAGGCGGGGGCTCAATTTCATGACCCTGAGCTCGGGACCCTGAGATCACGACCTGAGCCAAAACCAAGAGTCAGACACTTAACCAATTATGACACCCAGGTGTCCCTCCAATGTGAACTTGATTTTAAACTCCCCTTCTTCTGCTCTGTGTTTCATACAGGGTTGCATGCCGGTATGTGCAGGAGGAGGGCATGACCGACTCCTTCCTCTTATCTTAATAAAAACTGTTAGAACTCCTCCAGGGTTGGAGCTAGGGGAGGGAAGTGGGGTAAAAAAAAGCCCTTGGCTGGTACTGTTGTAGGCTGATCTTGTGCTTTTTGGACTTTGCAGAGGTGTAAAGGTGACTGGACACTTCCATGGGTTCTTAAGCAATCTTCCAACTTTCTGGAATTCTAGTCTGTGCTAATGCATCTGAGCACTAATTGCTTATACCTTTTCTTAGGAAGCTGGTAGTAACTTCAGCTGCTTCTGCTAAAAGCCCATCTACTCTACGTCTCATCTCAGAGATGGGATTCCAGATGACCCTATTGCCATCTCTCACGTGGCCCTCATTTGGTCCACGTGCATGGTATGCACACTTTGCCTTAAGGAACTCTGCAAGTGCAAGGCACTCATGCAACCACTTCTCTCATACATATCAGCAGTTAGACACCTCATTTCTTACCCTTTGGATTTCTTCAGTGGTCAGACTAGCTGCAGAGAATGCATATCAAATACTGCCAAGAGATCTTCAAAAGTCTTTTCGTATTCTCTATGTTATGCCCTTAACGGAGAGAAAAAATTTAGAAGTCATCTAATTTATTCTCAGCCACCTACTTTTAACATATATATCTCATTGGGCACTTTTTTGAGGTCTGTCGTCTCGGGGTTTTCACCAATATTTTCATTTTAACATTCTGCTCTACTTACTCTTCAGAAGATTTTGTGGTGTTTTTTTTTCCAGAATATCTTATCTTCAGTAATCTTTTGAATAAGTAAGGGGTGCCTGGGTGGCTCAGTCGGTTAAGTGTCTGCCTTTAGCTCAGGTCATCATCCTGGAGTCCTGGGATCAAGTCTCACATCTGGCTCCCTGCTCTTCAGAGAGCCTGCTTCTCCCCTTGCCCCTCACCCCTGTCATGTTCTCCTGCTCTCTCAAATAAATAAAATCTTTTATTTTTTTTAAAGATTTCATTTATTTTTGATAGAGAGTGTACAAGCAGGGGAAGCAGCAGGCAGAGGGAGAGGGAGAAAGGAGCCCGATGTTGTGCTCGATCCCAGGACCCTGGGATCATGACCTGAGCCAAAGGCAGACGCTTAACCGTCTGAGCCACCCAGGTGCCCCAAAATCTTTTTTAAAAAAGGAAGAAAAGAAATCTTTTTAATAAGTAAGAAGTGTGGGGCATCTGAGTGGCTCAGTCGGTTAAGCATCTGACTTCTGGTTTCGGCTCAGGTCATGATCTCAAGGTTGTGAGAGATCCAGCCCCACCAGGGTCAGGCTCCATTTGGGCCCGCTTAAGATTCTCTCTACCCCCCACACCAATTCTGTGCTTTCTCACATGCTTTCTCTAAAAAAAAAAAAAAAAAAAAATTATAAAAGACATATTTTATCTTTCATGCATCAAGACATTTAACACTAAATTAAATAATATTGTGCCAGAAGTAAGAAATTAGAAACCCTTGTTTAGAATAACAGTGACAGAGGTGCCTGAGTGCGTCAGTCAGTTGAGCATCTGATTCTTGATTTGGGCTCAGGTCATGACCTCAGGGTAGTGTGATCAATTCCCCCACCGGGCTCCGCACTCTGCACAGAATTTGCTTGTCTCTCTCCGTCCCCCTCTGCCCCTACCCCATTCACTCCCTCTCTAAAATGAATAAATCTTAAAAAAAAAAAAAAAAGACATCTTAAGGTACCTGGCTGGCTCAGTCGGTAGAACACATGACACTGGATCTCGAGGTTGTGAGTTCGAGGATGTAGAGGTTACTTAAAAATAAAAAAAAAATCTTAAAAAAAAAAAAAAAGAATAGGGGCAGGCACCTGGGTAGCTCAGTTGGTTAAGTATCTGACTCTGGCTCACTCAGGTCATGATCTCAGAGTCCTGGGATTGGCCTGCGTCAGGCTCCGCATTCAGCAGAGGGTCTATTTCTCCCTCTTCCTCCGCCCTTCCCTCCACTCATGCTCTCTCTTTCTCAAATAAATAAGATCTTTAAAAAAAAAAAAAAGTAACAGTGACATCTCAAATAGCTTTCAGGCAAACATAAGTCAAAATAATGTCCACCCTGAGGAAGATAAAGACTAGACAAAGCACTAAGTTTAAAGATTTTTCTCATGCTCTTCCATCTAAAACAAAAGCTCAATACACAGAAATAAATTTTTTAAATATATAGACACATCTGAAGATGAAAACTTGCATTTCATTTATGAATGTTTATGATGTGTGTACTTTATAAAAAAAGATTCATTTTTTCAATTTTTTATTGTTATGTTAATCACCATACATTACATCATTAGTTTTTGATGTAGTTTTCCATGATTCATTGTGTATAACACCCAGTGCTCCATGCAGAACGTGCCCTCTTTAATACCCATCACCAGGCTAACCCATCCCCCCACCCCCCTCCCCTCTAGAACCCTCAGTTTGTTTTTCAGAGTCCATCATCTCTCATGGTTCGTCTCCCCTTCCGATTTCTCCTCCTTCATTCTTCCCTTCCTGCTATCTTCTTCTTTTTTTTTTTTAACACATATTGTATTTGTTTCAGAGGTACAGATCTGTGATTCAACAGTCTTGCACACTTCACAGCGCTCACCATAGCACATACCCTCCCCAATGTCTATCACCCAGCCACCCCATCCCTCCCACCCCCCACCACACCAGCAACCCTCAGTTTGTTTCCTGAGATTAAGAATTCCTCATATCAGTGAGGGCATATGATACATTTAAAATCATCCTCAGTACTGCTTCCTCTAAGCTCTTAGATCCATAATAAGTCAATAACTGAACATCACAGTAATGCCCAGCACACAAGATTTTTGTTGTTGTTACATTATGCCTAAAGACAGCTGCAGTTTACATTAGGCCAAGAACTAATGTAACTTAAAATGATCTCATTCTAACCTTCTAGGAAAATATGGAATTCTTAGAGACTATTTTTATTATGTTCAAGAGTCCTGTTCATTTAAGTTCAACAGCAACAGTGAGGCTGAGTAAGAAAAAAATTCTGCAAATAAAAATATAAAAACAATTTTTAATTACAATTTCAGTTAAAGTACCGAAAGACCTTTTTAAAATAAATTTCTCCTACTCTCTTACTCCTGAAATCCTGATGTTATACAAAAGAGTTGGGAATAAGGCTTTTGATACGCATAAAAGAAGTTGGACATGGTATACTTACATGTACGTTATTAACAAAAGTAAGGAAATCTCTAGAAAAGAACAGTGCCTGAGGATTGCAACGTTACTTTTTCCAATGAGTTCTTTAGAACACAAAAGCAAAGAAAAATTTCTATGATTTTTTTAATGCTGGTAACAATCATGTGGAAATAATTTCCAGGGTTGTAAAGTCTTAAATATGTAGTACTTTTTAAAGTGTTACCTTTGAAAAATACTGATATCATAGACACCATAGAACCATGTATTTTAAGTTGTCAAAAATTTCATTTTGGGGGAACATGAAGACGATGACCAAGTTGCTTTTCTATAGCTCTGATTATGTGAAATACCGTTAAGAATATGCTGGGGCACCCGGGTGGCTCAGCTGTTTAAGCATCTGCCTTCGGCTCAGGTCATGATCCTGGAGTCCCGGGATCGAGTCCCACATCGGGCTCCCTGCTCAGCAGGGAGTCTGCTTCTCCCTCTGACCCTCTTCCCTCTTGTGCTCTCTATCTCTCATTCTCTCTCTCTCAAATAAATAAATAAAATCTTTAAAAATAAATAAATAAAAATAATAAATTATTTTTAAAAAAAGAATATGCTGTGATTGTGATGCCACCATCACGTGTGGTGAAATATTTATGAAAATGAAATCTGATAATTCACCATTGTTTGAACACCGAATCTTGAGGTAATGCAGAATTTTGTTATTCCTATGAAACTGGGATAGAGAAAACTTTGATTTTCAAGTGTAACTGATTTGTGTGGCACAAAAAATTATGTATTTTCTATAGAATCCAGAAAAAAATGCATCCCCATGCCCTGACACATTCCACCATGAAAAGCTAATGCCCATCTGGAAAACCAGCTCAGCATCTCTGCAGTAAGTATCCAAGGTTTCTTGGCTATGCATATTGTGAGCCAGCTTTGACTGCCAGGGTGCACTAGAGGAACCCCTTCTGACCCTTCTGTGCCTGGCAAACCTCTTCATGCACTATCTTAGCATCTGCACATCTTCAAATAAAGACCATCTGTTGCCAATGCAATCAGAAGGCACTTGTTTGACTATATACTACATGCTGGGGATTTTGTTTTTCTAGAGCATCTCTTTTAACCCATGCTGCTTCTCATTCTTTCACTTTTAGCTTGTCTTCCAATTTCTCTGCTTTAAATTATTGAGTGTTATCATCAAATAGTTTTTGGTTCATTTTCAGGAAGAATTTTAGCAGATGTTATATGAAACAATGTATTTTCTTGTTCCAATGTACCTTTAAATTGCAGTACAAGGGTGGAAACATGATGGGAAGAATTTTTGCTGCGTTGTCACCAATTAAACTCGGATTCTTGGAATGCCTGGGTGGCTCAGTTGGTTAAGCGACTGCCTTCGGCTCTGGTCATGATCCTGGAGTCCCAGGATCGAGTCCCGCATCAAGCTCCCTGCTCAGCAGGGAGTCTGCTTCTCCCTCTGACCCTTCCCCCTTCCATGCTCTCTCTTGTTCTCTCTCTCTCAAACGAATAAATAAAATCTTTAAAAAAAATAAACTTAGATTCTGGGCTTACAGTTACTTTCTTTCAGCACTTGAAATATGTTTCAGCTCCTTCTGACCCCCATTGTTTCTGTTGAGAAGTCCACCGTCATTTGAATAGTTTTTCTGTTACTGGTATGGTGTCCTTTTTCTCTTGCTGCTTACAGGATTATTCTTCATCTTTAGTTCTCAGGAGTTTGATTATGATCTGTCTTAGACTGCACATCTTTGTGTTTATCCTAGTTGGCATTTTCTTAGCATCTTGAATCTGAAGATTTATGTCTTTGGTCAAATTTGGAGACAATTTTGAGTACTGTGACCCTCTGGATTTTTATCTGAATCTTGTGTTTTAGCAGGCCTCCCCTGACACCACTCTGGTGGGAGAAGGAAGTTCACCACTGTACTATTATTGTTTGGTGGGAATCCAAGTCCAAGTGACTCAGCTTCTATTGACAGCTCTGGGGAGGGGAATTTCTTGTTCCTGCTGGGCAGGGGTAGAATTTCAGGCTCCCCACTAGAACATAACCATTAACAACACCTTGTCTAGGAGGGGAGAGGCATTCTCTTACTACTTCCATATAGTTGTCGCTGACATTGTGCATGGGGAGGCTCAATACTACTAGTAGGTGGGTGGGAGGGAAAGTCACAGCTGCCCAGACTGCCTGTTCTGACACTTCTCTGCAAGGACAGAGGGCACCCCATCTCAGTCTTTGCTGCTGGGGATGAGGTGGGACCACAGTTTTTTTCTGTGGTGTTTGGCTAAAGCAGAGTGGTTATTTTCCTAAAGATTTTCTGTCATTCTAGGCTGCCCTTTTCTTGGTCCATTGCTGGAAAGAGAGGCTTTCCTTGGAGCTTTTATTTTTATTTTTATTTTTGTATCTGTGTCCATTGGAATAATGGGTCACCAGCTTCTCCAGCACCCAGATCAGGGTATATGAGGCAAAACAAAAACGTAGAAAACTTAAACCACTGTGTCTTTCCCCAGGTTGCAAGACCCCTAGCCGGCCTGCCTTCTGTCCAACTTTCAGAGTTTTTTTATATGTTTTATATATATAATATCAAGGGTTTTTAGCTATAATTAGTGGGAGATACAGAGAGAAGTGTTCCTAGTCCATCTCATCCTACTATCAGTTTACCTTCATTTATGACAATATTTTGATGGGTATAAATTTATGGGCTGACAGGGTTTTTTTCCCTCTCAGTACTTTAAAAGTGCTCCATTGTCCTCTGCTTGCCTTTTTTTTTTCTTGATGAAAAGTAATTATCTTTGAACCCAATAAACACATATCTTTGTTCCTCTAGCTGTTTTTAAGCTTTTCCTTTATTACTGGTTTGTAGCGATTTGATAATGATGTGCCTGGTATGATTTTCTTCATGTGTTTTCTTTGAATTTCACTGAGCTTCTTGGATCTGTGGGTTTATAATTTTCATCAAATGTTGAAAGTATTTAGTCATTATTTCTCCAAATGTTTTTCTACTCCCTCACTCTCTCCCCTCCTTCTAGGATTCTAATTCCACATAGTTAGGCTACTTCATGTTGTTCTATAACTCACTGGTGCTCCGTTCATTCACCCTCTTTTTTCTCTCTGTGTCTCATTTTGGATAGTTTCCGTGTCTTTGAATTCATGATTCTTTCCTTTTGTGGTGTCTAATCTGCTCTTCCTCTAATCTAGTGGGTTTTTTTTTTTTCATTTCAGATATATTTATTATCTCTAGTAGTTTGATTTCCCACTTATATTTTTTCCTCTCATAGTTCAAGAGTCACTGGGTTATGTCATACTTTCTCCAGAGGTATCCACTGGCTCTTTGAGATCCCAAGAGACCAGTTTTACAGTGTTCAGTTTCACTGAGCTTTGTATTTCCCTGCAGATCCCCATATGCAGGGGGCTCCCCCTGTGTGGGCCTCATACACAATCACAGCAGCAGACAATCCAAGGCACACAGAATAGGAGTGGGTTAGGAGGAAAGGGTTTCTTTGAAGGAAGCTGCCTTAGAGCTTTTACGGAGTCTGTTTCACTATGGAAAATATGGCCTCTGGGTATTTAAACCATGAAACTGAGGCAAAGGAAAACATGCTTTATAATATATAGTAAGATAATAAATATCAACATAAATAAGATATAAAAATAAATATAAATTAATATAAATATTATTATTTTTCGTTTGGATGAGCTGAGAAGGAAGCTCTAGTTCAAAAACCCAGAAATTATAATGAAGGCATTATCGATTTTTCAGGCAAGAACTTGAAAAGCAGGCAAAAGTGTTCACACGCACTTACCAACTCTACCGGCATCCGAGGTTTTAGCTAATTTACAGAAGCCCTGTATCTTCTGGAATTGACTTTATTTCTTTAGTCCCACTGAAATGTTCAGTGCCAAGGAGTGGTGTCATTCTTTTTCGCGTCGCTCATGCTAATGCTTGACAAATAGTTGTGGCCTCTCAATACAAGTTTGTTGAATTTAATTGGATTCTTTAGGTCACCCAAATTGTCGATAAACACAGCAAATTCCCTCTTAAATGCAGACAAAAGAGGAGAAGAAAAAGAAGAAGAAGAAGAAGAAGAAGAAGAAGAAGAAGAAGAAGAAGAAGAAGAAGAAGAAGAAGAAGAAGAAGAAGAAGAAGAAGAAGAAGAAGAAGAAGCTCCGCGCTGAGGATTCTGGGCACTGTAGTTCGGGAGCCCCGGTGCGCAGGCGCACTGGCTTGCCTGGAGGCCAGCCCCGCCAAGCCGGCGCCATTGCTGGAAGCGTTCCCGCCCTGCTCTGCGAGTGCCCTCAGTTGTCCTCAGTTCGGCAGCCAGGTACTCGTTGCCCCCGGCGCCAGGCCGCGGTTCCCCGCCGCCCCTCCCTCGGCGCTTGGCTCCTGGCGGCGTCCGGGGCGTGGCCGGTCCCTCCAGAGCCCGGGTCCCTGAGCGGACACGCCCACCCGAGAGGGGACTGCGGCTGGGCCTCCTCCCTGGCTGTTGGCTCGGTCTCCCCCTGGCCTGGCTGGGGGGCCGTCGGTGCCGTGGGCGGCGGGCGCGGCGCTGGGGTCGGGGAGCGCCGGGCGCGGGGCCCCGGCTAGTAGGGCTCGACTGGGGCGGGCCGCCTCCTCCCGGTCCCGCGCCTTTGACGGAGGGAGGAGGGGGACCCCCGATGCGCTCTTAGGGAAAGGCGGCGAGACTGGAGGAAGGAGAGTCTCCCTCCCGGCTTCTGAACCGGCGCGGATGGAACGGTTTCACACCTGGTGACCTGACAGGTGGATGAACTCCTTTCGGTACCCGCGGCAGTTTTTCCAGATAATCACTTTTAAATCACTTGTCTCTCCCTGACGTGATAATGGCATCATTGCTTTGGTTGGGAGATGCTGGACTGGTCCATGGCGCTGAAGTTCTCAAGAAGAACATGGTCCCCTTCATTATTTTAAAATAACAAAGCTGACCTAGGATCCACAGCAAGAGAAATTCCTCAAGTCCTTGGTGCTTCCGCAGTGCTTGGGAAGACAGGGCTTGGGTGAAGTCACAATATCCAGAAAAAAATATCTAGGAAATTACGACTTTGGAGAAGTATTGGCCTAGATAATCTTCTGTGTAATGTCAGAGGTGAAGGTGTAATGTCAAAGGAGAAACTGATCAAGTGATTTTGCCTGTGGACGTATTGCCACAATAGCCAAACCTAAGATAGAACCTGGGGGTGTGGACAGCCACTGTGGAATTTTATCCCTACACCAAACTCCTGTGTATGTAGAGCTCCTCATTGTCTACTTGGAAAGTGTAGAAAAGTAGAAGGAAGTGTAAAACATCACAGGTCCGGCGCTCCGAGGTCACAGGGGAGTTTTGGCTTATTCACTTGCTGTCTTTGTCTTTATGCATTATTTTTACATAACTGAGATCAAGCTGATTATCTTGAATTTTAAGTAGCGTTGGTTATTCTGATTATAAAATTGTAAAAGATGTTTATGGCACAGCTTGGTATTAAACATATTTGGCTAGCATTATCTATACGGCAAAATTGCCAGGGAGGAGTTTATTAATCTTTAGAAATTTAAGAAGAAATGATAACTCAGGTCATTCCCTTTTTTTTTTTTTTAAGAGGTGGGGAGATGGGATGAGAGGGAGAGAGAGAATTTTAAGCAGGCTCTACGCCCAGTGCAGAGCCGGAGGCGGGACTTGGTCTCACGACCCTGAGATCATGACCTGAGCCAAAATTAAGAGTCAGACACTTAACCAACTAAGCCACCCAGGCACCCCAGAACAGTTTCAATTTTTGTCTTAAGTTGTGTTTGAACTTGCCACAAGTGTTGTTTCTAAACTGTGAAATGAAGAGTGATTCAAGAAGTACCAGGCTTGAAGCAGAAACTCAGGCTCTAGAATGATCTTGGTAAAACGTATTTCAATTGGATTTTCCCATGTGAAAAGAAGAGTCTTTAATTTGGGGTTTAGGAGTTAGCTTTAGAACAATATTTCTCAAGGTGTGAACTTGAGGTACTTGTTGACAATGTAGATTTCTGTGTTTCCCACTTAGAGATCCTGATTTAGATCTTGGAAGGAGCCAAAGAATTTCCTTTCTGAAAAGCATGCCTAGGGGGGTGCCTGCATGGCTCAGTCGGTTAAGTGGCTGACCTTTGATTTCCACTCAAGTCATGATCTCAGGGTCATGAGATGGAGCCCGCCTTGGGCTCTGCATTGGGCATGGAGCCTGCTTAAGATTCTCTCCTTCAAGGCGCCTGGGGGGCTCAGTCGGTTAAGCGTCAGCCATGATCTCAGGGTCCTGGGATCGAGCCCAGCCCCACATCAGGCTCTCTGCTCAGTGGGGAGCCTGCTTCTCCCTCTCCCTCTGCTGTTCCCCCTGCTTGTGCTCTCTCTCTATCAAATAAATAAATAAATAAATAAAATCTTTAAAAAAAATTCTCTCCCTCTCCCTCTGCCTCTCCCCCCTCCATCCCCACTACTGCCACTCATATGCCCTCTTTCCCTCTCTAAAAAAATAATAAAATAAAATAAATGAAAATCATGCCTAGTGAGCTTTTTGCATCTCTATTTAAGAGGTGGGAGTTTTTATTTTTCTTTTTTTTTTTAAGATTTTATTTGTTAGAGTACAAGAAGGGGGAGCAGCAGGCACAGGGAGAAGCAGGCTCCCCGCTGAGAAAGGAGCCCAATGTAGGACTTGATCCCAGGACCCTGAGATCATGACCTGAGTGGAAGGCAGACACTTAACCGACTGAGCCACCCAGGCATCCCGGATGTGGGAGTTTTCTAATTATACTTAGGAATTTTCTGGGGTAAGAGTCATTTTCATTAGATTTGCAGAGGAATCCATGACCTAAAACAAGGTAGAGAAATACTGGTGTATGGGAAAAGCACTTTTATGAGTAACTTTTGAGACTTCAGTATAAGAATCCTCTCAGATTATTCATTCTTTTTTTTTTTTTAAGATTTTATTTATTTGACAGAGAGCACAAGCAGAAGGAGAGAGAGGGAGAAGCAGGCTCCCTGCTGAGCAAGGAGCCCGATGTGGGACTCAATCCCAGGACCCTGGGATCATGACCCGGGCCGAAGGTAGCTGCTTAACCAACTGAGCTACCCAGGCGCCCCCAGATTATTCATTCTTTATCCAAGTCTTATCGTCACGCTCCACTGTGTTTTTCCTCCCTCAACTTCTTATTTCTCTTTCACCAAAATCTTTTCATTGGACATAGTGAAGCCCCAGGGTCATGGAACAAACTGCATGTGGGGGTCTTCTGATCAGATGGGGGGCCACCAAATGTGGGGTGACCTGGTCAGGTAGAGGTCGGTGGCGAGGGCAGTAAAATTCACCCAAGGCAGAACAAAGGAGTTTACTAAACACACTATAAGGGAATGGCAGGCGGGACAGCAAGGGAGAGACTGCAAGGAGGCTGTGGTGGGGGGTTGGAGTTAGGGGGGAAGGTGAGGAGGTGTGGGAACATACGGAATTTTCCCTTTTTGGTGCCTGTATCCAGGTGTAAGTAACCCATTGGTCAGCCAGCGATTATGGATATTTTGAGGTGGGTCACCTAATGGGTCTGTTTGTATTCAGCCTGGTGGTCACTGTGGGCCCTTCTACCTCACTTAAGTTTCCATTGTTCAAGTTGGTTGCCCAAAAGCAACCTCTACACTACAGTCTTAAGAGAATCGCATTTTCTTTTCCTTTTTTTAAAAGATTTTATTTATTTGAGAGAGAGAGCATGAGTGGGGAAGGGGGGGAGCAGAGGAAGAAGGGGAGGAGAGAGAATCTGAAGTAGACGCCTCCCTGAGCGCAGAGCCCTGCTCTGGGGCTCGATCTCATGACCCTGAGATCATGACCTGAGCCAAAACCAAGAGTCGGATGCTTAACCTACTGAGCCACCCAGGTGCCCCGACAAGCGCATGTTTTCTTGATTTAACAACTCTACTCTCCCAGGCTTACCCAAGAACTTCACATTTTTCTTTCATGACCATTCATTCTACTAATTAGGAAATTAATTTTTCAGCTTTAACCGAGTCTATGTGGTTTGAACAAGAAAGCCTATTTCTTTCTCATATAAAAGTCTGAGTTGTTAGGTGGCAGGCAGTGATAAGGGTAGGCAGCTCTCATCCATTAGGTCATCTGGAAACCCAGGTTCCAGTCATCTCTTTGCTTCACCACCTCCTGGGGGCATTATCTTTCCTATGGTAGCAGCTGACTCACTCTTATCCTGTTGCATTCCAGGCCTTTGGAAAGGGAAACGAAGAACTGGAGGCCAAACAGCTCCCTTTTAAAGATGTGACATCAGCTCTCTTACTCAAATCCCATTTGCTGTAATTTAGTCACATGGGTACACCTGCCTACATGGTGGCTGGGAAATGTCTCTAGCTGGATGACCTTATGTCCCGCTGAGATTTCAAGCCTTTGTCAATATAGAAGGGGAGACTGGATGTTGGAAAGCAATTAGCAGGCTCTGCTACATTGGCCTACATAAGTTTCCTGCTGCTTGAGTCAGTCTTAGGAAAAAAAAATTTTTTTTTTTGTCTTAGAAAATTTTTAAACAAAAATTGTTCTTTGGGAAATTTTATTTTTATTGGCATACAGTTTTAAGATGATTTATATGTTATAGCCCCTTTCTTTTTTTAATTAATTATTTTTATTAACATATAATGTATTATTTGTTTAAGGGGTACAGGTCTGTGATTTTATCAGTCTTACACAATTCACCACACTCACCATAGCACATACCCTCTCCAGTCTCCATCACCCAGCCACCCTGTTATAGCCCCTTTCTTGTTTCTATTTTTAGTTTATTGGTATATTTTCTTCTTTGGCCAGTGCTATATATATTTCATTATTTAGAGAATCAGCTCCTGCCTATGTCAACTGCTTTGTTATTTACTAGTTTCTTTATTATTTCTCTTTATGGTTTGCTTGTTAATTATTTTTCTTATCTAGTTGAATGTTTAATATTTTTATTCTTTTAAAAAATGTTAGTTACATGTATTTAGGGATATAAATTTTATCTTTTTTAAAGAGTTTTGGCGACCCATGAGTTTTTAATCTACAATTCTCTCATTTTCTAATTCACTGGCAATTAAAGTTCTCTCTGACTTAATAGGTACTCAGGAGGGTCTATTTTAATTCCCTGGTGATTGGGTTTTTGCCCCCTCACTCCAGACTTACATTTGTAATTCTACATCATGGTTAGAGAGTGTCATGTATTCAGTTTTGTTTTTTTTAAGGTTTTATTTTATTTTAGAGAGAGAGCACATGAGAGTGGTGGGAAGGACAGAAGGAGAGGAAGAGAGAGAACCTCAAGCAGACTGCCCACTGAGCACAGAGCCCCACATGGGGCTCAATCCCATGACCCTGAGATCATGACCTGAGCCAAAATCAAGAGTTGGACACTTAACCAATTGAGCCACCCAGGTGCCCTCCCCCTACCCCTGGCATGATGATTTATTTTAGTGTGTGTATGCTTGTTATAGTAAGAGCTTTCTTTCTTTTTTTCATCCACAGAGATACTACTTCATTTTTTAAATGAAATATAATTGACATATAACATTATATTAGTTTCAGGCATACATCATAATGATTATGTATTGCAAAGTGATCATCACAAATCTAGTTAATATCCAGCACCACACACAGTTACAGATTTTTTTCTTGTGATGAGAACTTTTAGGATTTACGCTTATCAACTTAAAAATATAATATGGTGTTATTAATTATAGTCACCATTCTGTACATTACATCTCCAGGACTTATATATTTTATAACTGAAAGTTGATAGCTTTTGACCACCTTTGCCCATCTCGTCCACTGCTCATCCTGCCTCTGGCAACCATCCCTGGAAATCTGTTCTCTGTATCTATGAGTTCAAGTTTGGGGTTGGGGGGTTGTTTTGTTTATTTTTTTAGATTCCACATAACAGTGAGATGATACTTGTCTATATCTGTCTGACTTGTTTCACCTAGCATAATGCCCTCTTGTTCCATCCATGTTTTCACAAATGGCAAGATTTCCTTCTTTTTTATGTCTGAATAATATTCCTGTGTGTCACATTATCTATTCATCTGTCAACAAACACTTCCATTTCTTGGCTATTGTAATTAATGTTACAGTGAGCATATGGGTGTGGATCTCTTTTTGAGTTAGTGTTTTTGTTTCCATCAGATAAATGCCCAGAAGTGGAATTGCTGGAAAATGTAGTACTATTTTTAATTTTTTGAGGAAACTTTGAGGATATTTTAGTATGAGTTCTAGTTTTGTGAAAAATGTTGTTGGCATTTTATAGGGATTGTATTAAATTTGTACATTGCTTTGGATAGTATGGACATTTTAACAATATTGGTTCTTCCGATCCATGAGCACAGAATATCTTTCCATTTAATGTCTTCTGGTCTCAATGTACAGGTCTTTCACCTCCTTGATTAAATTTATCCCTAGGTATTCTATTCTTTTTGATGCAATTGTAAGTGGGATTATTTTCTTAATTTCTCTTTCTTACAGTTCATTATTAGTATATAGAAACACAACTGATTTTTTAAGTTGATTTTTGTATCCTGCAACTTTACTGAATCTGTTTATCCTAACAGTTTTTTGGCAGATTCTTTAGGGGTTTCTACCTATAAAAGTATGTCATCTGCAAATAATAACAGTTGTTTTCCAGTTTGGATGCCTTTTATTTCTTTTTCTTGCCTAATTGCTCTGGCTAGGACTTCCAATATTATGCTGACTATAAATGATGAGAATGGGCATCCTTGTCTTGTTCTGTTCCTGATTTTAGAAAAAAAAGTGTTTTTTTGTTTTTTTTAAGTTCCTTTTTTTTTTTTTTTAAAGATTTCATTTATTTATTTGACAGAGAGAGACAGCGAGAGAAGGAACACAAGCAGGGGGAGTAGGAGAGGGAGAAGCAGGCTTCCCCGTGGAGCAGGGAACCCGATGTGAGGCTCGATCCCAGGACCCTGGGGTCACAACCCGAGCCGAAGGCAGACACTCAATGACTGAGCCACCCAGGCGCCCCTTAGAAAAAAAAGTTTTTATCATTTCACCATTGAGTATGTTAACTGTGGTCTTGTCATATATGGCCTTTGTTGAGAGCTTTTATCGTAAATGGATGATGATTTTGCCAAGTGCTTTTCCTGCATCTATTGAGATGATCATATGATTTTTATTCTTCATTTTGTTTAACGTGATGTATCACCTTGATTGACTTGCAGATGTTGAGTCATTCTTGCATCCCTAGAATAAATCTACTTGATCCACTTGATCGTTGTGTATGATCCTTTTGATGTATTGTTGAATTCAGTATGCTAATATTTTGTTGAGGAATTTTGCATCTATGTTCAACAGGGTTATTGACTTCTGATTTTCTTTTCTTATGGTGTCTTTTTTTTAAAATTTTTTTTTTTAATTTATTTGACAGAGAGAGACACAGCGAGAGAGGGAACACAAGCAGGGGGAGTGGGAGAGGGAGAAGCAGGCTTCCTGCCGAGCAGAGAGCCCAATGCGGGGCTCAATCCCAGGATCCTGGAACCATGACCTGAGCCAAACGCAGATGCTTAATGACTGAGCCACCCAGGCACCCCTTCTTGTGGTGTCTTTGCCTGGTTTTGGTATCGCAATAATGCTGGCCTCATAAAATGAGTTTGGAAGTGTTCCTTCCTCTATGTTTTTTGGAAGAGTTTGAGAAGGTTTGGTATTAATTCTTCTTAAATGTTTGATGGAATGCACCAATGAAACTACCTAGTCCTGGACTTTGTTTTTTGAGAGACTTTTTATTATTGATTCAATCTCCTTACTAGTAATCAGTGTGTCAGATTTTTCTCTTTCTTCATGATTCAGTCTTGGTAGGTTGTATGTTTTAGGAATTTACTCATTTCTTCTAGGTCGGCATGATCTTTTTTAGACCCATATTATCTTACACTTTAATGTGTGCATATGAATCAGCTAGGGATCTTATTAAAAAGCTGATTCTGATTTAATAGGTTCTGAAGTTGGACCTCAAATTTTGCATTTTTCACAAGCTCTCCAGTAATGTTTATGCTGCTGTTCTTCAGTCTACACTTTTGAATACAAAGCTCTTGGATGTGAATTCTTAATGGAGACAAATTGTCTATGTAAGGCAGGGACAGATTCAGCATAATCCTGCATAGATTCTTTTGGGCCCCAAAAGCCCTACTGCATGGTGAGAGCATCAAACTTCCTAGGAAACTGTCATTAAAAAGAATTTCACAAAATCTGGGAAGCTTAATTCTTACTGCACCACTGCTCTTTCATATGTCTTGCAGCAGCATTCTGTGACTATGTACTTATTAAGAGAATGTTTACAGGGGCGCCTGGGTGGCTCAGTCATTAAGCGTCTGCCTTCGGCTCAGGTCATGATCCCAGGGTCCTGGGATCGAGCTCCACATCGGGCTCCCTGCTCCACAGGAAGCCTGCTTCTCTCTCCCCCCTCCCCCTGCTTATGTTTCCTCTCGCTGTCTCTCTCTCTCTGTCAAATAAATAAATAAATAATCTTTTAAAAAAAAAAGAATGTTTACAAACATCAGGCTCTTGTTTTGCAACCACACTCAGCATTAGCAGGGCCATATTCTTTTTTTTTCTTTTCCTGCTTCCTTTTTATTTGGGTTTGCCTGATACAGAATGAGTAGATAAAGATCTATTTGAATATGAGATTTAGAGAAGCATGTCAGGACTTCTTTTTAAATTTGGAGGTTGTGGTCTCTTTTTAAATTTTTTTTAAAGATTTTATTTATTTATTCATAAGAGACACAGAGAGAGAGGCAGAGGGAGAAGCAGGCTCCCCACTAAGCAGGGAGCCTGATGCGGGACTCGATCCAAGGACCCTGGGATAATGACCTGAGCCAAAGGCAGATGCTTAACCATCTGAGCCACCCAGGTGCCCGTGGTGTTCTCTTTATATGAAGGTGAAATCTCTGAAAATGTTAGTAAATTGATCATCACATGAAAGACAAGAAGAAATTCTTAGCATGTTTCATTTTTAGATGAGTAGGTGCTTGTCGCAAAGAACAACTGAATTATTTTCTTTTACATCATATAGCAAGTTGATTTAATGGAAAAGTTGTGGACATTGGAATTAGACCGATTTGGGGTCATGCATGGCCTTGGACAAATAGTATAATTTCTCTAAGCTTCATTTTCCTGATCAGTGGAAGGGGAATATAATTCCCATTGGATTGATTTGAAGTTCAAATTAAAAGCACCTTATACAATGTCTGGCCTGCTAGCCGTGACTACATTTAATGGTATTAAAATGTCAAGATCTCCAGGAGCAAGGATCTTTCTTCCTCACTGATCTTGGGGGTTAATCTTGTGTTCTTTAGGGAAGTCATGCTTACTTGTAATGTCAGGATTCCAACTAGATAAGTCTGAGATTTCCAAGGCAGGTTGGGTGTTCACGGCTTATTTCTTTCTCTTTCTCAGATATGCCATTGCAAGACTCCACTCTTGCCAGAGAGGGGAACCCGGAGGAAGAGATTATGGCTGCTATGGTTTTTTCAGTTGGACCTCTGGTAAGTTGGGGTTTCCTCTGGTCCTGACCTGCTTCTTGGTTTCAGGGCATGTCTGTTTTTCCTGAAGCCCATGACTTGCCTACCTTACCCACACCCCTTCTGGTAACTGAATCAAATTGTTTCACCCATGAAAATTGGGTTCATCATAGTAAAGCTTGTAATCTGTAAAAGGTTCATTATACATATTGAAGCAAATATCAAGAGACCTGATCTTTCAAAAAATACTTTTTGCTGTTTTTGATAGATAGGCAGTCTAGGAAATTTACTTTTGATGTTAAATTTGTATCGTTCCCAGGAAATTTCAGTTATTTATGGGGTAGAAGAATGGAATATTTTAAATTGCAAATTTTTTTTTAAAGATTTTATTTATTTATTTGAGAGAGAGAGAATGAGAGATAGAGAGCACGAGAGGGAAGAGGGTCAGAGGGAGAAGCAGACTCCCTGCCGAGCAGGGAGCCCAATGTGGGACTCGATCCCGGGACTCCAGGATCACGACCTGGGCCGAAGGCAGTCACTCAACCAGCTGAGCCACCCAGGCGCCCTAAATTGCAAATTTTGTTTAGGAAATTTTGGGAAAAATATATATACACACAGACACACCCACACACCCTCTTAATTAAGAGGGACCATTCCCCTCGTGCCCACTCTCAGTGATCTCCTCTTTTCTACCCCTTAAGAAGTGACCAAGCTTGCCATTTGCAACGACGTGGATGGAACTAGAGGGTATTATGCTAAGCAAAATAAGTCAGTCAGAGAAAGACAATTATCATATGATCTCACTGATATGAGGAGTTTGAGAAACAAGACAGACGATCATCGGGGAAGGGAAGGAGAAATGAAACAAAATGAAACCAGAGAAGGAGACAAACCATGAGACTCTTAATCTCAGGAAAGAAACTGAGGGTTGCTGGAGTGGTGGGAGTGGGAGGGATGCGGTGGCTGGGTGATAGACATTGGGGAGGGTATGTGCTATGCTGAGCCCTGTGAATTGTACAAGACTGATGAATCACGAATCTGTACTTCTGAAACAAATAATGCAATATATGTTAATAAAAAAAAAGTGACCAAGCTTAATAGATGACATGGAGAGAAAGAAGATTTTTAAGACACAGTGCTTGGCTGTAGGGAGCTTACAGTCTCATTGCGGTAAGGCATACAAAAGAAATAGTTACATAATTTATTTAGGTGAATGATATTTGCTTAGCCATATGATAAAGAAAATGAGTGCTCTGAAATAAAAGAAATGAGACGTGACTATGGGCCAAATTGGTCCATGAGAAACCTCCTGAGAACAGTTAGACTTAGGGTGGTACCCAGTTACAAGTGGGATTTAAACTGTCATCAAGAATTTGTGAGGGTGGTTCAGGTGAGAAGGGAGTTCAAGGGCAAGGCCCTGTGGCAGAGAACAGAGGGGTACGCTAGTGATTCCAGTTGGAAAGTTACAAAAGACAGGACTGAATTCGATATTTAAGCTGAATCTTTTAATGTTTCCCTGAAGACATGTAAGTATACATATGTATGTGTGTGAGTGTGTGTTTGAGATGGGTGTTAATGTGATAAAAGCTGTATTTTGGCAGTGACTTTCTGAAATAGGAGACCCCAAAGAAAGAGGATACCAACAAATATAATTTGTTCTAGTAATAATATGCAGTAACCTGCAGTAGTGATCTTTTATTCTTTGTAGCTGGGATGTACAATGAAAATAATCCTTAAAACATACCCTTGAAAGATAAATAAGGGGCATCTGGGTGATTCAGTTGGTTGAGTGTCTGACTCTTGATCTCAGCTCAGATCTTGATCTCAGGGTCTTAGGTTTGGGCCCTGTATTAGGCTCCACGTGGAGCCTACTTTAAAAAAAGAGAGAGAGATAAAAGATAAATAAAAACCAAAATGTTGCCCTTGATCAGTAGATCCAAAGTATTTGTCTAGTATTGACATGGTCAAACCCATTCCTAATTACGAGAGGTTGAGGTTCACATTTTCTGGAAGCTGAATATTTGTATTTTTTAGATAAGAACTTGGGAGGGAAGAACTAAGATAACCTTTTTTCTCAATGGACTTTAAACAGTTGTATTCCCCATAGTTTTTAAAATGGCACACACAAAACTTAAAATCGTTAAGTACTAATAGAAAGAAAAGAATAGAAGACCATTTCATCTATAAAATCAGGCCCTCATGGGGATACAGTTTATAAGGTTTGGAAGAAAACAATATAATGAGAAGTCCCTGAAATACTTCCTGAATGACTGAGATATCTGGTCCCCCTGACCCCCACAGCACTAAGGATTTTCTACTGTGGAAAATACATAGTGTTAGTAGGTTTTGAGTACTTTTCTTGAGCAAGATAGATACTTTCTGAAGAAATGCATTTCAACCTTACATGGAAAGCTACATAATTCTCCCTTCTGAAGGCCTCTTATAAATTTATTTTTGTTGTGATAGGTTCTTTGTTGGAAGCCTCCTTTAGAAATTATGCAGTTATATCTTTCTCTGTCTTGTGTTTGTCCTTGTCTTAAACAAGGTCAAAAAAGATCATAATTAGATGTGACTATGGGACATTAATTTCAGCCCTAAATAAAACAATAGAAGATGTTATCCCATATATGCCACATCCACGGTGGACTGATGTTGCTTGTTGAGGCTCTGCTGTAGGTCATAGGCAGCCTATCACTGAAAGATCTTATCCTGTATCCCCTCAGAATCCAGAAGATTCCCAGCCCGATGAAGAACTTCACCTTCAGGCAGAAGAGCCGGAACTGGTAAAGGTAATACTTACATGTATGTAAGGGGAAAGAGAAGGGCCTCTTTTACCGCCCCCTGGTTCTTAATGTTCCTAGTTCATGGCAGGTTGACAGTGAACACCGACTTGCTTGATAGATGTAGTAACCCCAGGACTGGTATCATCAATTTGGGAGATTTCATTTCTCTCAGCGGTGGCAGCCCTAACGTGGCAGATGGTCACATCGTCATTGCTAATTGATAAAGTATCCCGTATCACATCCTCTGATTCTTGCTTTGCATTGTCAGACTCAATACCATTAAAAATACCAAGAATGGGGAGCCTGGGTGACTCAGTTGATTAAGCGTCTGCCTTTGGCTCAGGTCGTGATTCCAGGGTCCTGGGATCAAGCCTCGAATCTGGCTCCCTGCTCAGCCGGGAGTCTGTTTCTCCCTCTCCCTCGGCCCCTTTCCCCTGCTCATGCTCTCTCGCGTGCCCTCTCTCAATAAATAAATAAAATCTTTAAAAAAAAAAAAATACCAAGAACACATCAACTTGAGTGGAAACATTCTTAAGATGTGTTTAAATTAGTTTAGATTTTTTTATTTCACTATTATTTGTTAAGCTTACTTTCTTATTCGTGAGTACAGAATCCACCTGATTTTTCCAAAAAATATCAAAGTCAGAAATTTATGAATTACGTTAAGAAAAATTATCTAAAACTTAGAAATAAGAAATAAGGTAAAATATAAATGTATACCCTTTCAGTGTCATATTAGACATGTCTATCCTGGTATTCTTTTTTCTGCTATCAATAGACAACGGTTTTTGTGTCTTCTTTGAACCAGCTTCGTCAAGCAGCTGATATCTCATTAATGACTTAAGTCAATCTTTGGCATGTGTTGACGATACTTTTAGAATTATGGGGTTTACTTTTTTTTTAATTTTTTGTTGAAGTATAGTTGATGTACAATGTTATGTTAGTTTCAGGTGTATAGCATAGTGATTAGACAACTCTATACATTAGACAGTGCTCACCACGGTAAGTGTAGTTACCATCTGTTACCGTACAAAGTTATTACAGTATTAGTGACTATACTCCCTCTGCTGTACTTTTCTTCTTTGTGACTTATTTATTTTATTTTACTTTTTTAAAAGATTTTATTTATTTATTTGACAGAGAGACACAGCGAGAGAGGGAACACAAGCAGGGGGAGTGGGAGAGGGAGAAGCAGGCTTCCCGCGGAGCAGGGAGCCCAATGCGGGACTCGATCCCAGGACCCTGGGATCATGACCTGAGCCGAACGCAGACGCTTAATGACTGAGCCACCCAGGCGCGCCGTGACTTATTTATAACTGGAAGTTTGTACCTCCTAATCCCCTTCACCTGTTTCACTCATCCTTCTCCCCTCCTAGCAACCACCACTTTGTTCTCTGTATTTAGGAGTTTGTTTCTGTTTTTTGTTTGTTCATTTTTTTATTTGTGTAAGTGAAATCATATGGTATTTGTCTTTGATTTATTTCACTTAGCATAATACCCTCTAGGTCCACCAATGTTACGACAAATGACAAGACTTTTCTCTTTTTTATGGCTGAGTCGTATTTAATTTATGTATATGTGTGTTATATATAACATCCTCTTTATCCATTCATCTATTGGTAGACACTTAGATTGCTTCTAGATCTTAGCTGTTGTAAATAATGCTGCAATAATCATAGAGGTGCATATCTTTTTGAATTAATGTTTTTACTTTCTTTGGGTAAATAGCCAGCAGTGGAATTACTGGATCATATGGTAATTCTATTTTTAATTTTTTGAGGAACCTCCATACTGTTTTCCATAGTGGCTGCACCTGCTTGCTTTCCCACCAACAGTGCCCAAGTGTCCCCTTTTCTCCACACCCTTGCCAATTCTTGTTATTTCTTGTCTTTTTATTTTAGCCATTCTGATGGCTGTATTTTCTCATTGTGGTTTTGATTTGCATTTCTTTGATAATCAGTGATGTTAAGCATCCTTTCATGTATCTGAAAATACATGTCCTTTTTGGAAAAATGTCTGTTCAGGTCCCCTGCCCATTTTTAATTGAATTATTTGGGGGTTTTTTTGAGTTGTATGCATTCTTTTTATATTTTGGATATTAACCCCCTATCAGATATATCGTTTGCAAACACCTTCTCCCATTTTTGTGTTGGTGGTTTCTTTTGCTATGCAAAAGCTTCTAAGTTTGATATAGTCCCAATTATTTACTTTTGCTTTTGTTTCCCTTGCCTGAGGAGACAGATCCAGAAAACTGTTGCTAAGGCCAGTGTCTAAGAGTTTACTGCCTTTGTTTTCTTTTAGTTGTTTTATGGTTTTAGGTCTCACATTTAGGTCTTTAATTCATTGTTACTTTATTTTTGTGTGGGGTATAAGAAAGTGGTCCAGTTTCATTCTTTTGCATGTAGCTGCCAAGCTTTTCCAACACCATTTGTTGAAGAGACTGTCTTTTCCCCATTTATATTCTTGCCTCCTCTCTTGTAGATAATTATGGTTAAAAAAAGATTATGTTGGGGCCCCTGCGTGGCTCAGATGGTTAAGCGTCTGCCTTCAGCTCAAGTCATGATCCCAGGGTCCTGGGATCGAGCCCCACATCAGGCTTCTGGCTCACTGGGGAGCCTGCTTCTCCCTCTGCCTCTGCCTCTCTCCCTGCTCACGCTCTCTCGCTCTGTATCTCTGTGTCTCAAATGAATAAATAAAATCCTTAAAAATAAAAAATAAAGAAAGATTATGTTGAAGTTCAGCTCCTTTTCTTTTAGAATCATGTTTTTAAGTTTTTTAAAATTACACTTTGGAAGTTGTTTTATTCCAAGAATATTTTATGTGAAAGGGGGGCTTTTCTTTTTGCTTCTATGAGAAAATACATTCTGAGACTCTTACACATAATTTTTGTATAGCCTTTTTGAAATTTAATACTGGGCCAATCATTCTTAAAATTGCCCTTTAAGATATAACAGTTCAGACTTAAAAATTTTAAGGTGAAAATATTAATAGTTTCAGACTTTGAATCATGAACTGTAGGAAAATACCATTATTTTTGACATGGTGAATAATGCATGTGGTTTATTTTTGTTCTGACAGGGAGTCCTTGGCAGAAGATTCTGTCTGGCTCTTCCTTAAAGTCTGCATCCTGTTTATAAGTACTGAGCTTAGTTTTAATTTTTTTTTTTTTTTAAGTAGGCTCCATGCCTAGGAGCCCAATGCAGGGCTTAAACTCACGACCCTGAGATCAAGACCTGGGCTGAGATCAAGAGTCAGACACTTAACTGTGCCCCTAGTTTTGTTTAATCTTAATTTGAAAAAAAAATAAAATAAAATAAATAATAATCTTAATTTGAGTAGAACCAATGTTTTAATGATAATTTTTAACATTTCTATCTACAAAAAAGGCAGATATATACTTTTCTTAGGGCTTGTGTTGAAACTGTCGATCAATTTGGGAAGTATTGCTGTGTTAATATTAAGTTTTCTAGTAGGAAGAATATGGAATGTCTTCTTATTTATTTAGGTGTTCTTCAGTTTCTTTCAGTGATGTTTTGTCATTTGTAGTGTATGTGTCTTGCACATCTTTTGTTAAATTCGTTCCTAAGTGTTTTATTCTTTTTGCTATTTTAAGTGGATTTTTTTTCTTAATTTCTTTTTTGGAATGTTCGTTGGTAATGTATAGACATAGTTGACTTATGTATATTGATCTTGTGTCCTGAACCTTGCTGATCTAGTTTATTTGTAGAAGGGTTTTTTTGTTTATTTGTTTGCATGTGCATGTGCATGTGTGTGGATTCTTTAGGGTTTTCTATATGCAAGATAATATCATCTGTAAGTAGAGGTTATGTCATTTCCAAATAGAAATTTACTTTTTCCTTTCGAGTCTGGATACTTTCTATTTCTTTTTCTTCTCTAGTTTTTCTTGCTAAAACTTAAAGTACAGTGTTGAATAGAAGTAAGGAGAGAGGACATCTTTGTGAGATTTGTGATCACAGGGAGAATGCATATGGCCATTCACCATTACATATGATGTTAGATTTGTGTTTTCATAAGATGGTCTTTATCATGTTGATGAAGTTTGCTTCTATTTCTGGCTTGTTGGGTTTTGTCACATAATTTTTTGAGTTTGTAAGATAATTGTGTGGGTTTTGTTCTTTATTCTGTTAATATGGTGTGTTACTTTGGTTGATTTTAAGATAGTAAAGGAACTTTGTATTCCTGGGATAAATTCCTTTTGACTGTGCCTATATTATGTTTTCTTTGTTGTGGGATTCAAACTGAATCAGACTCAATTAATTCTATCTGGCTCTACCTTAAATTTTACATCTGTCTTGTTTTAGTAATACTGGCCTCATAGAATGAGTTGAGAATTGTTTTCTTCAATTTTTTGGAAGAGTTAGTGAAAGATTGGTATTAATCTTCTTGAAATGTTTGGTGGAATTCAGTGAAGCCACTTGAACCTGGGCTTTTATTGTGGGGAGTTTATTTATTACAGATCTATTCATATTTTCTGTGTCATCTTGAGTCAGTTTTGGTAGTTTGTGTCTTTCTAGGAATCTGCCCATTTTATCTAGATTTTCTAATTTGTTGGCATACAGTTGTTCCTAGTGTTCTCTTATAATTCTTTTATTTCTGTAAGGTCAGTAGTAATGTCTCCTTTTTCATTCCTGATTTTAGCAGTTTGAGTCTTCTCTCTTTAGTCAGTCTAGCTAAGGGTTTGTAATTTTTGTAATCTTTTCAAAGAGCCAACTTTTGCCTTTGTTGATTTTCTCTTTTGTTTTTTTATTCTCTATCTCGTTAATCTCCATTTTAATATTCATTATTTTCTTCTGCTTTAAAAAAATTTAGTTCACTCTTCCTTTTCTAGTTCCTTAAGGTATACATTTATTTTGTATTAATTTTTAATTTTAATTCCAAGATAGTTATATACAGTGTTATATTTGTTTCAGGTGTACAATATAGTAATTCAACAATTCTGTACATTACTCAGTGTTTATCATGATAAGTGTACTCTTAATCCCCATCACTGATTTCCCTCATCCCCCCACCCAGCTCCCCCCTGGTAACCATCAGTTTGTTCTCTATAGTTAATAATCTGTTTCTTGGTTTGTCTCTCTCTCTTTTTTTTTTCCTTTGATCATTTGTTTTGTTTCTTAAATTCCACATATGAGTGAAATCATATGGTATTTGTCCTTCTCTGACTGGCTTATTTCGCATAGCATTATACTCTCTAGATCCATCTATGTTGTTGCAAGTGGCAAAGTTTCATTTTTTATGGCTGAATAATATTCCATTGTATGTATGTTTATATATACCACATCTTCTTTATCCATTCATCTATTGATGGACAGTTAAGTTGCTTCCATAATTTGCCTATCATAAATAATGCTGCAATAATCCTAGGGGTGCGTATATCTTTTCGAATTAGTGTTTTCATATTTTTGGGGTAAGTAACCAGAAATACGATTCCTGGATTATGGGGTAGTTCTATTTTTAACTTTTTGAGGAACCTCTATACTGTTTTCCACAGTGGCTGCACCAGGATGCATTCCCACCAACAGTGCACGAGCGTTCCTTTTCTTCACATCTTCACCAACAGTTCTTTTTGGATTTTTGATTTTAGCCGTTCTAACAGGTGCAAGGTGGTATCTCATTGTAGTTTTGATTTGCATTTCCCTAATGATGATTGATGTTGAGCATCTTTTCATGTGTCTGTTGGCCATCTGTCTTCTTTAGAGAAATGTCTGTTCATGTCTTCTGTCCATTTTTTAATTGGATTATTTGTTTTCTGGGTGTTGAGTTTTATCATTTCTTTATATATTTTGGATACTAGCCCTTTGTCAGATATGTTATTTGCAAATATCTTCTCCCATTCAGTAGATTGTCTTTTAGTTGTTGGTTGTTTCCTTCTTTGTGCAGAAGCTTTTTATTTTGATGTCGTCCCAGTAGTTTATTTTTGCTTTTATTTCTCTTGCCTCAGGAGACATATCTAAAAAAACAATGTTGCTATGGCTGATGTCAGAGAAATGACCACCTGTGGGGTCTTCTAGGATTTTTATGGTTTCAGGTCTTTAATCCATTTAGGCCTTTAATCAATTTTGAGTTTATTTTTTCTGTATGGTGTAAGAAAGTCATCCAGTTTCATTCATTTGCAGGTAGCTGTCCAGTTTTCCCAACACACTTTGTTGAGGACACTGTCTTTTTTCCATTGTATATTCTTTCCTCTTTTGTCAAAGATTAGTTGACCATATAATTATGGGTTTATTTCTAGGTTTTCTATTCTATTCTATTGATCTATGTGTCTGTATTTGTGCCAGTACCATACTGTTTTGGTTACTACAGCTTTGTAACATAATTTGAAATCTGGAATTGTGATGCCTTGTTTTGTTTTTCTTTTTCAGATTGTTTTGGCTATTTGGGGTCTTTTGTGGTTCCATACAAATTTTAGGATTATTTGTTCTAGTTCTGGTAAAAATGCTGTTGGTATTTTGATAGGGGTTGCCTTAAATCTGTACGTTGCTTTGGATAGTATAGATGTTTTAACAATGTTTGTTCTTACAACCATGAACATGGAATATCTTTCCATTTCTTTGTGTTGTCTTCAGTTTCTTTCATCAGTGTTTTAGTTTTCAGAGTGCAGGTCTGTACAGTACCTAGTTCCATAAGGTATGAATTTAGATTGTTGATTTTATATTTTTCTCTTTTTTTATATGTAGGCATTCACAGCTATACATTTCCGACTGAGCACTGCTTTCACTGTCTCCCACAAGTTTTGATATAGAGCGATTCATTTTCATTTGTGTCGAAGTATTTTCTAAACTCCCTTGTGATTTCTTCTTTAACTCATTAGTTTTTTAAGAATCTGTTAATTCTTACATATTTTTGAATTTTCTAGTTTTTTTTATTGATTTGTAGTTTCATTTCATTGTAATCAGAAATGATACTTTGTA
Source organism: Zalophus californianus (assembly GCF_009762305.2). Lineage (NCBI taxonomy): Eukaryota > Metazoa > Chordata > Mammalia > Carnivora > Otariidae > Zalophus > Zalophus californianus. The sequence goes on from NC_045610.1 coordinate 9,750,888, forward strand.
TGATTTCAGTCTTTTAAAATTTTAAGACTTGCTTTGTGGCCTAACATATGGTCAGTCTTGGAGAATATTCCATGTACACTTGAGAAGAATGTATGTTCTGCTATTATTGGGTTGCCTCAGTGTTCTACAGATGTCTGTTCAAGTCATCTGTTTCCTTGTTGACTTCTTCTGCCTTGTACTATCCATTATTGAAAATGGGGCATTGAAGTCTTTTGTTGGATTATCTCTTTGTTTCTTCAATTCTATGATTTTTGTGTCTTGTATTTTGAGATTCCTTTAAGAGAATATATGTTTAAATTTTTTATGTCTTACTAATAAATTAACTAGCTTATCATTACAAAAATATCTTTCTTTGCTTCTAAGAACAATTTTTGTCTATTTTGTCTGATACTAATATTGCTACTTTAGCTCTCTTTTGTGTACTGTTTACATAGTATGTTTTTTCTGTCCTTTTATATTCAACCTATTTGTGTCTTTGAATTTAAAGTGTGTCCTCTGGGGCACCTGGCGGCTCAGTCAGTTAAGTGTCTGCCTTCAGCTCAGGTCATGAGCCCCGCACTGGGCTCCCTGCTCAGTGGAGAGTCTGCTTCTCCCTCTGCTCCTCCTCCTGCTTATGTTCTCTCTCTCAAATAAATAAAATCTCAAAAAAAAAAAATAAAATAAAGTGTGTCTTCTGTAGACCCCATATATTTGTATCATTTTAAGAAAACTCCCTTCTGCTGATCTCTGCCTTTTGATTGGAGTGTTCAGCTTATTACTTTTAATTTAATGACAGCTAAGGTAGAATTTATGTCCTCCTTTTTGCTATTTATCTTCTTTATGTCTTATGGCTTTTTTTTGTTTCCTTCTCCTTTATTGCTTTGTTTTGTGTTAGGTATTTTCTAGCATCCCATTTGATTCCCTTATTTCTTTTTCAGTACTTTTTTGAGTTTTTATCTTAGTTCTTTCCCTGGGGATTACAGTTAACATCTTGACATAAAATGATGTATTTCAGATTAATGCCAATTTAACTTTAATAGTGTATAAATCTTTGCTCCAATATAGATAGCTCCATTCCCTCAATCTCCTGTGTATTCTTATTGTCATACAAATTATACCTTTTAGGGGTACCTGTCTGGCTTAGTTGGTAGAGCATATGACTCTTGATCTCGGGGTTTTGAGTTTGGGCCCCATGTTGTGTGTAGAGATTACATATATATAAAATCTTTTAAAAAAAAATTAGGGGTACCTGAGCGGTGTGGTCAATTAAGCATCTTACTCTTGGTTTTGGCTCAGATAGTGATTTCAGGGTCGTGGGATCAAGACCAGTGTTGAGCTCGATGCTCAGCATGGAGTCTGCTTGAGTTTCTCTCTCCCTCTGCCCCTCCCCCACCACGCTCTCTCTCTAAAATAAATAAATAAATCTTAAATCAAAAACAAGTTATACCTTTTATACATTATGAGCCCATCAACACAGTGTTATGATTATTGTTTTATTCAGTTGTCTTTTAAAATTAGATTTAAAAGGGGGCACCTGGGTGGCTCAGTTGGTTAAGCAGCCAACTCTTGATTTTGACTTAGGTCGTGATCTCAGGGTTGTGAAATCATGTTCTCAGTGGGGAGTCTGCTTGAGATTCTCTCCCTCCTTCTGCCCTTCCCACCTCCACACCCATGCTCTCCCTCAAATAAATAAATAAAAGAAAAAGTTACAAACAAAAATATGTTATTATTGTTATCTGTAGATTTATGTTTACTGGTGTTTATTATTTCTTTATGTGGACTTGTGTTACTGTCTAGTGTCCTTTAATTTTACTTGAAAGATACTGTTTAGAATTTACTGTAGGCCAGATGTTCTTGCAATGAATTCTCTCATTTTTTTGTTTTTTTTTTTAAGATTTTATTTATTTATTTGACAGAGAGAGATACCTGAGAGAGGGAACACAAGCAGGGGGAGTGGGAGAGGGAGAAGCAGGCTTCCTGTGGAACAGGGAACCCAATGGGGGGCTCGATTGCAGGACCCTGGGATCATGACCTGAGCCAAAGGCAGATGCTTAATGACTGAGCCACCCAGGCACCCCTCTCGTTTTTTGTGTATCATTTTTGAAGGATAATTCTGCTGGCTGTAGAATACTTTGTTGACTTTTTTTTCTTCCAGCATTCTGAATATGTCATAACACAGCTTTATACCTTCATTGATTTATGATTAGAAATCAACTGACGTCTTTACTGAGGATCCCTTGTACATAAGGAGTCCCTTCTGTTTTGCTTCTTTCAATATTCTGTCTTTGTCTTTCATCAGTTTGACTATGACATATGTAGGCATGGGTCTCTGATTTTATCCTACTTGGTGTTCACTGAGCTTCTTGTATGTGGACATTAATGTTCATCAGATTTGGGGAGTTTTTTTGACCATTATTTTTTGAAGTTATTTATTTAATTTATTTATTTGAGAGAGAGAGAGCGTGAGTGGGGAGGCAGGGGCAGAGGGAGAGGGAGAAGCAGGTTCCCCACTGAGCAGGAAGTCCAATGCAGGGCTCTATCCCAGGATCCTGGGATCACGATCTGAGCAGAAGGCAGATGCTCAACCGACTGAGCCACCCACGTGCCCCAGCAATTATTTATTTAAATATTTTTTCTGCCACTTTTCCCCCATCTCCTTCATGGACTCCCATCATGCGTATATTGGTATGCTCATTGTCCCACAAGTCTCTGAAGTTCTCTTCACTTTTTTCATTCTTTTTTGCTCTGTTCCACAGTCTAGATAACGTCATTTTATCTATTTTCAAGTTCACCAATTTTTTTTTTTTTTTGCACCTGCTTATTTTAGTCTGTTTGGGCTTCTATAGACAAATACAATAGACTGGGTGGCTTGTAAAGAATGGAAATTTATTTATCACAGTTCTGGAGACTGGATGTCTGAAATCAGGGCCAGCATGGTCAGATGAAGGCTTTCTTCTGGGTCACAGATTTCTCATTGTAATCTCACATGGCAGAAGGAGCTAGGGATCTCTGGAGCCATTTTTATAAGGCATTGCTCCACCCTCATGACTTAAGCATCTCCCAGAGGCCCCACTTCCTAATGTCATCACATTGGGCATTATGATTTCAACATATGAATAGGAGGAAGGAGTGTGAAAACATTCACACTCTACTGCTGCTCAATTTGCTGTTTCCTTTCACTGAATTTTTTTCAGTGAATTTTTTTATTTCAGTTAATGTATTTTTCAACTTACAGAATTTCTATTTAGTGAGATACCATTTTCATAATTTCCTTTAATTCTTTAGATCTACTTTTCTTTAGGTCTTTGAATATACTTATAATACTCATTTAATGTCCTCATTTAGTAAGTACAACTTCTTGGCTTCCTTAAGGACACTTTCCGCTGACTTTTTTTTAACCCTGGCCCATGCTTTCTTGTTTCTTTGTGTATTTTATAACTTTTCTTCAAAACACATGTTTTAAATAAAATGATGCAGCAACTCTAGAAATCAGATTCTTCATTCCCCAGGGTTTTTTGTTGCTGCTGCACTGTTTTGTTTGTTTAGTGACTTTTCTGGACTAATTCAGTAAAGTTTGTATTCTTTGTCATGTGCAATCTCTGAAATCTCTGCTTGGTCAACATAGTAATTAGTTAATGACCGGGCACAGATTTTCTTTTTTTTTTTCTTTAAATGTTTTATTGTTATGTTAATTACCATACATTACATCATTAGTTTTTGATGTAGTGTTCCATGATTCATTGTTTGTGCATAACACCCAGTGCTCCATGCAGAACGTGCCCTCTTGAATACCCATCACCAGGCTAACCCATCCCCCCACCCCCCCTCCCCTCTAGAACCCTCAGTTTGTTTTTCAGAGTCCATCGTCTCTCATGGTTCGTCTCCCCCTCCGATTTCCCACCCTTCATTCTTCCCCTCCTCCTATCTCCTTCTTCTTTTTTTTTTTTTAACATATAATGTATTATTTGTTTCAGAGGTACAGATCTGTGATTCAACAGTCTTGCACACTTCACAGCGCTCACCATAGCACATACCCTCCCCAATGTCTATCACCCAGCCACCCCATCCCTCCCACCCCCCACCACTCCAGCAACCCTCAGTTTGTTTCCTGAGATTAAGAATTCCTCATATCAGTGAGGTCATATGATACATGTCTTTCTCTGATTGACTTATTTCGCTCAGCATAATACCCTCCAGTTCCATCTACGTCATTGCAAATGGCAAGATCTCATTCCTTTTGATGGCTGCATAATATTCCACATCTTCTTTATCCATTCATCTGTCGATGGACATCTTGGCTCTCTCCACAGTTTGGCTATTGTGGACATTGCTGCTATGAACATTGGGGTGCACGTACCCCTTCAGATCCCTACATTTGTATCTTTGGGGTAAATACCCAGTAGTGCAATGGCTGGATCGTATGGTAGCTCCATTTTCAACTGTTTGAGGAACCTCCATACTGTTTTCCAGAGTGGCTGCACCAGCTTGCATTCCCACCAACAGTGTAGGAGGGTTCCCCTTTCTCCGCATCCCCACCAACATCCGTCGTTTCCTGACTTGTTAATTTTAGCCATTCTGACTGGTGTGAAGTCGTGGTATCTCATTGAGGTTTTGATTTGGATTTCCCTGTTGCTGAGCGATGTTGAGCACTTTTTCATGTGTCTGTTGGCCATTTGGTTGTCTTCTTTGGAAAAATGTCTGTTCGTGTCTTCTGCCCATTTCTTGATTGGATTATTTGTTCTTTGGGTGTTGAGTTTGATAAGTTCTTTATAGATTTTAGATACTAGCCCTTTATCTGATATGTCATTTGCAAATATCTTCTCCCATTCTGTCAGTTATCTTTTGGTTTTGTTGACTGTTTCTTTTGCTGTGCAAAAGCTTTTTATCTTGATGAAATCCCAGTAGTTCATTTTTGCCCTTGCTTCCCTTGGGCACAGATTTTCTTAAATGCCTTAAGCCAGCAAGTCTTCTAGCATTTGCCAAAAGGTTTTTGTGTGTGATCGGCATACCTTCTCTTAGTAGTCTTAAGTAGGCAGTTTACAACTCTTGCTTGCACAGACCCTCAAAGTAAGCCAAAGGTGAGAGCTGAGAGCTGAGGGCCTTCTTATGTTTTTCCTGGGGTTTCACTCTTGGTGGGGAAAGAAAATAACCCAAAGTTCATTATAATTTGAGTGACATGTGACGTGATTAACAATAAAGTTTATATACTGTCATTATCTCCCATGTTAGACATATTTTATTATTAACAGAATGAAAAGTTTGCTTCATGGACTTTCAGGTACAAATAAATACAGAAGTTTAAATAGTTGACAAGTATACATATCTGTATGGCAGGAAAACACCCCAGTAGAAATCTGTTTCTTCTGATATAGAGCAAATCTTAGCCAAATATAATCTAACTTGAGACCTTGGTCTGACTAATCAGCGAATCGGGATTTTTAGCTTATTAGATCATAGAGTTAGTGATTATAAGTTTGAATTCTGGAGTCAGAATGCCTGAATTTGAATCTAGACTTTACCTTTTCTGAGAACTTGGGCAAGACATGGAACCTTTTCATGCCTCACTTTTCTTATTAGCACCTTCTTTATTGTGAGGATTCAGTCATTACATAACAAGGCCTTAGATCAGCACCTGACAAATATTATGCACTATATGTATGCAAAAGAAGAGAGAGTGGTTTCCTGAATCCCTTTGTACCTAATGTCTGTGTTCAACAAGTATCAGCCCCTGGATAATCATATTTCATTTGTAATCTTACCCTCTCTCATTAATTATTTTGAAGCACGTACAAGACATATAATTTCATTTACAAATATCTTGTTACATATCAGGGCGACTGGGTGGCTCAGTTGGTTAAGTGACTGCCTTTGGCTCAGGTCATGATCCCGGAGTCCTGGGATCGAGTCCCACATCGAGCTCCCTGCTCAGGGGGAGTCTGCCTCTCCCTTTGACCCTATGCCCTCTTGTGCTCACTCTCTCTAATAAATAAATAAAATCTTTTAATTAAAAAAAATCTTGTTACATATATCTATAACATGTTTTTTAATGTTAAGTATATTACCATGGTTTCAGCTAAAAGTCAGCAGAAAGCCTTAATATCATCAAATGTTGACTTGGTATTTGTTTCCCCAGCTGATTCATATGTTATGATTAGTTAATATTGTCTCAGGTTACTTTTAGGCTAGCGTTTTCCCCCTCCCTCTTTTTTTCTCCTTGTAATAATTCATTGAAGAAACCCACATTATTTGTACTTTCTAGCTGTGTTGCCCAGTATAGTAGCCACTAGCCACATGTAGCTGTTGAGCATCTGAAATGTAACTAGTCCAAACTGAGATGCCCTGTAAATTTAAAATGCACGTCATATCTCAAAGACTTAGTACAAAAGAGAGTGTCTCATTAATAATTTTTACATTGATTGCATGTTGAGATTATAATATTGCATATATATTAGGCTAAATAATATTAAAAATAATTTCACTTGTTTCCTTTTGTTTTTAATGGGGCTACTAGAAAACCTTAAATTACATACGTGACTTGGAATATACCTCTACTGGACAGCACTGATTTAGAATTTCATACAACATGGATTTTATTGATTGTTAAATAAGGGTTATTTAAGATGTTTCTCTTTCCCCTGTATTTCCAGTGTATTGTTCTTTAGATCTAGAGGCTTAATCAGATTCTGATTTGATGCTTTCCAAAATGTTTTTGGCGACAGTATCTCATATATCTGGTGTATACTACCAGAAGGCACATAATGCCTTGTTGAGGCCTCTTTGTTATATTAGCAGCCACTGATGACCCTTTAATTCGTTAGAGGTTGCAAAATGATGATGTTCTAATTTTTTTTGTTCCTTATCATGTATTAACTGGAATCCTTCCATAAAGAGAAATCTCTCCTCATCAACTGTGTGATCACACTTGGTTACTCTACAAGCTATATATATTTTCCACAGGAAAAGGACAAAGGTTAATTATTTCTATTTATTTACCAGTTTCCAGGCATCCTCCAAAAATAATCAATGAGTATTTTTATAGTAGTATTATGAAATCATGAATTTAAATGTGTGTTTTTGAAACCCATTGTATTTATTATCCTCACTGATGTTCAAATTGTCCCATTATTATTAACTAGTGGGAGCCTCTTCAAGTTGTCTCCTGTGTCTTAGATATGATCTTAGTAGTCTTTGATAGCTGCCCTGCCTTTTGGTATCACAGAATGTTCCAGGCCTTGGTTCCTTTTAGTGAAAAGCAATACTTAAAGGCCACAGTCTAGCTTGCATAATGTTACCTTATTAGTTATTGTTTTTATTTTTAGGGCTTTTCCGTCGATGAAGCTAGGAAATTTATTTTTTTCCTTAAAACTAAAATAATTCATGAGTTTATACTGATAATTCCAATTCAAATTTGGATCTATGGAGTTATTGCATAATCTCATCAATATTACATTTATATCTTCTTTCTGTCATGCCAAATTTATTTGTTCTCAGGGCATCAATAATTTGCCACTAATTTGCTTTATCAAACACTACACACACAGCAGTTACAAAATAGCATTTTCATCACTACCACCAACAGTATGATAATTTATTGAAAACACAGTTTTTGTTTTTTGCCATTCTTTTTCTTCTTGGGGTATATTTCACAAAGGATATACAGCAAATTGTTATGTTTTAAAGTCACTTAAAATATTTCATCTTTGATGGATGTTTGTGCTTCAAACTGGTTTCATTTTTCTTTTAATTTTTAGAGATGACTTTTTTAAATTTTAATTTTTTTCATAATACATTTACATGGTTCAAAAGTAAAATCTACAAAACGAGAAATATTCAAAAGAGTCTAGCTTCTAATTTCAGTCCTCTCCACTCTCTCTATTTCCTCCTTCCTCTAACAGGTAACCACTAAAAAAATGTTGTGGCTCATTCTTCATTTTTTTTATAGAAGCACATATATAATTCATATCCTGCCCAAAGAAGTTCTCCAAAGTCCCCATGATTTCTTACTTTTCTTGCTCAAAGACAGGGCTTACAGTATTCTGTATCTACAATCTGAATGATAAACTGTCTTTTATTAAGTCATATTCTGTAGATTTGGAACTGAGGAAGAGCAGATAGTATAGATAAGCCAGGGTTTTGAGGGAGAAAGGATGATTTGGGTAGAAACTACTAGCTGTTATCAAATGTTAAGACCTTCTAGGGAAGGAGGAAACCATACTGTTTGGCTCCAGATAATATAGTAAGACCAATATTTCAAAGTTAGAGAAAGCCAGATTTGAATTAGTCTGAAAAGAAAATCCTGCTTCAAATAAAACTCAGGAAATGGAATGGGCTTCCTCTTGTGGTTTTAAGTTCTTATCAGTGCAGAGATTCACTCATCCTTTAAGGGATGAACTTCAGTGGTCGTTTGGTGATTCTGATTTCTGGAGTATTCCTCCAGATTTATATGTATTATTCTGCCCAGCAGGTCGCATTGTGTAGTCCCTGGGTGATCACAGTGTATTTATTTTAGGATTCCGTGACATTTAAAGATGTGGCTATAGACTTCACATTAGAAGAGTGGAGGTTGATGGACCCTTCACAGAGGAACCTACACAAGGATGTGATGCTAGAGAATTATAGGAATCTTGTCTCCCTGGGTAAGAATAACTTCTGTGTTCCTGTATCTACCCACTTGATCAGGTTTGCTGAAGATATAGAGCCTCTAAAGTACTTAACTGAACTTGGGGTTAGAGTTTAGGCATTAAGATCTCATATTAGGGGGATGTTGTTGGGAGTCATGCTATCCCTTGCTCTTAATTAAGTGGCCCACCCATTGTAGAGTAAGGAATACATATTTCATTGGAATCTTGTAGATTGTTGACAGTAGCCCATATTTAGAACTAAAGTTTTTTCTGATCACTTTTATAAATGGGAGTTATCAGTACCTCCAGAAAGAAAGGAAAAAATGTGTTCATTTTCTTTCTAAACTCAGATTATTCTCATGTTCTATTATCCCAGAAAACCTGGGATCATGGTGTTGAGCTCCTTTGTAATCATCTGTAACACCACCGTACAATAGAATGTTCTGTTGCGCTGGGAATGTTCTGTATCTGTGCTGTCCAATAGGACAGGCACTAGCCACTTGAGGCTACTGAGAACTTGAAATCTGGCTAGTCCAACTGAAGAACTGATTTTTAAATTTTATATAGTTTTAACTAATTTAAATAGCCACATGTGGCTGTTGACAACTCTATTGGGCAGTGCATCTCTAGAACTTCCCATAATAGCCACTCTGCACTGAAGATTAAGAGCTGAGACTGAATTTGGCAATAGTTCTTACTCATAGACACAGTCAAGTCCTATTCATTTTTTTCTGAACAGGGCTCGCAGTTTCCAAACCAGACATGATATCTCATTTGGAGGATGGAAAAGGACCATGTGTTGTAGAGAGAGAAATTGCAAGAACTCCCTATCCAGGTGAGTTAATAAAAACGAGGAGGACTGGATTTGTTTTAAGTTTATAGGTTATGGATGGAGCAGAACATCTGAAATATTTTGGGGAGTATCCTTGCTCAAAACTATCTCAGAAGAAGAGATTCTCTCCCTCCCTTGCTCTCTCTCTCTCTCTCCTTTTCCCTCTCCTGTTGCTTCTCCTTCTCTCTCTAGTCTCTACTTTTGATTCCCAATCCCGTCTTACTTTGCTTTCTTGAGGCTATGATCTTCATACTTAGTCCTTCATTCAAACATGCATGAAGCACCCCTTTCAGTTCTGTCCTCTCCAGTTAACTTTACATTTTTCTCATTTGTTTAACCATTTTCTGACATCTCTTCCTTCATTAATTTTCCTGAAAACGCTTTCCTAAAGGTCACCACTGGTTCCTTTTAAGCCAAACCTATTTACTCATTATTTAACTTTCTTCACTTGCAAGCCTGCTGAGATTTGGGGGGAACCCTCCTCTTTTCCTCCAGATTCTTCGTTCATTGAAAATACAAACAAGGAATCAGTTGAGAATCAAAATACAGTACTTATTTATGTATTTAATTGATATTTATCAGACATCTGTATTCTGTGTACTGGGTTAGGCACTAGGTCTACAGCAATGAGTAAGATGGACCAGGTCCCTGCCATCACAAAGATTAAATTTTGAGAAATTAACAAGTATATAAATAAAAAGAAGCTAAATAATGGTTGTAACAACCTTCATTTATGAGATAAATTGGGGGATATGAAAGAGTAACTGGGATGGAGATGAAGGTGCCTCCTTCAGAGAGTATGGTCAGGGAAGGCTTCTGAGGGGAGGACATTAAAGCTGAGCCCTGAAGATTCAGAAGCAAGCAGCCAAGGGAAGACGAAAGGAGAAGCATTCCAGGCAAAGGACCAGACACAGAAAAGAATGAAATGTGTTCTAGAAATGAAAAGGAGGTTGCTGTGACTGAAGCCTCAGTGAGCAGGAGACTGGTATCGGAGTTAGACAACAGCCTGCCTACTCAGAGCTTTGTAGGTGTTGGTAACTATTTGGATTTTAATCAAAGTGAGTGTGAAGGCAGTGACAGACTTTAATCAAGGATTTTTATGGAAATAATTCTGTGTGTGGAAATTGAACTTGAGGGCATTAAACCAGGTAATGAGGTTGTTACAAGAGTCTAGGCAGAGATGATAACTTTTGTTAAACTGATAGTGGAGATGGAATTAAAAAAATAGATTCTAGTTCACTTGAGAATGTTATCATGATGCCATCCGTAACTCAATATGTTTTACATATATTCTTTTCATGTATCAATATTATAGATTTTTTATTCAAGTATAATTAACATAGTTTTATATGAGATTCAGATGTACAATATAATGATTCAATAATTCTATTCATCACTCAGTGTTCATCAAGATAAGTGTGCTCCTCAAGATGCCCTTCAACAGATGAATGGATAAAGAAGATGTGGTCTGTATATACAATGGAATATTACTCAGCCGTCAGAAAGGATGAATACCCAACTTGTACATCCACATGGATGGGACTGGAGGAGATGATGCTAAGTGAAATAAGTCAAGCAGAGAAAGTCAATTATCACATGGTTTCACTTATTTGTGGAACATAAGGAACAGCATGGAGGACATTAGGAGAAGGAAGGGAAAAATGAAGGGGGGAAATCGGAGGGAGAGACGAACCATGAGAGACTATAGACTCTGAGAAACAAACAGGGTTCTAGAGGAGAGGGGGTGGGAGGATGGGTTAGCCTGGTGATGGGTATTAAGGAGGGCACGTTCTGCGTGGAGCACTGGGTGTTACACACAAACAATGGATCATGGAACACCACATCAAAAACTAATGATGTATTGTATGGTGACTAACATAACATAATAAAATTAAATTAAATTAAAAAAAAAACTAAAAAAGATAAGTGTGCTCCTTAATCCCCTTCACCTATTTCACCCATCCCCCACCCACCTCCCCTCTGGTGACCACCAGTTTGTTCTCTGTATTTAAGAGTTTGGGGTTTTTTTTTTAATTTCTTTTCTTTGTTGTTCATTTGTTTTGTTTCCTACATTACACGCTGACTGACTTATTTCACTTAGCATAATACCCTCTAGGTCCATCCATGTTGTTGCAAATTGCAAGATTTCATTCTTTATTGTGACCACGTAATATTCCATTGTATATCCATACCACATGTCTTTTATCCATTCATCTGTCAGTGGACACTTGGGTGGCGTCCATATCTTGGCTATTGTAAATAATGCTGCAATAAACATAGGGGTATCCATAGCTTTTCAAATTAGTGTTTTTGTTTTATTTGGGTAAATACCCAGTAGTGGAATTACTGGATCATATGATAATTCTGTTTTTAATTTTTTGAGGAACCTCCATACTGTTTTCACAGTGGCTGCACCAATTTACATTCCCACCAACAGTGAATGTGAGGGGTCCTTTTTCTTCACATCCTCACCAACACTTTTTATTTTTTGTGTTTTTTATTTCAGCCTTTCTGACTGGTGGTGAGGTAGTATCTCATTGTGGTTTTAATTTGCATTTCCTAATTAGTAGTGATGTTGAGCATCTTACCATGTCTCCATCAGCCATTCTGTATTTCTTCAGAAAAATATGTTTTCATGTCTTCTGCCCATTTTCAGTTGGATTATTTGTTTTCTGGTGCTGAGTTGTTCACGTTCTTTATATATTTTGGATATTAAGCCCTTATCAGATGTATCATTTGCAGTTATCTTCTCCCATTCAGTAGGTTATCTTTTTGTTTTGTTGGTGATTTCCTTCACTATGCAAAAAGCTTTTTAGTTTGGTGTGTTTAATAGTTTAATTTTACCTTTGATTTCCTTGCCTGAGGAGATATATCTAGAAAAATGTTTCTATGCCCATTGTCCAAGAAATCACTGTGTATGTTCTCTTCTAGGAATTTTATGGTTTCAGCTCTTAGATTTAGGTGTTAAATCCATTTTGAGTTTATTTTTCTGCATGATGTAAGAAAGTGGTCCAGTTTCATTCTTTTGCATATAGCTGTCCAGTTTTCCCAGCACTGTTTGTTGAAGACACGATCTTTTCCCCATTGTGTATTCTTGCCTCCTTTGTTATAAATTAATTGACCATATAAACATGGGTTTATTTCTCAATTCTCTATTCTGTTCTATTCCATTGATCTGTGTCTGGTTTTGTGCCAGTACTATACTGTTTTGACTACTGCCACATTGTAATATCATGAAATCTGAGATTGTGAAACCCCCAGCTTTGTTCTTCTCTCTCTCCCGTTTTTTTTTTTTTTTTTTTTTTTTTTTTGGAAAGGGGGTGGAGATCATGACCTGAGCCAAAATCAAGAGTGTTTAACTGACTGAGCCACCCAGGCGCCCCTGTTCTTCTTTTTAAGATTGCTTTGGCTATTTGGGGTCTTCTTTGGTTCCATGCAAATTTAGGATTATTTGTTCTAATTCTATGAAATATTTTGTTGGTATTTTGATAAGAATTACATTGAATCGGTAGATTGAGTAGTATGGACATTTTAACAATATTGGTTTTTCCAATCCATAAGCATGGAATATCTTTCCATTTGTTTGTGTCATCTTCAGTCCTTTTCATTAATATTGAATGTTGAAAATATTATATATTTTTGAAAGGATGAATGAAAAGTAGACATTAGAGATAGTTTTAGATGACTCTTGAGAGAAGACTCCCCCCTCCCCACCATGAAGAGAGAAAGAGAAATGGAGCAATAGCTACAGGAAAATATGGACTAAAGAACAAAAATCTTTTGTTTTATATTTGAGATGGGAGTTTTTATGGCATATTCGCGTGCTGATAACAATGACGCCGTAGTGGAGAGGGTGAAATTAACATTGCAAGACCAAGATGAGATCAGTAAAGAACTAAAACTAAACTGGGTGAGAAAGGTAAAGGGAATAAACTCAAGAAAGGAAAAGGAGGGATTTACCACCGATAGGCAGAGAGGTCACCTCTTCTGCTATCACACTAGAAAAGTTGAAGAAGGTGGATGCAGATAATAGGTCAACCAGTAATGGGAAGATCAAGACATTCTATTATAATAGCTTTTGAACTGAAAGTAAAATATGAAGCAAGGCCATAAGCTTATAGTAAGGAGAAGAAAGAGTTGTGAGAGAGGGAAAGATATATATATATTTTTAAGATTTTATTTATTTTTTCAACAGAGAGAGTGAGACAGCGAGAGAGGGAACACAAGCAGGGGCAGTGGGTGAGGGAGAGGCAGGCTTCCCGCAGAGCAGGGAGCCCAATGTGGGACTCAATTCCAGGACCCTGGGATCATGACCTGAGCCGAAGGCAGACGCTTAATGACTGAGCCACCCAGGCGCCCAGGAAAGATACATAGATTTCATTGGGGAAGCCATGTTGGCCTGATGCTTTTATTATGGAAGGTGTTTATAGTTTCTATTCCTTCTGTAGTTGTAGGACTATTAATATTCCTTATTTCTTCTTGTTTCAGTTTAGTAAATTGTGTTTATCTGGCAATTGATCCATTTTATCTAAAATTTAAATTTATTGGCATACTATCCTCTCTTTTAAATGTCTGTATGGATCTGAGATGATGTTTCCCTTTTCTTTTTTGATTTTTATTTATTTATTTTTTTTTTTGATGTCTCCCTTTTCATTCCTGACATTGACTTTTTTTTTTTTTGTCTTCTCTCTTTTAGCTGAATCAGTCTTGCCTAGGGTTTATCAATCTTATTTGGCTTTTAAAGAATTTTTTTTTATGTTTGATTTCTGTATCATTACTTTCTTCTCTTTATTTTATTGTTTTTAACCATTCTAACATTTAATTTGCTGATCTTTTTTAACTTCCTGAGTTGGATATTTATATCATTGATTTTCAGCTATACTTTTTTATAATTTATTTAAGGCTATCTAGACTTCATCACACCCCATAAAAGACCAAAAAAAATTTTAACAACAACAAACAAAAAAAACCCCTACATTACACCCTCTTTTTATGTAGCAACTTCATAATTACTGAGTTCAAAGCATTTGGTAATTTCCGTTGTGACATCTTTGTCCCTCAGGTTATTTAGAAGTATTTTTCTTAATTTTGTACCATCTGGGGATTTTCTAGTAATCTTGCTACTTTAATTTTTCCTGTGTTCAGAGATGCTGTATATGATTTCAATCTTTACAAATTTCTTAAAATTTGCTTCACCACATGGACAATTTTGAAAACATTTTGTGTGCACTTGGAAAATGTGTAGCCTATAGGTATTGAGTACAGTTTTAGATATATCAAGTTTTTGTTTTAAGATTTTATTTATTTGAGAGAGAGCACACAAACAGGGGGAGGAGCGGAGGGAGGAGAGAGAGGGGGAAAGAATCTCAAACAGACTCTGCATCAAGTGCGGAGCCCAGTGCAGGGCTCAATCTCACGACCCTGAGATCATGACCTGAACCAAAACCAAGAGTCAGAGGCTTAGCTGACTGAGCCACCCAGGCACCCCAGATATATCAAGTATTTTGTGTTGCTAAAATCTAAGTATTTATTGATTGTCAGCTTATTCTATGAGTTATTAAGAAAGATTTTTTTAATGTTTCCCAGTAAGACTGTAGATTTGTCTGTTTCTTATTTTAGTTACTTTATTTTTTTTAATGTATTTTGAGGCTGTGTTATTAGGTAAATACAAAGTTATAACTGTTATACCTTTCTGTTAAATTGGACCTTTTATTCTTCTGAAGTGTCTTCTTTATCTCCATAATGGTTTTTGCCTTAAAGTCTATTTTGCCTTGTTCTAATACCACTATAGCACCTTTCTTTTGGTTATTGTTTACATAGTACCTCATTTTAATTCTGTTATCTTTTATATATCCTTATATTTTGTTTCTCTTATAAGTAGCATATTGTTGGATTTTTGTTTTAACCAATTGTTAGATTTTTATCTTAACCAGATTTTGTTTGTGACCCAGATGGTACAAAATTACTTCTAAATAACCTGAGGGACAGTCTGTATCTTTTGGAGTATTTAGTTCATATTTACACAATACAATTACATGGTGTTTAAATCTGTCATCCAACTGTGAAAGTATCTTGCCTGTTCCGTATTCTTTTTCCCCATTCATGCCTTTAGATTTATTGTCTCTTATTTTTCTATTTCCCCCTCTAATAACTTGATAATTATGAATTTCTAAAATTATTCGCTTAATGGTTAACGTTGAGATTAAAGCATGCATCATTGATTCAGCATGCTTAGATTTTCTCTCTTCCCAAACAACACAAGTATCTTAGAACAACTTATTTAACCTAATTTATATGTTGTTGAAAGTATGTATTTTAATTCTATTTACATGTCAAATCTCATAAGACTATGTTCTATGCAGTCCGTATTCATTTAGATTTATCTATATTTTTGCCTATACTTTCTCTTCATTTTTTTTCTTCATTTCAAAGCTTCTACCTAGGGTTATTTTTCTTCTGCTTAAAGAATACTCTCTAATATTTAATTTTATTCACACCTGCCAGTATCCTATTCCCTCCATTTTTCTTTTTTTTAAAAAAAAAAAAGAGTTCCTCTTTCATTCTTTTTTTTCCCCAAAGATTTTTATTTATTTATTTGTCAGAGAGAGAGGGGAGCAGGGGGAGCAGTAGAGGGAGAGGGAGAAGCAGGCTTCCCGTGGAGCAGGGAGCCCGATGTGGGACTCGATCCCAGGACCCCGGGATCATGACCTGAGCCGAAGGCAGACACTTAACGACTGAGCCACCCAGGCGCCCCTCCATTTTTCTTTTTATCTAAAAATATTTTTAATCTTCTTTTTGGATAATATTTTTGTTAAGTTTAGACTTCTAGGTTGGCATCACATTCTTTCAGCATTGTGAAAATATCATTCCATTGTTTTCTGTCTTACATCAAATCTGTTGACAAGTCAACCATCTGTTTAATTCAGGAGTCAGCAGACCTTTTCTGTAAAAGGTAAGACAGTAGATATTTTAGGCGTTGTGGAAACATAATAGCTCTGTTGCAACTACTCCATTTAGCAATTGTAAGTACAAAAGCATCCAAAGACAAAATGTTAGCCAAAGAATGTGGTTAAATTTCCAGTAAAACCTTATTTATGGACACTGAAATTTGAAATTCATATGATTTTAATGTGTCACAATATATTATCCTTTTAATATATTTTTCAACCCTTTAAAACTGTATATTCTTATCTCACTGGCCATACAAAAACATGTAGTGGAACAGATTTGGCTATAGTTTGCAACCTGTGATCTGATTGTTTCCCCTTGACAGAAATCTGCCTTTCAGTTTATTTTATATTTCCTTTGTATTTCTCCTACTTGGGATTAATTTGGCTTCTAATATCTGTGGCTTGATATTTTTTATCTGTTTTGGAAAATGTTTTGGTGTTAATGTCTTTGAACTTGATTTCATCTCATTCTGTCTCACTTCTCTTTCCAGTCTGCTGGGACTCTTACATCTGCGATAGACCTCTTCACTCTATCCTATTTGTCTCTGTAATGTTTTTTAAAATAATTTTTTCAAGTTTTTCATCATTCTGTACTTCAGTATGCATATTTTCTACTGACCTATTTTCCATTTTGTTAACATTCTCATGTGTTGTATCTACTGTGCTTTTAGTCTTTGAGTTCTTGTTTTCCAGTTCTAGAATTGGCATTTGATTCTTATTTTATACTTTCCAATTATTTGGTGAAATTATTGGTCTTGTCTTATTTTCTTGAATGTACTAATCAGCATTATTTTAAGACCTCAACTGTCGGGATACCTTTTAGATCTGTTTCTATTATCTGTTTTTCTCTTGAATTTTTCCTTTTTCCTTTTTTTTTTCCCCTCTTTTTTTTTAAAGATTTATTTATTTGAGAGAGAAAGAGAGTTGAGTGAGGGGGTTGGGAGAGGAAGAGAGAAACTTAAGCAGACTCTGAGCTCAGCATGGAGCCCAACACAGGGCTCAATCTCACGACTCTGAGATCATGACCTAAGCTGAAACCAAGAGTGGACACTCACCAACTACACCACCCACGTGCCCCTCTCTTGACTTTTTTCTAATGAGACTTTTGTCTTCTTGTATGCCTATTATTTTTCATTGTCAAGCATTGATATGAGAACTTGAAGTTCTGGATTGTGTAATCTTTTTCCTTAGAGAATTATTTGCCTTGGTGGGCTGCTAGGATAAAGGCTGTAACTGTCCCCAGTTACCTTAATTCAATTAAACGTTTAGGTGAACTGGGTTCTAGGGGTGCCCTCTTTGGTGTCCCTGAATCCAAATCTTTGTCCTTTTTTTTTTTTAAGGTTTTATTTTTAAGTAAACTCTACACCAAATGTGGGGCTCGAACTTACAACCCTGAGATCAAGAGTTGCATAGTCTACCAACTGTGCCAGCCAGGCGACCCTCAAATCTTGGTCTTTTTAAAAAAGATTACACTGTGGGGTGGTGGTCTTAAAACTTGCTTGTATATACAATTTGATATTTTACTCTTTTCAAAAAAAATTTATTTGTGAGAGAGTGAGCAGGCATGCATGCACAGGTAGGAGGAGAGGCAGAGGGAGAGAATCCTCAAGCAGACCCTCCACTGAGTGTGGAGTGCAATGCAGGGCTCAATCTCAGGACCCATGATATCATGACCTGAGCCAAAACCCAGGAGTCAGACACTCACCAACTGAGCCACCCAGATGCCCCAATATTTTACTTTTTTTTTTTTAGGATTTATTTATTTATTTGAGACCGAACACAAGCGGGAGTGGGAGAGGGAGAGAGAATCTCAAGCAAACTCCACACAGCACAGAGCCCAACTCGGGGCTCAATCTCACAACTCTGAGATCACAGCCTGAGCTGAAACTAAGAGCTGGACACTTAACTGACTCCACCAGCCAGGGACCCCAATATTTTACTTTTTAAAACATTTTTATACTTTTTTTTAAGTAGGCTCCATGTGGAGTCCAACATGAGGTTTGAACTCACAACCCTGAGATCAAAACCCAAGCTGAGATCAAGAGTCAGATGTTCAACTGACTGAGCCAGTCAGGCGCTCTGCACTTTTATACTTTTTTTTTTAAGATTTTTTATTTATTTGACAGAGATAGCAAACGCACGCACAAGCAGGAGGAGAGGCAGAGGGAGAGGGAGAAGCAGGCTCCCCACGGAGCAGGGAGCCAGATGTGGGGCTCAATCCCAGGACCCTGGGATCATGACCTGAGCCAAAGGCAGACGCTTAACTGATCCACCCAGGCGCCCCTGCATTTTTATACTTCTTTTAAATTTCTAATTAACTGGGGCACCTGGGAGGCTCAGTTGTTAAGCATCTGCCTTCAGCTCAGGTCATGATCCCAGAGTCCTGGGATTGAGCCCCACATTGGGCTCCCTGCTCAGCAGGAAGCCTGCTTCTCCCTCTCCTGCTCCCCCTGCTTGTGTTCCATCTCTCACTGTGTCTCTGTCAAATAAATAAATAAAATCTTTAAAAATAAATAAATTTCTAATTAACTTTCAGGCAATTATTTCTAAATGTTTAAAAACAAATAGGATCGGGGTGACTGGGTGGCTCAGTCATTAAGCGTCTGCCTTCGGCTCAGGTCATGATCCCAGGGTCCTGGGATCGAGTCCCACATCGGGCTCCCTGCTCAGCGGGAAGTCTGCTTCTCCCTCTCCCACTCCACCTGCTTGTGTTCCCTCTCTCACTGTGTCTCTCTCTGTCAAATAAATAAATAAAATCTTTAAAAAATAAATAAATAAAAACAAGTTGGATCAAAACCTTTTGTGGATAGTGGAATGTTTCATGACTTTAAAATTCAAGGTGTACGTAGTTTTGATCCGGTTTTTTTGACAGACTTTCAGGAATGTTCTTAAGAGATAAAAAGGTTGCAAAACTACCCTTGATGATTATTATTACTATTTGAAACATTAATAACTATAAATATTAATTTTGACTAATTTGCTGTTCAACTACTTTCTGAAAAATCGTAGTGTTTTTTTCCATAAACGTCTGATTAAAAAGTACATACAAAGACTTGAATAAACCACCCTGGGAAATTTGAGAAAGCCCTCATACAAAGAGCTAGCAAGCAAAGAATGAGAACAAACAGGAAGGATGGTTGGGAACAAATGCCCTTATTTGAGAAAAGCCTCATACAAAAAGCTAAGCAAAGAATGAGGACAAATAGAAAGTATGGTTGGGAACTAATGCCTGGTTTGTAGAGTAAATGGGAAGCAAGAAAGTAGTCACAACTTATGAAGAATGATCTGGGGGGGGAAGTTCACTGTAAAGGGAATGAGAAAAGTAGTATTTGAGATCCTTAGATTCTAGGAGGGTTACCATAAATGAATTTTTTTAGTAGGGGAAAAACTGAGTTTACTACTTTGGTTCTTGGCTCAACCAGCCTCCCTCAAACCTACCTCTTTCTTCTTAGAAAACAAGGCCAATTTGCAAGCAGTTAAAACCTCATATTCATTATCAGCTGAGGTTTCCCTTTTATTATCCTGTTTACTGAGATCTTCCTAGCTTAGGAAATAGGAGTCATTTGATTTGATTTGATTTATTTCTTTTTTTCCCCCAGAGTTGGAGACCAAACCTGCAACCAAGAATGTATCAATCGAGGATATTTCTGAAGATGTATCACAAGAGACCATAATATATAAACTCACAGAGAATGGTCTATGGAACTCCAGAATGGGAGGATTATGGAAATGGAATGAAAGGATATTGAGATTGCAAAATAGTCAGGAAAATCATTTGAACCAAAAAATAGTTACTCACAAGAAAATTTCCTCTGGTCAAAGAGGCTTTAGATTTGGATCTATTCTTTTTCCTGAAGCAGGAGTTATCAGAGAAGAACCCCACAGCAAATGCCAAACACATGAAAATTTCACTGAGAATTTAGATTTGATTACAGATACACATATGGGGAAGAAAATTTGCAAGGATACAGAAGGCAGCAAAGCCATAAGGCCTACTTCAGAACTTACGTTAGGGAAAAAATACAATAATAAAGAAAAGCCCTATAAATGTAGTACATGTGAAAAGTCTTTTCGTTATAGGTCACTACTCATTCAACATCAGAGAACTCACACTAAAGAAAAACCTTATGAATGTAATGAATGTGGGAAAATGTTCAGCCAGCCTTCATATCTCAGTCAACATAAAAAAATTCACACTGGAGAAAAACCCTATAAATGTAATGAATGTGGAAAGGCCTTCATTGCTTCTTCATCCCTTATGGTACATCAGAGAATTCATACTAAGGAGAAACCTTATCAATGCAATGTCTGTGGAAAATCTTTTAGCCAGTGTGCTCGCCTTCATCAACACCAGAGAATTCAAACCGGAGAGAAACCCTATAAATGTAGTGAATGTGGGAAAGCTTTCAGTGATAAATCAAAACTTGCAAGACATCAGGAAACTCACAATGGAGAGAAACCCTACAAATGTAATGATTGTGGCAAAGCCTTTAGGAATAAGTCATATCTTAGTGTACATCAGAAGACCCATACTGAAGAGAAACCATATAAATGCAATGAATGTGGGAAATCTTTCAAGAATACCACAATTTTTAATGTCCATCAGAGAATTCATACTGGAGAGAAACCCTTTAGATGTAATGAATGTGGGAAAGCCTACAGAAGTAATTCAAGCCTTATTGTACATATAAGAACTCATACTGGGGAAAAACCCTATGAATGTAATGAATGTGGGAAAGCATTCAATCGTATAGCAAATTTCACAGAACATCAAAGAATTCATACAGGAGAAAAACCTTATAAATGTAATGAATGTGGGAAAGCATTCATTAATTATTCATGCCTTACTGTACACCACAGAATGCATACAGGAGAGAAACCTTATAAATGTAATGAGTGTGGAAAGGCCTTCATGCGTTCTTCATCCCTAATTATACATCAGCGAATTCATACTGAAGAGAAACCTTATCTATGTAATGAATGTGGGGAATCTTTCAGAATAAAATCACACTTAACTGTACATCAGAGGATTCATACTGGAGAGAAACCATATAAATGTAATGAATGTGAGAGGGCATTTACCAAAATGGTAAATCTCAAAGAGCATCAGAAAATTCATACTGGAGTGAAACCTTATAAATGCTATGATTGTGAAAAATCTTTTAGGACTAAGTCGTACCTTATTGTACATCAAAGGACACATACTGGAGAAAAACCATATAAGTGTAATGATTGTGAGAAAGCTTTCACTAATACATCACAACTTACTGTACATCAAAGAAGGCATACTGGTGAAAAACCCTATAAATGTAATGAGTGTGGGAAGGTTTTCACAAGTAACTCAGGCTTTAATACCCATCAGAGAACGCATACTGGAGAGAAACCATTTAAGTGTAATGACTGTGGGAAAGCATTTAGCCAGATGGTACATGTCACAGAACATCAGAAAATCCATAGTGGAGAGAAACCCTATAAATGTGATGTCTGTGGAAAAGCCTTTAGGAGGGGTTCATACCTAACAGTGCATTGGAGAACACATACTGGAGAAAAACCCTATACATGCAAGGAATGTGGAAAAGGTTGCATCACTCTATCACAGCTAACTCTACATCAGAGAATTCATACTGGGGAAAGGCCCTACAAATGTGAAGAATGTGGAAAAGCCTTCAGAACCAACTCAGACTTTACTGTACATCTGAGGATGCATACTGGAGAAAAACCCTATAAATGTAATGAATGTGGAAAAGCCTTTAGGAGTAGCTCAAGCCTTACTGTACATCAAAGAATACATCAAAGAGAAACTCAACTAATATAAAGATTAATAAATCATTCATCCAGATGCCAACTCCACAAGAAGAATCATAAACTGTGTCTTTTATGAATGTGGGAAAACTTCCAGGAGCAATTTATCAGAAAATACACACCTAAGAGATACTTTAGAGGGGGCACCTGGGTGGCTCAGTCGGTTAAGCATCTACCTTCAGCTCAGGTCATGATTCCAGGGTCATGGGTTCAAGCCCCACATCAGGCTCCTTGCTCAGTGGGGAGTCTGCTTCTCCCTCTGCCCCTCCCCCTGCTCTTGCTCTCTCTCAGATAAATAAAACCTTTTAAAAAGAGAGAGAGACTTTAGAAACATAAGAATGTGGTAAAGCATAGAGTCATATTAAATCTTAGAAGTTCTAAGAAAATTCACAATAGAGAAAAATAATGGACAAATGAAAGTATTCATCCAGATTTCATACTTTATTCACTTAACAAATCATCTTCAATGAATTGCCTATATATTTTTTGCCTATTTTTCTATTGGTTTGTCTTTCTTATAAATTTGGAGGTGCTCTTATGTATTTGAAATATTAATCCTTTTTCATGTGTGTTGCAAATTTTTTTAATCTAGTGATCGTCTTTATGCTTTTTTATATAGTAAAAGACTTTAACATTTTAATTGTTCATAGTAAGATATTTATACATTTTCCTTTTTAGATTGTTAATTTACTCTTTTAGTTAAAAGGGTCTCCTTAATCCCTGATTATACATTAGTCTCCTAAATTTGTTTCTAAGATTTTGGTTATTTTTTACATTAAAGTCTTTAATCCATCTGGACTAGATGGCTAGTCATAGAAGAGTAAATGGCCATTAATCTCTGAAAATGTTATGAACCTAAGGAGCACTCAGGGAAATGCAAATTAAGACAACCAGTGAGATGTCACTTCCACTTCGTGGAGCTGGCAAAAATTAAGAGATCTTTTGCTAGTGGGTTTTGGGGAGCCATCTACTTTTACAAAAAGGTTCTATCAGCTTATATTTCCACCAGCAATTCAGCAACATATATTTTAAAAGTTTTTAAATAAAATTTTAAAATAAAAATACTTTGACCTAGCAGTCTCACTTTGGGAATCTGCCCCCACAGAAATAACATCATCAATGCATAAAAATACACACAAATAAAGAGTTCTGTCGAAGTATTGTTTGTAGAGACAAAGTAGAAAACCAAGTGGAGACAAATTGAATGCCCATTGATGGGGGAATGGTGGAATAAATTGTGATATAACCGTTCTGTGGAACAGCATGATAGTAATTTTTAAAATTAGTTATTTCTACATTAGTTGAACTCAAGGTATTCCCACAAATTTTAATAACTAATTGCTTTATTACAGAGCTTTATGTGTACAGGATTTTATTTTTGTTAATGATTACACCCATTTAGGTGTTGAGCATGGAAACAAGTATATATACCAGAAGAATGTATACCAGGCTGTTATTATTGGTTACCTTGAAGGAAGGGAGAAGAGAAGTAGCAGGATAAATGGGGGAAAGGACTGGAATTTTTTTTTTAATTTAAGTGTAGCATGTATGGCTTAAAACTCAATGTAAAACTGTATTTGTGTGAACTTTTGAGAACCATGAATGAAAGGATGGTCTCTGAAAAGTTAATGGTTGTTTTAGAGTCATGGAGTATCCAGTATTTTTTGTTTGTCTGACTTCTGCACTTTTCTGTAATTCATAAGTTTTTATTTTCAATGAGCATGTAATATTATCATAAACAGTAAAAACCTATTTTACTCGTGGAGGTAATTCACTGGACACGTGTTATGTACCAAGAATTACCCTAATACGTTGGCAAGGTAGGGGCAGTCGTGGATCTAAGAGCATGGGAATTGGTTCTGATGCTGCCTAGATTCCAAAGAAGTTACCCAGCACCTCATTCCCTCTACCCTCTTGGTTTCATTTGGAGGAGGTAGTAATTTCAGACAAATAGAAAACATATCCAAGAGTATCTGGAACTTGGCGTCCAGGCTGTAGACTACAGGTCTGCAAGCCTCAAGAGAAGTTCCACCTTCAACATGACACTGAAGAAAATGTCACAATGGTGAAAAGTTCCATGTACAGCCTCACAGAACGTTCCGTGATGGATTAGAGAGAGAGGAAACAGCCAACGATACCCAAGCCCATAAATGAAGTCTTGGAAGTTCTGGAAATACTAAGAGTCCTGGAACAAAAATGAGAACCTAGAGGCTGCAGCCTTGATACCAGAAGACCCTAACAGACCATGGACCTGATATCCAAAAAGGACAAGACATGATGAGCTATGCTTCTGTGGAGGCTGAAGAAAAGAGAATCCAATACCCCTCCCACAATGTTAGAATATGTATCTATTTAATATTGGGAAGGGGATATTGGACAAATGATACGAGCTTCCTCCCATTACAAGTGAATAATTTGACACTTTAAAATGACCATTTCTGATTGAATTTTAATAGTGGAACTTCAAACTGTTACCAAGAAACATACCTCCTTTGGATGTAATATACCAGTTTCTGATTGGAAAGTTTGAGAGTTAAACCTTTAAATATTACCCCTAAAAGACCAGGCTGTTAAAGCGTTGACATAACTTGATGCCTAGTCTGCTGGCTGCTCCTTTCTACCTCCTAATCCTCACCACACATAAAACCCTCTTCCCTGCCTTAGAGCCAAGCATTTCAAGAAGAGGAGCATGGTCAGGTTCAAATGACATAACTGAAGAGTGTCCACAGGGTTAGGGGATGGAGATGACACAGGCCACCTTTACTAGAGCAATTTCAATGGAGAGGAAAGGCGACAAAGCCTGATTCTAGTGTGTGGCAGTATCTCATTATAGGTTTAATTTGTATTTCCTTTGTGGCTAATGATGTTGAATCTCCTTTTAGGTGCTTACTGGCTTTTTGAATATCCTCTTTTGAGAAGTGCCTTTTCAAGGCTTTTGCCCATGTTTTTTAATTGGGAACGCTTTGTTCATTTGTAGGATTCTTTCTATATTCTGGGTGCAAGGTACTTTTTGGATACTTGTGTTACAAACATCATCTCTTCATCTCCAGCTTGCCTTGATGTCCTTTGATGAATAGAAGACTTTAATTTTAGTGAACAACTAATCAGTCTTTTATGATTGGTGTTTTTTGTGCCCAGTGTAAGAAATTTTTTCCTAATCCAAAGTCGTAAAGATATTTTCCTACATTCCCTTCTACACTTTTCACTTTTAGGTCTAAAATCCATCTGAAATTAACTTTTATGTGTGGGGTAGAGGTCAAATTAATATTTTCCATACAAATACACAATTTATTTGACATCATTTAATTGAAAAGGCCACCTTCTCCTTTCCCCCTTGTGTCATAGTGGTATTATGATAAATCAGATGATCATATATGGGGGTCTATTTCTAAATTATCTATTCTGTTCTTTTATTCCATTGAACACCAAATGTTCTTAGGGTAAACAGATTTATAGTAAGTCTTGACGTCTGGTGGTATATGTCTTCTAATTTTGTTCTTGTTCAAAATTGTCACTGCAATTCTAGATCCTTGGCATTTTCATATACATCTTTGAATGATTTATTTTTTCAATTGTTCCACACCGAAAAGTTGAGATTTTAATGGGCATTACATCAAATATATAATTTACAAGAATGGACACTTTAATAATATTGAGACACCCAGTCTATGGGCATGTTATACCTTTTCATTTATACACATCTTTTAATCAGCAATTTTTATATTTTTTCAGTGTAGAAATTTTGAACATTTTTATTTGGTCTTATGTATTCAGTGTTTTAACGTTATAAATGCTATTATCTTAGTTTACAGATTTCTGCCAATTTATATCAAATATATACAGTTGATCCTTGAATAATACAGGTTTGAACTGTGCAGGTCCACTTATACACGGATTTTTTTTCAATAAATATATTGGAAAATTTTTTGAAGATTTGGGACAATTTGAAAAACTCACAGATGGACCATGTAAGCTAGAAATATTGAAAATTTAAGCAAAATATATCATGAATGCACAAAATATATGTGGAAAATAGTCTTTTATCACTACCATAAAATATACACAAATCTATTATGCAAAGTTAAGATTTGTCAAAACTTACACACACAAGCAGACCGTACATGATGCCATTTGCACTTGAGACAAATGTAAACTAAAAGATTCAGCAGTGATAACTGTATAAAATTAACTGTCCCACATCTGTATTTCTGTAATAATTTTGTATCCACCTGCTGGTATTGCCTTAAGCTCAAGTGTTGTATACACTTAAAATGCTGTATGACACTGTCACGGAGCAGTTCATCTCTGATAAATTGTATATTACAGTACAAAGTCCTCTCTCCCAGTTCACGTATTTTTCATCATGTTTAGTGAAATACTGTAAACCCCCAAATAACACCAGGGGACCCATATGAAGTGCCACTAATGATGCTGGAAGTGCTCCCTAAAAGAGAAGTCATGACATTATAAGAAAAAGTTGAGGGCGCCTGGGTGGCTCAGTTGGTTAAGCAACTGCCTTCGGCTCAGGTCATGATCCCGGAGTCCCGGGATTGAGTCCCACATCAGGTTCCCTGCTCAGCAGGGAGTCTGCTTCTCCCTCTGACCCTCTTCCCTCTCGTGCTCACTATCTCTCATTCTCTCTCTCTCAAATAAATAAATAAAATCTTTTTTAAAAAAAAAAAGTTGAATTGCTTGATATGTACCGTAGATCTAAGTCCACAGCTGCAGTTGCCTGCCATTTCAAGATAAATGAATCCAGTATAAGGATCACCGTAAAAAAAAAAAAAAAAAAAAAATTTCATGAATCTGTCACTGCAGCTAAGCCAGCAGGTGTGAAAAGTTTGCACTTTTTGTGAAATACCTTTTTATCATACTGAAAATGCAGCTTTTATGTAGGTGCAGAACTGTTATAAGTAAGACATACTTAGAGACGCATATGATTTGAGAAAAAGCGAAGTCTATATGGCAACTTCAAAAGAAAAAGGAAGATGAAGGATCTAAAGCTGGAAAATTTAATGCCGCAATGGCTGGTTTGATAATTCTAGAGGTTTGGCTTTTTAAATGTCAACAAGAGAAGCAGCTTCTTCTCACCACGAGGCAGCGGATTAGTTCCCAGACACCATTAAGGAAATCATTGAGAAGAAGGAATATCAGTCTGAAAAGGTTTTTAATGCAGACAAAAGTGCCCCATTCTGGAGGGAAAAAAATGCCACAAAAGACATTTATTAGGAAGAGAAGCAAATACCAAGATTTAAGGCATCGAGGGATAGGTTAGCTACCGTTCTGTGCAAATGTAGTTGGGTTTCTGCTCAGGACTGCCCTTATCTGTAAAGCTGCTAACCCCTGCAGCTACCAGGCTTTTGGTTGGACAACAAGAAGGTCTGGACAGCAAGAACTGCCCCCCCCCCTTTTTTAGAAACTTTGTTTCCATTGGTTCCAACAATGCTTTGTCCCTGAAGTCAGGAAATACCTTGCAAGTAGGGAACTGCCTTTTAAAGTTCTTTTGATACTAGACAATGTCCTTGGCCACCCAGAACCTCATGAGTTCAACACTGAATGTGTCAAAGTGGTCTGTTTGCCCCCAAACACATCTCTAATTCAGCCCCTAGACCACGGGTTCATAAGGACCTTGGGAGAGCCCTGATAGAATATCAAAAAGATCTGGAAGGATTACACCACTGAAGATGCCATTGTTGTTATAGAAAAAGCTGTGGAAGCCATCAATCCTGAAACAAATTCCTGCTGGAGAAACTGCATATCAGCTTATCATCACAGGTAAGTAATTCTTCAAAAAATATAACAAGGTTTCCAGTACTGTATTATGACTATGACTGTAATACGGTATGCCATAAACATTTTATAGCAATTTATTCAGTAATATATAGGCTAGGCTACCGTGACACAATCTTATTATACTGCGCTACCACAAAGCAATCATATTGCTGCTTTTTGTTTTTAATGCATGATGTGTAGTGCCTGTAAATAAATGTACATTTTTTGCACATTATCTTTTCATTTTGAGGTCTACTGTTAAATAATACATATAGCACCACAGTGTTTTGTATCATAAGACAATATTGATGTAGGTACTGACAGATGATTCACCTTGTAAACAGATCATGTAAACTTACAGCATCAATAATTATAGTACAGTTCTGTAAATGTATTTTCTTTTCCATATGATTTTATTAATGCTTTCTCTAGTTTATTATAAGAATATAGTATGTAATGCATATAATACATAAAATATGTGTTAATTGACTGTTTAATGTCATCAGCAAGGCTTTTGACCAATAAGAAGCTATTACTAGTTAAGTTCTTGGAGAGTCAAAAGTTATATGTGTGTTTTTTACTGGGGGGCATCAATACCCCTAATATCCACATTGTTCAAGGGCCAACTGTATAAATGATACACATATCTTATATATTACAGTATATTATGTATATTATAGTATACTATTATATATAACATATAATGGATATATATCATACCCAAAGGAATGATCAAACTTCATAATACAAACTAACCTATCCAGTGGCCTTGATAAATTCACTTGTTAATTTTAATTGCTTATTTTATTGGACTTTGTATACAAAATGTCATCTGCAATAAAGTTTTTTTACTTCATCCTTTCCTATTTTTATACCATTTTTTCTTGCTTTTTTGCACTGGCAGTTACCGTTAGAAAATGATTGTGGACATCCTTGCCTGTTTCCCAGAATTTAAAAGAAAACCCTAAATATTTTACCATTAACTGTGATATGAGGTGTAAATTTGTTTGTAGGTAATCTCTATCAGATTAAGAAAGTTTTCCTCAAATCCTAGTTTGCTGAGACTTGTCATCATGAACAGGTATTGAATTACACCAAATACATATTTTGCATCTGTTGAGATTACCATATGGCTATTCTCATTCTGTTAATGTGATTGAATTATATGGATTGATTTTTTTCATTTAGAAAATTGTGATAAAAATGCACATAACATAAAATTTACCCTCTCAACCATTTTTAAGTGTGCAGTTCAGTGAAATTAAGTACATTGATATTGTCATGCAACCATCACCACCATCCATATCCAAAACTCTTTTCATCTTTCTAAGCTGAAACTCAATACCCATTAAACAATAACTTCCCAACCCTCCTCCCCTCAGCCCCTGGAAACTATGATTCTATTTTCTTTATTTGTGAATTTGACTACATTAGGTACCTCATATAAATATTTGTTCTTTTGTGACTGGCTTATTTTATGTAGCATATGTTCCCCAAATTCGTCCAAAGGATTGGTTTTTGAAAGTTAAGGCCATCTTCCACGATTCCATTTGGCCCTTGTATATTATCTTTCTAATATATTATTTACTTACATTTTAAAATTTTTATATAGGACTTTATGTCTATGTCCATGTTGTTTTGTATGTTTCCTTTCTTGTGGTAGCTTTTTCAGGGATTATTATCAAAATAATGAGGGTCTTATAAAATTAATTGAGATTCACATCCCTTTTTTGTCCCCCAGAAGAGTTTGTGTAAAACTGTGCATTATTGGTATTGGTATTATTTTTCCATAAGTGTTTCACATAAAAATCACCAGTAAAACTATCTGAGTCAGGAGTTTTCTGTGTAGAAAAATTTTAAATTATAGATTCAATTACTTTGATAGACATAGGACTATTGATATTTTCTATCTCTTATGTCAGTTTTGGTAAGTATATTTTCATTTATCTGTATCATTTCATTGAAATATCTAATTATTACCTTTAAATAATTTGTATACGTTTGTTGTATTTTTAGTATCTGGAGAATCTATAGCAATATTCTCTTTTCTGTCTTGGTATTGTAACTTGTGTAGTCTCTTGTTTTCTTGATTAGGCATTCTAGGGATTTAACACTTGATTAGTCTTTTCAAAAGGACACCTCTTGACTACTGTATAGCTAATTTCTTTTTCACTGGTTCATGCTCTTTTATAATAACAGCAACCTAATTTAAATGAGCAAAATTTTTAAACAAATATTTCACAAAAGAGTAATAAATGACCATTAGACACACAAAAGACTCTATCTACTTTATTTGAATTTCATCCACTGGGTTTTGTTTCTAGCTTCTTGAAATTAAATCTTAGATAACTGATTTTTTTCAACCTTTCTTTTTGGCTAGTATTTTCATTTAACAGTCTAAATTTCTCATAAGAACCCATCTCACTGCATCCAGGGGAGGTTTTTATTACCTTTACTGAGACATAATTTACATATAAGTTGCACTAAATTTAACCTTACATTTTTGATCAGTTTGGGTAAATATACACTCTTAATATAACTACCACTTAAATCAAAAAGTATACCATTTTCATCACCCCAAAAATGTCCTGTATCCCTTCCCAGACAATTCTCCCCACCTCTGACTCCAAGAAACTATTAATCTGCTTTCTGTCACTATATAATGAGAATTATCTTTTCTAGAATTTTATACCAGTGGAATTACATTGTATATACTGTTCTGTGCCTACCTTCTTTTGCTCAGCTTAAATTTTGGGATTTATTTATGTTGTGTATTATGTTGCATCCCATTGTATTAATATATCACTATTTATTTAGGTACCCATTGATGAACACTTGGATTGTTTCCACTTTGAGACTATTATGAATAAACCTGCTATGAACATCCATGCATGTCTTTGTGTTTTCCATACATATTTCCATTTCCAACATATTTCCATTTTTATTATATAAATACCTAGGTTTGGAATTGCTGGGTCATATGGTAAATATAAGTATATCTTTATAAGAAACTGCCAAGGTGTTTTCCCAAGTACTTGGTAGCATTTTGCAAGCCACCAACAATGTATGTGTGTTTCAGTTACCCCTAGTCTTGCCAACTTGTGGCATTGTCATTCTTTACTGAGTTTAATGTGTATAGTAATACTTCATGGTGGTTTTAGTTTGCATTTTTCTGATGATTAATTGTGTTGAACATCTTTCATGTGTTTAATGGTCATATATCTCTCTTGTGAAGTAGCTGTTTAAATTTTTTGCCAATTTTGGGGCACCTGGGTGGCTCAGTCATTAAGCGTCTGCCTCCGGCTCAGGTCATGATCCCAGGGTCCTGGGATCAAGCCCCGCATCAGGCTCCCTGCTCCGTGGGAAGCCTGCTTCTCCCTCTCCCACTCCCCCTGCTTGTGTTCCCTCTCTTGCTGTGTCTCTTTCTGTCAAATAAATAAAATCTTAAAAAAAATTTTTTTCCCATTTTTTTGAATGGGGAGGAGGAGAGGCAGAAGGAGAGGGAGAGAGAATCCCAAGCAGGCTGCACGCCTAGTGCAGAGCCGGATGCCAGGCTCAATCTCACAACCCTGAGATCATGACCTGAGCTGAAATCAAAAGTTGGTTGCTCAACTGACTGAGCCACCCAGGTGCCCCCAACTTTTTGCCCATTTAAATTAGGTTGTTGTTATAATAATAATGTTGTTATAATTATTATCATTATCATTACTATATAGTCTAGATACAAGTCCTGTGTCAGATGTATGTGTCGTGAATATTTTCTCCCAGTCTTCAGCTTCCCTTTTCATTTTTCTTAGGGGTGTCTTTTGAAGATCAGATATTTTTTATTTTGAAGGATATTAGCTTAATATTTCTTTTTTATGGGTCATGTTTCTTGAGTCCTACATAAGAAATATTCACTTGCCCTATGGTCCTTAGGATTTTTCTCCTATATTTTCTTCTAGAAGTTGTATGACTTAGATTTTATATACCAGCCTATGATTGATTTTGAGTTAATTTTTCTGTGTACAGATTTTGCTATATTGTATTTTTATTATCCTTCAGTTAAAAATATTTTATTTTATAAGCTTTAGTATAATTTCTGCCTTTACAATTGGGTTATTTATAAGTTTTTTGTTTAATTTTAAAGAATCTGTGGATTATTTGTTTATTTATTTTAGATTTCTAGTTTAATTCCACTGTGACTAAAGAACACACTGCATTATTTCAATCATTAGAAATTTGCTGATAATTTATGGCCCAGCCTGTGATCTATTTTGGTAAATGCTCCATGATCTCGTGAAAATTGTGTGGAGATAAGAATTTTTCACTTGAAATTCCTGCAGTTAGATAGAATGTTCTATAAATATAAATTAGATCAAGGTGGTTAGTAGTGTTCTTCAACTCTGTATTCTGACTTTTTCTGTTTGTTCTATCAGCTACTAAGAATGTTGTCTTCAGGGGCACCTGGGTGGCTCAGTTGTTAAAAGTCTGCCTTCAGCTCAGGTCATGGTCCCAGCATCCTGGGATCAAGCCCTGAATCAGGCTCCCTGCTTGGCAGGAAGCTTGCTTCTCCCTCTCCCAATCCCCCTGCTTGTGTTCCCTCTCTTGCTGTCTCTCTGTGAAATAAATAAATAAAATCTTAAAAAAAAAAAAAAGACAGAATGTTGTCTTCAGATCTCTAACTATGATTGTGGACTCATCTCTTGTTTTATTTCTATCAATGTTTGACTTATATATTTTGAAGTTGTATTATTCAGTACATATAAACTTAGCATTGTTATATCTTCTTGTTGAGTTGACCCTTGTATTATATATCCTTCTCTACCTCTAATAATTTTTTTGATATAAATTCTACTTTTTCTGATATTAATATAGTGAAAACAATTTTGTTTTGGTAAGTGTTTTCATGGTATGGTAGGGAGAATTTTAAAATGGTCCCCAGATGCCCAGCCCCTCATATACAAGCAGTTCCTAGTTATTCAGTTAAACACCAATCTACGTGATTTTGTGAAAGGATTTTGCAAATGTAATTAAGGTTCCAAAAATAAGGAAATTACCCTAAGTGGGCCTGGCCTAATCAGGTGAGATCTTAAAAAGCATAAGGCTCTTCCTGGTGAAAGAGTTTTGACGTATGGGAATTTGATGTGAGTGATATTCTTCATTGCTGGCTTTAAAGATAGAGGGGCTATGTTACAAGAAATGTGGTCATTCTTTAGGAACTGAGAGCATTTTGTGGCTGGCAGCTAGCACAAGAACAGATACCTCAGTCCTATAACTTCAAGGAACTGAATTTTGCTAACAAGTTGAGTGAGTATGGAAATTGATTCTTCCCCAGTCTCCATGCAACCCTCAACTCAGTTGACTCCTTGATTTCAAACTTTGAAACCTGAGCCAAGAATCTATCATACCATGCTTGAACTTCTTATCTACAGAACAGTAAACTAATAAGTAGTTGTTGTTTTAAGCTGTTGTTTGCATTAATGTGTTATGTAGCAGTAGAAAACAAATCCACATGATATAGCTCTTTTTCATTCTTTTACTTTCAACTTATCTGTGTCCATAAATTTAAAATGTGTCTCTTATACACAGTACATATTTGGGTCTTATTTTTATCTAGTCTGACAATCTTTGTATTTAAGTGTTTAATCCATTTATATTTATTGTAATTACTAACATATTTAGATGTATCTGTCATTTTGTTATTTATTTTTTATTTGCTTTATCTGTTACTTATATTTTTCTTTTCTTGCTTTTCTTTGGACTAATCAAATACATTTCATTATCTCATTTTCACCCTATTCAATTTAACTGTAAATTTATTTATTATTTTGGTGGCTACCCTAGAGCAGTGTTTCTTATAACTATTTTCATAGTAATTCTAAGACATTATTTACCTTTATTACTCTCATTTTTCTCATGAGTTTAGATCGGTGTTTTTCCAAAACTGCATGACATGATATTACAAATAACTTAATGCAAAAAGAGATCTGAGAATTTGGTTATCCTCTATTAAGCCGTTGTTATTGACTGAATTGTGTGCCCCCAAAATTTGTATGTTGAAGTCCTAACACCTTTTTGAGGTAGGGCCTTTAAAGAGGTGATAAGTTAAAATGAGGTTGTTAAGGAGGGCCCTAATCACATCTCACAGGTGTTCTTATAAGAAGAGGATATTTGGATTCACAGAGAGACACCAGGGATGCACATATATAGAGGGACAGCTGTGCAAAGAGGCAACAAGAGACTGGCTATCAGCAAGACAAGGAGAAAGGCATCAGGAGGAATCAGCCCTGCAGACATCTTGATCCTGGACTTCTTACCTCCAGAACTGGGAGAAAATAGATATCTCTTGTTAAAATCACCTCTGGTATTTTGTTATAGCAGTTCTAGCAAACTAATACAGTCAGGCATTAAAAAGATTTGCAAAAATGTAAAACCATACCACTCTGCACTAATTTTTTGTTTTGAGAATATTATTTTTATTAAAATATTATTTTTTCAATATCATGTCATTGTTTATTGCCAATTTTAATGCATTAATATTTTTATTTTTCCAGTTTTAATTTCAAATATGGTACATAGCAATAGATATAACCTGCATAAATAAAAGCTCTTTGGGAAAAAAAAAAAAAAAAAAGCTCTTTGGTTTCCTCAATAATTTTTAAAATTGTAAGAGTGTCCTGAGACTGAAATGTTTGAAAATCATTGCCCTTAAAATTCCCTATGAATCTTTGACCCAACAGAGCACTCTTGAAATTAATATTTTAACATTTCAAAACAATGAAAAAACTAAGTTTATAGTTTGAGGCCCTACCTCAAAAAGGTGTTAGGACTTCAACATACAAATTTGGGGGCACACAATTCAGTCAATAACAACGGCTTAATAGAGGATAACCAAATTCTCAGATCTCTTTTTGCATTAAGTTATTTGTAATATCATGTCATTCTATTTTCTCCTTGACATTTGTTCCATCGTTACATATTTTATTTCTACATATGTTTTAAATTCCAAAAGATATTATTACTATTTTTGTGTTAGCAATGTTTATTGATATTTACTCACATATTTACCTAGTTTTCTTCATTATTTCCTGAACTTCCTTGTTCCAAGGAGGATCATTTCCCCTCTGTCTGGTTAATTCCTTTTGACATGTATTATAATTTCCCAGTGGGTTTGAGTTATTTTTATTTTGCATTAATTTAGAGAGGATGTTTTCCCTTGGATTAGGATTCTAGGCTGGCATTTTGTTTTTTTTCTTTCATCACCTAAAATAAAATGACATTGCTGTCGTCTGGCTCCTGCAGTTCTTAATAAAAGTCAATTATACATTCTTGTTTTTATCTTTCTATGGCTGCTTTTAAGATTTTTATCTTTGCCCTTGGTTTTTATAAGTTTTTATAAAAACATTTTTATTTTATTTTATTTTATTTTATTTTAAGTAAACTCTACACCCAATGTGGGACTGAAACTCATGACCCCAAGATCAAGAGTTGCGTGCTCTACTGACTGAGCCAGCCAGGTGCCCCCCATTTTTATAAGTTTTAAAGTATATGCCTAGGTGTGAAGGTCTTTTTGGTTTATGTTTAAATCCCACTTACAGTTTGTAGAGCTTCTTGAGACTGCTATAATGTCTTTCATCAGTATGAGGAAATTCTCAGCCAGTGTTTCCTTAAAAATTGCTTCTGCCTCATTTTCTCTCTCCCTCATTCTAGGATTCCAATTATATATAAATTAGAACTTTCACATTTTCCAGATGCCTTTTAAGGTTTTCTGTATTTCTCTGTGTGCATCAAACTGGATACTTTCCACTGACTTGCCTTTTCATTAACTAATATCTATTCTGCTATTTTTATTTTGTTTTTATTTTTTAAATTTTATTTTATTTAAATTCAATTGACATATAGTGTATCATTAGTTTCAGAGGTAGAGTTCAGTGATTCATCAGTTGCATATAACACCCAGTGCTCATTACATCATGTGCCCTCCTTAATGTCCATCACCCACCCAGTTACCCCATCCCCCCACCCCCCTCTAATCCAGCAACCCTCAGTTTGTTTACTAGTTAAAAGTCTCTTATGGTTTGTCTCCCTCTCGGATTTCATCTTATTTTTTTTTCTCTCCCTTCCCATATCATCCTCTGTTTTTCTTCTTAAATTCCACATATGAGTGAAATCATATGATAATTGTCTTTCACTGATTGACTTATTTCGCTTAGCATAATACCTTCTAGTTCCATCCACATGATCACAAATGGTAAGAGTTCAATTTTTTGATGGCTGAGTAATATTCCATTGTATTATTCTGCTGTTTTTAATCTTCCATTAAACCCATCTCTCTTTTTTTTTTAAGATTTTATTTATTTATTTGACAGAGAGAGACACAGCGAGAGAGGGAACACAAGCAGGGGGAGTGAGAGAGGGAGAAGCAGGCTTCCCACGGAGCAGGGAACCCGATGCGGGGCTCGATCGCAGGACCCTGGGATCATGACCCGAGCCGAAGGCAGACGCTTAATGACATGAGCCACCCAGGCGCCCCTAAACCCGTCTCTTAAATTCTTAATTTTAGTCAGATATTTTTGTTTCTGGAATTTTTTTCTGTCTTTAGATGGATTCTAGGTATCTGCTGAAATTCTCTATTCTTTTCTCAAATTTCTTAAATCTATTGAAAATGTTTACTTTAAAATCCCTGACTATTGGGGCGCTCAGCAGCAAGTTATCTATATTGGAACCCTTCTATTCTGGATAGTGTATGCAGCAATGCATATGACAGGAATCCACCCATACTGTAGGTATATGTTTGCCTCTCCTGTTTGCAAGGCCTCAGACAAAACCACTGACTAATTTAGGGTTTATAGAATGCTTGATTCACTGGCATTGGGTCCCATATAACATCACATCAAACCAAGGAACCTGCTTTATAGCAGAGGAGGCAAAGGAATGTGCATATCGTCACGGGAATCCACTGATCTTACCACACACCCCATCTCCCAAAAGCTGCCAGGGTGGTAAGAGTGATGGAGATGGAATGGCTGTTAAAGACACACCTGAAGTGCCAGCCTGAGGCAAGGATGGGACAGTGTCTTCAGAGTTCAGTGTATATTTTAAATCCACTACC
The DNA here is from genome assembly GCF_009762305.2 of Zalophus californianus. NCBI lineage: Eukaryota > Metazoa > Chordata > Mammalia > Carnivora > Otariidae > Zalophus > Zalophus californianus. The sequence continues at coordinate 9,787,938 of NC_045610.1, forward strand.
TGCTTATGGTTGTGTTTCCATAGATAGAATACATAGACCGGGAACCAAGGAGTAGAAGCAGGAGAGACTTTGCTTACCATCACTCCCAGTGACTCAGTTGAGGAATATATGTTTCAACTTCTCAACCCTGGGTGCTGTAGGCTTGGAAGGCTTGTTCCCCAAGGCAGAACAGTGTGTTCAGAAAACACATCAATCTTGAGCTCTAAACTACAGCTACTACCAAGAGACCAGCCAGCAAGAAGAGTCACCATTATGGCAGGGATATTTGATCCTGACCCTTAGGAAAAGGTAATAGGACCAGTGCAGGGGGAGGGGAGGCTATGAAGAAATCCTGGAGTTGCTTCTCCAAAAACCTACATGAACAACTAAATCCAAGTTGTGAAAGGTGAGGGCTTCTGGGACACCTGGGTGGCCCAGTCGGTTAAGCATCTGCTTTTCGCTCAGGTCATGATCCCAGGGTCCTAGGATCGGGCCCTGGGTCAGGCTCCCTGCTGGGAGAGCCTGCTTCTCCCTCTCCTCCCTGCTCATGCTCTCTCTCGCTATCTCTGTCTCTCTCAAATAAATAATAAAGTCTTAAAAAAAAAAGAAAGAAAGAGAGGTGAAGGCTGTAGTGGATGCTGCCTGGGGCCACCCAGTCCCCGCTTCAGAACTGAAGAATTTCTTTTCCAGGGGCTGGGAGTGTTACCAGTATGCAGCACTCAGCTTAAGAGGGCCCCTTCCCCCCAAAAAGCACAGCCCATTCCTGGGACAGCCCACACCTGAGGGCTGGCTAACATTTTGAAGCAAAGAACTAGCTCTTCTACCCAATCCTGGGGCAGTTGTGAAGGGCCACCTCAGCCTCAGGGCATGTCGCAGAGTCAGCTGACACCCTAACTGAAATGGCATGGCAGCCTAACTTCTCTGCCTACCCAGTCCTGCTTCCTTCTCTTCTGCACATGTGAGCCTCCACGCAAATGTCCATCTCAGAGTTGGCTTCCTGGGGAACCCAACCTGGGGTCATCTCCTTCCCTGCCTTTCATCTTTATTTTGAAAATCTAGACTCTAATTATGGAACAAGAGTGGCTAAGATTTCTAATTTTTCACTATTACAAACACATTTTTGATAACCCTACAGGGAAATCTTTCCAAACATCCTTGTCTCCTTGGGGTCATAAAAAGCAAATTTTCTGTGGCAAAGTGCACGTGTTGATAAGGCCTTTTAATACACATGCCATATGCCTTCCAGAAGCTTTGGACTCTCACCAGCTGTGAATGAGAGTGCTTCCTGCCCATGGATGTTGGCCAACATAGGGCAAGCACACCCTTTTTAATAATTGCGAATTCAACATTACCTTCTCTAAGTTTGGGGATTTTGTATCCCGTAGAAATTGGGAAGGAACCTTATTCTTTCCATAGGGAAATATCAAAATAACTGAGGTAAGCAGGATTCAAATTCTTGAGGAAACTCTCAACTCCTGTCATCCCATCTGCACCAGGAGTTTCTCCTAATCTGATCATATAAGCAGAACTCCACACTGTCACTTTAGGTGATATTATTGCCAGAGAAAATCTTCATGTTCCATATCCCCACGCAGTAGGTATCTCAGGAAAAACCCATACATATCTAGAAATTTGAGAATAGAATTGGTGTGACAATATCACTCTTCTTTTCCTCAGATGGGAAACTGGACTCTGGACTTGTGTTTTCTGAGGGAAAAGTTGCCTCCCCCAACGTGGCTTTTCTGCGAGGCCAATGTCCATTGCTTTACAAGGTTGAAAGTTAGGGTGAATCCAGGCCACAGACTTGTGGTCCTTTATCCCTTTCTTATTCTCTGGGAGCTCTCTATCCAGTGAGGATAAGTGACCAGTAAAGCCAGGGTCAGCACAGAGCAAAAGCAATGAGAAAATGATACGTCTCTAACCACTCTGTCCAAGTTGATAGGAGCTTGCTCCTGGGAGGGTCCCCCCAGAACATTCCTGGAATTCCCACTGTACTGGAGCTCTGTTTCTTTTTTTTTTTTTTTAAAGATTTAATTTATTTATTTGAGAGAGAGAGAATGAGAGATAGAGAGCACGAGAGGGAAGAGGGTCAGAGGGAGAAGCAGACTCCCCGCTGAGCAGGGAGCCCGATGCGGGACTCGATTCCGGGACTCCAGGATCATGACCTGAGCCGAAGGCAGTCGCTTAACCAACTGAGCCACCTAGGCGCCCCTGGAGCTCTGTTTCTGAAGTGGATGGTGACGGTAAGATCACCACTTTCATATCCACAGGAGCCCTTCGGAGAAGAAAGACACCTTCATGAATCAAAGGATTCTAATCTAACGGCAGGATTTCAGAGACAAGGGTTTTTGATGTAAGAAATACTTGAGGGAAGAGGTTTCTTCCTCTAAACCTCTTAAATTTCCTTCTTGGGCCATCATCTACCACACCCCTGGACATGATCAACTTGTACAATAAGGTCAGCATGGATGGCATGTTCAGCATGGATGGCATGTTCTTCCTGCTGAAGTCACAAGACTGGAAAGAGCTGGGTCAGTCCCAAGAGAAATCCAGTAGCTTTTCTGTATTACTACAGCACGACAAAATGACAAGGGCCTTTGGTGATATAAATAAGAACACAGGAGGCATAGACCAATTGACTGGCAGACTCTCAGAAGATGCAACTGGCGGGGCGCCTGGGTGGCTCAGTTGGTTAAGCGACTGCCTTTGGCTCAGGTCATGATCCTGGAGTCCCGGGATCGAGTCCCGCATCGGGCTCCCTGCTCGGCAGGGGGTCTGCTTCTCCCTCTGACCCTCTTCCCTCTCACGCTCTCTGTCTCTCATTCTCTCTCTCTCAAATAAATAAATAAAATCTTTAAAAAAAAAAAAAAAGAAGATGCAACTGGCCACATGATCTTTCCTACATCATGGGAATTAGGTAGTGTCCCAGATCCAACTGACTCGGAGTTACAAAGATTTTATGACTCCAGATATAACTTCCCATATCCTCTCACCAATTACACTCCCCCATCAGCAGCGCCATAATAAACCACATTCACACAATATGGCTCCTTCTCTCCCTTTCCCATCTGTGTATAACCTTATTAGCAGGAATGTGGTATTGAGTCCAAGGTGATAGGCAGGCTTATTTAACAGAGGCTTTAGGACTCCCTGAGCTGGTACAGAAGACACAAAGGGACCCCCCCACACACACACATTGTGCACATATATGATCATTTGAGGCTCTCCATTAACACCCTCAGAATGAGCTCAATAGAAGAGACTCTGGTCTACCTGCCCTGCTCCCTAGAACTGCATTTCTAACCAGGCCCTGTGCTCAGCTAGATTTTCTCTCTGAGGACAAGAATCAATCTTCTGACTCTTTTTTTCTTCTTCTTTCCCCCCCCCCATCCCAGCCACCCATTCTTTTTTTTCTTTTGGCAACAGAATGGTCACTCTACAGCTCCACACACAAGGGATGGCAAATAAGAAAACAATCTGGGAGCAAGTGAGACCACATTCATGTCTGACAAGACAGAAGCCTCAGGGTCATGGGATCAAGCCGCACATCAGACTCAGCACTCGGTATGGAGCCTTCTTTTCCCTCTCCCTCTGCTCCACCCCTGGATCATGCTCTCTCTCTCTCAAATAAATTAAAAAAAAAAAAAATATATATATATATATATATATATATAATCAGGGGCACCTGGATGGCTCTGTCGTTAAGCATCTGCCTTTGGCTCAGGTCATGATCCCAGGGTCCTGGGATCGAGCCCCGCATCGGGCTCCCTGCTCCGCGGGAAGCCTGCTTCTCCCTCTCCCACTCGCCCTGCTTGTGTTCCCTCTCTCGCTGTGTCTCTGTCAAATAAATCAATAAAATCTTTTAAAAAAAATCAAATGATCATATAAGTGGGGTGTGTTACTGTTCCATGGGTGTATTCTGTTCCATTGATCTATTTGCCAATCCTTATGACAGTATTAATTGTTTTGATTCTACAAATTCTCCATCAACAGGAGAATTGGTAACCTGTAGTATATTCATACAATAAAACACTACTCAGCAATAAAAAGGAACAAACTACTAACATGGATGAAAACATACTGTGTGAAAGAAACCTTACCAAAAAAAGGACACATACTGTATGATTTCATTTGTTTGAAATTCTAGAACAGGCAAAAATAATCTCTGGTGGGGGGCACCTGGGTAGCTCAGGCTTAAGCATCCGACTCTTGATTTCAACTCAAGTCATGATCTTGGGGTCTTGAGATCAAGGCCTGCATCAGGCTCCCCACTCAGCAGGGAGTCTGTTTCTTTTCCTCTCCCTCTGCTCCTTCCCTGCTGGCATACATGCACATGCTTTCTCTCTAAAATAAATAAATCTTTAAAAAAAATAATCTATGGTGGGAAAAAAATAACAATAGTCATTCTACCTAGGATTGGGTTTGGGAATTGACTGGAAAGAACCATGAGGGAACGTTCTAGAGTAATGCAATGCTCTATAGCTTGATAGGGCTTGGGCTGCACAAGGATATACATTTGGTAAAATTCAACCAATATACACTTCAGATTTGTGAATTTTATGTTATAAATTTAACCTAAAAGGGAAAAAAAGTTTAAAATGTTAAGCTCTAGGGCGCCTGGGTGGCTCAGTTGGTTAAGCGACTGCCTTCGGCTCAGGTCATGATCCTGGAGTCCAGGGATCGAGTCCCACATCGGGCTCCCTGCTCGGCAGGGAGTCTGCTTCTCCCTCTGACCCTCTTCTCTCTCGTGCTCTCTATCTCTCATTCTCTCTCTCTCTCTCAAATAAATAAATAAAATCTTTTAAAAGTAATAATAAAATAAAATAAAATGTTAAGCTCTAGGTAACTTATTTTGCCAGCAAAAGATGGGTTTATTCAGGAAGAGCTAAGAATTGCAACCCAAGACCCTCTTTTATAGAGGAAAGTGGGAGAGTTGGGAAGGGCTGTTATAAATTAAAAGTCCACTGGAGTAAACTGGGAATCCAAAGTATAGGGACTTCTCATTGGCTGATCTGTGACTGTATCTCATTGGCTGGGTTGTTGCCAAGAGGTGGAGCAGGGAGAAATCTTCCTTCCTCCTGGTCTCCCCCCTCCCATTTCATTCTAAATGAGGTTTCCTTTTCTTAATTTTCACAGTGTATATACTGAAATACTTAGGAGCAAGTGTACTGATGTCTGCAATTTACTTTGAAGTCCATCAAAAACTAAGATGGACAGATGGATAAATGAGTAAGTATGTGATAAAGTGAGTATAGCAAAATGTTAATAGTAGAATTTAGGCATGTATAAAGGAGTCCAATGCAAATATTTCAACTTGGATGTGTGTTAGAAATTTTTCCTAATAAGATATTGGAAGAAGTAAAGCTATGGGTTTTTGGTGCTAGCAACATGGAGTAGCTGGTATCAACTACACCCATACAAAATATAATAAGGCACTAGACAACAATTAATTCAGGGCTGTGATTTCTCCCCCCCCCCTTTTTTTTTGCTTTATTGAGGTATAGTTGACAACGTTGTAAGATATTTATTTATTTATTTATTTATTTATTTATTTATTTATTTATATTTTAGAGAAAGAGCAGACATGAGTGGGGGAAGGGGCAGAGAGAGAGGGAGGGAACGAATCTTAAACAGACTCCATGCTCAGCACAGAGCCCAATTCAGGGCTTGGTCTCACGACCCAAAAATCATGACCCAAGCTGAAATCAAGAGTTGAAGGCTTGACTGACTGAGCCACCCAAGCGTCCCTAAAATTGTAAGATATTTAAAGTGTATAATGTATACATCATGAAAAGATTGTTCGAGTTAATGAACACATCCATCACTTCACATATTTAACTTTTTTTTTTTTTTGGTGAGAACATTTAGGTTCTACCCTCTTAGCAAATTATACAGTACAGTGTTATTTCAACTATAGTCACCATGTTATACATGAGATCCTCAATCTTATTCGTCTTAGAACCGAAAGTTTGTATCCTCTTACCACCGTCTTCCTATTTCCTCCACCCATCCAACCCCCACAACCACTTTGGGCTGTGATCCTTGGTAAAAGGAAAGCATAGGAGTTGAGCCCACATCTTTCCTGGCTTTCACACTGGTAACATTTCTGGAACCAGTGGAGAAAGTTGGAGCCCAAAAGGGAACAGCATCTCACTGGGGAGGGACAGCAAAGACCAAAGTTTAGGAATTGTGATTTGGATTTAAGAAGCACAGTGACAGAGATGGGAGAACTAGAGAGAGACCACTTTGGAAATATGCATGGAAAATTGCCCTTGGGTCCATGGCAACTCCTGCACTGCATGTGTAAGAGACTAGACTCCAAGAGGCCTGGTGGAGAGTAGTTGTTGGGAGCCTGAGAAGTGGGTGGACACACATGAGGAAACATGATGCAATTTGGGCCCAACCAAAATGAATAGACTTTGGTGAACACTCAGGGCATTGAGACCCCAGAAAGTCCACACTCAATGAGTAAGGACCACGCTATTAGAATAAGGGCCATGCCCAAGTGATAAAGACAAAACTAAAATAGACATAGCTTAATAAAAACTAAAACCAACCTCTGGCCAGATTTAGAGGATCCACTGGTAATTGAATTGCCTGCCAGAATAAGTCTTTAGAGGAAGATAACATTTAAAGCATCTACAATTTATCTTTATCACCCACATTGCCTAGGAAAAAAAATTAATCAAAGTGCAGAAAAGAGAAAAAATAGGTGAGTGATAATAAAGGAAGAGAATAGCAATAAATCCAGGAATGATCCACATAGTGGAGTTGGCAGTCAAGAGCTTCAAAATTGTTATGATTCATATGTTTTTAAAAAATAGAAGAAAAAAGGTGACAATTTATTTAAAATGTGAGATAGAGTATCTCAAAACGTAGTCTACAGAAATCAAGTGGAATCAAGTACAATATTTGAAATTATTGGATAATGTTAGCTCCAGAGTTAGCATAGCAGAAAACAGAATATACTAAACTTGAAAACAGGTAAGTAGGTGGGGTGCCATAGTAGCTCAGTCAGTTAAGCATCTGACTCTTGATTTTGGCTCGGGTCATGATCTCAGGGTCCTGGGATGGGCTCTGTGCTCAGCAGGGAGTCTGAGGACTCTCTCCCTCTGCCCCTCCCCCTGCTCACATACACATGTGCTCTCTAAAATAAATAAATCTTTAAAAACACACACACACAAGTAAGTAGAAAATGTCCAAACTGAATAACAGAGAAAAATAAGAATGGAAAAAGCTAAAAAATACGTTTTTTTGAAAGATAACCCACAAATTCAACAAGTTCAGCCATTCCTCCAAGAGGTTAAATATAAAGATCAATATAGTTGGCCCATTATGGTCTGCTGAAAATAAAAAGTAGAAAGACACTTTATATTATCAACTAGAAACTAAGGAAGGTAGAAGAGAAATAAATATCTTTTTTTTTTTAGATTTTTTGAAATTTATTTATCTGACAGAGAGATGGAGAGCACACGTAGGCAGAGCGGAAGGCAGAGGGAGAGGGAGAAGCAGACTCCCCGCTGAGCAGGGAGCCCAACTTGGGGCCTGATTCCAGATGGGATCAGGGCCTGAGCCAAAGGCAGACAGTCAACCGACGGAGCAAGCCAGGTGCCCTTCTTATTGTTGTTTTAAAATAAAGCACCTGGAATTCAAGGAAATCTCTGCCAAAACAGTAGCTAAAAACAAGCTAAAGAGCAGAGACACTTCAGTAACTACACACAAGAAGGAACACAGCCTTTACCAAAAATAGTTTGGAAAAGTCACTGAACAAACCAACTACTAAAACCTTCAACAATTAAAAAACAGCAAACCCTGTGAAGGGGGAGAATCTGATTTCCACTTGATTTGAAAAAATCTCTACCTGGCTTTTTGTTAGATGTTAATTCTACCAAATTGATAAACAAACCACAGTTTATCCATACAGTGAAATATTATTTGGCAACAAAAAGGAATGAAGTATTGATACATGCTGTGACATGGATGAACTTTGAAAATATTATGTAAAAACTGCAGGGAAGTAGTTGAATAAACTAGGCTCACATTCCCAGCATGAAGTACTACGTAGCCGTGGAAAAAGAATTGAGGAAGATCTCAATAGACTGATATGGAGTGATTTCCAGGATAAGCTAGTGAGTTTAAAAAAAGGCAACACAGAGCGCAAAATAATTATAGTATGCCATCCTTTACATAAGGAGATGTAAGAAAATAGACATCTCTCAGGCGCCTGGGTGGCTCAGTTGGTTAAGCAACTGCCTTCGGCTCAGGTCATGATCCTGGAGTCCCGGGATCGAGTCCCGCATTCCGCTCCTTGCTCAGTAGGGAGTCTGCTTTTCCCTCCCCCTCTGCCGCTCCCTCTGGCTCATGCTCTCTCCCTCTGTCAGCAGGGAGCCTGACATGGGGCTCCATCCAGGAACCCTGGGATCATGACCTGAGCTGAAGGCAGATGCTTAACCAACTGAACCACCCAGGTGCCCTTCATATAGCCTTTTACATAGCTCTGACACTTTAGAACTACGACAATATTTTACATATGCAAAAAAAAAATTGTTTAAGTAATGAAAAACAATCGGGGTGTGTATGCATGTGTGAACCAGAAACGGAATACAAAAGAAACAGCCTAGGGCGCCTGGGTGGCTCAGTTGGTTAAGCGACTGCCTTCGGCTCAGGTCATGATCCTGGAGTCCCGGGATCGAGTCCCACATCGGGCTCCCTGCTCGGTGGGGAGTCTGCTTCTCCCTCTGACCCTCTTCCCTCTTGTGCTCTCTATCTCTCATTCTCTCTCTCTAATAAATAAATAAAATCTTTAAAAAAAAAAAAAAGAAACAGCCTAACTGTATTACAAATAACATAACCAAGAGTGAAGGCTCAGAGAAGACATCTAAACTAAAATATTTTTGGAGAACAATATTCTGACTATAAAGCCAAAGCAAAAAGAAATGTATACATATACTGTAATCCTCTTGATGAATCTTTTCTTACAGGTGTATAGATTAGTAATTCTGAAACACACATACATACACACATAGGAACACACATGTATATACACATGCATACATATACATATATATTTATAGCAAGTACATATATTATACCTATTGAGAGCTGGGTTTTTCAGTGTCGGAGAGAGAAGTCACAGATAAGGAAAACGGAAATGACACCACATTGCAATGAGCACACCTAACACCCGGATTGTGATTTCAAACACCAGTCTCCACTAACAAGAACCAGGACTCCTTGGAGAAATGGTTGATTCCAGGACCCACGTAGGAACAATACAGGATGAACCTGGCACATCTTGGGCCAGAAAGTAAGGAAGTGCTCAAAAGAAGAGGGTAGCATGTCGAAAAAACTCATGCGCTAACCTGAAGGAGCTCATGATAGCCAAACCTGGAACAATTCTGGAAACAATATAAGAAATGACATTCTATGGATTAAATGCATAGAATTAAAAAATACTCAGGAGAGGGGCACCTGGGTTGCTCAGTCGGTTAAGCATCAGACTCTTGATTTCGGCTCAGTTCATGATCTTGGGGGTCTTGGGATCCAGACCCGTGACACAGGCTCCAAGCTCAGCGCGGTGTCTGCTAGAGATACTCTCTCTCCCCCTCTCTCTACCTTCCCCACGCTCGTGCTCTCTCTCTCTAAAATAATCTTAAAAAAAAAAAAAGAAAAGAAAAAGAAACGATATTCTATGGATTAAATCCACAAAATTTAAAAATACCCGAGTCTGTATGGATGCACATGAGTAACTGAATATGTAATATATAAATAAATGGAAAGGAAGAGACAGCTCTTTGTTATAGGATTATGATGATAAACGTAGAAGGAAAAAGGAAATCACCATGAGGCAAACACCACAGTAATAGTTGTTGCAGGTAAGGTGGATGCCAAAATTAGTAGGTGCAAGTTTGAGGAGAAATAGGATGTTTGCATGGTTTCAAAGCATTTACCCCCAAATATTTATTAACTACAAAGCAGGAAACAGCATTACATCGGAGAAACAGCAGAAACCATGTTAACTAAATGATCTCAGTTAACAGAAGACACGCTGACAACACGAACCTCCAAGCGTGACGTACTGGGAAGGTCACAACATCATTTCTTTGGGGTTGGGGCCACGCTGTGAAGGAAAAAGGGAGGGATAAGGAACCACCCGCACATGAAAAGTGACTTTTACAAAAGCAAACTATAGTGTTCACGGATGCACGTTTGAGTGATAAAACTATAAAGAAAAGCAGTGGGGGGCGCCTGGGTGGCTCAGTCTGTTGAGCGATCCTCTCTCTTGATCTCAGCTCAGGTGTTGATTTCAGAGCCGCGAGTTCAAGCCCCGCATTGGGCTACACGCTGGGCGGAGCCTACTTTAAAAAAAAAAAAAAAAGGAGGAAAAGAAAAGCAGGGAAGTGATTACCGTAAAGGTGGAGAGTGGCTGCTGCTGCGGGGAGGGGGGCGACTGTGGACCCGCGGAGGCTTTGGGGGCGAGTGGTGGGCAGGTTCTGTTTCTTGACCTGGCTGGCGGTGGCCAGGGTGTTCCCTTGGCTCATTAAGCAATACCTGTGTTTTGTGCAGTTTTCTGAAACCGTGTTGTTCTTAACAGTCCCCAAGCTTTAGTTGGACACTTGTGAATACCCGGGAAGAAGAAAATGTGGAAATACATCAAAATGCAATCAAAGAACTCACTGATTTCAAGTTTTATTACACTCTTCTATAATATCCAAATTTTCAGAAATGAGTTTTAGTTTTATAACTGGGGGTGGGTCGAGGGGGAGGGGCTCACGATCATTCTATTTTTGTACTAAGTTCCAAAGTCACTTGGGTTTTTTTTTTTCCTTTACTCCGGTCCGTGGGGACGAGCCTCCTCCCAACCCTCACTTCCTGGCGCTGAGCCGCTTGCGGGTTTCGCGGCCGCTCCCTCCCAGCTGCCGGCCTCCCGGGGACCGGGTCCCTGCCGGGTCCCCATCGCCGGCGGCCCCCGGAGATAGCAGCCTGGGCGGCTCCAGGGCCCCCGGGGCCGCCGCGCCGGGCCTGGAGCCCAACCGTCCCCCGCGGAGGCCGAGCGCCGCGTCCGGCAGGTGGTGGCGGCGGCGGCGCCTGGGCACCGGCCCTGCGGCGAGGAGCCCCGGCCCTCGCGGGGGGCAGCCGTCCGCCCTGTGGCTCCCTCGGAAAGCGCAGGAGTGACGCAGGGACGCGCCGGGGTGGGGGGGGAGGGGGGTGTAGGATGGAAGAGCCTTAAAAGATCAAAAGTCGTTCTTGTCCGGTGACCTCGTGGCGCAATGGTAGCGCGTCTGACTCCAGATCAGAAGGTTGCGTGTTCAAGTCACGTCGGGGTCACGGCTACCCGTTTTCCAATTTCGGGCTCCCGACTCCCGTGCCCCAGAGAAGCCAAAGAAAAAAAGCCCATCAGGGGACTGGCGGTGTCGTTTTCCTAGCCGGGGGCGCTGATTTGGGCAACACCAGAAGGCCCTTCCTGGAGCTTGGGCACCTCGGTGGGGACTCCCCTCCCGACAGGGGACCCTGCCCATCTCCCGGTACCGCTCGCCCACCCCATCCCAGTCACAAAACTTGCCACCAGAAGAGCAATTTTTTTTTAAAGACCAACCACACAATAGAAAACAGGTACAGAAAACAAATGTACATTGTTTTGAAACATATGAAAAGAAACAACTCTCATAATTAAAACAATGCGGATTACAACGTCAATGAGCTGTTTTTCACCTATGAGATTGGTTAGCCTATGATCCAAAATCTGATAGGAAATTGCATTGCTCACAGCCTTAAAGCCATGAAGAACAGGACATAAGCCCAGGAATGGAGGAAACTGAAAGAGTTCTAAAAGAGTATTTATCACTCGGCCATTTTAGAAAAGCAAGAAAACTCTTGCTTCTGTTCTTTTTGTTCTAGACTTTTTCCAGGAATGTCATTTACCCTCCCATATGGTGGATAATTACCACCAAATGGACGGATAATTAGGCTTCTCTGTACTCTGCATCTATAATCTCTCAAATTGCTTCCTGTGCTCTCCCATTTTCCCTGAATTTGGGGATATCTTTGTCCATCATCTGGGATTCCATTTTCTACAATTTCAGTCCTGCTCCTTGAATAGAGGGCATTGTACGGCCCCTGGGTGGTTCAGTTAAGCATCCGCCTTTGGCTCAAGTCATGATCTCAGAGTCCTGGGATGGAGCCCCTCATCAGGCTCCCTGCTGAGCAGGGAGTCAGCTTCTTCCTTTCCCTCTGCTGCTCCCCCTGCTTGTGTTCTCTTGCTCACGCTCTCTCTCTCAAATAAATAAATAAAACTCTTTAAATAGAGGGCATCATGATCCTGCCACTTGTCATTTTGAGTTCCTGCTGTATTCTCCTCTCTTTTAAAGTCAGCTGCTTGCTCCATAAAGCTTTTCACGCCTCATTTCAAAGAGGTGAGATCTTAAGGGACGCCTCATATTATTTTTCTGAAAAAAAAAAAATCTGAACCCTTTCATCCTTTTCAGTGGTATGTTTTTCTTCTGCGGGAATGATTCTCTTTTCCTGGCTCTGCAGAATTTAAAACAAAACAAAAGCAAAAGCAAAGGAAACTTGCTTTTACCTCTTTCTCCTCTGAAATCAGACTCAGTGAGTCAGCTTCATCCTGCTCTCACGAGTCACTGGTGGGCAAATCCTGTTTCAGATTGATTACCTGGAGGACAGGTTGGGGGCATAGCTCTCAACCCCATTTCCAGAGTTTAGAAGCAGTGACATCTTTCTCTCCCTTTCCTGTGTTGTTCCCTTGCTGTTGTGAACTAGTGAACAACCATGAAACCAAGTGCTAAACACTAGAGATCCCACATTTCAGTGTGAGTTTCAACTTGAATGTCTGAAATGGATCTTACCTGAATGGCTAGGACAGAAAACACCTTTCTATTCACTTAAATCTCCTATAATTAACATTTTATTTATTTTTTTAAAGATTTTATTTATTTATTTATTTGAGAGAGAGAATGAGAGAGAGAGAAAGCACATGAGACAGGGGGCGGGTCAGAGGGAGAAGCAGACTCCCTGCCGAGCAGGGAGCCCGATGCGGGACTCGATCCCAGGACTCGATCCCAGGACTCGATCCGGGGCCTCGATCCCGGGACTCGATCCCGGGACTCCAGGATCATGACCTGAGCCGAAGGCAGTCGCTTAACCAACTGAGCCACCCAGGTGCCCTCTAATTAACATTTTAATGTGATGTCAAACAAACACTTGGGAATCCCTTAGATTCTTCCACCTTTCAAGAATTTTACATTCAGTATGGTGATTAACATAACATAATTTTTAAAAAAGCCTAAAAAATTTTAAAAATTAAAAAAACTCAAAAAATAAATAAATAAAATAAAAAATAAATTAAAAAAAGAATTTTACATTCAAAGAATCTATAGTGTAGGTATTACAGCCTAAGAATTAGTTCCGTGCAAACTTTATTAGTTTTAAAATTTTAATAATGTCCTTCGAGTTTCTTATGTGAATTAATAAAATTCTCTTTTCGTGTATTTATAAACCAGATTTTAAAAGCTCTACTTGTGGGATGCCTGGGTGGCTCAGTTGGTTAAGCATCTGCCTTTGGCTCAGGTCATGATCTCAGGGTCCTGGGATCGAGTCCTACCTTGGGATCCCTGCTCAGTGAAGAGCCTGCTTCTCCCTCTCCCTCTGCTGCACCGCCCCCCCCCCCCCGCTTGTGCTTGCTCTCTCCCTGTCGAATAAATAAAACCTTAAAAAAATAAAAAAATAAGTAAAAGGAAAGTAAACATTAAAAATGGCAGCGCCTTGCACACACAGCATTTGATACATTTTGTGGCCCCGTTGTCCCTCCCAGTGAGGGTGCTTCCTTAGCTCCAGCCAGCCTGAGCCTCAGGAGCTGCTTCTCTAGCCCAAGAGATGTTCTCGGGACAGAACCTGAGCCAACTGCTTTTTATCTCCAAGGAATTTGGTTTGGAAACAAATGGAACCCAGTGTTTGCTTTGGAGGGCATTCTAAGCCAGCACGAGTGTGAGATGAAATCGTAAAGTGACTCTGTTTCTTATCATTCCTTAAAATACCTACCGTTTGCTAGTTCTTCTCAGGGAGGACGGAGCGAAAGGGGGCGGGGGAGGGGAGAGAGGGAGGGACAGTTCCCGCGACTATTTGGGTCACGGTGATTACAGCGTCCACCCTGTGCAGTAGTTCAAGTCTCTGAACATGGTTTCCCGCGAGGGCTTTTCTTTCCTCCTGCTCCTGTATTTCTATCTCTCTGCCCATGGCTCGCTCGCTGTCTCTGATCCCTTCAGAGTCAGGGCAAGGGAGTAGGAGAAACAAGGGTAGGGAAAGTCTACGTGATAGGTTGTGTCATCAGCAGGGACCCTATTCTTGCGGACTCCTGGAATTTTGAGAGACCCCCCCCTTAGTGCTGAGGATCCCTCTCCTGCATTTTACTTAGCCCCCACTGAATGTATTTTTATTTCAGCTGGTTGCTCTTTGTTGAATTAACATCTAGGATTGTCCTCTAGGAGATCTGGTCAAGCCCTCCAGGCAGCCCTGTGGACAGCTTCTCAATGACCCCACGCACACAGATCGTGTCTAGACCATGGGAAGAACTCCTGCATCCCTTGCCCCCCAAAACGCCCCCGCAATGGTATGCGGGCGCCTTCTTTCTACTTGACCATCTCTTGCCCCTTAGGTTTCTTAAAGCAAAAATATGCATCAAGCCACTGAGACTCCTAACTCCTGTGGACAAGTATCAAGCTGTCCGGGTGGTCTGCTAAATCCTCTCTCACTAGTTCTGGACTACGGGGCAAGCCTCCTCCAGCCCTTTCCTTTGTGAAGCTCTCCCCAAAAGTGCAGAAGCCATGTTCTTCTCAGAACCCTCTGATATTCTCAGAATGGGTGAGGACCTTAATCAGCTAACAGTTTCTCAGCCACTACTTTATTTTTTATTTATTTTTTATTTTTTTAAAGGTTTTATTTATTTATTTATTTATTTGAGAGAGAGAGAGAGAGAGAGCAAGAGCACATGAAAGAAGGGAGGGTCAGAGGGAGAAGCCGACTCCCTGCCGAGCAGGGAGCCCGATGCGGGACTCAATCCCGGGACTCCGGGATCATGACCTGAGCCGAAGGCAGTCGCTTAACCAACTGAATCACCCAGGCGCCCCATTATTTTTTATTTATTGTTATTATTATTGCCACTTCTGTGGTGGCTTGCTTCACAACTCCCTTTAGCTAGCTGTTACCTCTTGTTGGATCCTTAGCACAAACTTCCATTCCAGAAGCAGTGAAAGGGAAAGATTGAGGTGGAGGCAGGGATAGCTCTCTTCTCTGCACAGCAGTGGGGTTCCCCCAAAGGGTCCAGGCCTGGCGAGCAACTCCAGGATGGCTCTAAGAGGGTCAGAACTTGTCCGCCATCCAGCACAGCAGGAGACCCTCCGTGACCCTGGACCTTGCCTCCCAGACCCAAACTCTGGTAGATGGGGTTGAGGACACCTCCTTTTCGGGTGCTCAGTGCTGAGACATCCGGGTTCTCTCCACCCTTGAAAGAAGTATAGCCTCTGCTGGTCCAGTCTTCAATCCAGACCTGGGCCACACAGGCCCAATTACCCACAGTGATCCTCTGCTGCCCCAGCCCTTCTGACCACAGGGCCTTTGAACCAGAATTTCCTCGGGAGGTCCATCTTCCCTGAGGAGGTCCAGAGAGAGCCAGTGGCTCAGTGAGAGACTCTCAGGGTGAGAAATGGAGGCAAGCCCCAGTCCACGTCCTAGAACAGATCAGGCAGGAAGGGCATCTTCACCAACCTCAGACCTTTCTACGAGTTGTGAGAGAGGCCTGGGCCTAAGGGAGCACCTCCCATTTTCTAGGGACTCAACCCTTCCCAGAGGCCTCAAGAAAATTCCTAACTTCCTCGCAAGCACCTTCCAAGCAGTAAAGACACCTCCCCCCCTAGTCTGAGCAACTCCCAGCTGCATGGACGTTCCCACCCCTTACCCCCAAGTCCAGGTAGGGAGCTGCATTCAGGCGTCCTCAATGAAGGGCAGAGCAGCTCTGGATCCAGACTCTGGTCCTTGAGGTGTCGATGGCAAGGCTGCCCTGGGAAGTTTTGCAGAATCTGGACGGCAGTGATGTCGGGGAGCAAGAAGAAGACTGGGGCAGCCCCTAGAGGCAGCGGCCAATTCAGAAAGGAAGGGCCTGTAGGAAGCCAGCAGGGGCGCTGGTGGCCCCTACCGAGCCCCCCCCACCCCCCGATACTCACCAGCTCCCCTCTCCCTGGCTGCCCCTGCAACCCCCCTCCCCCCCGTTGCAGTGGCCCAGGCACCTCGCACCTCCGTAGTTAGCATCAGCCAGCGATCGGTGTGGGACCAAGAGGGAGACGGGGTCGTGGTCGAGAAAAAAGGGTTTGGAGACTGTGTCCCAGAGGAGCGTGCGTCAGGCTCTCAGGTGGCCCGGCCAAGGTCGTGCCCGGCAGGCGCCGGCAGCTCCAACCACCGCGAGGTGGCGCTCCAGAGGGAGGCTCCGACAGGTGCGAGCCGCGGCGCTCTGCGGGGCCCCAGGATGAGATTCTGTAAGACGGAGTTTTGCGAGGCATGTTGCTGGACCCAGGAGGCCCCCTAGGGCGGAAAGAGGCGCTTCAGGAATCCTAACTCAGGGAGGCTGATACCAGCCAAACACAGGCAAAGAGGAGATTCAAGTCTTCACCCTCATCTATGTGGATCATATTCAGGACACGGGCTTACTTACTCAAGCGGGCGAGTGCATAGAGGAGAAACACCTTGATATTCATCCAACGCCAGATGGTTATTTTGAAATGTATGATTTTGTCACACCTTAATATAGACGTTAGAGGTACACTTAAAGTTCTTAATTTAAAATTGTGTTTCCCCCGGCTTCATTGAGGTATCACTGACAAATCATTTAGCCAAGGTTTTAACAGCAATTTTAGTTAAATGCTTGGCAATGTGATTCAGTAACTTCATGGCTATGAATAATCACAGCATTAAAATAAAATGAACATATACAGGCATACCTTGGAGATATTGTAGGTTCCGTTCCAGACCACAGCAATAAAGTGAGTCAAATGAATTTTTTTTTTTTTTTGGTTTCCCAGTGCATATAAAAGTTATGTTCATGTTATACAATGGCCTATTAAGTGTGCAATAGCATTATATCATAAAAAACAAGGTACATACCTTAATTTAAAAATACTTTATTGACAGAGAATGCTAACCATCATCTGAGCTTCCAACCAAGTCATAACCACAGATTGCAGATCAGCATAACAAAGAAAATAGTGAAAAGTTTTGAAATATTGCAAGAATTAGCAAAATGTGACACTGAGACCCGAAGTGAGCAAATGCTGTTGGAAAAATGGTGTCCTTAGATTTGCTTTGACGCAGAGTTACCACAAACCTTTAATGTGTAAAAAACACAATATCCACAAAGTGCAATGCAATGAACTATGCCTGTAGCAGTATTTCCATCACTGTTTGGTTTCGTTTTCCTTGGTTTATAAGGGTTTTAAAATTTGCAATGGCATTTAATAAATCAACACTTTACTAAGGCTTGGTTTCTTTACTTTTTTTTTTAAGATTTTATTTATTTTTTTAACAGGGAGAAAGACGGCGAGAGAGGGAACACAAGCGGGGGAGTGGGAGAGGGAGAAGCAGGCTTCCCGCTGAGTAGGGAGCCCGATGCGGGGCTCGATCCCAGGATCCTGGGATCATGACCTGAGCCGAAGGCAGACACTCAACAACTGAGCCACCCAGGTGCCCCTCTTTACTTTTTTAAAGTATCTGTATTCCTTTCAATTTGGAATTGAAATTGAATTTCAATTCAATTTCAATTGAATTGAAAGGTATAATTATCCCCTCTGCACCCCAGATTTCTCTTGGGGCATCTGGAGACATCTGCTGTAGCGATAGGGTGCCTGAGGTGGGCAGTACCATGTAACTGAGTTTGTACCTTGCATGCAGTAAGTTCACTGTGGTCCCGATGTTTCCAGATCCTGGTATGTTAACTACCAACTCTGGATCTGTAGATCAGTGCCTGGGTCTGTAGATCAGAAACACCAGGCCAGGGGCGCCTGGCTGGTTCAATCGGTTAAGTGGCTGCATTCAGCTCAGGTCATGATCTCAGGATCCTGGGATCGAGCCCTGCGTCCAGCTTCCTGCTCAGCGGGGAAGCTGCTTCTCCCCCTCCCTCTGCCCCCTCCCCACTCTTGCTCTCTCACTCACTCTCTCTCAAGGAAATAGATAAAATCTTCAAAAAAAATATATTTGTATGACTCTTATGTTAAAAAGGTACACACATATGTATATGCATGTACAACTATACAAATCTAAAGAAATGTGCAGTTGGTACAGATATGTACATCTTTACAAATCATCTACACAAATACATATATGCTTAGATGCATGAATATTTGTATACATGTGTGTGAACATGCATCTGTATTTCCTAGTTCTGCCCACTCTAAGGGAAGACACGCAAACACACCCCAGTGGCAATGAGTGCACCTAATGACCAGATTGTGGTCTCTAATATTCCCCACAAATAAGTCAAGATTATTAGCTCAAGAGGCCCGCAGGATCGAGTCTTCTGGTGCAGACTGTCTTCCTGGCTTTCTGACAACTGCCTTCTTGTTGTGTCCTCACGTGGCCTTTTCTCTGTGCATGCACAAAGAAAGATTGGCTGTCTCTTCCTCTTCTTACAAGGACACCGCAAGGTCACCCTTCTGACCTCACTTAACCTTCATTACCTCCTTAAATATAGTCTCACTGGGGTTAGGGCTTCAACCGTGAATTGGGGGGGACACAGCTCAGTAATGCAGAGTGTGGCTCATTTCGGGACTAGATCACAGTAGGTACTAGACAGCCCTGGAACATTTTCTTCAGGGAAAAAGTAAAAAACTATAAGAAAAAAAAAACCTATTTGGTATGTCACAAGGAAGCCATCCAGCTTAAAGGGACATGTAGTAACTACAGCTGGAACAATTTGAACATAAAAATAATACTGATGATTATAAAATGAGATGATAGATAGATAATAGTTTGATCGACAGGAGATGTGGAGTGACTCCCACATAAAGGACAATACCAAGGGCCAACTTGTAAAATTGAAAAGATTGCTAGTGTTGGAAAATTATCATTCTGCCATCGTCATGGTAAACATGGATCATGCAAGAATCATCCATGAATCTTAAACATTGGGAACTCAGGGGAAATTATACTGAGGGGCAGGATGTTTCTATTGTCTTGAAGTATCTCCTCCACACACTTCTTATTAGTTATGGGTGAAAAGATGTTATATCTTATAGATAGGGGATAAAACCTTCACTGGGCAATCAAAATTATTACCAAAGTTTTTTTTTTCTTTTTACCAACTACTGTGAAGGACAGATGGATATTGTGAGCCTCTGTAGGGGAGGCAAAAGTTTACCCTCTTAGGGTCTTTGGATGGGCCTGAGAATTAAATTTACATGAGACAGATTAACAAGGAAAAAACCCCATAGATTCATGCAATGTATGTTTTGCATGGCCTTGGAGTTCTCATAAGGAAATGAAGACCTAAAGAAGTGGCAAAACCTAAGGCCTGTTTAACTAGGTTGAAGAAAAGCAATTGTAGAAAAGTAGCTAAAATATACTGGGCAACTAAGGAAAGATAAGAATTATTGTAACAAGGTCTGTTTGCACAGCATTCTCTCAGCCTTGACTCCCAGTCTCTGGTGATAAAAATGTTTCTTTCCTCCTGGCACAAGGAGGATATCTTTCACAGGGGTTTTATTGTTTAATTCCAGGGAGAAAAGGAGGGGGGAGGTGTCAATCTTTTACCTACTGTTTCTTTAGGTGTCTTTAGCTCAAAATACGCCAAAGCAGCACATTTTGGATACCGCCCTTCACCTCCAATTGTCAAAAGCTGGCAAAGGTTCAGGATCACCCACGTAGCCTTTCAACTAACAGTGAATAAACTGAATCAAATTATGAGTGACATAAGATTAATCTAAATCATGCAATCTTCTTTTAAAAAATGGGGAGAGAGGTGTGTATTATTAAAATATGTCCATGTCAGAATTGACACCAAAAAGCTACGGAAATACTCCAGACTAAAGAAAACAAAAGACACTTAGTGATTAAAAGTAGAGTAGGTCTTGTACTGTAGAGAGTGGGGGAAAAGGTATCTGAAGTCATTTGATAAAATTGCAATATGGACAATAGGATGTATGAAACTATTTTGTCAATGTCAAATATATGGTTAACAAGTCTATCAACCTCACATACTTACTATGTGTGTGTGTGTGTGTGTGTGTGTGTGTGTGGGTGTGTGTGTGTGTACACTTGGGTTCTACGCTCTTAGCAAATTTCAATGATACAATACAGTATTGGCAACTATAGTCACCATGTCATGCCGTAGATCCTCAGACCTTATTCATCTTATAATTGAAAATGTAGACCCCCTTTAACAGCCTTTTCCTATTTCCCTGCCCCCCTAGCCCCAGCAACCACCATTCTATTCCTGGTTCCTATGAGTTCAATTGTTAGTTTGTAAAGATTCTAGGTATAAGTGATGCCTTGCAGTAGTATTTGTCTTTCTCTGTCTGGCTGATTTCACTTAGAATAATGCCCTCAAAGTTCATTCATATTGTTGCAAATGGCAGGATTCCCTTCTTTTTTAAGGCTGAATAATATTCCCTTTATGTATCTATACCACATTTTTTTTCTCCATTCATCCATGTGTGGACACATGGCTCTCTCCGTACCCTGGCTACTGCAGAGAACGTTGTAATGAACATGCAAATGCAGATACATCGTCAATATAGTGATTTTGTTTCCTTTGGATATATACCCAGAAGTGGGATTGCTGGATCTTCTGATAGTTCTATTTTTAACTTTTTGAGGAACCTCCATACTGTTTTCCAGAGTGGCTGAACCGATTTACTTTCTCTCTTCACAAGACTGCCACCAGCATTTGCTATCCTTTGTCTTTTTGGTAACGGACATCCTAATGGGTGTAAAGCGATATCTCATTGTGGTTTTGATTTGCATTTCCCTGATGACTCTGAGCACCTTTTCATTGACCCTGTTGGCCATTTGTATGTCTTCTTTGGAAAAATGTCTGTTCAGATCCTTTTGCCATTTTATTTTTATTATAGTTGGCACACAATGTTACATTAGTTTCAGGTGTAAGACATAGTGATTCGACAGGCAATAATTTCTCTGACAGCGACCGTAGCAACATTTCTCTAGTTATGTCTCCTAAGGCAAAGGAAATGAAAACAAAAATCAACTGTTGGGACTACATCAAAATGAAAAGCTTATGCACAGCAAAGGAAACCATCAAGAAAACCAAAAGGCAACCTGCTGAATAAGAGAAGATATTTGCAAATGATACATCCAATAAGGGGTTAATATGCAAAACATGTAAAGTACTTATATAACTCAGCATCCACCACCACCCCCCAAAATAATAATGTGATTAAAAATGGGCAGAGGAGGGGCGCCTGCGTAGCTCAGATGGTTAAGTGTCTGCCTTCGGCTCCGGTCATGATCCCAGGGTCCTGGGATCGAGCCCCACATCGGGCTCCCTGCTTGGCGGGGAGCCTGCTTCTCCCTCTCCCTCTACTGTTCCCCCTGCTTGTGCTCTCTCGCTCTCTCTGTTGAATAAATAAATAAAATCTTTAAAAAAAGTAAAAATAAAAATGGGCAGAGGATCTGAATAGACATTTTTCCAAAGAAGACATACAGATGGTCAACAGACACATGAAAAGATGTCTTTCCCATTTTTTTTTTTTAGTTATTTGTTTTTCTGCTGAGTTGAGTTGTATGAGTTCCTTATATAGTTGGGGTATTAACCCCTTCTTGGATATAGGGTTTGCAAACATTTTCTCCCATTCTATAGATTGCCTCTTCATTTTGTTGGTGGCTTCCTTTGCCGTGCAGAAGCTTTTTAGTTTAATATAGTCCAGCTTATGTATTTTTGTTTCTGTTGCTTTTGGGGTCAAATCCAAAAAATCATCACCAAGACCAATGTCAAGGAGGTTACCCCCTATATTTTCTTCTAAGAGTTTCATGGTTTCCAGTCTTATGTTCAAGTCTTCGATCCATGTTGGGTTGATTGTTGTATATGGTGTAAGATAAGGGTCCAGTTTCCTTGTTTTGCAAGGGGAGTTTCCATCTGGGTTTGGGCTTCTAGTCAAATCCTTTTCTCCTGACCTGGCATCTGCCTTCCATGCATATTCACAGAGTTAGATATACTCTAAAAAATTTTAGATGCTCCATATGAGGGGACTCGTACAGTGTTTGTCTTTTTGAAACTGGCTCATTTCACTTAGTGTAATGTTTTCAAGGTTCATCCATGTTGTCACAAATGATAGGATTTCCTTCTTTTTCAAGACTGAATAATATTCCCTTGTGTGTATATACCGCATGTTCTTTATCCATTAATCCATTAATGGACATTTGGGTTGTTTCCATATCTGGGATATTGTGAATAAGCAAGTGGGACTATATCAAGCTACAAAACACCTGCCCAGCAAAGGAAACCATCACAAGAGTGACAAGGCAACCTACAGAATGGAGAAAATAGTTGCAAACCATTTGTCTGATAAGAGATTAATATCCAAAATATTTAATAAACTCCTACAACTCAAAAGCATAAGGAAACCAAATGACCCAATTTAAAAAGGGAAACGGATTTGAATAGACATTTCTCAAAAAAAAAAAAAAAAAAAGATATCCAGGGGCACCTGGCTGGCTCATTTGGTAAAGCAAGTGACTCTTGATCTTGGGGTCATGAGTTCAAGCCCCACATAGAGCTTACTTAAAAAAAAAAGAGGGGCCCCTGGGTGGCTCAGATGGTTAAGCATCTTCCTTCGGCTCAGGTCATGATCTCGGGGTCCCGGGATCAAACCCCACATAGGTCTCCCTGCTCAGCGGGAAGCCTGCTTCTCCCTCTCCCACTCCCCCTGCTTGTGTTCCCTCTCTCGCTGTGTCTCTCTCTGTCAAATAAATAAATTTTTAAAATCCTTAAAAAAAAAAAATACAAATGGCCACCAGGTATACAAAAAGGTGCTCAACATCACAAATCATCAGGAAAATGCAAAGCAAACCATCACCTCACACCTTCCAGGTTGGATATTGACCCAAAAAAGGCCAAAACACAAGAGATAACATGTGTTGGCAAGGATGTGGAGAAACGGGAACTCTCATACACTCTTGGTGAGAATGTAAAATGGTACAGTCCCTAAGGAAAACAGTATGGATTTTCCTTTAAAAATTAAAAATAAAACCCCCATAAAACTCAGCAACCCCCCTCTGTGTATATATCCAAAAGAATTGAAATCAAGATCTCAAGGAGATAATCTGCATTCCCACATTCACTGCAGCGCTCTTCACAGTAACTAAGGAGAATTTCATTTGTCTTTTTTACTTTTCGAGATTTCATAAGGATTATGTATATTCCATCAAAAGTGCAACACACTTGAAATTGAAAAAGAGGGGTGCCGGGGTGGCTCAGTCAGTTAAGTATCTGCCTTCAGCTCAGGTCATGACCGCAGGGTCCTGGGATCGAGCCCCACATCGGGCTCCCTGCTCACTGGGGAGCTTGCTTCTCCCTCTCCCTCTGCCTGCCCCTCTGCCTACTTGTGCTCTCTCTCTGTCAAATAAATAAAACCTTTAAAAAATAAAATAAAGTAAAATAAAATAAAATTGGAAAAGAAATTCGCTGTTGTCTTCTCTGGCCCCATCCTAGAGTCTCATTGCTGCCTTCCCTTGCGCATCCCTCATGCTGTCTCCCTACAGAGGACTCAGGCCAGCACCTGACACTGGGTAGATGGGCACTCCTTCTGAAAGGTCACCTTCCCCACTAGCCCCGGACACTCTCTTCACTCGCCCCTGTCCCCTGCGTGCACCACACCCCTAGTCAACCGCACCCACCGATGTGGTTACTTAAGCAAGTTTTCCCTCACCAAACCTGGTCTGGGGGCAAAAAGTCAACACTCTAACATTTCCTCTGTTCAAGACAGCCTTAATAGAGCTTGGAACAAAGCAGAGTCATGTTGGGAAGGAGACTGGTTTTTGATCAATGTATGACGCATTACATATCCGAGGGTCCTGGGGAAACTTAACTGGACCTCAAATGCTTGAGCACCTCTAGGGGCCACTCTGAAGGCCAAGAGGAGAGATGAGCTCATCATCCACAAGAGAGATGTCATTTTAGGAGCAAGAAAAGGTCCCTACTCACCTGGGGATTCACTGTCAGAAACTCAGCCACCACCTGCCTTTCTCGAGTCTCACTCAGGGACAATTTGAGCACTAAACGGACAAAGCTGAGCAAAGAGCAGCCATGAGAGTCCAGCCTTGCCCACAGTTCCCAGACACGCCAACCAGGAATCCCCAAAGCTTCATCTGAGGGAGCACTCCCCCTTCTTAGGGTCAAAATTCAGAAGTCCTTGGCCACTGCTGCTCATAAAGAACACATTAATATCCCCATTTTACAGATAAGAAAATGAAAATCATAGTTTCATGCTTTCATGTTCTCTGTTGTCAGACATGTTATTCAATTCCCTCCTTGACCCCAAATTCTAGGAGACCACAACACATGTCGCATATAGATACTGGCCTCCAGACCCAAGAAACCATTCTCAAATTTCTCAGATTTAACATGTTTGGCACATGAGCACTGGTTCTCCAATGTCCTTCGGGTGTTCCAGAGCCCCCCACCCCTCCCCACCGTGGGCTGCTCCGGCCCTCTGAGCTCAACTGACCCCAATAATATTGGCTCCCCCCCATGAAGATTTCAGACAATGTCTTTTTATGACATTTATGACAATTTGAGCTGACCCCCAGCTCTGGCCCCCATGAATTCAGATTTCTGCCCAAGCCTCAGTGGGATTTCTTTTAGGACTCATTCCTTGTCTTGGGATGCAGGGACTCCCATAGTGCAAGCCTAGCTCTCGAATCCCTAGCACAGGAAAGTAGCAGTTGGACCCGGATCATAATGCTACTGTGGTGTTCCCACAATCTCCAAATGGCAGCAAGTTCATAAAACGCAGAGCAAAGAAGGGGTTCAGGGGACATAAAGTTGGCACCCCCGATACCTTAGTGAAGTAGTAGATGAAATCCTGCCCCATCGGCAGCAACAGCCTGCATTTCATAGTTTATATATGTGAGCTATTTGTAAACTATAGTCCCTCCCTAATACATTAAGAATTACATAAACCAGGGCGCCTGGGTGGCTCAGTGGGTAAAGCGTCTGCCTTCGGCTCAGGTCATGATCTTGGACTCCTGGGATGGTCCTATGTTGCGCTCCCTGCTCAGCAGGGGAGCCTGCTTCTCCCTCTGCCCCTCCCCCGGCTCGTGTGCACTCTCTCTCTCTCTCTCAAAAATAAATAAATAAAATCTTAAAAAAATTACAGAAACCACTGGGGTGAACTGATGACCATGTACTATACAGTAAGAAGCAGGATTAAGTCAACCCTTTGAAGCTGAGGGGCACCAAGGAGGAGAAAAAAAAAAACAAAACCCCAAACAATTAGTATTGATTGAGACTATATTCATGAAGATTTTATATGCATTTGCTTATTTAATCCTCAAAGTAAACCTGCTATTTAGGGATTAGCTACCCATTTCCAAATGAGGAGAAGGACACAGTTCAGAGAGGTTTAGTAACAGAATTACATGGTTAAATTATGACATGGCTAGAATTCGAATCTCTCTGCCTTTTTCTGAAGCTCAAATTCCTAAACACGGGAGGGCACCTGGGTGGCTCAGTCGGTTGGGCGTCTGCCTTCCGCCGGGATCATGATGCCGGGGTCCTGGGATCCAGTCCCACATGAGGCTCCCTGCTCAGTGGAGAGTCTGCTTCTCCCTCTCCCTCTGCTGCTCCCCCAGTTTGTGCTCTCTCTCTCTCTCTGTCAGATAAATAAGTAAAATCTTAAAAAAAAAAAATCCTGAACACCTGAGTCTTCACCGTGTACACCTAACCCAGGGTATGCTGGGTTTTCATCTCTCCTATCAATCATCTGAGATTCCTCCCTCTTTCCATAACCTCCTTCCAGCTTATTCCACAATCACAGGTTCTCTGACCACATGGGAGCCGCCAGGGCATTGAATCCGCTTCTCGGGAACAAGCCCCCATCTCTCCTCATTTTTTTTTTTAAGATTGTATTTATTTATTTATTTGACAGAGAGAGACACAATGAGAGAGGGAACACAAGCAGGGGGAGTGGGAGAGGGAGAAGCAGGCTTCCTGCGGAGCAGGGAGCCCGATGCGGGGCTCGATCCCAGGACCCTGGGATCATGACCTGACTTAAGCAGACGTTTAACGGACTGAGACACCCAGGCGCCCCTCTGTGATCTCCCTTTGAGATCCTTCTATTTTCTAGGGTCCTCTGACATCTCAGGCTCCTGTCTTCAAGCTACCATAAACACTTCTTGCCAGTGTCTTCTGCAAGATCTGCCTCAAAAGGACTAGTTGAACCCTTCGGTCATTGCCCCCACCCCTGTGCTCTCCTCTGACTATACAGGGTCTTGGAAATCTCGAGCATTTCTTCATTTGCTTCGGTGTCTTCCATTGTTAGCTCTGTGGTGACAGTGTCTAAAAAGTCATGTCTCTACTTCATTCCCGCAGTATTATCTCTACGTGCATGTGCTACAGGAAGTTAAAAGGAAATGTATCTCAAACCGAAACCCTCAAACTCTCCCCGCAAACAAAAGTGACTTTTCCCCTTGTCTCCAATCTCAAGTGATAGCCACACAAGATATCCAGTAAATGAATCCTTGACCAATCTCTCAAACTACACAAAAACAATGCCGCACTGCTGTTCTCTCTACACAGAATTCTATTATCAACCGTTCATTTCCACGCTGACCCTCACACAGCACTCCCACGCCATACCCATAAGCTTCCGCCTTGGTGCAAATGTCAATTCCTCAAATGATGCAATGGATGGCATTGCAATTTAAAAGATAATGTTTCGATCTCCAAACTCCAGTTGACAAATGTCGCTGACTTCTTTTTCCCATTAGGAACTGGTCTTGGGGCTCCTGGGTGGCTCAGTCGTTAAGCGTCTGCCTTCGGCTCAGGTCATGATCCCAGGGACCTGGGATCGAGCCCCGCATCGAGCCCCGCATCGAGCCCCGCATCGAGCCCCGCATCGAGCCCCGCATCGAGCCCCGCATCGAGCCCCGCATCGAGCCCCGCATCGGGCTCCCTGCTCCGCGGGAGACCTGCTTCTCCCTCTCCCACTCCCCCTGCTTGTGTTCCCTCTCTCGCTGTGTCTCTCTCTGTCAAATAAACAAAATCTTAAAAAAAAAAAAAAAGGAAATGGACTTAATGTAATTTCCACCCACCACCTGGTTGGCCATGGGGCCCTGCAAGAGAGAAAGCTGAAATGAATGAACAAGCATCTAGGACGGTCACCGGGTCATGAGCAATCGTCAAACACGCCAATTATCTCCGGTGAAAACGAGATCAGGTAAGAAACCTATTTTTAAAGCATTAATCGATGAGTGTGCTTCCATTAAAGCCAGGAGGAGGGTGCATTCATAATCCATTTTCTTTTGGTGTAAGCCGAACTTAAAAATGATGTGATTTTTAACACCCCGCCTTTGCGATGCTTCAGTCCGTTTCCAACCACGGCAGCGTTCCATGCCCTGCTCGGTTCCCCTCTGGCCCGGGGCTCCCGAGGGACGGGAAGGCACCGACACCGCCCCGCTCCCTCCGCTGCATTTTGCAAACACCCTCACTTCAAATGCCTCGGTGATGGAGCCCTCTTGTGGCCATCAGGGCGCAGCTCAGGGAGTTTTGCAGCGTTGGCGTGTGCCCCCTGCCGGCCGTCTGCTGAATCACTGGAACCGAATGTTCCATTTCCTCTGTTACCTCATTTGTGGGTGTGCGTTCCTCACACTATTCTCTTATAATCCCTTTTCTTTTTGTAAAGTGGATAGCAGTGTTTCCACTTTCAATTCTACTTTTACTACTTTGTGTCTTTCCTCTTTTTTCTTTGGCCCGTCAAGGTAATTTTGTCCATTTTGTTGATCTTTTCACATGTTTGATTTTGTGGATTTTATCTACTGTTTTCTTATTCTCTATTTCATTTATCTCCCCTTTAATCTTTCCTATTTCCTTCTTTCTTCTGACTTTGGGTCTGGTTCTTTTTCTAGTTCCTTAACGTGTAAATTAAGATGTGGATTTGAAGGCACCTGGGTGGCTCAGTTGGTTAAGTGTCTGCCTTTTGGCTGAGGTCATGATCCCAGGGTCCTGAGAGGGGGTCACGAATTTGGCTCCCTGCTCAGGGGAGAGTCTGCTTCTCCCTCTCCTGCTCTTTCAAAGAAAAATAATAAATAAAGTCTTTTTAAAATTCTTAAAAAAGATGTTGATTTGAGAGCTTCATTGAAGAAAATATAAAGAATCCATAAGCAAATAAAAAGACGTTGAACATCATTAGCCATTAGGGATAAATTAAAACGCCAATGAGGTATCACTGCACATCCATCAGAATGGCTAAAATTAGAAAGTCACCACCCCAAAAGTTGGCGAGGAGGCAGAGAAACTGGATCAATCACACATTGCTGACGGGAATGTAAAATGGCACAGCCAACTATGGGAAACAGGTTGGCAATTTCTCAAAAACGAAACATGCAACTCTCATTTAATGCAGTAGTTACACTTCTGGGAAGTTGTTCAGAGAAAAGAAGACATTAATGTTCATGAAAAAAAAGCTAATACTCAATTTTTTATATCAGCTTTATTTGTAATAGCCAAGAACTGGAAACAACCCAAACGTCCATTTGTAAGTGATTAGACAGACAACCATACTAATGGGACCCTACTCAGCAATGAAAACAAATGAAAACTGACTCAAGCAATAACCCTGGATGAATCTCCAGAGAACTATCCGGAGGGAAGAAAGGCCAATCACAAATGATTACACACGGTATGATTCAGTTTATGTAGAATTTATGAAATGATAGAGACATAGCAATGGGAGAACAAATTAGTGGTTGCCAGTGAGGGAAACTGGGTAAAGGATGCCCAGGATCTCTCCATTATTTTTTACAACTGGGTGTGAAATAAAAGAACACAAATAGAAACAACACAAATATCTAGCAGAAAGGTAATTGTTTATTTATGTCACCTCCCCAGTAAGGCGTGTTTTCTTGTGCATATACCTGAAAAATTCTAAAGGAAAATACATAAAAATAATTAGAATGACATGACTATAGTTGATTTCTACTTTTTATTTCAATTTTTTTTGTAAGTCAGCTCTATGCGGGACTCGAACACACAACCTCCAGATCAAGAGTCACTTGCTCTATGGACTGAGCCAGCCAAGTGCCCCTTGATTTCACTTTTTAAATTATCACCAAATTTAGGGGTGCCTGGGTGGCTCAGTTGGTTAAGCGTCTGCCTTCAGCTCAGGTCGTGATCCCAGGGTCCTGGGCTCGAGTCCCAAGTCAGGCTGCAGGGAGCCTGCTTCTCCCTCTCCCTCTCCCCCTGCCACTGCTCCTGCTTGTGCTCTCTCACACGCTCCCTCTCAAACAAATAATTTTTTAAATTTAAATTTACCACTAAATTTAATTAGTTTTATTAACACAAACAGCCTTTACTCATTGTGATGTTGCAAAAAAACAAGTAAGAAAGTGCTGAAAATACAAACCACAGGAATGAAGCATCCTCACCAGGGGAGCTGGATATCTCCCATGCTGTTGGTGGGAATGCAAAATAATACAACCCGTTTGGAAGATGGTTTGACAGTGTCTTAAAGAGTTGAAGATACACTTACTATATGATCTGGCCATTCCAGACTGAGGTATTAACCAAGAGAAATGAAAGTGTGTGACTTTTTCAGGAATGTCCATAGCAATTTTATTTCAAACACACAACTGGAAATAACCCAGACATCCGTTGGTAGATGAACTCGTGAACAAACTCACGTATGATGCCATCTAGGACAAACCACTGACAAAGGAACAAACAGATAACGTCTCAAAATGTTATGCTGGATGAAAGAGGCTAGACGGAAAACAGTACATACCATATGGTTATATCTGCTTTTTTACACTTGATCTTAACAAAAAGGCCAAGGAGCGATATATATATCTACTTTTAAAAATTCTAGTAAATGCAAATAAACCAAGAGTGATGGAAGATGAGTGGTCGCCTGGGGAAGGCAGAACACAGGGACAGACCGAGACTACAAAAGACCCTTATGTAAAGGATAAGTCAAATAATTATTCTCAAACAAAAAACAAGATGAAGAAAGAGAAAGAATTGTGTAGGGTGCAGCCAATTCAGACCCCTAGGTGCCCTCCCCTGAGTAGTGGGGGACTTGCTGAGCCCCCAGAGGCGGCCTGAACTCCTTAGAGGCAGTTCCTTCTCCACAGCTGTGGGCATTTGGAGGGGTTTTCTGTAAAGGGAGTGTTGCTCTTTGAGCTGACTTTAGAACTTAAGTCTTCATGAAGCAGCATAATGCAGCCTTTCCTAGAAAAACAAATTGCAACACCGCGACTGCTGGGGTCACTGCACAGACAGGGGCTGAGAGCACTAAGGATATCTTAATTCTTCTCCCTTTCCTGTTTCCGGCTGGGTCTGTTAGTCCCTGGATCCTGGTTATCCAGGAACACATCCCCCCTTCCCATGGCTGTACACAGCTGGAGAGGGACGATAAGTCCAGACACCCCAACCTGGATGCTGACCGTGCCACTGCTGCTGTGTGGCCATTGGAAAGTTCTCAACCTCTCTGGGCCTCCCGTAGAAAATGGGGATCATTCCACCTACGTTGCAGGGTTGAGGTCAGACTAGAAAAAAACATGAGTGAGGATTTGGCAGAGGCACAAATGCAACCACCTGAGACAGTCCACTTGAAGTCTCTGCACTGCACCCAGGTTGATGCTGATAACCCAATATACTAAAACACAGTTTTGTTTCTCAGTTTCCATTGACGGGGCAGAGAAACTGAAGCTATTAAAGAAGGGTCTCTCCCACAGTGGAGGGCAGGAGGCCAAGCCTCGGGGCTCTTAGGAGAGGAGCAGGACTGGAGAAGCCTCACTGGTTCACCGACTTCCAGGGTTGGAATATTTCCATTTTCCATCGTCACAGTTGGGAATTTGGAATTCCAGAGTCCCCTGGGTTTTTAAAAATCTGCTATCTAAGTAGTCTAGCATCTCCTCTGACCCTTCTTTTAATGAGTGCGATTAATTTACCTTCCTCTCCAATCGAAGACAGGATGACCAGGTGTGAAGATTTCAAGGCCACCACGTCTGTATAATATGGGTAACCAAAAACGAACAGGGCTATACCCCGAGGTAATACTGCAGGGTTCAAGGCCGGGCTCTGCCCCGAACCACTGGAGGCCTTGGTTAAGTCACGTTCTCTCTCTGAGGGTCCCCTTCCTCATCTATAAATGGGACCAACGCCCTCAGCCTACAGCATGGAAGAAAATGCATGGACTGAATCAGACCCGTTAACTGTGCAGACCTCACGCCTCAGCAGAGGAGGCGAAACGGTTTGTGCCCATGTATCCTCACCTCCCCGGTCTCTCGCTTCCCCTCTGGGAGGTGGCCTTGGGCCCTGGTGCTCCTGGGAGTTGAGCTAAGGCTGCATCCCATTTCTACCCGACCTCCATGCAATCACATCATATGAAGTCTCTGCTGAAGTACGTGCGCATAATCCCTGAAGACAAGCACGACAGAGCAAAGGGACTGAAGACTTCTTACTGGTGAAACACTGTCGTCCCCCTGGGACAGTTTAGGGGTCAGGGGAACGAGCCCCAAGCGGCAAACTTCAGGTAACCGCAGACGCTTTCTGTTGGCCGATCCCGCCGCACCACGCCTCTAACAGAGCAGAAGCGGCTTGCGGACAAGGTCACGCACAAGCCGGCCTTAAAAGGCAGAACCCGGCTCCAAAAGCCACCAATGAGCTGCCTGAGTGGCCTGCCAGGCTCAACCAATCAGGGCGAGACCCTTCTGACCAATCAGGACGGGGCCCTTCCAGCCAATCAGGATGAGGCATTTTTCCCCCTTTCCCTTGTTAGCGCATTGGACCCTTAGCGGGGAGCTGAGCCGGGAGCCTTCTCTACCTACAGGACCTCAGGTTGGAGCAGGAGGGTCAGCTTTACTCTGTGTTCGTCCTGTGTCTCCTGCAGCTTTGAGCTGTAGCCCCAGTAAGGCCTTGCTTGTGCCTTTGATTTTGGGGTCCAGCCTCGTTTCTGTCGTTGGGCACAAGAACGTGATTCCGGTAACGTTACCCTAAAACTTTTACGTTCACAGCCTTTGTATGAGGGTGGGAAGGTCTTGGTTATAATTTCTCTGTGTTGTTCTGATGAACTAAAGGGCTTATTAAAATGCCGTACAGTCTTTGCTCTCCGTTATTTAGAGAATTTTTTTTTTTTTTTTTTTAGATTTTATTTATTTGCGAGAGACAGAGATAGCTGCAGAGAACACGAGATGGGAGGAGAGGGAGAAGCAGGCTCCCCCTGAGCAGAGAGCCCCAGACGGGGCTCGATCCCAGGACCCTGGGATCATGACCTGAGCGGAAGGCAGACGCTTTAACCGACTGAGCCACCCAGGCGCCCCTATTTAGATAATCTTAAGTTTTTTAAATCCTTGGCCAGTTTTTCTCTATCAAGTGTTTGCCCAAACAGTGTTTTTATTCATGCGTTCCTAGATTCCTATTTTTGTTTTCATTCTTTAACTTTTTCGTTGGATATAAGATTTCCGAGAAATCCTTTCTAGGAAAAGATAAGTGAGAAATATTGAAGTATCTAGGAATGCATTAGCAAGATATTATGCAGTGTAAAGTTTGCAAGAATAAGGATAGTACAAGGAATCCTAAAACAATCTTTACCCAGATCCATTCATTTGTAATATTTTTATCCCCCCCCTTTTTTTTTTAAGATTTTATTTATTTATTTGAGAGAGAATGAGAGATGTAGAGCACGAGAGGGAAGAGGGTCAGAGGGAGAAGCAGACTCCCTGACGAGCAGGGAGCCCGATGTGGGACTCGATCCCAGGACTCCAGGATCATGACCTGAGCCGAAGGCAGTCGCTTAACCAACTGAGCCACCCAGGTGCCCCCCCCCCCTTTTTTTTAAATGTAGGCTTCACACCCAGCAGAGCCCAGTGCGGGGCTTGAACTCCCGACCTGAGATCAAGACCTGAGCCCAGATCAAGTTGGACGCAACTAACTGAGCCACTCAGGTACTCCTATTTTTCTCCATTTTCTTTGTTATTTGTGTCTGTTTAATTTCTCCTTCAGGATGTAGTTAGAGACACACACTCGCACAATATTGTCCCCTGAATTATTTGAGGTTAAGTTATGTATGTTCTGGCCTTTAACCCCTAAACACTTAGAAGAGAGATTTTCCCGAGAGTTGAGATACTCTCTCAAATAAAGTTCTGCAACTTTAGTCTCCATGCAATACTCTCATCCATTCTGTCTCTTGTGTAATTTGTCAAATGACTTGAACTTCCTTTTTGCCCATCAATTACAGGATGTCGTCTATAGTCAGTTACGCCAGTTAATTACAAAGTGACCTTTACCTTTCTTTAAGGTGGAACATGTTCATGCCTTTCTCTGTGGTCTGATATTGGCATTTTGCTAGTATACCGATTCCCCACACTCCTCTCATTTTGTAAAAGAACATTCCACAGTAATCTGCCATTTTCTCAGTCGTAGATTCAAGTTATCCTCTCTCAGCGGAAATAATCCTGTATCCTGTTCAGGATTTCGTGTTTGGAGGCACAGACTATCCACCCATCCCCCACTGAATGTCAATTTTGATCAACCAATCGAGATTTGATCTGATTTCTAGAATACATAATCACTTTGTCTCCCTGTAACTAATAAGCTGTCTGTGGGGAAACGCACAGAGAACAGCCATCTGTGAACCAGGAAGCAGGTTCTTCCTCAACAGGCACCAAATCTGCTGGTGCCTTGACGTTGGAATTCCAGGCTCTAGAACTGTGAGAAGTAAATACGTTGCTTGCAAGTCCCCCAGTGCTTGAGTTGGAAAACCAGCATTTTGCCACCATCATAGTAAAGATATTGTTGCCTGATCTGTCTTTAATGCAATGGTGGCTTCCAGCCCAGCTACTCCCAGTACTGTCAAGTCTGGTGGGTCAGACGGTCCCAGGGGCAGGGCTGCTGCTGAGCTTTTTCCCAGCCCCTCGCTGAGCTGACAGCCTTCTGTTCCATGTAGTAGATGGGTTGGAACGGCTTGCCGACTGGGAAC
This sequence comes from Zalophus californianus, assembly GCF_009762305.2. Classification (NCBI taxonomy): domain Eukaryota; kingdom Metazoa; phylum Chordata; class Mammalia; order Carnivora; family Otariidae; genus Zalophus; species Zalophus californianus. Next base: position 9,822,125 of record NC_045610.1, read on the forward strand.
ATTTCTGCTTTCGGATCCCAGAGAGTCCCACAGGTATTGTGTTTCCTTAAGAGATGGGAGTGTGAGATAAAATAATAGTCTGTCTTTTACGTCAGAGGGAATTCCTGACAAGTCCCATACCCCTGGGCCCTGAAAAATCTTACCTTTCTGGCAATCCCCTGAAACTCTGTAGGATTAATCTCCACCCTCTGTGGTGTGTGTGTCTCACCAAGGCCTCCAGTGTGCCTGCCCCTTCTTGCTCATCTGGCGGATGAACAGAACCATGGCTGAATGTCATATACTTGATGCTGTCTTAACCTGCCCTAGCAAAGCAACTGGAGGGACTTTTTTTTTTAATTTTTTATTGTTATGTTAATCACCATACATTACATCATTAGCTTTTGATGTAGTGTTCCATGATTCATTGTTTGTGCATAACACCCAGTGCTCCACGCAGAACGTGCCCTCTTTAATACCCATCACCAGGCTAACCCCTCCCCCCACTCCCCTTCCCTCCAGAACCCCCCGTTTCTTTTTCAGAGTCCATCGTCTCTCATGGTTCGTCTCCCTCTCTGACTTACTCCCCTTCATTCTTCCCCTCCTGCTATCTTCTTCTTTTTCTTTTTTCTTAACATATGTTGCATTATTTGTTTCAGAAGTACAGATCTGTGATTCAACAGTCTTGCACAATTCACAGCGCTCACCGTAGCACATACCCTCCCCAATGTCTATCACCCAGCCACCCCATCCCTCCCACCCCCCACCACTCCAGCAACCCTCAGTTTGTTTCCTGAGATTAAGAATTCCTCATATCAGTGAGGTCATATGATACTGGAGGGATTTTTTTTACTACATAAGTGTATATTGTATATTTATAATAGATATGTTGTAATAATCCGCTGTCATTCTCTGAGATCCATCCAGCTTTTGGAGGGGGCTGATTATTGAATTAAATGGGAACATGATGAAGACCTCACCCTCTACGCTTTAGGTGATTAAGAGAGGCGCAAAGGTCTGCCATTCCTTCTGGGAAGTGATGCTTTTCTTTGATTTCTATCTTAGCCAGGGATGGGGTAGGGAGGTAGTTTCAGAGCATTCCACTTGGTCTTTTCCAATTTGTAGAGCTCTTACCCTACAAGCCAAGGAGTTAATTTGACTTGCCAACTACAAGTACATTTACTCCAATTGTATCTTCAGTGCTTCGAGAAACTACTGCTGGATGGGACAGTGAATCTTGTGGACCTGCTATGAGGCAGACCTCCGTTTACTACCTGGCTCCCATATTCCTCCATTCTAACACAGAGCTCATCATGATGCTCCAGGTCCCTAAATCTAGCCTTGAAACTTGTGGGAACTCCCCTTTTCCCAGTGTACCTGAGTAAATAGCCATAGGTCCCTTTGGGAGGAGGGCTGGAAAAATCATTACCAAGCCTCTTGATCATCCATCCTTTATTTCATTTGATCGTGTCGACTGAGCACCAGCCCCTCTTGTCTGCCTGTATGTCTCACACCTGTAGAGACACCACATCCTGTTGTCTCCACAGCCTCTCGGAAGATAAAAGCACGCCCTCCATTCCCCACCCTTCCTCCATCCACTTTGCTCTTACTGCTTATTAAGCTCACTGAGCTCACCATGTTTCCGAAGGTCAAGAGCTACCCTCAGGAAGCCCAGTTCTGTGACAGATCCCCTACTGTCAGCCTCAGCCTGCACGGACAGCCACCACTGAGCCTCTCAGTGATACTGCTGCTCCCCCCGCCCCAGCACACTCTTTATCTCAACAGAGGGTCTTGCAGGCCTTTCCGCGAAGCAGTCAGCTGGTACATTTTCCAGCCTTTCATAACCCTTCTTTCACCTTTTGCCAAAGCGATTCCGCATTTCTGCCCAGTGTGGAGCCGTCTATTTCTCCTGCCTTCCAAAAGTCCTTCCAACAGCGTGTGAGCACCATCTCCTTGCATCTGTACCAGGGTATTTAAACCCTGAACCACAGGAGTGTGCTCCTTTTCTTTTTTTTTTTTTAAATAACAAAGCAGCATTTTATTTTCATTTTATTTTTTTTTAAAGATTTTTTTATTTAGTTATTCATGAGAGAGAGAGAGGTGGAGGCAGAGGGAGAAGCAGACTCCCCACAGAGCAGGGAGCCCGATGCAGGACTCGATCCCAGGACCCTGGGATCATGACCTGAGCCGAAGAGAGATGCTTAACCGACGGAGCCACCCAGGCGTCCCGGGCATTTTATTTTTTTTTTAACTGAGATAAATCTGCTTGAGATTCTCTCTCCCTCTGCCCCTCCCAGCCCCTGGGTGTGCTTGCTGTCTCTCTAAAATAAATAAATCTTTAAAAAAAAAAGTTGCTAAGAGAATAGATCTTAAAATTTCTCATCACAAGAAAAAAGGTTGTAATTATGTGGTGGTGGATATTAACTAAGTTATTGTGAAATGATTTCGCAATATATACAAATACCAAATCACTGTGTTGTACCCCTGAAACTAATACATCATTTTTAAAATTTATTTTAGAGAAAGAGCATTCACAGGGGCTGGGAGGGGCAGAGGGAGAGAGAATCTCAAGCAGACTCCCCACTGAGCAGGGAGCCTGACGTGGGGCTCGATTCCAGGACCCTGAGATCCTGACCTGAGCTGAAATCAAGAGTCGAACACTTAACCCACTGAGCCACCCAGGCGCCCCTCTCTTAGGAACTTTCAAATACACAACACAGTATTTTTAACCCCAGCCACCATGCTGTACTCACACCCCCAGGACTTGTTTTATAACTGGAAGTTTGTGCCTTTTGACCGCCTTCACCCAGTTTTGCCCATCCGCACCCCCACCCCCTGCCCCTGGCCACCACCAGTGTGTTCTCTACCTCCGAGTTCAGATTTTTGTTTTTGTTTTTTCGGAGTCCAAATATAAGTGAAATCGTTCAGTATTTGTCTTTCCCTGTCTGACTTAGCATAATGCCCTCAAGGTTCATTTATCTTGTCGCAAATGGCAAGATTTCACTCTTTGGGGGTTTTTTTCACTCTTTTTAATGGCTGAAAAATACTCCATTGTTTTCTATGTATAGAATAGACACACATGCATACATCTGTACACCACAACTTCTCAATCCATTCATCCACTGATGGACACTTAGCTTGCTCCCACGTCTTGGCTATTGTAATGAATGCTGCAGTGAACATGGGGGTGTATATATCTTTTTGAGGTGGTGTTTCCATTTCTGTTGGGCAAATACCCAGAAGTGAAATTGCTGGATCATGTGGTAATTCTGTTTTTAACTTTTTGAGGAACTGTTTTCCATAGTGACTACATGAGTTCATGTTCCCGCCAACATGGCACAAGTGTTGTCTTCATATCCTCTGCCAATGCTTGCTTCTTTTTTTTTTTTTTTTTGATAATAGCCCTTCTAACAGGTGTGATGTGATATCTCATTGTGGGTTTGATTTGCATTCCCCTAATGATGAGTGATGGTGAGCATCTATTTGTATACCTGTTGGCCGTCTGGATGTCTTCTTGGGGAAAGTGTCTATTCAGGTCCTCTGCCCATTAATTTTAACTGGATTGTTTGTTTCTTTGCCGTTGCGTTGTATTAATTCCTCATATATTTTGGCTATCGATCCCTTATCGGATATCTGATTTGCCAGTGTTTTCTCCCATGCACTACGTTGACTTTTCATTGTGCTGATGGTTTCCTTTGCTGGCGCAGAAGTTTCTTAGATTGACGTCGTTCTACTTGTTCATTTTTGGTTTTGTTGCCTTTATTTTGGCGTCAAATCCAAAAAAAATCTTTGCTAAGACCAGTGTCAAAGAACTTAACTGTCTGTGTTTTCTCCTAGGAGTTTTGTGGTTTCAGGTCTTATGTTCAAGTCTTTAATCCATTTTGAGTTAATTTTGTGTATGGTGTAGAATAGTGGTCCACTTGTATTCTTCTGCATGTGGCTGTCCCGTTGTCCCAACACCATTCCTTAAAGAGACTGTTCTGTCGCCGTTGTACATTCTTGGCTCCTTTGTTGAAAATTAATTGACCGTACATGCCTGTGCTGCTTTTCAAGAAATTCTCCAGTACTCACTATATGTTCTCTGCTCCTTGACCCAGCGTCCTCAGGATCCAGACCCATGCACTCCTGTTCCCGCAGATACAGGTGGGCGAGGGCCTGCAGCATATGCAGGGAATATTCCTGATCCTACCCTATCAGGACCAGCATTTCTCCTGTTGGGTTTTGTGGTGACTTGACCCTATTAATTGATCTAATGATCAGGAGGGAAGGAAAGAATAGCTCCTGAGAGGGGCACAGGTCTTATTGCAAAGGAGAAGCTGCTGTGTGCATCATCTTCAAGCAAGACTGGAAGGAGCGGGCCACTTTTGCAGGCTCGGGGAGACCTCAGAGGGATTAGTGTTTCAAAGTGTTTGCCTGTATCAGTCCAAATGTCCCGTCCTGAGTCTTGGGGTGCTACAGGGGTATTGTTAGGTAGTATTCTCTAGAAAAATAACTGTAAAGGAGTGACGTAAGGAGGATTGGGCCCCAGGAAAAAGCTGAAAGGCTGTACGATTGCAACAGAGGCCTCATCTGATCCTACAGGGAACTCAAGCCAGGACAGCCCTTTAGAGATGCTGCAAGTTGAAGCAAGAGGTCCAAGGTCTTTGAATCTCTGCAGTGACACCATTGAATGTGGACTGCCCTGGGGAGGAGAAGACATCTGTGAGAGGCAGCTCCCTTCAGCCAGGACAATTCCCAGGGACATAATCACGAGCTGTCAGCCGTGAAACACACTAGCCCCCAAGGGAACAGGTGCCCCAGCCCTGAAAGGGGATCCTGGCAGCCCAGCACAGTGTATTGTAGAGGGCGTGTGCAAGTTTCCAGCTTCAGTTGTCAATTTATGTTTTACTCCCTGCGGTAATCAGTTATTGCTTAGTATCTCCGGAGGCCTTATTGTTAGGGACATAGAGTGATGGTGGATATATATAGTCTTTGTCAATTTTTCTTTTTATAAGTGGATACCATACTTATTTATTCCCTCGTGATTGTTTAAAAGTTCCATTTTGTCAGTTACTAGGATTATTACCTGTATCAGTCAGGGTGCAGCCAGAGACGCAGAACATATGTACTAGATTTTTACAAGGAATTGGCTTAATTGTGGGGGCTGGGCAAGATCAGAATCCATAGAGCAATCTGTCAGGAAGGGCAGGCTAGAAGCTTTGTTCACAGAGTTTCTTCTTCATCAGAGAAGCCTCAATTCTGCTTTTAAGGACTTTCAACTGCTCGAATCAGGACCACCCAAGTTATCTAGGAATAATCGTCCCAACTTAATTCAACTGAGTTTGTGGACTCTAACGATATCTACAAAATACCTTCACAGCAATACCTAAATTCGTGTTTCACTGAATGGCAGGAGACTGTAGCTTAGCCAAGCGGACACATCAAAGACCATCACACTGCCCAATTTCTTTTTGTTCAAATTTGCCGATTGTAGTAGTATTAAGACCCCCTGACACTCCCGTCAAGAGATGGAGTCTATTTTGCCTCTACTTGATTCTGCACAACTTGTGACTGCTTTGATCCAGTGGGTGATGGTGTGATGCTAGGTGACTTCCAAAGCTATGTTGTCATCAGCCACGGAGCTTCTTTCTTACTCAGTAGAATATCTGCTCTTGAAGCCCAGAGATGCCATGTAAGAAGTCCAGCCGGCCTGAGTCCTTCGTGTAGAAAAGGCCACTATGATCAAATCCAAGCTGAGCCCACCCTTAAGCCGTCTCAGCTCACCCATTAAGACGTGTGACTGAGGAGGCCATCTTGGAAATGGACCCTCCCTGCCATTAAATCATCTCAGCGGGGCCCCCAGACACGGTGGAGCAGGGAAGAGCCATGCCTGCTGCTCCCCTTCCAGATTCCTGACCCACGGAATCCATGAGCATAATACGGTGGTGGTTTTCTAAGACCGTTAAGTCTTGGGTGGTTTGCCAACACGGCAGTAAATAACAGGAGCGCCTGGAATGTTTTTCTGTCCTTTCATTTCCAAGCGTTTTATGTCGGTTTGTTGTGTCTCTGTAAACAACATGCTGTTGGATGTTATCCCTTTTCCCAGTCAGAACCAGATCCCTGAGGAGGGACTCAGAAAATGTAGTAGTAGATGTGTATGCGTAGTAAAGCCCGAAAGCGCACTTTGGGTGGTTCTGCCTTTGGACCCACATCTTCCCTGCCCCTCCTTCCTCTGGAACTCTGGTACCAGGTTTTGTCTGGTTAACTGGGGCGGAGCTTTAGCCGCCGCTCGTCCGCATCCCCCTCCCCGACCTCCCAGTCATCTACCAGACCTGCTTCTGGCCGGGGAAACTTTAAAGTTCCCTTCGAACCGTGCAGGCTGGCAAGCAAGTCGCCGTGATGGGTGGAGGAGGTTACCATGGAGACAGGTCCAAGGACTGAGGCTCGGGCGGCAGGGAGGGCGCGCCTTCCGATTGGCTCGGCGGGCGCGCAGCGTTCCCCGTGCGCACATGCGCAGTGGCGCTGAGGCGAGGTCGCGGTGGAGCCGAGGCGCGGTGCGATCCGGGCCAGGCTTCTCAGGATCGGGCTGGAAGGTGCGGCTTCTGGCCGAGACACGTCGTGCTTTCCGGGCTAGGGAGGTGGCGGACCCAGAGGCCCCTCTGCAGCGCGGGGCCGAGCTCGCCACGCAGGCGCCCGCGCCCCCGCCGCCATTGTTGCCCCGGGCCTCTCCGGCCGCCCCGGCTGCGCGTCCGCCGGCTCCCGGCGACAGGTAATGATGTCGAGGGCGCCGGGGGCGAGTGTCCGCGCGGTCAGGCCGGAGCCCCAGCCCGTCCCCGCGCGGCGTCCGCGCTCGCGGCCTGCGGAGAAGGCGAGCCCGGGGTGGAGGCTGCAGTGGCGGGCCGGGTCCCCACTCCCCCGCTCCCCGCGACCCTCCGGCTGAAGAGGAGTTAGGGAGACCCGACCGGGAAGGGGAGGCGGCGGGCGAGGCTGGCGCATATCCTCTGCAGGGCCTGTAAACAGTTGGCTTTGGTTACACGACTGAGCCTGAGGAGGGCTCAGAGCTGGAGCCCGCGGTCAGGTGGTGTCAGGTCGCCGGGTCAGGCCTGTTCCGAGGTTTTCTTCGGGAATCCTGGTTTCAGATTCATTCATGAGGGATTGTCTCCTGTAGGAGCACTTAAGAGGGCTTCAGGTCACACCAGCCTCTTGTACTTTTTTCCAGTCCAACAGGCTTGTCTCTCCAGCCCTTAGGTAGTGAAAAGCTAGAATAGGCTGGCGGCAATATGCAAAGCAGGTAAAGTGAATGTCCGCCCTTTCTTCCTTGACAGCTTCCTGAACCTTGAGCCCTTTATTAGGAAGGGTTCTCCTGCCGGTTTGTTCTAAGTACCTGTAGATAAGCTCTGGTGTTACTGAGAGCCCCTTCAGTCCTTTATAGCTTCTGTAACATCCGAAAAGCACTGAAGCTCCCCACCCCCCCGTAAAAGTTTAATTTCTGTTTCAACAAGCTAGAAGTTGGATCTGTTGTTTTGCTCATGATTCGGGTCTTTGCTTCTGTTACCACCTTTTGAGAGCAGTCCCAACCCCTGTCCCCAACAGATTGCATTTTTATCTCACAAGTCTGAGGATGTAGGGGAGGAAGACCAAGGTAAAGTCTGTGTGTTTATCTATGCACACTGAATAGACTATTTCTGTTTGTGTATGTGTATAGCAGAGAGCACCAGAATTCTTGACTTTATGGTCTATTCTTGTGTTTCAGGGTCTCTTAACCTTCCCTGCAAGTTCTGGGAAGCCCAGAACTTCTAACTAAGGCTGCTAACTCTACCTTGACCCTGTTCTGCCTTTGGCTGCAGCAGCCCTTGACATAATGTCTTTGTGGCTCTAGCATGAGACTTCAAGCAGTTGGCTCACTATTGGAGATATAAAGGATATTGCCAGATTGACTCTCCTGTCTGTAGCAATGTTAGCCTCATGCAAGAGGATGACCAGTTCTTCACGCTCCCAAGTCCTTCTCATGTGGAAGCCGGACAAGGCTCAGAGTGGACCCCACAGTGTTGAGAAGGAAACCCTTGCTTCAAGAATCTTGCGTGACACTGAGACCTGTCGACAGAATTTTAGAAATTTTCCATATCCAGACCTAGCTGGTCCTCGAAAGGCATTGAATCAACTCCGAGAACTCTGCCTTAAATGGCTGAGACCTGAGATTCACTCAAAGGAACAAATCCTGGAGCTGCTGGTGCTGGAGCAATTCCTGACCATCCTGCCTGGGGAGGTTAGGACTTGGGTGAAGTCCCAGTACCCAGAGAGCAGTGAGGAAGTGGTGACTCTGGTGGAGGATTTGACTCAGATTCTAGAAGAGGAAGGTGAGAATTGTAGGGCAGAAAGGGGAGGAATCCTGGGTGGCTAGAGAAGTCAGCCAGCATATCACAGAGCAGCCCCTTAAAGAAATTGGGGAGAGCAAAGGGCCCCACAGTGAGTGAGAACAGGCTTTGACATGAACCCCGTCTTGCAGGGTGTGCCCTTTCCAGACTGGAACCAAACACACATTACCTAGTGTCCGCAAACAATGACCAGACAACCCAGTTACCCCCGTGTGAGCCCTCAGGAATTTCACCTGCAGAGGTTTGAGCCATTCTGTCAATAAGTCATTTGCTTTGTCAATTGGATTTTACAATAACACGCTTCCTAAAAGGTAGGAAAGGGTCCAGAGCACATTTCCTTCTTAAGAGACAGCATACACAATTTACATCACACGAAGATTGAGTAGAAAATTAGGAATTTGATGTATATCCTTAGCAGCCCCAGAACAGACTTGTTTTTGAAACCTGCATTGATACCATGGGACAAGTCATTGGTCCTTCCCTTGGCTCTTTAAAGTAGGGGTGCTGTTTTTCTCACTTTAGGAAAGTATAGGCATCTGTTTGGTGAAGTTTCCTAGGCTGTTCAAACAGGACTAATCTCCAGCATGGTCTCCTTTCCCCAGCTGCTCCTCAGAACTCTGCCCTTCCCCAGGAGACCCCAGAGGAAGACCCCAAAGGAAGACCTGCTTTCCAGGCAGGGTGGTTAAATGACTTGGTGACCAAAGTAAGTGTTAGTTTTTTCTGTGATTTTAAAATGGCTTCTTGGAGGTGTTTGTGTGAGGACGTTGTATGTCCTGGCCCTGTAACTTCTGTCTCCCCAAAAGCCCAATCTAGGACTTAAGCATCAGTTTTTGTCTTTAAGTCCATCTTGGCCTGTTAAGAGAAGTGACTGCCCTGTATAGGAAACAGGCTCCTTTTTCCTTCCCCTGATACGCCTTTCTTCACTGTTTGATTTTAAGGTAGCAACATTGCATAGAGGTTAAGGGATTGACCACCACAGCCGGATGAATCAGGTTTGGTGCCTGATTCTGGACCTATGATTTGGGGGCAAGATACTTGACCACACTTAGCCTGAGTGATTAAACCTCTAATAAAAATAGAATTTACCTCTTAGATTGTGAGGATTAAACATTGAGACTTGTGGTTAGCCTGGATTACAGTAAACCATCAATAAACAGTAATTGCTAAAATTATTTTTTCATTAACAAATAATTTAAAGGCCATGTGTTTTGTGGTGTTACTGTTGATCGTGAGTCTATGTTCTTTCAGGCCACTTTTTTTTTTTTTTTAAGATTTTATTTATATATTTGACAGAGAGAGACAACAAGAGAGGAAACACAAGCAGGGGGAGTGGGAGAGGGAGAAGCAGGCTTCCCGCGGAGCAGGGAGCCCTATGTGGGGCTCGATCCCAGGACCCTGGGATCATGACCTGAGCCGAAGGCAGACGCTTAACGACTGAGCCACCCAGGCGCCCCTCTGTCAGGCCACCTTAAGAGAAAATTTTACTGTAAACATATACATCTGAAATTGGTAGAGTAAAATTATTATTCGTAAATGGTATGATTGTTTACCTGAAAACCCTACAAAAAATCAGGGGAAAAACTGGGAACCAGTAGTAGAAAATTTGAGTAAGGTGATTACTACAGAAAACGGCATATGAAAATTTATCACTTTCAAGGGTAGCTGGCTCAGTTGGTAGAGCATGCAACTCTTCGATCTCAGGGTCATGAGTTCAAGCCTCATGTTGGACATAGAGCTTACTTTTAGAAAAAAGAGAAGAAAATTAATAACTTTCTTACATATACGTTAAAATTAGGCAGATGATGAAATAAAAGATTCCATGAATAGTTTTCCCCACCCCCAAAATTTAAAATATCTAGGACTAAACATAGTATGAATTTTATAGTACATCCATGTCCTATATCATACTATAAGACGTGAAAGAAGCTTTGAATGTTGTAAAATCGTTCTCCCTAAATTATAAGCAATGTAATTGTCAAAACCCAATACAATTTTTATAAGGAACTTAGAAAGTTTATTTGAAAAGCATGTAAGGGGCGCCTGGGTGGCTCAGTTGGTTCAGCGACTGCCTTCGGCTCAGGTCATGATCCTGGAGTCCCGGGATCGAGTCCTGCATCGGGCTCCCTGTTTGGCAGGGAGTCTGCTTCTCCCTCTGACCCTCTTCCCTCTCGTGCTATCTCTCATTCTCTCTCTTTCTCAAATAAATAAATAAAATCCTTTAAAAAAAAAAAAGAATAGCATGTAAAAGGAATCCATTTTTTTTTTTTAAACAAAAGGAAGGAAAAGAGCAAAGAGGGATACTAACCTCACCAGATTGTGAAATGTATTGAAAGTGTAACAGTTCTGAACAGTGTGGGTTTCGGTCCCAATTTTATTTATTTATTTTTTAAATTGTTTTTAAAGATTTTATCGAGAGAGGCAGAGGGAGAAGTGGGCTCCCTGCCGAGCGGGGAGCCCGATGTGGGACTCGATCCCGGGATCCTGGAATCATGACCTGAGCCGAAGGCAGACGTTTAACCGACTGAGCCACCCAGGCGTCCCAGTCCCAATTTTATTTTAAAAAGGAAGGAAGGGCTCTGCATTTCATCTTAGAGCACACAGATATATCTTAAAATTTCAAATCCTAACACACGGAATTCTTAAGGCAGAGCTTGAAAAAAAGCACAACCATTATCTGTGTAAAACCTTCCTTTAAGATGGAGCCACCAATATATATACTTGTACTAGCTGAAAACGTAATTACAAACTCTTGTGATTTCACACTTCCCTGTAGGACCATTTGAGTGTGCTCATCCATAACTTTGGGTGAGGGTTTTAACTAGATAACCTTTAGGGTTTTACTAAAGGTCAAGATTCTGTGATTCCCCCCACCACACGTGTCCCTGGTGTTATCACTCTCCTACCAATTCTTGAACCAAGTTATATTTGATGTTTCAGGAATCAATGACATTCAAAGATGTGGCTGTGGATATCACCCAGGAGGACTGGGAGATAATGCGTCCCGTACAGAAGGAACTGTACAAGACTGTGACCTTACAGAACTACTGGAACATGGTTTCTCTGGGTAAGCATCCTCTGCGCCCACTCCTGCCAGCCTATCCACCATCTTTCTTTCCTCTGTTGTTAAAAATGGGTTGGCCTCTGAAGCACTTTGCTAAGAATGGGACTTAGAGGTGAGTGTGCTCATCCCATTCGGGCTATGTTCTCCCTTTTACCAAATAAAAGGTTTCTAAGTGAAGGATCATTGAAAACTATGACACACAGCTTCCCAGGACTTCCACACAACACTGCACCTTGCCCACTCCCTGCCTTTCCTGGGATCTCCTCCTGCCATGAGCTCTATGCACATATCCTCCTGAGTAGCGGGACATTTTTATCCTAGCACTGAAAAGCACAGTGACCTATTTCTCCCACTAGATCATGTCCATGAAACCATTGTTTTCCAGTAGAAGTCTGTCCTCACAGATAAATAGAAGTCTGGCAATAAAATTCGAACAGCTGTTTATCTCCAGGATAAAACTCCTTATATTTCTCCTAAACAGGACTTACAGTGTACCGACCAACTGTGATTCCCATACTGGAAGAACCATGGATGGTGATCAAAGAAATCTTAGAAGGCCCTAGTCCAGGTGAGAGAATTAAGTGTCATGAGATTGTTTGCATTTAAGAGCATAAGTGCAGTGAGATGTATTTTTTTTAAATAATGGCTAAGTCACTCTCCACCAAGACATTCCAGCCTATCAGGAACACTGAACTGTTTGGCACTGCCTCCTTGCAGAGGCCACCTTCAGGAAGAGAGTTCCAGACACCGCTGTTCCACATGTCCCCGGTGTCTCTCATTTCATCCTTCCCTCTGGCCCCTGGGTCCCATCCCCCGCTTCGTCTGGTGCTTTCACTGTGCCGTGTCCCCCTCCCTCTTTCATAAGCTTGCGTGAATGTCCTGAAAATTTTAAGTTTCAGACCTTCTTCTTTGTAAGTTTCTTTCATTCTGTTTACCAACAAATCCCCCTGTAGCCTCCAACCTCCACTTCCGTAACTCATTCTTTTCTTTACATTTTCTAATTTTGAAAAAGTATTTTTTCAAATATTCTGTTACTGTAGCGCATTCACCAGTTCCTGCATCTCTCAGCCCAACCACTGGTGCCTGTTTCTAGTTGTTTCTGTTCAGGTATTCTGTTTGCATATAAAGTCAATATAAAAATGTTTTTTGGGTGCCTGACTGGCTCAGTCGGTTAAGTGTCTGCCTTCGGCTCAGGTCATGATCCCAGGGTCCCAAGCCCCGCATCAGGGCAGGGAGTCATCTTCTTCCTCTCCCTCTGACCCTCCCCCTACTTGTGCTGTCTCTTACTCTCTGTCAAATGAACTCTTGAACGTGTGTGTGTGTGTGCTTAAAAAATCCTGTATTTGGGATGCTTTCCTTATATCATTTGGGGAAAAAAATGTTTTTTCTCCTTTTTAGATTTTATTTTTTAAGTAATCTCTACCCCTAATGTGGGGCTCAAACTCCTAACCCTGAGATCAAGAGTCACACACTCTACTGACTGAGCCAGCCAGGTGCCCCTTTTCCTCCATTTTCTAACAGAAATGGTAGCAAACTGTACACACAGTTTTGTACTTTGCTTTTGTTTACTTAAAAGCATATCTTGAGAAGTGTTCCAAATGAGGATATAAAGAACTTCCTTCCCTTTTTTTTTTTTTTAATATCTGCATCACATTTTGTTGTGTGTCTCATAATTTATTAAACCTGTTTCTTATTGAGGGGCTTTTTAGTTGTTCCCATTTCTTCCTTTCCCCACAAGAACTCAAACCTACAAAAAGTTGCAGAATCAGTACATCGAACACCTATGTAATTTTCACCTGGAACCACCAGCTACCATCATTTAGCCACTTTTGCTTTATCTCTTTTTGGGAGGGGGTGGGGCAGAGGCAGAGGGAGAGCAAGAATCTCAAACAGACTCCCCACCGAGTGCGGACCCTGACACGGGGCTTGACCCCGAGATCAGGACCTGAGCTGAAATCAAGAGTCAGGTGCTTAACCAGCTGAGCCCCTCAGGCGCCCCTTTGCTTTATCTTTTTACACACACACACTTTTCCTTTTGTTCTTTTCCCTTCTGACATTTTCTGAAGGATCCAGGCCAGGTTTTTTTAGAATGACTCACAGTCTAGATTTGCCTGATTGTTTCCTTATGTTTAGAGTCAGATGAAGTATGTTTACCAAAAAGACATCCTAGGTGTGTACTGTCCATTGCCACTCGTCTCATCATTGGTGATACTCATTTTAAAAGTTAAGGTGCTTTTGACCAGATCTCTCCGTTTTAAAGGTGCATTTTTTTCTTTAAAATCAGTAAGTAATCTGTGGAGTGATACTCAGAGGCCACATGACTATTCCATTCCCTGGTACTATTTTATTTAAGGATTTGTAGCATCCATTCTTGATTCTTGCTTTATTATACTGCTGATTGCAAGATAGTGATTTTCTAATTCAGTCATCTCTTCTAAAGGATTAACAGCATTCTCCTGTAAAGAATAGTTCTTCTTCCTCCCACCTCATTTTTTTATGTGAACATGTCACTATGGACTAATGGGATTTTCCGAAATTCAAAATTCAGTGTATTAGTCCACTAATTCCAGGTTTGTTTCGTTTTGTTTGTTGTTTTTCATGCTCAGTTGTCCTAAACTTGGGTAATACTACTTGGAAAACCTAATTCTTAATTCTTCTCATAATTTATAGCAGAATGACCTATATGTACCTGTAGCACAGGATATACCTGTAGCACAGTAAATTCTTTGTGGAATGATTTTGGCACACTCTAGACACTGAAGAAACATGCGTGACATAATGGAAATGAGTCTGGACGAGAGTCAGGATAGTCTTCTGGAAGAACCATGGATGGTGATAAAAGAAATCTAAGTCTGGGACCCCTTTAATTTGAGCCTGAGGAGTTTTTTAGATCATTCAGGCAGCGTGCACTGGGGCTGTAATCCACAAGAGAGGGGGCATTTTATGGTTATGTATTTTAGGGGGAGAATTTTCTCCCTCCAAAGAGCACCAAGACTGAGAAAGGGTAGCTCTATTTTTAACTTTTTGAGGAACCTCCATACTGTTTTCCAGGGTGGCTGCACCGGCTTACATTCCCACCAGCAGCATGGGAGGGTTCCCCTTTCTCTGCATCCTCACCAACATCTGTTGTTTCCTGACTTGTTAATTTTAGCCATTCTGACTGGTGTGAGGTGGTATCTCTTTGTGATTTTGATTTGTATTTCCCTGATGCCGACTGATGTTGAGCATTTTTTCATTGTCTCTTGGGCATTAAATGTTGTCTTTGGAGAAATGTCTGTTCATGTCTTCTGCCCATTTCTTGACTGGATTGTTTGGTTTTTTGGGTGTTGAGTTTGATACGTTCTTTAATAATCTTAAAGACTAGCCTTTTATCTGATATGTCATTTACTAATATGTTCTCCCATTCTGTCGGTTGTCTTTTGATTTTGTCGACTGTTTCCTTTGCTGTGCAAAAGCTTTTTATCTTGATGAAGTCCCAATAGTTCATTTTTGCTTTTGTTTCCCTTGCCTTTGGAGACGTGTCTAGCAAGAAGTTGCTGCAGCCAAGGTCACAGAGATTGCTGTCTGTGTCCTCTAGGATTTTGAGGGACTCCTGTCTCCCATTTAGGTCTTTCATCCATTTTTGAGTCTATTTTTGTGTGTGGTGTAAGGAAATGGTCCAGTTTCATTCTTCTGCATGTGGCTGTCCAGTTTTCCCAACACCACTTGTTGAAGAGACTGTCTTTTTTCCACTGGGCATTCTTTCCTGCTTCGTCAAAGATCGGTTGACCATAGAGTTGAGGGTCCATTTCTCCGTTCTCTGTTCTGTTCCATTGATCTATGTGTCTGTGTTTGTGCCAGTACCATACTTACTGTCGTGGTGATGACAGCTGTGTAATAGAGCTGGAAGTCCGGAATTGTGATGCCACCAGCTTTGCTTTTCTTTCTCAACATTCCTTTGGCTATTCGGGGTCTTTTCTGGTTCAGTAGCCCCCAGAGTTCCTGATTCAGCTTGTCTGTATGGGGACCAATAATTTAACACATTCCCAGATCACCTGTCTGGGGACTGTACTTTAAGAACTCTTACGATGAGAGATTTACTAGAGTATTTAAGCATGGAGAGCACTCCTTGAAATTGCTTTTGAATATTATGTGGATTGTGCAGAGTAGGTTGGAAGGAGTCCAATGAGAGTTAGTGTCTGCTTTATACAAATTATTCCATGGTGTTTTCACATCTCTTAGTCTAGTCACCTGACCTAACCTATTTTATTAATCTATGCCCATGTTGAGTAGTGAGGACCCTCTCCTTTTTCAGCAGTTTGGTCTTCTGGTTTTCTGCCCCTATATTTTCTTTTCCCAAGCTTTAAAGTACCATGTTATGAGGTTGTCAGAGCCATAGTCTTTTTAGGCATTTTATTCATGTTCGGTATTTTCCTTCTGTTTTGGCAGTTTCCTTTCTCCAAATAGAGGAAAACTTTTTATATTCTATATTCTTTTTATCCCAGAATGGAAAACAGAAGCCCAAGAGTGTACTCCAGTTACAAATACTTCTAAACTCACAAAGACTGGAACTCAGACCATCAAATTGGAAGAACCATATGACTACAATGAGAGATTAGAGAGGCAAGCAACAGATACCTACAGGAAAATTCCTGCTAATGAAAGAAATTTCACTTCGAAGTCAGTCCTCTCAAAAGAAGACGACCCTATGGAAGAGTGTCTTAGTAAATATGATATATATAGAAATAATTTTGAAAAGCATTCAAACCTAATTATTCAGTTTGGTACCCAGTCAGATAATAAAACTATGTATGATGAAGGCAGGGCAACCTTCAATCATGTCTCATATGGTATTGTTCATAGAAAAATATATCCTGGAGAGAAGCCTTATAAATGTAACGTGTGTGGGAAAAAGTTTAGGAAAAACCCGTCCTTCGTGAAACACCAAAGTACCCATGCCAAAGAAAAATCTCATGAATGTGAAGAATGTGGGAAGGAGTTTAGGCATATCTCATCCCTCATTGCACATCAGAGAATGCATACTGGAGAAAAACCATATGAATGCCACCAGTGTGGTAAAGCCTTCAGCCAGCGTGCACACCTTACTATACATCAGAGAATTCATACTGGAGAGAAGCCCTATAAGTGTGATGACTGTGGAAAAGACTTCAGTCAGCGTGCACACCTTACTATACATCAAAGGACACATACTGGAGAAAAACCATATAAATGCTTGGAATGTGGTAAAACCTTCAGCCACAGTTCATCGCTGATTAATCATCAGAGAGTTCATACTGGTGAAAAACCTTACATATGCAACGAATGTGGGAAGACTTTCAGTCAGAGTACACACCTTCTTCAACATCAAAAAATACATACTGGAAAGAAACCATATAAATGCAATGAGTGTTGGAAAGTGTTTAGTCAGAGTACTTACCTTATTCGACATCAGAGAATTCATTCTGGAGAGAAGTGTTATAAATGTAACGAATGTGGAAAAGCCTTTGCTCATTCCTCAACTCTGATTCAACATCAGACTACTCACACTGGAGAGAAATCCTATATATGTAAAATATGTGGAAAAGCCTTCAGCCAGAGTGCAAACCTTACTCAACATCATAGAACTCATACGGGGGAGAAACCATACAAATGCAGTGTGTGTGGGAAAGCATTCAGCCAGAGTGTACACCTTACTCAGCATCAAAGGATTCATAATGGAGAAAAACCCTTCAAATGCAATATATGTGGGAAAGCATATAGACAGGGTGCCAATCTTACTCAACATCAAAGGATTCATACCGGAGAGAAGCCGTATAAATGTAATGAATGTGGGAAAGCTTTTATTTACTCCTCATCACTTAATCAACATCAGAGAACTCATACTGGAGAAAGACCGTATAAATGTAATGAATGTGATAAAGATTTCAGCCAGAGAACATGCCTTATTCAACACCAGAGAATTCACACAGGAGAGAAGCCCTATGCATGCCGTATATGTGGTAAAACCTTCACCCAGAGTACAAACCTCATTCAGCATCAGCGTGTTCATACAGGTGCCAAACATCATAATTAATGAGTACAGGAGACTTCAGTTAGGTTTTACAATTCATTCAAATCTTATTTTGTACTCTGTTAAACCCCAAAGAAGTGCAATATATGTTAGGTATCACTCAGCAGAAGTATCAGAATTAGTAATGTGGATATAAGCTATTTAAATTTAATGTGAAATTTAAAAAGAAAACTTTATTCACTTCTTAACCTTTATTCGATATCAGTTTAATTCATTCCAGAAAGAAACCCTGTAAAAGTAAGAGTACTCAAAAATCTGTAACTCATCAATCTTAGTGTATTTCAAGTACTTCTTAATGAGACGTTATGAATGTAACTTGGGAAAGCTTCCATCAAGTAGGGATTTCACGTTAGTGAGTAATCTTGGGATAATTGAAAAAAGCTGCTTTCAGGCCTTTATTTCTTCCCAGCTTCGAAGCCTTAAATGTGTAAAGGGTTCCCTTCCCTTTTCCCGTTATGCCATAACTGCCGTGTGGAGCCAGTAGGTTTGCAAAATATATATATAGTGGAAAGTATCCTAATTTTTATGGGACAGCTGTTGGTAATTAACATTTTCCTTTAAACATTGAAATATTCAAGGAAGAGAGCTTAAGGAAAGATGACCTGTTAGGATAAACTAATGTATATATAACCCTTAGACATTTGTACAAATTGAGTTAAAAAGGCAAAAACTAAACACCTTAAATTCATCTTTAAAACGTATTAGCCTTAGTTTAACTAGGTTTTGACATCTGTCCTCGTGAAGGAAAAAATAATAAAATACCCATTTTTTTCCACCTGGGTCCTAAATTCGTAACTTAAGGTTCCCCTGTGGCTGTTTTACCATCAAAAGCCCACTTCTGTCGAGACACGTTTCTTGAGTGCCCGCTGTGCTCAGGGCCCAGACTTCCTAATTGGATCCTTTCAAGGCTCACCACAGCTAACTTGAGCAACAAAAAGCTTTTTCTAAAGTAGTGAAAGGTGGCAAAGGACATGTCACGGAATGAGCATTAAGAAGCCTACTAAACTGGGTTGCCAAATGTGACCCCATATCCCAAGACAAAGAAGTGGTGAAAGCAGCTATTTACAAAGTGTGAGGAAAAGATCACTAATGGAAAATAAAGTTCACTACAGAAAGTGGGTCGGGGAAAAAAAGGGTGAAGACTTAGCCGTGAAGAAAGAATACACAGGTAACTTAACAACATGAACTGTTGTTAGACTTGCTTTACCTAAGAAAGTAAGAGTGGCTAATTGAATAAGACAAATTCAGCCTGTTGTTAAGGAACTAAAAATGAAGGGACTGATGTTAAAGGAATAATTGGAATTGGTACTTTCTCATACATAGAAAAATGGGGATTATCCTTAAAATGTCAGAAAACATTGGAAAAAGCATTGATGCAGAAACTATCATTGATGCAATAATCATTAATAATAACTAAGTTTGTGGGGTCCTAAACATAAAAGGAAAACTGGCAGAAATGCAAATAGAAATAGGTAAAAATACTAATATCCACAGCATTCCACTATCAGAATATAAGACCATATTTGAGAGCTGAGATTCCATCCTGCTCTTAATTCGTTTCTTCAGTGCCTTGCATATGGAAAGTGGTCAATATATGTTTGTTGAATTAATGAATAAGGAGGTAAGTTAGAGTTGAGTAGGTAGAATTCCAACAGATACGGAGTGAAGTTGGTTGAATTTAAAATTCTTTTTTGTGCATGTGTGCAAAGAAATACTAAGCAAAATAGCGGTTATTTATTGGGTAATAGGAACTTCTTAAAATTGAAGAATCCAAATCCCACATCATAACAGTGGGTAATATTCCTAAAGAAATTACAGGACACCTTTGCACAGGAAGTTTTCCTGGA
Organism: Zalophus californianus; assembly: GCF_009762305.2. Classification (NCBI taxonomy): domain Eukaryota; kingdom Metazoa; phylum Chordata; class Mammalia; order Carnivora; family Otariidae; genus Zalophus; species Zalophus californianus. The sequence goes on from NC_045610.1 coordinate 9,841,412, forward strand.
TAAAGAAAAATTGATACAAATTCTGGTGCCGTAAATATCAATTTAAGCATATAGTGACCATGCAGTTTCATTTGGTTGTTACTGTTGATACAAACAGGTGCCGAAGGAGAGACCTGGGGTGCTAGCATCTTCAAGGCTTTCTTGTTGAGTGTTTTCTTCAAAAAGTTACTGCTTTCCCTTGTCCTCACATCAGTTAACCCTGATGTCGGAACCCTCCTTCCCAGAGTGTAGACTGTCTTGTCTTCAGGCTGCATAGTCAGGTTAACGCGTATGCCGTAGTTACCGTGTTAGAAAATAACCGTTGTATTTAAGATGCAATTTTTATTTATAATGCCACTTCATACTTTACACAACACTTTTTTTTCTCCTCCTGGCATGAATGTGTGGAGTATCACAGTCGATAGCGCCTTTCTTTGCTTTAGTTTGTATTTCCTGCCTTTGTGAGTTTTCTGTAAATAATGCATTTATAAAGTCTTCCATTGATACACTGAGGCAACTGATGCCCTTATAAAACAACAGAATAGTAGAGAATCATAAATCTTTGTGTATTTTTCCGATTTTTACAGTTGTCTGATCCACATGTAATCCAAGTTTTTTTAGCAGTCTTATTTTCCACAACTTTATTACAAAGGTGTTGAAATATACAGAAAAGTTAATAAAACGAACTGTATATCTACCACCTACCTTTAAAAATTTAACTGAACAATTGGAAAGTTAGACATGACGTTTCACCCCTAAATATTTCAGCATGAATCTCATAAAAATAAGGACAGATTTTCACATAACCACATACCATTACATACCTCAAAAAAAGAATAGTAATTTTCAAATACCCAATGCTTCGTCCATGTTTAAATTTTCCCTGTTGATGCTGTCAAGTTTCACACATTGTGTTTACTCGTTACAGCTGTTTCATCTATCAAACTGTCTCCCACCTCTTGACTTTCTCCAGGACCTTTTTTTTTTTTTTTTTTTTAATATAGCAGGTCAGCTGTAGAATGTCTCACATTCAGGATTTAACCGATGGTTTATATGTGGTTTAGCTTGTTCCTGTGTCCCCTGTGGTTTCTGTAAACTAGCATTTAGGGCCAAAGCCTTGATTGGCTTCAGGTTCAACATGTTTAACATTAACACTTAACAGATGTATTTTGTCTTGCATCACATCAAAAGTCTTACTAACATTTGGTTGACTATCAGTGATGTGAAACCTGATCACTCAGTTGACATGGTAACCATCATATCTTCCCAGTGTGAAGATATGGATAGTCTGTTTCCACCTCATAGTTTTAGTATCCAGTGATGATCACTCCCTGAATCAGTTGTTTCATCAAGATTTGCCAAATGGCAATTTTCTACGTTTATTGATGCATACTTCTGTAAAGCAGAGCCTTCTGTCATCAACTGGGAATGCACTAGAGTCAAGGTCATACTTAAATTCTTTTCCTTAAGAATTTGTTTCCATAGTAAGGGGTTGGCAGGGATGACAAGTGATTTCATGTATTAAAAATCAGTTAGGGCCATTGTTTCTGTAGCTCAAATTGTCCCAGACTTGGCCAATTGGAACCCTTCGAGTAGCTCATGTGTCTTTGACATTCCTTCTTCTCTAGTCTTTCAGGACTTCGTTTCCTTCTGACCTATCTCAGGTCCAGTGCCCCAGGTATGGAATGAGCCATTTCTCCAGGAATCTTTGGCTAAATAGGCAACTATTTAGAAACCAAGATCTGGGCACAAGGCATGCTTGTTGCTGCTGAGGTGGTATTAGTGAGTAGCCTTTGAGTCTTTCCAACCATTCAACTAAGTTCTCATAAAGGCAACTCTTCGCATGCATTGCGTCAGTTACACAATTCTGTAGATGTAATTACATACTGGGACAAGCTGGGGAGCAAACAGCGAAGCCTTGTGGAGAGGGTGGAAGTGTTAGGTGTATACTAGAAAGCAAGTGTAACCACATGCGGTCTTGTGCCAAGGCCAGCAGATTTAAGGGAGCTTGGCAGGTGGGTTAATTCTAGAGCAGTTAAGACAGCAACTTAATATGTGATACCTAGAATGTTTTTTTAACTATTACATGTCTTGATAATTTACATATTTATAAGCTCCCATCTTTCCTATCACATTCTTTAAAGCAGGTTTCTGATAAGACCTAAATCTGAATCCTGAGGATCTGTTTCATGCAAATCTAAGTGCTAGTTTTTCTTGCTAAACTTTTATTTAGCCTTCAGAACTTGAAGTGTGTTAGGTTTCGTTCTTCAACTATAGCTTCTGGTATCAGTTCACTTGCATGTGCCTGTAAATGTACTTAGTTCTTTAGTTCTGTTATTCTGTTCATGGCTCTATATTTCACTACAATTATTAGGCCCTTAGAACACTATAGCCATTAAAAATGGCAAGCATGTGCACTCTAGTGATATGTATAAATACGTGTGTGAGCTTGCAAGCAACACTGAGTCCCCAACCCTCTGTATGGATAGGGAAGGTGATGCCCATGAGGCTGACGTGTCTTGCCTGCGGTCCTGTAGTCCTACAGCGACAGAACAAGGGTTTGGAACCCATGGCTCCAACACTTAGTGGAATTCTTTCTGTAAAATTAACGCTAATGGAAATTCAGAGCACAAACTATGTACGTATGACTTTATAAAATTACATATTTTGATGAGATTAGAGCGTTGAAAGTTTGTTTTGTCTCCCTTCCTAGATAGCTTCTTAAATTCAAATCTTGAAATGAGAATAGCCCAACAAAGAATGCGCTCCTCTCTACCCCCACTTCAGTTGTGGTCTCCCGCCCAGATCTTTCCCAGGTTTCAGAACCGCACAGTCAATACTGTCACCTATCTCAAAAGTACCTTCAGGGATTTAATCTAAAACAGAAATTGGACCCCCAGAATCTTTTTTTTAATTCATGGTAACTTTGGCAGGGAGGCTGGAAGCCACTCTGTTCACCTCTAGCTATAGTCTGTTGGTTTTACTTTCTGTGTGTTCTAGAAATGTTCCATCTCATCTAGATCCCCACTGCCACAACCTTATTTCAGGCTTTTAATCAGCTCGTGTTTAGACTTTCATAACCAAGTAAGTGTTCACCCTGCCCCTGATCTCGCCCCTTACCACACCTGAAGTCACGTGAACGTTCAAGGCCACCACACAACGGCACTACCCATGAAGTAGAACGTTGGAGTGTGTCGCCATCTGCTTGAAACCCTACAATACCTTCTCATTGTCAACAGCAGATCTCCTTTTAGCTGCAGCTGGAATGACCTGGGAGCTTTTCCAATGCCGGGGCCCCCCCTCAAAGGGATAGGGATTTCTTTCGTTTAGGATGGAGACAGTGTTTCTTCAATTCCCCAGGTAACTCTAACGTTCTAAAGTGCGGCAGGGGCAGAAGCAGGAAACTACTGCAGAGAGTCGGAGGAGAAATAGTGTTTGTGGCAGCAAAGCCGGTGAGAAGTGACCCAACACGATATATTTTGAAGGTAGAGTCTCTAGGACTTGCTAATCATTTGGACAGGGATTGGAGAAGCATCAAGAAGGACCATGGGTAGGGGCACGTGGGTGGCTCGGTAGAGCATGCAGCTCTTGATCTCAGAGTTGTGAGTTTGAACCCCATGTTGGGGGAAAAGGTTACTTTAAAAAATAAAAGTTAAAAAAAAAGACCTGCAGAAGAATGGCCATGTTTCTTACTGAAGAATATGCTCCTAACAAGGGAGAGACTATATGATACTCAATTCTGTACCTCCTATACCAAGCACAGCACTTGGCACATAGTAAATAAATGCTTGATTAGTGCAACTCTGCAGGAACTTTCACACAATAGTCAAGATTCTGTTCTCAAAAAATTTTTTTTACATGTCCAGAACTCTAAAGGGTCTGGGATTTTACCTTACAAGATGATAAGCTAGCCTATAGTTATTTCATAGAGAAGACATGAGACTCCTGGGTCATAGACAAAGAACTTTATTACTCATGGCAAAAGCAGCCAGACTTCACATCTGAGCCAATTACTCTTGACTCGCACCCCCACCCCAAGTTGCACGAGGGTGACCCCAGGCGAGCCTAGATGAATTCCAGCACCCACAGTGGGCTGCCTTACAGGAAAACAACACTGAGCCTGGGAGAATGGCTACTTTTATGGTTAATTGTAAGCAAACATGCTCTTTGTCTCACTGCCACTACCACCCTGCAAGTTCACTTGCTGTCAACAGGAGGCTGAGAAGTGGCCCAGGTGAATAACAAGACCTTGCCTTGTCCGCAGGCCCAGCAGGAATACGCAGGGGTGCTTGGAGCCCTCGGCCTAGCGCCTCTCCCAATACTGTCCTTTCCAGTGTAGAAGACTGGAACTGTCCCACCACGAATTTGGGGACCTTTACAGCTTCCATGTAGAGAAGACAAACCCAAATGAAGTTGCCTGTTCCAAGCTTAACAGAGTAGATCTTTCCCTGAAGAAAAAAGCTTAGGTCATTCCATGATCTATACCCAGAGGTTGGAAAGTAAGCCTCTCACTCCACTGTCCACTGATTAAAAACTACACCTGGGTCACTGTTCGTTCATATTTTACACTGGAGAAGAATACATTTAAATGGTTGGGGGAAATATGTCCTGACACATGAAATTCAAATTTCAGTGTCAGTGTTATTGGAACACAGCCATATTCACTTAAGTATCCTCTTTGGCTGCTTTCCTGCTACAATCGCAAAGGTGTGAAACAGAGAGACCTCAAAACCTGAAATCTTTACTGCCCCTTTCTAGAACAAGCCAGCCAACTATGCAGATACACCCCTATGGGGTGGGGGTTTGGGACTGCTGGCTAAGCCGAACACCAGGCAAGATGACCAAAGGAGCAACGCTCACTGCATGTGTGGGAGGCGTGAGAGTGTCCGGAAGTAAAGGTCAGTTAGGGAGAGCTCCGAAGGGGAAACGGAGGCACAACGCCGGGGGTCCGGGTTAAGAAGGGCCGGACCCTAGTTCTGAGGAAGCAAGCGGTCGATGCTGCGGAGAACGCTGCGCGAGCACTGCTGCCCTCTGCCGACCACGCCGCGCCTGTGCGCCTCTCCCCACCGTCCGAAATCCGTGGACACCCCGCAGGTGGGCCATGTGGGCTGAGAGGTTTACCTAAGCGGGCCCAGGCGCTCTTCCCTTTCTGGAGTGGCCAGTGTTCGCGTGCCCGTTTCCCAGTCTTGTTTAAGGGAACGTGGGTTCAAGCTAGCGCTTTGTTCCTCCGGGCATCCCTTTCCTGCTTCGCTCCCGCACTCAAACAAGACCGCAGGGGGGGTAGCTTCTCGGACATGAGTCCTCTGAAACTCCGCACTCCTCATCGGCGTCCAACGTCCTCCCGCCTCAAGGGGCTGCAAGTCCACCCGTGTGGCGGGGTGGGTCCCCCTCGCCCGCCCCCGGGGACGGCCCGCCGTCTGGCTGAGTGGGAAGTGATAGCCAAAGGACAAAGCTCCCCTCCTGCGGGAGGGGCTCGGACCTAAAACTCGTTCAAAACGGCCTTCGGTGCAAGAGCTGCCCCACCCTGAGCTAAGATTCGGGAGCCCGCAGCGCAAACAGCTCGGCGGCCCCGAGGAGGCCCAGGCGCAAGCACGGGGCCCCGTTGTCAAGGGACTGTCGGGCACTGGGCGGGGCCAGGCACGCCAGCGTTCCCGGGAATTGTGGTCCGCTGCCTCCGCGGCGCATGCGCACCTCCGCGTCATAGTGGCTCGGCTCGTGCGCATCTGAGCGCCCCTGAGCGCCCTCCCCTGGAGAGGGGGAGAAGCGGCGGCGGGAGCGGAGGTCGGGAACCGAGGGTTGGCAAGGCGTCCGCAAGCCGCTTTAGGTGCACACCAGGCCGCCTCCAAGTGAGCTGCTTTAGGAAGCTTAGCTTTCGGGGACTGAGGGACTTGACGCGGTTTCTTCAAGCATCTGCGTTGGCTGCCATTACAGCAGCTACCATCATCTCCGTGCAAGAATTCTTCCGCCTTCTCCTGGGTCTGCACGTGTACACTCGTTCTTGTCCACCAGCTTCCACTGTCATCCTCTATTCCCATCTGTAGCCCGCCACACGGCCCCCTCCCCGACACACACCGCCCCCGTGATGTGGAAGCACATTTCAGCATCATATTATTTTATCTATGAACACTTCAGTTTACATTTCTAAAGATGACTCTTCCTAAACACAGTGACGTATCTGTATTGCCTTGAAAAAAAAGTAAGTCCTGGGGCGCCTGGCTGGCTCAGGGGTAGGAAATACGACTCCTGATCTCCTGGCCCTGAGTCCAAGCCCCACCTTGGTCCTAGAGCCTACTATAAATAAATGAAGAAGTCCTAATATTATCAAAAATCAAGTGAAGTGTTGAGATTTTCCCGCCTGATGTAAATTTCTTTGTGTTTTTCACAGTTTGAGTCTGGATCCAAACAAGTTCTACACTTTGAAGTTAATTGGTATGTCACTTAAGTCTCTTTTTCAAAATCTATAAACCCCCCTGACATTTCTCTTTTATTTCTTTCAATATATTTTTTGGAGAAACTGGGTCTTTTGACCTGCAAAGTTTCCTACAATCCCGATTTTGCTCGTTAACTGGGGAGATATTTTAATATTATTCTGCCTTCATGTATTTCCTATAAAATGATAACACAATAGGCTTGATTCCCATTCAAGTTCAATTTTTTGGCAAAAATACTTCGTAGGGGGTTTGTGTTCTTCTATCGGAAGGCACATAATGTCTGGATTTTTCTTTTTGTGATGTAAGCACCTATTGATCATTACCTAGATCTATTAATTCAATAGGAGTTGCAAAATAGTAATATTCTATAATCTGTAATTCCTTCATTTATAAATTGGATTATTCCCATAAAAAGAAACTGCCCAACAACTATTGGGCTACCCTGGGGAATGGTTCATTCCCTAGGATACTCCAAAGGTGACCAATGAGGTTTTTGATTATTCAGTTGTTTGTTTGCTAAGTGTCATTGAGTTCATGCATTTAAACTGCTTAATGTGTTTCAAAATTATTACAGTATGTTATTGATGTTCAAATGTTGTCCCACCTTTGACCTTTATAAGTTGTTCCTATAAAGTCTTTATAGGTTGGTTCCTGAGCCCTTTAACATAACTGGTTATCTTTGATACTTCTTTGTTTCCTGAAATGATAAGGTGTACCAGGTTCATCTGGCACACTTCCTGTCCCAGACCTGGATTTAACCATTTCTTCAAGGACCCCTGGTTCCTTTTAGTGGGAGCTGGTATTTAGAGACCACAATCTGAGTACTAGGGATTGTGAACTCCACCCAAAAAGCTAATTTAAAGAGTTTTTATTTACTTTTCCATTTTTTTAATATAAGGAAATGTGTGCATATATATTCATATTCCCCCCACCCTTTTTCCAACAAACTGTAGCGTACTATATATACACATCTCATCACCTCTCCCGTATAAAATATATCCTGGGGCACCTGGGTGGCTCATTCGGTTAAGTGTCCAACTGAGATAGATGATAGATGACAGATATCTCCCGGAGATCACAAAGATAGTTCTCTTTCTTCTTTCTACAGTTGCATACACTCCATTGTTTGGAGGTCCTATGATACATTCAACTAGTCCTTTAATGATAGACATTTGGTTTGTTTCTAAAAGAGGTCAAGAAAGGAGAGAAAAAGAAACAAATTTGGTAAGACAAGTAGAAAACAAATAGCAAGAAGGTAAATTTAAATCCAAACACATCTATAATTACATCAATATATAAATGGAATAGATACTTCAAATCAAAGTCAAAGATTGTCAGGCTGGAATTTTTTTTAATTATTCTGTTTTCTTTTTTAAGATATTATTTATTTATTTGACAGAGAGAGACATCGCGAGAGAGGGCACGCAAGCAGGGGGAGTGGGAGAGGGAGAAGCAGGCTTCTCCGCGGAGCAGGGAGCCTGATGCGGGGCTCGATCCCAGGACCCCGGGATCATGACCTGAGCTGAAGGCAGACGCTTAACGACTGAGCCACCCAGGTGCCCCTAAATTATTCTGTTTTCAAGAGATATACTTTAAAATAAGGACATAGGGCTGCCTGGCTGGCTCAGTTGGTAGACCATGTGACTCTTGATCTCAGGGATCTTTAGTTCAAGTCCCATGCAGGACGTAGAGCTTACCTCATAAAAAATAGACTAAATAAAAAATACGGACACAAAAAAGTAGAAAATAAAAGTATAGAAAAAGATATACCATGTAAACACTAATCAAAAGAAAGTTGATGTTACTGTATTAATATCGGACAAAAGAGATTTTAGGGCAGGAAGTATTACTAGAAATGAAGAGCAATATTTCATAATGATATAAGGGTTAGTTTACCAGAAAGATAAAAATTTTGAATTTGAAATGAGGTTAACATAACCTCCAGATATATAAAGCAAAAACTCAAAACTGAAAAGAGAAACAAATTCTCAATCATAATGTGTCATAACATATGTCTCTAAGGAGCTAGTAAAATAAGCAGATAAAAAATCACTAATAATATAGACAATTTAAAGAATATGATTATACTCTTCCTACAATTGCATAATTTGCAATTTCCTTTAAACCCTTGTATACTGTTTGAATTTTTACTTCCATAGAAATGTATTTCTTTTATAAAAACAAAAGCTTTGAACAAACACATATAAATTACTCTATTATCAAAAGTACAAATTATTAACTTTTAACACTCCTTTCAGTGAAATAAGGAATTCAGTATTTCCCCCCCACCTCACAACTTCTCACAAATGTTGTTCAGCTCCCCCAGCCTTCACTGTTCTAATCTGAGAGAGTAAACCTACCCTTTTCTTCCCCCAACATTTAAAAAAAAAAATCTTTAAGTAATCTCTACACCCAACATGGGGCTTGAACTCACGACCCTAAGAGTCACATGCTCTACCAACTGAGCCAGCCAGATGCCTCATCCCCCAACATTTTTTTTAAGATCTTATTTATTTATTTGAGAGAGCACGTGTGTGAGCAGGGGGAGGGGCAGAGGGGAAGGGAGAGGGAAAGAATCTCAAGCCGACTTTGCCCACTGAGTACAGAGCCCCATGCAGGGCTCAATCTCAGGACCCTGAGATCATGACCCGAGCCGAAACCAGGAGTCTGACCCTTAACCAACTAATCCACCCAGGCCCTCCTCCGCCAACATTTTTTAAAGTTATGTTCTCTCTTGTGTTTTTTAAGAGTTCGGAGCCCTACGTGGGGCTACAACTCACGACCCTGAGATCAAGACCTGAGCCAAAACCAAGAGTCCGATGCTCAACCTACTGAGCCACCCAAGCGCCCCAGGGTGGAAACATTTTTCACCAATCATTCCTCACCTAAGAGAAAAAGCATAGCTTTAAGTCTGTAAATTTATTTATTTTATTTATTTATTTATTTTTACCAAGTACAGGACCTTCTGGGAAAACGTCTCTAACTTTAAAAAGTCAAAGCAAATAAAAATCAGCAGCGCTCAGAAGGAATGGCTGTGTTCAAGTCTCTGACACTGAGTGGGTAAAGAGCTGACACTTCTGATGATGTCTGCCGCCAAATTGTAAAAGAGAATAAGGCATACAGTTAACTTGATTACTGATTTGGAAATTTAATTCAGCCTCATTTCCAAGGTTTGTGAATAGCACTTCCCCTGGAACGGCCCAGCCCCAGAATGGAGCACCTTCACACTTCTTATGGTGGCCATTCCTCTCCTGCCCTCGGTGCCCTGTGACCGGTCGGTCCACAGTGGCCTGCTGTCAGCCGGAATGTCATTGCTCAAGCTGGTCTCTTGGCCAGAGGCAACACTACGAAGTTAAATACACATGCTGTCTGTGGTATTGGGAGGTAATTAGAAATACTTGGGCTTCATAGAGCTCCTGGCCAGAGCTCCTAAAACCCTTGTAATTTCCTAAGGGTTAAGAGCCATGCGCACAGGGCGCCTGGGTGGCTCAGTTGGTTAACTAACTGCCTTCCGCTCAGGTCATGATCCTGGAGTCCCGGGATCAAGTCCCGCATCGGGCTCCCTGCTCGGCAGGGAGTCTGCTTCTCCCTCTGACCCTCCCCCCTCTCATGCTCTCCTTCTCATTCTCTCTCTCTCAAATAAATAAAATCTTTAAAAAAAAAAAAAAAAAAAGAGCCACGGGCGCATTCTTTGTTATAATATTTGCATTTTCTGAGCTATAAAGGGGGAAAGAGCCATGGGCGCATCCTTTGTTATAATATTTGCATTTTCTGAGCTATATTATGTTATTCATAATAACCCCAGGGTTTTTGTTAATGAGGTGACATTTGGAAAGCCCCTAAGGAAGGGGGGCGCTGGTTTCCAGAAGAACCAATTGTGTGATTAGAGGGTTGGAATTTTCAGCTTCACCCTCAGACCTCTGGGGAGGAGAGAGGCACTGGAAGTTGACTTAATCACCAATGGCCGATGATTTAGTCAATCCTGTGAAGCCTCCATAAAAACCCTAAACAACAGGGGTTCAGAGATCCCCAACACTGAAGTGCTGGGAGGGTGCATGCCCCATCCCTATAACTTGCCCCCTGCATCTATGTCTTCCATTTGGTTGTTCCTGAGTTGTGTTCTTCATAATAAACCAGAAAACATAAGTAAACATTTCCCTGAGTTTCTGTGAGCTGGGTTCTAGCAAATTATCAAATCCTATGATTGTAATGGATGTGGAAAATACTTGTATTCATATTTTATTCAACATCAGAAAATCTACTCTGCAGAAAAATCTTGTCAGTGCAAAATATGCAGAAATCTTTCAAGCAAAAGACACACCTTATTCTGCATCACAGGATTCCAACAAGCAAGGATCCTTTGAATATAAGGGATGAGGGAATGCTTTTAGCCAAAGCTCATCTCTCATGCATTATCAGAGAATTCATACTGGGATGTATAATCCTAAAATAAGTGTAAGAATTGTGGGAATGGGGGCGCCTGGGTGGCTCAGTTAGTTAAGTGTCCAGCTCTTGATTTTGGCTCGGGTTGTGATCTCAGGGTCCGGCTCTGTGCTCAGCGGGGAGTCTGCTTGAGATTCTCTCTCTCCTTCTCCCTCTGCCCCACCCCCTGCTCTCTCTCAAATAAATAAAATCTTAAAAAAAAAAAAAAAAGAACTGAGGGAATGCCTCAACCCTAGATCATCCCTTACACTGACAGAGAATTTATATGGAAAGAGGGTAACTGTGTACTAAATACGGGGGATTGTCTAAAAGATCATCTCTTACTTTCCATCAGAGAAACCAAACTAGGGGAAAACTCTGAATACCATGAATGTAGGATGTCTCTCCCCATGTTTACAAAATCCTATTTGAACACTAGGAAATTTACAGTGGGGAAAACCTTATGAATGCATTACATGTGAGACAAGCTTCCCTTAGAACATTGAATTTATTCTATGTTTGAGTGCTCACACCCGAGAGAGACCTTATAAATGTAATAACTGTGAAAAGCTTTAATCAGAGCTCTTCCCTTATTGCCATCAGAGGAGTCCTATTATGGGAGGACAACCCTGTAGATGTCCTAAATGTGGGACAGTTGTCAAGGTGGACATCTTATTAAAGATCAGATCAGAGAGGGTGCAGCCACTGTAGAAACAGTATGGAGTTTCTCAAAAAATTAAAAATAGAAATACCATATGACCCAGTAATTGATTACTGTGGATTTACTGAAAGAAAATGAAACACTAATCTGAAAAGATATACGCACCCCTATGTTTATTGTAGCCTTATTTACAATAACCAAGATACGGAAGCAACACAAGTTGCTTGAAATTATCCACAGGGGAATCCATAAAGGAATGGGTAGAGGCACCTGGGTGGCTCAGTTGGTTAAGGGTTTGATTCTTGATTTCAGCTCAGGTCATGATCTCAGGGATCAAGCCCCAAATTGGGCTCCTTGCTTAGCAGGGAGTCTGCTTGAGATTCTCTCTCTCCCTCTGCCCCTTCCCCACCCTGCCCCCACTTGCACACACGCTCTCTCTCAAATAAATAAAGGATAAAATCTTCTTAAAAAGTAGAGGAATGGGGGCGCCTGGGTGGCTCAGTTGTTAAGCGTCTGCCTTTGGCTCAGGTCATGATCCCGGGGTCCTGGGACTGAGCCCCATGTTGGGCTCCCTGCTCTGCTGGGAGCCTGCTTCTCCCTCTCTCTCTCCCTCTGCCTCTGCCCCTACTTGTGCTCGCTCATGCTCTGTCAAATAAATGAAGAAAATCTAAAAAAAAAAAAAAAAAAAAAAAAAATAGGGGTGCCTGGGTGGCTCAGTCGTTAAGCGTCTGCCTTCAGCTCAGGTCATGATCCCAGGGTCCTGGGATCGAGTCCCGCATCGGGCTCCCTGCTCAGCGGGAAGCCTGCTTCTCCCTCTCCCACTCCCCCTGCTTGTGTTCCCTCTCTCACTGTGTCTCTCTCTGTCAAATAAATAAATAAAATCTTTAAAAAATAAAATAAAATAAATAAAAAATAAAAAAATAGAGGAATGGATGAAGATGTGGTATGTGCATGTGTGTACGTGGGTGCCCGTATTGGAATATTACTCAACCATGAAAAAGAACGAAATCTTGCCATTTGCAACAACTTAGATGGACCTAGAAGGTATTATGCTAAGTGAAATAAGACTGACGGAGAAAGACGAATACCGTAGGATTTCACTTATATGTGGAATCAACAAATGAACAAACAAAAAAAAGGAGAAACAGACCCATAAATGCAGAGAACAAACTGATGGTTGCCAGAGGCGGGGTGGGCAAAATGGGTGAAAGGGAGTGGGAGGTCCAGGCTTCCAGTTATGGACTGAATAAGTCACGGGGATGAAAGGCACAGCGTAGGGAATGTAGTCGACAGTATTGCAAGAGCATCAGGCGGTGACTGACGTTAGCTACGCTTGTGAACACAGCATAGGGTGGAGTTGACCAATCACTATGTTGTACACCTGAAACTAATAGAACATTCCGCCAAAGAATCACACTAGAAAAAGATCTTACCAACGTCAAAACTGTGAGGAAATCTTTTGACCAAAGTACACACCTTCCTAAACAGTCGGAAATTCATAGTAAGAAAAATCTTGGTGTTTTTTTTTTTCCCCTCTCACTCCCAGCTGCCACCTTCTGCAACACCTCCAGCAAAATGACAGTGAAACCCACAGGTAGGACCGCACCAGCCGTGAGGTTCACCCACACGCTCCACTCTCTGTTTATAGCTACCTCCTTCTTGCTTCTCAGCTGCCCGACTCATAGATTTTTGTCTGCAGAAATAATATTTGGAGAGCAGCGCCAAAAGGATATGCCTTCCATCTACTTCTCCGATTTTTGCTAATATCTGACAGTGTACCGGACACTTACATGCTTTGACCAAACTGCTTTGACCCCTTGTGGGGTCGCTTTCACTGAACTGCATTTGGCATCATACCCTCAGTAAGCATCCAGGTGGGCAAGAAGCAGTGGACGTAGGAAATGACGTTTTTATCGAAACGATGTATTTCTGTGTGTTGTTTATCAGTGTCTTCTTTAGGACTCCCCAAAGAGATATTTCTGGTAAGCTCAAGCCAGGAAAAGCTGTCCTCCTGAGCAACTGGTCTGTTTCTAACTTACGGACACCAGGCATCTTATAACTGCCAACTCAACAAATATTCAAATAAAAACAATCTTTTGAAGAAAAGACCCAGCATATGTGATTTTCATGTCACTGCCAATTATTTCACCAAATAAATGAGCTACAATTAATCTTGGAATAAAATTGTTCTATTGCCGATCATGAAACCTTCCAGAGACTTTAAATGCCGTGGAGAAAATTGTTTGGTTTAAGTATTTCCACTCACAAGAGATATTTATGCTTCCAAGTCAATGAGGAGGAGGATTTATTTTTACGAATTTTTCCTCCTACTTTTCCTTTTCTAACCTACTCATATGATTTCAAGGATTTTGCTTTTAGTTAATTGATAAGAAACTGAAGGTGATGACAGGTAAATAATAATTCAGAAATTCTGCTTGTGGTAAGGCAGAGGAATTTCTCAGGTAAAGAAAGAAAATGAGTCACAGGGGCACCTGGGTGGCTCAGTTGGTTAAGTGTATGCCTTCGGCTCAGGTCATGATCCCAAGGTCCTGGGATCAAGCCCCACATCGGGCTCCCTGCTCAGCATGGAGCCTGGTTCTCCCTCTGCCTCTGCTCCTCCCCCCTGCTCACTCTCTCTCTTGCTCTCTCTCAAGTAAATAAAATCTTAAAAAGATAAGAAAAGAAAAAGCCTCAGGGTCTATGAGGCTCCAGAGATTTTACTCTAAGTATTGAAATGTTAGTTGGCTGATCTACTTGATATCAGTAACAATTACTGTGCAAACACTGGTATGATCATTTATGACCACTTTGACCTCAGAAATTTTGTACTGGAGAGAAATCCCATGAAGTATGTGCAAAAGCCTTCAGCCATTGGGGCTGAAGAAAATGAATCACAGGGGCACCTGGGTGGCTCAGTTGGTTATGTGTCTGCCTTTGACTCAGGTCGTGATCCCGGGGTCCTGGGATCGAGCCCCACACCAGGCTCTCTGCTCAGTGAGGAACCTGCTTCTCCCTCACCCTCTGCTGCCACTCCCCCAACTTGTGCTCTCTCTCCGTCAAATAAATAAATAAAAATCTTTAGGGGCACCTGGGTGGCTCAGTCGGCTCTGGAGCCTGCTTCTCCCTCTGCTCCCCACTTGTGCTCTCTCTATCTCTCCCTCAAGTAAATGAATGAGAGATAGAGAGCACAAGAGGGAAGAGGGTCAGAGGGAGAAGCAGACTCCTCGCTGAGCAGGGAGCCCGATGCAGGACTCGATCCCGGGACTCCAGGATCATGACCTGAGCCGAAGGCAGTCGCTTAACCAACTGAGCCACCCAGGCGCCCCAAATTAAATCTTTAAAAAAAAATCTTTTAGAAAAAAGCCTTCAGCCAAGATTCATATCTCACTGCATATCTGAAGATTAATTCATATCCATTGCTATCATCATATTACTATATGGTGGAAGGAACTTTTAAAATGGTATTGAGGGGACCTGGCTGGCTTAGTCAGTGGAGCATGCAACTCTTGATCTCAGGGTTATGATTTTGAGCCCCACGTTGGGTGTAGAGATTACTTTTTTTAAATTTTATTTCTTTAAAAATGTTATTTATTTGACAGAGAGCACAAGCAGGGGGAGCAGCAGAGGGAGAAGCAGGCTCCCCGCTGAGCAGGGAGCCCTACGTGGGGCTTGATCCCAGGACCCTGAGAGCATGACCTGAGCCGAAGGCAGATGCTTAACCGATTGAGCCACCCAGATGCCCCGGGTGTAGAGATTACTTAAATCTTTAGGGGTGCCTAGGAACTCAGTCGGTTAAGCGGTTAAGCGTCCAACTCTTAATTTCTTCTCAGGTCATGATCTCAGGGTTGTGGGATCGAGCCCTGAGTAGGGCTCCACACTCAGTTGAGATTCTTTCTCTCTGCCCCTTATCCAGCTCACACTCTCTCAAATAAATTTAAAAAAATAAAATAAATAAAATATTTATTTTTTTATTTTTTTTAAAGACTTTATTTATTTATTTGAGAGAGAGAGAATGAGAGACAGAGAGCATGAGAGGGAGGAGAGTCAGAGGGAGAAGCAGACTCCCTGCTGAGCAGGGAGCCTGATGTGGGACTCGATCCCGGAACTCCAGGATCATGACCCGAGCCGAAGGCAGTCGCTTAACCAACTGAGCCACCCAGGCGCCCAAATAAATAAAATATTTAAATAAAATAAAATAAAATGGTATCAAATGTGAGAAATCCTCAAAGATTTTCCTCCTCTGTAGTTATGCTCCCAGGTAAAGGTAAATAAATCAGAGGGAAAGGGACTATTTTGTAATACACCATCGTGAAAATCCAAACTTCCTATAAAATCAGAAATGTATTTGCTAAAACTAAAATTATAATATTGTTTAATGACCTTAAACTTAAAAATAACTTTTAGTGCAAAAAAGTATACACACACATTAACCTATAACCATGTTTCTAACATTATATCATCTTCCAGATCTAATTACTAAAACTTTTTATTCTGTTGAAGAAATAAATAGCCCTAGGGCACCTGGGTGCTCAGCCCATTAAGCATCTGCCTTCAGCTCAGGTCATGCACGATCCCAGGGTTCTAGGAATGAGCCCTGCGTCAGGCTCCTTGCTCCTCAGGGAGCCTGCTTCTCCCTCTCCCTCTGCCTTCTACTTGCTCCCCTTGCTTGTGCTCTCTCTGTCAAATAAGTAAATAAAATCTTTAAAAAAAAAAAAAGAAATAGCTTTTAATTTCATGGTAAGTTTTGAAGTTGTGTTTGGCCCAAAAAATGGTAGTCTAAACTCTTTACCATTTCCTCTTTGTTCTCCAACATCAAGCTAGTCATGATTTTTTTTAAAGTAATCTCTATGCCCAATATGGGGCAAGTTTATAAAGAATTCCTAGATCACCACTCAGAACTTTTTTTTTTGTTGTCCATTAAAATTCTATAATCACTTTTTTATTCAGTGTTGAAGCTCCTAGGTTATATTATATACATTGTTCATGAAATCATCTTTTTGGGCGCATTCAATGAAAACGTTAAATAAGAGATTAACTTACACTTAATCGATCACAAGCCAGTTACAGATTTCTTAGTTTCTTGTTCACTCTTGCTGCTTCACTTGACTAGCCTTGAAAAAAGAAAAAAAAATTAAAAAGAAGACGAAGAAGAAGAAGGGATTAGTGGGAAATTCTGGAATTACATAACATTTCAATATTTTAAATACAGTCAGTTCTTCTATAATGCTTGTTTTGAAAGCACAGATTTGTTCCACTGCAGTTGCTATATGGGGAAACAATTTGAACATAGGACAAACTGAGTTTGATTGTATATGATTTCATCCATTAAAAAAACGAATGAGTGCAGAAAGCCACACATAATCAAGCCACGTTGGGGAGAACACAAAGGCACGTGCACACATCTCGAACATTGCCTGCCCATCCATTCTTGATGTGACAAATGTCCATCCAAGTTCAGATAACCCTCTTTCCACCACTTCACAAAAAATCAGAAGTTTGCAGGCACCCTTTGGATACCCACTTCCACAAGCACACTTTTGCAAGGTAAAGAGAACCATTTATTGTAGTATTTACATGTTCCCTAACCACTGAACACATGTAAAACGGTGCTACCATTGTTGTTACTGGATTCCTATCCATCTTTGTATATGTCACCGACAAAGTTTCAGGGGGCAGTTTCCCAACCCATCTTACCACGCACGATGTTTTAGGAACACGTGTCAACGTGACAGCAAAACCGTGTTGTTACGGGTGGTGCTAATAAAGCTCATGGGCTTTTAAAGAACCCAGTCATCTGGATTCAACCTTTTGCAAGGTTGAAATGCAGGCAAAAACGTGAACAGAGTGAAACTTCTATAACGTCATAAAGCTAAAGGTGTTATTCTATCTTACAGACTTATTTTCACAATAGGATTTGCACATGCCCATCACAGGGGAACAGACAACCTGAAGGTGTAGCTCATGACTATCCTACAGCTTCCTGCAGCTTCCACGTTCTCCCGGAAACAGATTTCATTGTCTGCACTGCATGTTGTGCTGGAGGAAGAGAACCCAGAGACCAGGATAAGAGGGCGTCTTCCAACTGAATGCAATGATTCATACACAACCAGCAAATGCGTAGCCACCACATTAGTCCAATGTTTAGAGAAGTGGTCTTATGACTTTTTTGAGCAGACATTTCTGTTAGTAAAAATAATTTCTGAGCACTCACCTTCAATGTGTATCATATATAGGTTCTATTACATGATACATTCATGCATTCATCTGCTTCTAGCCTTTGACTCTCAGGAGGAATCTAGAATATGCACAACGCTCTTCCTTCCACGTGTCCTGGTATGAGGGGGAGAGCCCAAGAGCAGGAAGGAACTGGAAGTTACCTTATTTTTGCACACATATATTTGAAGGGTTTTCTCTCACTGAGATGAGTTTTGGAAATTTCGTAGGCTACTCTAGATATATTGTTGAAGCAACAAGTTTCAGGAAAAACCAACAAAGCTTGATAATGTGTAGATGTAAAAAAAAAAAAAAAAAAAATTGTAGGGTAAGCAGTGTGTTCAGACCCACACAGAAGATGAATCTGATCGGGGCACCTGGGTGGCTCAGTCAGTTAAGCAGCTGACTCGGTTTCAGCTCAGGTCATGATCTCGGGGTCGTGAGACAGAGCCCCGTGTCAGGCTCCAAGCTGGGTGTGGAATCTGCTTGAGATTCTCTTTCTCCCTCTTTTACCCCTCCCCCTCTCATGAACTTTCTCTAAAATAAATAAATAAATCTTAAAATAAAAAAAAGATGACTCTGATCAAAGATGTCAGAGATCTCCCAAGTGCATTCATCATTGCATATTTGCACTTCTCGAGGTCTCCTGTAGGCCTTGGCTTCTCGAGGAAATTGGCATGAATCTGAGGGAGACTGTTCCATAGAAAAGCTGTGGTCTTTTTTTTTTTTTTTTAAAGATTTATTTATTTATTTGAGAGAGAGAGAATGAGAGCGATAGAGAGCACGAGAGGGAAGAGGGTCAGAGGGAGAGGCAGACTCCCTGCCGAGCAGGGAGCCCGATGTGGGACTCGATCCCAGGACTCCAGGATCATGACCTGAGCCGAAGGCAGTCGCTTAACCAACTGAGCCACCCAGGCGCCCGAAAAGCTGTGGTCTTAAACCCTGAGAAGGTCCTAAGCCCTGAGAAGCTCCCACTAAGAAATGAACAGGACTGCTGACCCTGAACATGAGATGGCCCAACCAAGGGATAAACAGGGATCTGAAGAGGGAGTCACCTGTAGGTGGGGATTGTGAAAATCCAAACAATGTGAGCATGTTGATTTTTCCCAAAAGGTACAAGCAATCTCCTTGTCCATTTTTTTCTCTTTTTCAACTCACCACTCTTCTCGCTTCGCCTGCCAGGTGTCAAGTTTACCCCATATTAATTTCTGAAGTTTCAATGACTATTTTTCTTTCTAAGATTTAAAGATTTCAGTTTGTTTCTTTTTACCATCACCTGTTCCAGCTTTCTTTCTGATTGCTTTTTTTAAAAGACTTTTTTTTAAGTAATCTCTATACCCAATGTGGGGCTTGAACTCACAACCCCGAGATCAAGAGTCACATGCTCCACTGACTGAGGCAGCCAGGCGCCCCTCTGATTGCTTTTTAAATACTTTCTTGCTCTTGGGCTCCTGGGTGGCTCAGTTGGTTAAGCAACTGCCTTCGGCTCAGGTCATGATCCTGGAGTCGCGGGACCGAGTCCCACATCGGGCTCCCTGCTCAGCAGGGCATCTGCTTCTCCCTCTGACCCTCCCCCCTCTCATGTGCTCTCTCTCTCTCTCTCATTCTCACTCTCTCAAATAATCTTTAAAAAATAAACAAATCAATGATTTCTTGCTCTTTTTTAAAACAGAAGTTATTTTTTGTATCTCTCTGAGCATGCCACATACACTTATTTCGAAGTCTTTATCAGTCTGTTCCAGAGTGTGAATTTGGAGTTGGATACACATTCCAATGTTTTATTTTCTTGGAAAGTTTTTGTTTCTATTTTTTTTCCTCTCTTATTCTGTGCTCACGTCTCCACCCATCTAGTGGCCTTGCAGTTGCTTCCACCTGCCCCCCTGACCAAGCCATAGTCTTACAATGACATCGTGGTCTTAGGAGTTATGCAAAATCAGGTAATATGCCAACCGGTGACTTGGTTGTGAAGCTTGTCTCCGAATTCCTACATCCCGTCTCGTAGCCTATGGAATGCCATCTCCCCAGGTGGCCATCAGCCGTAGTTGTTTATTTTTTCCCAACTTCCTTTCATGACCTATTCTGCCCCTCAATTCCAGCAATGAGCCTTCTGTGAAACATTTTTAGTTCTCTTCATCCCACAGGATTCAAAATCCCAGTCACTCCCACCGACTTCCGACCAGAACACAACAAACCCAGGGCTGCATTTCACTCTCTGATTTATATTTCCGCTCTTGGAATGTTTCATCTCTTTCCTTCTTGATCTTTTCCATCTTCAAGTATTCGTCTATTCTTTGAGTTTATCCAGGTATTTGGGGTTTTCTGCTTCAATATTTTATGTGTCACTGCTGTATGTTTGGAGCAGAGAAGGTACCTCAAAGCATGAGCTCTCCGTCTTCTCCCTTGCTGTTCTTCTCTGCCCTGGGTTTTCATGTCTGGTGGCTACTGAGCAGGGAGGGGCAGTTTTGCCTCTATGGATGCAGTGGTGTATCTAGGTGTGAGCTGATAACCCACCATTTACCAGATGGTTTAGTGAGCTGCCAGATCTTTAACAAGATAGATGAGTAAGGCTCTCACAGGTAGATTATTTCTGAATGACTTATTAGATTATGAACTGACTCTCTCTTTCATGCCTGGAACCACCAAGAGATCTTGGATGACAAAATTAGAGCGGTCTCAACCAGATTTAAATGATCTCCCATATTAAGTCATTACTTCAGAGGAATGCACAGCAACCAAGTTGTTTTTGAGTGATTTTGTAATCACCAAACTCGATTATGAGTTTATTAGGTCATCTTATCCTAGGATACAGAACACTGAGAAGCATGGTACAGACTTACTGAAGAATATCCAAGCCTGTGAAGGACTGGGGTAAAGCCTGTCACAAACAGCTAATCTTGGTGACCACCTACAAGTAGGATGTCTCTTCTTCAGGAAGTTCCTTTTCCCCAACCCAAGGCAGGGCCTTCACCCACCAGAGCGAGAGAGCCCACCACCTTTCTACAGAAAAGCAAGTATGGCACAGGACTCAAAAGCATGGATTTGGGGATCTAAGTGTCTGAGTCGCAATCCCAACTCTGCCACTGGTTGGCTTTATGAAACTGGGCAATTGCTTTCATTTTTCTCATCTCTTGAGAAAGGAATAGTAATTGTTCTCCCTCCTAGAATTACCATGAGCATTCAGTGCAATCATGTGTGCAAACTGCTGGCCTGGAACAGTATGTCTGTTCCTTTAATCAATTAATAAACACAGATTTACCATATGATCCAGCAATTCCACGTCTAGGGATATCCCCAATAAAACCAAAAGCAGAGACTCGAACAGGTATTTGTACACTTATGTTCATAAGAGCCAAAAGGTGGAAAGAACCCAGGTGTCTCTCGATATATGAATGGATAAACAAAATGTGGTATATACACACAATGCAATATTATTCAGCCTTCAAAAGGGAGGAAATGCTGGGGCGCCTGGGTGGCTCAGTCATTAAGCGTCTGCCTTCGGCTCAGGTCATGATCCCAGAGTCTTGGGATCGAGCCCCGCATCGGGCTCCCTGCTCCACGGGAAGCCTGCTTCTCCCTCTCCCACTCCCCCTGCTTGTGTTCCCTCTCTCACTGTGTATCTCTCTGTCAAATAAATAAATAGAATCTTTAAAAAAAAAAGGGGGGGGAGGAAATGCTGACACATGATACAACACAGATGAGCCTTGGGGACATTATGCTCAGTGAAAGAAGCCACTCACAAAAAGACAAGAGTATATGATTCCACTTAGATGAGGTACCTAGAATATGGATCTGTCCCATTCATAGAGACAAACAGTAGAAAGGGCGTTGCCAGAAGCTGAGAGAGGAGAGGAGTGGGGAGTTAGTGTGCAAGGGGTGCAGAGTTTTGGTTTTACAAGATGAAAAGAGTTCTGGAGGTGGATGGTGACTAAGATGGTGAATTTTATGTTATGTGTATTTTGCCACAATTTTAAAAAAAGAAAAGAAAAACCATATGACAGAAATTTCTGTTCATTTCTCTGTTCAATAAACTTGTATTGAACAAACATTCTCCAGATCCTCTGTTAGGCACTATTGCTCCCCAGAAGAGCTAATTAGACACTGGCCCTGCCCTCAGAGGAGCGAGTCAGACATCTGAACAATGTGTAACATAAAGTGCAAACAGAGTTCTGGGTGATAAAGACCTTTTGGATGGCCTGAAAAAGTGGCCATCAAGCCTTGGAAGTTTGGGAGGGAGCCATCTGAGCAACTCTGGGGGCCTGACATGTCCTGCTGCATTCATGGCCTTGCACTTGGCTCTGCTGATTCCAGGTGGCAGAGGAGGTCTGCACCAGCAGCCAGATAGGGTCAGAAAAGAGCCACAGAGGGCTTCTGGGCCTGGTGAGGTGTTTGGACACTCACTTGTAGGCACTGGGAAGTGACTGAGAGGTGCTGAGCGGGGACTGACTCCATCACACCGGAATGAGAACAATCACGCGGCAACAAAAGATCAGTGATCCTATTTGTTCGTTGTTGTTTCCCGACTACCTAGCAACTGGTAAATAGCCAAAAGTCAAGTGTTTTCAGGCTTGCTCAGAAACAATGATACACATGGGACTGTGAATCTTCAAATGCTTATTCAGACCCAAATTGCTCATAATCGGAAGGAGTACTTAGATATTTTCACACAAATCTCAGTCTGACATAAACCTGTTACTTTGTACCACTCCAGCACCAAAGAACATTTCTCTATTCCTTTTTCTCACGGTGTTTCAAATTGAGCTTTATTGATTACGACCTTGCATCTCATCTTAGTTAAGCAGCTTTGAAATTAAAAAGACATAACCATCTTTGCTTAGTGTTCAAGCACCTTGCATACTGCCAGTGAATCAGGAAATGAATACTTCATATAGTCAGCTACACACAAACCTGGACTTGTCAGGGACTGCAGCCCAAACCTTGAAGCTCTTCCCAAAGATCCCCAAGGAATACCCCAAAGCATCCTTAATGCTTTGCTGTACTTCCTGTTTTTACCAGGCTGCAAGGAATTCTCACCAGTTTTTCCAAGACAACCCATTTCCTAAAAACAAATATCCTTCTTAGGCATCTCCCTCTTGTTTGCCATGTCCATACAGAACAAGAATTTGCCAGATGCTTATATGTCTCATATTAGGCAAGATATCAAACAACAACAACAACAACAAAAAACCCAATCCTTATTTCTCACAGAAATTTCAGAGAATCTGCACCAAATAACCCAGAAAGTGTCTTCTTGCAAACAAGCCAGTATGGTTTTGAGATTTGTATTAAGTGAAGTGAAAAGACTTAACAGAGCACGTCTCTATGTGCTGCCGTGGCTTTGACAAAAGCACCTGCAGGATTTCCAGCATGATTTGCATCCTGGGCCTGGAGAGTCTGAGGGCTGGGGTTTGGATCACTCAGTTCTCTCTGCAACTTCAAGTCAGCACCTCAGCTAAGCTGTCAATTCTGTGAGCAAAAACTAGCAGCTACTCCATGAGCTTTCCAAGTGACAAAGTGTGGACAGGTTATTTCGCCGCATTTTGTCCCTGGTTGACAGAAGATTCTGACCCTTGCTCTCGTTGTCTAGAACAATGATTCTCAGTTGGTGGTGATTTTGTGCCCCAGAGATATTTGGCAATGTCTGGAAACATTTTTGATATCATGACTGGGGCTGGGAGCAGTGGGGAAGGGGTGCTATGGCATCAGGTGGGGAGAGGCCAGGGATGCTGCTAAGCATCCTACAATGCACAGGGCTGCCCCCCTCCCACCCCCAAAGAATTATCCAGTCTAAAATGTCCAAAGTGTCAAAATTAGGAAATTTTGGTCTAGAATTAGAATCCAAACACTGGAGTGCCTAGCATTTAGTCCTCTCAGAAAGTCAAATTTTCTGCCCACCGGGCGCCTGGGTGGCTCAGTCGTTAAGAGTCTGCCTTCAGCTCAGGTCATGATCCCAGGGTCCTGGGATCGAGTCCCACATCAGGCTCCCTCCTCGGCGGGAAGCCTGCTTCTCCCTCTCCCACTCCCGCTGCTTGTGTTCCTGCTGTCTCTGTCTCTGTCAAATAAATAAATAAAATCTTAAAAAAAAAATATTCTGCCCACCAAAATCATTCTCTTTTTGTAGTCATGGGGGGGGGGGGGTTATTTATACCAAAGTGCAAGGTTTGTGATACAAACCCCAGCCCGCAGACTCTCCAGGCCCAGGATACAAATCATGCTGGAGATCCTACACTTCCCAGGCTCCTTCACAGTTCAGTATGACCATGTGACTAGTTCTCACCAACAGAATGTGACCCGCAGAGATTGCAAGCTGAGGCTTCCAAGAATTGTCTTTCCCCTTCTGCTGGCAAGATATAGATGACCAGGGCGCCTGGGTGGCTCAGTTGGTTAAGCGACTGCCTTCGGCTCAGGTCATGATCCAGGAGTCCCTGGATCGAGTCCCACATCAGGCTCCCTGCTCGGCAGAGAGTCTGCTTCTCCCTCTGACCCTCCCCCCTCTCATGTGCTCTCTCTCTCTCTCTCGTTCTCTCTGTCTCAAATAAAAAAAAAAAATCTTTAAAAAAAAAAAAAGAATATTGTAAAAAAAAAAAAAAAAAAAAAGATATAGATGACCACTAGGCTATGTTAGAACCACATATTGCATCCTGGGTCCCTGAATCACCATATGGGAAGAAGCCACCCATCAACTAAGAGCATATGCTGCAGTCCGTTATGTGAATCAGAAACTTTTCTTATGTTTGAGCCAATACATATCTTTGGGTCTTTTTGTCATGGTTGCTTAGCTCAACCTTTCTAATAAGCAGCCATTTCCCAAAAGCCCATTTTGGCCCTAGGTGCCTTGGGGACCTGAGACCCCTGAGTGGGGCAAACATGGTGGGGATCTTTGTCCCTAAAGTTAGCTTGGGTTCCTCCTCCTCTAACCGGTAGGGCTGCATGTGTCAAAGCCCACTGTTGAGGGGCCCTTGCTTTGCTCGGTGTAGCACTGACTCTGGGAGTAAACTGTGTTATGATCCCAGCTCTGTATGTTATGATCCCAGGTCTGTGTGACTTTGGTTACGTTTGAAAAACCCCTGGGAGGGATTTGGGTGGAGCATTCCTGCCGCGGCTGGAGCAAAGTGTTATCAGAAGTGAGGAATGGGTGTTGCTCTGACAGAAGGCACCGCCATACGCACATTCTCTTAAACTGAAATCTTCCCAGTGGGCCATCTTGCCTACTGCTCTCAGCCAGGGAATCAGGGTGTAGCCTCGGGGTGTGAGCATTTCCTGAATTCTGTTCCCCCAACCCCTCTCCCACCACTCCTAGCATTGGCAGCGAGGGTTGTCCAAAACACGATGGGGGAAAATTCTCTGTGCAAGATGGGATAAATCATAAAACATGATGGCTCCTGAAATCTGCTGTGTGCTAAAGTTGGAAAATCTTCAGCAAGATAAACCGACTAACATGTATCTCAATTAATTCCTCTCCAGTTTCTACGGTCTCATCTTAGTTTATTTAGTTCATGGCATTTATCACACTTGTTTCTTGTCCATCTCTCCTACTAGAATGTAAGGTCCCTGAGGGCGGGGATCTCGTCTGTCTGGGTCCCCATCTTGTCCTTCACATTCAGCACAGTGCCTGGCGTGACCCCTGCTCGTGACGTGTGCGTGAAAGAGTGCCTTTTGCCAAAGCTTGGAGCATGCTGCGTTTCGCTGAGGGTCCCTTCCACTTTTTCTACACATGCAGTGACTTAAGTGTCTGTGGACACTTCTTTGAATCTGCTCTTGCTTGCATCAACCTTGCAGAAGCCCCTTGAAGTCTCCGAGACCAAAGGCAGCTTTCTCCAAATTTCAGTGTGATCTCCCACTGCTTTTCGTTGTTTCAGTGATAACTGGGAAGAAGGGGATTCCTGGTACAAACAGAGGAGTCAAAAGTAGAGAGACATAAACTGATAAGACAGTGGCCACTCTTCAGAGATGGTGTTCATAGGCTCACCTCCCAAATTTCTCCCACGCATTCCATAAATATTTATTTATGGGCAGGGGCTCTAGTCACTCACTGAAACCCAAAGTTCCAAGTCCTGATGTTGACCTGTGGGGTAGCATTTGCCACCAGTGACTACTCCTTCCTATCTGGAACTCTCTCCATCATTGGCTTCCACAGAGTAATCGTCCTAATCTGTGCTTCTTCCTAATTTTGTTGCAGGGTGGACTGGGGAGACTCCAGGGCCCTGGGGTCTTGACCCAGCTCATCCCAAAGGTGTCACCCAAGGTTCCTGGTCCAGTCATGAGAAAGAACTCAAGGACAGATGCACAACGCAGCAAAGTGACACAAATGGGAAAGTTTATAAAAGCAAAAAGTACATTTTGAGATGTGAGGACAAATGGAGAGAGTGAGGAAGGAGAGAGAGAGGGAGAGAAAGAGTGTGTGAGCTGTACACCCTGGGGACTGGGTTTCTTTTATTGACAGTCATTAACTAGGGGGCAGAATATTCACTACTTAGAGGGGAGATTCAGGGTTTCATGCTTTTTCTTCTTTATTTGGTCAGGGGGTTCCTGTCAGGGCAGCCGCCATCTCGGGCCTGTCTGGTTTGATCTGGCTTCCTGTGGAGTGCTGCCCCTACAGGCCTCTGAACTTCCCGAGGGCTGGCCATGATTTCCTCGTTGTTGATATCCTGTTAGAACCTAACTAACTGCCTACTCTAACAGTTTTGCCATTTTCCTCTTTGACATTGCCTTTAGATTCTCTTCAAAGCTCCCCCTTTCTCCTCCAGCACGTGAAATGACACAATGCCCCCACTGACCTGCCCTTGTCCATTTTCTCATCCCAGGTCACCTCATCCACTCACCTGTGTGTTCAGTTACTGCTAAAATGTGGTTGTTCTCGACTGCACGTATCCAGTTAGATCAGGGTCCCCTGCCAATTCTGCATCCCCTGCACCTCTCTGATACTACCACTCCATCCTGACCACCCTCGCTTTGGTTCCAGCCTGCATCTCCATCTCCTTACCTCTAGTTCCGCACTCCCAGCCACTACCTCCACATCTCCTCTACACTTATCTTCCCACAACACAGCACTGTCATTTCACTCTCCGACTTGAACTTTTCAGCACTTCAATACCTTGACTGCAGGATTAAGCGCTAAATCCTTGTCACCTAAGGCCTTTCATGGCCAGGCCCCTGCCCACCTCTCCAACCTCCCTGCCATCCCTTGCACCCATATTCCAACTCTATGGGACCACTGCAGGTGCCTAAAGTGCCAAGCTACAGCATGCAGCTCCCTCATTGCAGAATACCCCCTCTTAGCCAACCTAGAAAATTCCATCTTTAAAATTTTACTTGTTAAGTAATCTCTACCCCCAACATGGGGCTTGAACTCACGACCCTGAGATGAAGAGTTGCATGCTGCACCAATGGAGCCAGTCAGGCACCCGTCACCCATCTTTAAAAAGCATTTCACTTGGGGGCACCTGGGTGGCTCAGTCGGTTAAGCGGCTGCCTTCAGCTCAGGTCATGATCTTGGGGTCCTGGGATCGAGCCCCATGTCAGGTTCCCTGCTCAGCAGGGAATCTGCTTCTCCCTCTGCCTCTCCTCCTGCTCACGCTCTCTCTCTCAAATCAATAAAATTAAATCTTTTTTAAAAATAAATAAATTCCATGACACACAGTAGGCTTTCAATATATGTCCCATGAATATTATACATACATGAACTCCATGAAAGGGGCACCTTGCTGTTCGGTACGTTGCTATATCCTCAGAGCCTAAAACAATGCCTGCTACATAACAGTCATTCAACAGATATTTGTTGAATCTCTGAGTGAATACAAATAAAAATGTACACACCAAATGTATATCATAGACACAAATTCTAGAGATCGACTTTCCAGGAGGCTATGAACCCATGGAATTTTTCTGCAAAGCAAGCCCAAGGAGACATCACTTCTCCTTCCCCTCAATGGCCAGATACCAGCCGAGCAACGTCAACTGCCTCCCGGGCCTCCCGGATGACTCACTGGAGAGCTTTCTTGGGGAGGAGTGGGAGGAGATGATGGTTGACAAAAATAACCACAAACACTTGAAGCACCATCAAGCCTCTGTCTGTGGGGTGAACAACAGGGGCGGATCTCAAGGTTTCTTCCAGGCAGGGCAAGGCACTATCCACCCTTCCAGCACAAGTGGCTATCAAACACTCCCAAGGTCAAAGAGTCAGACAAACCTAGGGTCCATGAAATTAAATAGCCCCTGCTCCTAAGCAGTTAGCCACTGGTGCTATATGTGCACGTTCTTTGTAAACTGTGAAGGAAACACACACGTGAGCAGCGATTATGAAACATCATTAAGTTGATCATTCCCTCTGTGTCTTTTTAAATCTTTACAAAGGGCTTTCCCATACGTTATCTCATTTGAGGATCACACCAACCAGGAGAGAAGGGCAATTTTACAGACGAAGAAAAAGACTCAGAGAGAATCCGTGATTTATATAGAGCATAATTCTCAAAGTGGTCCAAAGACCAGCAGCAGCAGCATCACCTGGGAACTTGTTAGACAGGCAGGTACCAAAGCCCAGGGAGGTTAAACCACCTACTGGAGGTCACACAGCTGGTAAGTGGTTGAGCAGGAAGCTACAACCAGGCCTGTGTGATTCAAGCCCTGGAGCTCTCACCACCCATACCACTATGGCAGGTTAAGAAGGAAGGCTGGGACAGGGCCCTGTGACAAGTCACATGGGTCTCTCCCCTAAGGCCCAGGCTGCTGGGAAGAATCCCAGATTGGGGATTAAGAGCCTAGGATCCGGGGCGCCTGGGTAGCTCAGATGGTTGAGCGTCTGCCTTTGGCTCAGGTCATGATCTCTAGGTTCTGGGATCGAGCACCACGTAAAGCCCAGCGCCGGGCTCCTGGCTCAGCGGGGAGTGTGCTTCTCCCTCTCCCTCTGCCTCTCCCCCCTTGCTCATGCCTCTTCCTCTCTCTGTATCTCTGTCTCCAATAAGATATTAAAAAAAAAAAAAGAGCCTAGAATCTGCTAGTCTCCAACTGGCTGGGGAGCTTCCAGCACAGTCATCCCATTGCACTTGGCCTCTGACAGCACTGAGTCAAGACAGATTATGGACGGGGAAGTGCTTTGGAAAATCATAACATACATCAGAAAGAAGTGAAGTGCTGTTTGGATTTTCAAGACTGGTGCATAGATCATGCCTGTGTCTCCCGGCACCTCAGAACTTGGGACTGGCTCCAGGCTGGTGGCTCACAGAGGGCCTGGGGTGGTGGAGGTCTTACTTTCTGTTGTGTCTCTTCAAACACCCACAGGTGCCCTGCAGAGAGGGCAGGGAGTTGCAGCCCAGGGCTGGGCCCTTGTGGGGACTGTCCTCTATTGCCCGGCGGTGTTACGTGGGTTATGTGTCTCTTCTTATACCAATCCATGAGAAAGGGAAGAGCACAATGAAAGAGCACAAGCAGAACAGTGGTCTCCCAAAGACGTCCACGTCCTGTTCCCCAGAACTATTGAATATGTTACCTGACAGGACAAAGAGACACTGCAGATGGGATTAAGTTAAGGATCTTGAGATGGGGAGATTATCTTGGAATATGTGGGTGGGCCCGATGGAATCACAAGGGTCCTTATAAGAGGGAAGCAGGAAGGTCAGAGAGAGGAGATGTGACAACAGAAAGAGAGATCCAAGTGATGTAATTGTTGGAAGAGGGGCGTGAGCCAGGGAATGTGGGCAGCCTCTAGAAGCTGAGAAAGGACACAGATGAGCCTCCTGAAGGAACGCGACTCTGCCAACACCTTGATTTTGCCCAGTAAGACCCACGTCGGACGTCTGACCTCCAGAACTGGAACATAATAAAACTATGTTCTTTTAGGCCACCAAGTTTGTGGTGTTTTGTTATAGCAACAACAGGAAATGAATACAACAAGCCCATAGAAAATGAACAAAACACATGAACAGGCATTTCACAGAAAAGGAAATGCATGGGCCGGCAAACCAATGAAGAGATAGTCAACATGTCTTAGCTAGGGCTGCCATAACAAATTGCCATGGATTGGGTGGCTCAGAATAGACATCCCCATCCCAAAAGGGGGCAATAGGAAAAAGGGATGGGGTGACAGGTCCTAAGCAAGTCCAAAACCTAGCCTATGGTATTTTGTGATGGCAGCCTAAGCTGATTAGGACACCAGTTACTGAGGAGATGCAAATTAAGGCCCCAGCAAGATTCCATTTTAATTGGCAAAGTAATTGGGGGAAAAAAAATGAATACGCCTATTACACCTATCAATAACCAGCATGGGAGAGAAGAAGACGCAGATCAGGGGAGGGATCTCTCATATGATGCCGGGGGTGGGGCGGCACTTTGGTGGGAAACAATCCAGCTTTAATCCTAAAGCTAAACAGTTCCACTCACAGAGCTATACCAGGTGTATGACAAGAACACACAAGACCGTTCATAAAAGCACTCTCCACCATATCGAAAGGCTGGAAACAACTTGAAGAGCCATCAATGGGAGAGTGGAGAAATAAACCAAGGGATGTTCATAAATGGACTACTGTACACCATCAAAAATAACGCAGTATAGTGATGGGCCGCAACAGGGAAGATGCTTACCAATGTAATATTAAGTGAAAATAGTAGCTCTGAAAAAAATTACATAGGGCAACATACCGTTTGATAAAATTAAAGACAATGGAAATGAAAAATAAACAGCCCTTTAGGAACACACATAAATGCAGTACAACTCCCTACAGGATGTGGAAATAGACGGAATGGGCAAAACAAGATTGGGCATGATTTGAAAAGTTAGAATCTGGACAATAGAGACATTTGAGTTCACTATACTGGTCTCCCTCGTTTTGTGTACGTCTGACATGGCCCATTATACAAAGAAAGTTTAAAATAATATAAAGAGGAAAGCGGGGAATGATGAACACGGGAATCAGGAGTTGGGACAAAGGGCTGGAAGAGAATCCTACGATGAAATGGTTGGCGTGGCTTTGTTCTGCTTTGGGTTCCTGGGCACTGATGACACAACTAAATAGCCACATTAAAGGAAACCGGGCATGGAGCAATGGAAAAATAATTAAAGAAGTAGAGGGGGGAAAGTATGAAGTCAGCTTTGTACACAGTTCTTAGCGGCACTTGGTGGATGCGTCCCTCTGGTGTCCTGTTGGCACGGAGGTACTTGGAACTCACGGAGACCTGGCCCCTTGTCCCGCTACGGGCTCTCCTCCTGGTCAGGGGCCATTTCTCTCATCTACGTTCCTGACAGGCCGAGAGTATCCTTTCTGGAAAAGGCCTGGGCAAGGTGTCCCAGGGCTTCGAGGCTCCTGAGAAGAGCTAGTGGAATGTTTGGGATCTCACAGAGGTGGTCGGCTTGTACCGACAGACTTTCAGACTAACATATAGGGGTTCACGTTCGTCCCCGGCCCGTGTCATCATCAGGGACCCTGATGCATTTACCTGGTCGCCGAAAGAAGGCATCAGGTGTCGGGAGAGCTCCTGAGAGAGAAGCTGGCTAGCTGGGCACCCCTGCAAGGACCGGGGTCTTCCTTCGAAAGGAAAATGAACCGAGACACTGAGCCCCCTTTGGCGCATGCGTGTCCCTGCGTGCGCACGCATGCGTGCGTGCGTGCGTGCGTGCGCGCTTCCAGGGTTCCCACAGGGCCAGTTCTTTCAGTGACGCCCTAAATCCCTCAGTCAAGGAGTGGTTCCGTCTGTTTTTGCAGCCTTAACGAGA
The DNA here is from genome assembly GCF_009762305.2 of Zalophus californianus. Lineage (NCBI taxonomy): Eukaryota > Metazoa > Chordata > Mammalia > Carnivora > Otariidae > Zalophus > Zalophus californianus. Next base: position 9,872,820 of record NC_045610.1, read on the forward strand.
CCTCAGGAGAGAAAAATTTACTTCCTTCCTGCCCATGCCCCAGCTCTTCTCAAAGTGCGGTCCCCAGACACACACACCTGACTGGCAGCGTCCATATCCCTGGGAACTCATTTAAAATGCCACTGGCCCCCATTTACTGAATCAGAGACTGTGGGGATGGCGCTCGGGGATCTGTGTTTTAACCAGCCCCCCAGGGCACCCGGATGGCTCCTCAAGGTTGAGGATCGCTGGTTGATTTATCCCATGCTTGGCCTCCCAGTGTCACCACCTTCCCCAACAATATTCCACAGGTCATCGCTTTCAGGACCTACTGTCACCTAATTTGCCCTAAGAAACCCCAACACCGGTCACTCTAATCCCTCCCTTCTTGGCTCTGGCGTTGAGCTGCCAGGAGGTGCTGGAGCAAACCTCATGCAAACAGGATGCCACTCCAGCTCCCAGGTCCCAGGCTGCCAACCCGTCCATCCAGCCCCATGACCCTGCCTCCATCTGTCCCAGACAGCCCCCTGACCCATTCCTGTCAGCTGCGGTCCCACCGCTGGTGCCCTGCCTTCTCCCCTGGCATTTTAGCAGGAAGTTTCTACCTCATCGAAAAAAGAAAAAGAAAAAGAAAAAAAGAAGACCATTCTGGGTCACCTCCCACCCACCTTACCAGGGGCCTCAGCCCCCTCCCCTCCTGTCCTTGCTCCTACTTGAGTCCTTTCCGCAAATGCAGAGACAAACAGCAACGACATGGCAACATTTTCTAGCAGAAGTGTTTAAAATATACATCAAGCGTCTGTATTCTCTAAAGCAATATAGACTTGGTTTTGAATTCCAGATCTTTAGTTACTGGTAAGGAGGCACCGGCCAAATTCTTTATTTTTTCTAAACTTCAGCTTCTCTTTAAAAAGGGGTATCATAGCACTTTTTGCACGGTTATTTAAAAAAAATGATAAATATAATCAATGTAAAACCTATCGCGGCAATAAGAGATTGATGTATTGAATAAAAGTATTTACTGTTCGGGGCGCCTGGGTGGCTCAGTCCTTAAGTGTCTGCCTTCGGCTCAGGTCATGATCCCAGGGTCCTGGGATCGAGCCCCGCATCAGGCTCCCTGCTCAGCGGGAGGCCTGCTTCTCCCTCTCTCACTCCCCCTGCTTGTGTTCTCTCTCTCTCTCACTGTGTCTCTCTGTCAAATAAATAAAATCTTAAAAAAAAAAAGTATTTACTGTTCGATCCACGTATTAGATATTTTGATTTCAACATTTATATAATATGAATGATTTCAAATTCCATGGGCATCTTATACTTCAAGTTCTTACAACATGAGCAGAAACTGAGATGAATGTTCAAAGGGAAATCATGATGTGAATTCCTTAGTTCCAGGTTTGAAGATGAGAAAAGGACAGTGCTTCCCTTGTTACAAAAATTACTTGTTTATGGGGCACCTGGGTGGCTCAGTCAGTTAAGTGTCCAACTCTTGATTTCCGCTCAGGTCATGATCTCAGGGTCATCAGATCCAGCCCCAAGTTAGGCTCCAGGCCTAACTTGAGATTCTCTCTCTTCCTCTGCCCCTCCCCAACCTCCCCCCCCCACACACACCTGCCCCCATGCGCATGCTCGCACTCTCTCCCTCACTAAACATACATACATACATAAAAATAAAAAAAGTACTTTCTTTATTTTTTAAATATTTTATTTATTTGTCAGAGAGAGAGCACAATCAGGGGGAGTGGCCAGCAGAGGGAGAGGCAGCCTCCCCACCGAGTAAGGAGCTTGACTCAGGACTCCATCCCAAGACCCTGGGATCATGATCCAAGCTGAAAGCAAATGCCTAACAGACTGAGCCACCCAGGCATCCCCAAAAAGTAGTTGCTTAAAAGAGAATGACCGAAAAGATAAATTCTATGATCTTCTCTTAATAAGGTGATCCATCTCCCTTTAAAAAAAACAAACAAAACAGCAGTCCCATTCACAAGTTTCTTGAAAGAACAAGCTCCTCGATTCCCTGCAAACTGATTTCCTGAGGCTCATCAGTAGTTTCCGTGTCAACAAATCCCACCTGCATTTTAGTGCTCTTAGTGGTTCATTCAGTCATTTTATTGAGCGCCTGCCGTGTACAGACTACCTGATGCTAGGCTAACACATTGGAGGCGGCCATATGTGCCTTTTTTTCATTCGACAAGTATTTTCTGAGCTCCTCCAATATGCCAGGCACTGTGCTCTGTAGGCACTGGTGGACAACCTGCCCTTGGGGGGCCTATAGGTCATTACAGTGATGTCTGGTACAGGCAGTGGGACTTGAAGAAGAAAGAGGGACACCTAACTTTAGCTGGTGGGAGGCAAGAGACACTCAGAAGCCATCCCTGAGGAAGTGACATCCAAATTTAGTCTAAAGGATAAGACTAACGAGAGGATGAAGAAGGATGCTCCAGGCAGAACAGCACAGGCCAATTAACAGTAGAAACATGGTACAAGATAGGTTATGGTATTTGCAGGGAATTAGAGTCACACAGAGGAGGGTGCGGGAGGCATTCAAACTGGATCTTCAGGGATGAGTAGGCATCTGTTAAGGAGGTGAAGACATCCCAGGAAGACAGTGCTGTATGTGCAAAGGTGCAAAGTACATGCCATCTTGGGAGATGTGTAAGTAATATATGGGATGATGGCTGAAGCATAGGGCATGAGGACAATGTAGCACCTGGGGGACATGAATGCCATGTGTAGTAGTTTGGACTGAAAGTGACAGGAATTCCTGAGGGGGGAGCGGGAGGGTATGAGAGAGAGACAGAGTTAGTTTCCTTTTATAGTGATGGTTCCAACTACCACATGGAAGACACATTAGAAAGAGCAACACTGGAGGTGGGGAGACAAGTTAGAAAGAAGACTATAGTAATCCACTGATTGGGGTGAAAAATGACAGATCCTCAACAAGGCAGTGGCTATAGGATGTCATAGCTAAACAGCTGGATCAATGATATAAAGTAATATTAATAACACAGGCTTCCGAGTCAGGCAGACCTAGCTGTGAATCCCAGTCCTGCCCCTCACTATCTGCGAGCAACCTTAACCTGAGATTCCACTGCCTCACCTGTGAAATCAGGACAATAATAAAATGGACCTCACGGCTGTCGAAAGGGTAACATAGCATGATATACACAAGGAACACAACCTGAGACCAAGCACACCATGAATGTGCAAAATGAGAGCCACCGTCCTTGGCATCATTAACTGGACATGGTTGACCAAATGCACATCTTGCGAGAGACCAGAGACCACAGTGACTCCAGGGTCTCTGGCTCGCCACAACTAACAGAAAGCAGAGAGAGGAGAAGGCAGGTGGGGAAGGAGGCCTGGAAGAGGATGTGCTCATTTGTTGGGTATGAAGTGCCCATGCTTGGATGAGCTAATCCTCCAGTGGTCTTTTGCACTCCACATCTTGCTGTGTGTGTCAAGGGAGCAAGACCCTGACCACTTTTGACCTGGGCCACTTCTCAGTATTGTCTTTGTGGCGAGCAACCTTGAGAGATGAGGTGGTGTCTCCCTCTAGGCTTGCTTATTGCTTCCTATATGAGCAGTGGATTCCCAAGCTTGGTGTTCCTCGGTGATGCAAACCCACTGCTTGTAGAGCATCCATCTGGGCCCATCATGCTGCCCCCGTGGAACTCAGAGGCAAGGGAGACTGAGGCAAATATGCAGCTGCTCATGCCATGTGCTGTGTGTGCCTGAGTAATAAAGTCTGGTGTCTCTGATCCCGGAGTCTCAGGTCTTCTGCCAGCATCAAGGAATCGGCGACAGGTTAATTTATTAGCTTCTGAGTTAGAAAGAGAAACTTGGAGTCATCCATGTGTGCGAGGCAGGTAAAGCCATGAGTATAAACAACATCGCCTGGGAAGAGGTCAGGGGTGCACCCTGGGTAACACCAACAAGGAAAATATGAGGGTAAGAAAAGGAGCCCCCAGATGACCTCAAGAAAGAACCTTAGAGGGGAGTAATGCCTTACAAGCCAGGGGAGTAGAGTTTCAAAGTAGGCAACAGGAAGCGATACTGCTTAAAAGTCAAAAGTGATGAAGACTGGGGGCTCCGGGATGGCTCAGTCAGTTAAACGGGTGACTCTTGATATTGGCTCAGGTCATGATCTTGGGGTCATGGGATCAAGCCCAGCATCGGGCTCTGCACTAGGTAAGGAGCCTGCTTAAGATTCTCTCTCTCGGGGCGCCTGGTGGCTCATTGGCTGGGCATCTGCCTTCAGCTCGGGTCATGATCCCGGAGTCCTGGGATCGAGTCCCGAGTGGGGCTCCCTGCTCAGCGGGGAGTCCGCTTCTACCTCTTCCTCTGCCCCGCCACACCACTTGTTCTCATTCTCTCTCTCAAATAAAGAAATGGAATCTTAAAAAAAAAAAAAAAGAAAGAAAGAAAAGATTTTCTCTCTCTCTCCCTCTGCCCCTCCCCCCACCGCACACGCTCTCTCTCAAAAAAAAAAAAAAGTGGCCACTGAACTTAGCAACTAGGTCACTGGCAGAGACATTTCAATGACATAGTGTGGCCGGAGTGGGCGAGGAGTAAATGGAGGTAAACATCTTAAATAAATAGTTTCTGAAAAGCTTAGCTGAAAAGGAAAGAGAGAGGTGGGGCACTGGTGACCGGAGGGGACAGGGGCAAATGAAAATTTTCTCTGCAAACAGATGGGAGAGATTTGAGCAGATTATACACTAATGAGAATAAGCCACAAAGGAGGGAAAAGTTGAGTAAAAAATTAAGAGCAAGGGGCGCCTGGGTGGCTCAGCTGGTTAAGCATCTGCCTTCAGCTCAGGTCATGATCCCAGGGTCCTGGGATTGAGCCCCGCAGCACTACAGCTCCCTCTGCTTCTCCCTCCCCCTGATCCCAGGGTCCTGGGATTGAGCCCTGCATCACATCAGCTCCTTCTGCTTCTCCCTCCCCCTGATCCCAGGGTCCTGGGATTGAGCCCCCCGCATCACATCAGCTCCCTGCTCAGCAGGGAGTGTGCTTCTCCCTACCCTTGCTTGCGCTGTCTCCTCGCTCTCTTTCTCAAATAAATAAAGTCTTTAAAAAAAATTTTTTTTAATTAAGAGCAAGGAGAAGAAAGATGGAACCAGGTGTTGGAAGAAAAAGAAGAGAATGACTTTCAGACCCCAGGTGAGGGACCGGCCGGGACCCTCCTCCACTGACATGGCATTTGCACCAACCACACACACAAGTAGGCCAGCCTGCCAGCCCAGACTGTGGTCTGCCTCCAGGTGAGTGGACCCTCCAGGGTCCCTAGGGAGGGGCTTGGGTGGCAAGTGTCTCTGGTGCCCCCCCCGCCTGGCAGTCCTGCAGGTATCCACATGTTTCCCAGCCTGGGCTGTTTGGAGATGCCCACAGCTGTATTCTACACACAAAGGGTCCAGGCAAATTGGGAAGCTGTTGCTCCCAGGCCTGTGAAGCCAGCTTCCAGGAAGACTGAGTGCTCTCTGCCGGCAGGATGGGCATTTGGGAGCGGGAAGTCCACAGGAAAGAGAAGCCTGCTGTCGGAGATACAAGGCCTCATCCTCCAGGCACTCGGGGGTTGGCGGCGCAAACACCTATGGGAAGACCCAGGGATGCTCACAGAGGGAAAGGAACTGTCCTCTGCAGCATACCTGCACTCTGTTTGGAGTTTCTGCACCCCCTCATCTTATTCTCCCAATTCTTGACATAGCGTTCTCACCTCAACAGGACAGAGGAAGGAGCTGAGGGCTTGCCTGATGCCCGGGGCGCAGTGTGTGCTGGGCTCCAGCTCTCTATGACTTCTGTCCCTGTGGCTCACCCTGCCCTCTCCACGAAAGCAGCAGCAAGTGCCTGGGTCAGGGGCAAGCACACACCACTGCTAGCCCTCCTGCAGCCCAGCAGATGACACCAGGACAGCCCCCACCGCCTCCCAGCATGCTCTGTGCCCTGTACCAGGGAAAGTCCCCGAGTGCCTTGGCCTTCTCTCTTGCGGGGCCCTGGGTGGCTTCCCAAGCACCATCAGACTTCAGGGGGTCTGATCCCTTATGGGTCAGGCCTGGCAGAGGGAGGGGGCCGCAGGAATGTGCAGTGGGACCTCCCTGCAGGCACGCCTCAGCTTTTTTTTGCGCGGGATGACCACGAAGAACCTTCTGCAGAGGTGTGAGAGTAAGAACAAGAGAAGACAGCAGTTCTTGACACCCTGATGGTCCAGACCCTTTAAAAGACTGCTGGAAGCACCAGACGGACTCTCTCCATAAAAGGGCATGCACACAACACACAACCTTGCACGTAGTTTCTGGCTTTGAACACCACCAACCACCGCCCTCTCCCTGACCCCTGGGGCAGGCGAGGTGTCAAAGGAGCGTATATCAGAATCAGCCCAGAAGCTGGCTAAAAATGCAGATCCCCGGGCCCCACCGCGGAGCTTCTCATTCAGTGGGTCTGGGGCCAGGTCCAGGAGCCGGCGCTTTTAACCAACACCTCAGATGACTTAGGCGCCGATGCGCAGCGGAGCCCACTTTGAGAAACCCGACTCGGGCTGAGACCCACCCCCCCCCAAGCTCCAAAGTTTCCCCATCTCGTCGGGCGCACGGGCCGCCTCCCCTCACCTCCCGCGAGCCTCACCCTCGCGCGCGGTCGTGGAAGCATCTGGGGAACCTGCCGGGGACCCAGAGCGAGCGCCCCCGAGGCCTGCTCGCCCCCGTCGCCAGCGCACCACGGCCCCGGGAGGCGCAGCGCGGCGGCCGGCAGGGGGCGCGGTGCCGGGGACGACGCCGGAGGGGTGCCCGGAGGCCCCAGCCCGGAGCCGAGCGGCGGGAGGGAGAGGGGAGGGGAGCGCGGGGTGGAGGGGAGGGAGGCGGGAGGCGCGCGGCGGCGCGGAGCCGGGCGCGGGCGCGGGCGCGGGGGCGGGGGCCGGAGCCGGAGCCGGAGCCGGAGCCGGAGCCGGGGGCGGGGCGGGCCGGGGCGGGGCCGGTGGACGGCGAGCGCCCGGGGAGCGCGCCCCGGGAGCGCGGAGGGAGGAACGAGGGGAGCGCGGGCAGCCGCTCGCCCCCGCCCCCGCGCCGCCCGCGCGCAACAGTTCCCCCAAAGTTGCCGCGCGGGAGGCGGGCGCGCCCGGGCGGCCGAGGGGCGGGCAGCGGGCCGGGGACGCTGCGTCGCGGCCGGGCGCGGGCAGTGCCGGCGGGCGGCGGCGGCATGGGCACCCGGCAGACCAAGGGCAGCCTGGCCGAGAGAGCCAGCCCCGGTGCGGCGCCCGGCCCCCGCCGCGAACGGCCGGACTTCTGGGCGTCGCTGCTGCTGCGCGCCGGGGACAAGGCGGGGCGCGCGGGCGCCGGCGCGGGGCTGCCCCCCTACCACCGGCGCGTCGGCATGGTCCAGGAGCTGCTGCGGATGGTGCGCCAGGGCCGGCGGGAGGAGGCGGGGACGCTGCTGCAGCACCTGCGCCAGGTGAGCGCGGGGAGGGGGCGCGGGGGGGCGCGCCGGCCCCGGGAGCGCCCAACCCCTTGCCGAGCAGGCCCGGAGCGCCGAGGGCACCGCCCAGGGCCCCCTCTCGCGGGGATGGAGCGGGTCTGGCAGCAGGTGCCTCGGTGCTCCCGCTGAATTTGAGGCCTCGGGGCGGGGCGGAGGAAGGCTGGCCGGGTGAGGCCCGGCTGCAGGGGACCTGTTGGAATAATGTCCCCGCTTCTCTGTCCTCCACATGCAGAGAGGGAGGCAGGTCCCAGGGATGGGCGGTGGGAGCAGTTGCGGGGAGGGATGCCTAGTCTGGGCCAGGGCGCTTTTCTTCCTCTCCATCCGCTGGCAGTCACCAAGGGTCCTCAAGGAATGCGCAGTCGTCAGTTTCCCCAGGGGGGAGTCCAAGGGCACAGCCCTGGGACTGGTGAGGTGCCAGTCGCGAGGTCATTCGCCCACCCGGGAGGCGTCCTGGATTGCGGTTGAGGCAGGAGGCAGCGTTTATCTCCCCTGGTTTACTTGGACAGGTGCTCAGCCAGGAGCCACTGCTGAACAGTGAAGAGAAGGGAGGGGGGAGCTGCCTTGGTTTCCTATGTGAGTACCTGGCTGCAGGAACTTCAGAAGGCGGCCAGCACTCTGCCTTCAGCCTTTCCTGTCCCTGTCCCGCTGGTTAGGGACTGACGTTGCAGATCTGGCCAGTCCCCTTTGCTTTGGAGCTGCCCTGGGCGGATGCTGTCATCCACGTCTCCGGCTTGTTTTCCTCCTTCACTTTCTTTTGAGGGAAGTGAGCCCCCTGTTCCATGGATTTTGTTGAGAGAGAGGCAGGAGGGTGTGTCTCCTCCATCACCAAACAAGTTGTCTTGGCCCAGCTTTGGGGGGTAACCAAGTCCAGGTCCCATAGTCCTCCTCGATTGACCCCAACCATGGTGGAGTCCGCCACAGACCCAGGAGGGGGGACCTCGGGTGGCCTTTCTAAAGTTTCTCTGTCTCTAATGAAGGAGGCTGCAGGAGCGCCTTCCTTGGAGGCGCTTCCAAAATCTAATCAGACACAATCCCTCCAGGATTTTGTAGCACCCTCACAACTTTTGTATCTGGTGAGCTGTTACCGTGGACTGTGTTCCCAAGGTGTGCACTGCGCAGGGAAAAGGAAGGGAGAAGGAAGCAGGGGCTTGGGGACTTGGAAGACGTGGGGCTACTGCTCTTGCCTTCACTTTTCCACACAGCATCCAGAACAGTGCCTGAGATGCTGCTGGATCCTAGGTTTCTTCTCCAAATTGAATCATTAAAGAAAGATGACATTATGCATGGCATAACTTCAACAATGTGTATTTCTCTGTCTTTTGAAAATGGGAAACCAGCGGATGGCCTCTATGGAAACTCTGTTGCTTTCAAACAGAATGATGGATTTTCCAGACCATCGTATCCCATTACACACACCAGACATTAAGAAGGTTCTGTTGCTCCTCCAGTCCCTCTGAAACTGAGTGTGATTGCACATCCTGAGGCTGAACTTCTCCCTGGTTTTTGGAGAGTAGATAAGTTCCTGTGGCCTCTCGGGGTTGTTGAGACAGGGAGCTTTCCTGGGAAATGTTGGTCTTGTCTGCGGCCTGACACGCTTTGTAGTGACAAGACTAGAAGGACTGATGGGGGGCAGGATGGGGTTAATCAGATTTGCCCCTTTTCTGTGAAAGCACCAGGATAACTTGCCTTCCAGCGCCTGTGTCAGGCTCCCTTGACCTCTGGTTTGTGGGTGAGGTCCACGGGTCTCTCCCGAGTCTCCCGAGTCAGCGATGGGCCTGCCCGAGGGGCCTGGAGACCTGTCCTGTTGCCTGGAACATACGGATCAGGGCTTCTCCCAGAAATGGTCATGGACCCTGGGTGGTGTGAGAGGGGAGCCCAGGTGTCCAAATGTCCGTGAGACACAGGGGCTGTTTTCTAGGACCCTGAGGCTCTTTAGAGGAATGTCGAGCTGGATCTGTGCAAAGAGGTGGCTCTTTCTCCCAAATTGTGTTTCCTTTCCAGTTGGCTCCTCCAGTGTGGAGGTGGTGATGTTCAGAAAGGGAATGAGCAGCCACTGAGAGGAAGCCCCCCCCCCCCCACCAGGTGGGTCTGGGTAGGCCATGAGCTCTAGGGTTGGAGGAGACTTGGGATCTTCGACCCCTGTGGTTCTCACCCTCAAGTCCCTGAGCATTTTGAGCCCCAAGGAGCTATGGACACTCTTCCCAGACCAATGCACCAACACGTACAATCTTACAAGAATTCCAGAGTGTTCGCAGACCCCGAGTTCAATATGTGCTCCAGTCTGGTACCACACCTCCCCCACTACGTGACTTGCTCCGGGCTCGGCATTTGGAAACAGGGACCTCAGGACCTTGTGTGGCAGTTTGTGGCGGCTGCTGGTGTCACTGCTTCTGAATGCCCCCCTTTTGCCTGTAAGATCAGGAGGGTAGTTTCCCTGGTCGGAGATTCTTGGGTCAGTTGGTGCTCGGCACTTGCTGGAGAGGTATCAGGAGGCTTTAGTTAATGTTATCGATCCTGAGCTGGGGTTCAGGGGTTCAGGCAGAATGCCAGGAAGCTGCCCTGAAGGAGGAGAGTGATCCCTCTTTCTGCAGGAGCAGTGTACTCATGAGAAGAGCCTGGGGCCAAGGATCAGCTCAGGCAGCTTGCCTTCCAGTCCTTAGTCTGCTTTGACCTTGGACCCCAGCAGATAACCCCCCTGAGTTCTGTTTCCTCATTTCCCAAAGAGTAGCTGGAGGACTGAGCAGAGCAAATGCTACAAAGTATGTGAGGTTGAGTTGGCTGGCAAATCAAGATACATTCTCATGGCAATGGTACGAAACAAGAGACTCTGCCCTACTTTGGGGCTGGCCAGGCTACGGACAGGGTCTATGGTATCCTCTCTCAGGCCAGGCCCAAAGAGTTTTTGGATCTTGTCGACCTGGCCAGGGCTTCATGTAGATCAAAAGCTCAGGGCACGTTCAGAAGCAGTCTGGCGTGGGGAACACGTGGGGACAAAAGAAGCCAGCTGTGGATAGAGGAGGCCATTCCTCTCCCCATCCCTGGGCTCCATTGCTGCAGGCCTGACCCTTCCCCAGACCCTTCTCCCTAAGCCTTGGGCTCAGGCCTGCCATCTATAAGGAGCCCTGGGGAAGAAGTGCCTTCAGGCATGGAGAGAAGGCAAATGCCAGGCTATGGGGGAGATGGGCTGTCCCCTCTGAGGCCCAGCGGCCTCTCTGAGGCCCACAGATTGTAGTAGTCTGGGTTGTTGGCCAGCTTCATGGGACACTAGAATGAGGGGTCCGTTTCCCCAGGATACACCAAGCTGAACTGGCCCACCTCCTCAGGTTCACTATGCGTCCCTGCATTCCCTGAAAGACAATCTGATTAGATCAATTTATTGCCATTCAGTATGGTGCAGCCCTGCTGGGCAGAGCTGTTCCAGGGTTGGCCTGTCCAGTCCCATCCAATGGTGTGGCTTGGGCCTGGACGCCTGGTTCAGTCTACTGGCTTTACTCTATACCTGGGAGAATGAGCCATGTCAGCTAATGCAAAAAAAAAAAAAAAAGAACCCCCCCCCCCCACCGGGGCCTAGGGTGACTTGCTTCCCAGAGGGGCTGAATAGTGGACAAGCACTTAGAGGCTCCCTAGGGACCTGGACACTGGACAGGTGTTTCCCACCTGGAGTCAGAAAGATGAACAGAATGGCCTTGAAGGTCTCCTTTTACCTCTGACAACCCACCTAAGAAAATCTCTTTCGGTGAGCCACTTGGAAGGCCACCAGACACCAAACAGGGAGGCCCCCCCACCCTTGCCCTTGATCTGATCCTTCCCTGACCTGGAATGCCTTTCCTTCTTTCCAGTGAATGCTCCTTGCCTTTCTGAGGCCAGCTTTCATGTCAGCCCTTGGCTCTGAGATTCACTCGTCTTTTAGGTCCCACAACACCGGGGAGCAATTAATCATCTGCATATGGTTTTTCACCTGACATAGACTTTGTTGGTCAGACTAAGTCACGTGCTTCCTGAGCACCGAGACCCCGCCACCACCGTTGTCCCTGGCATGGTATTGAACACCCACAGGCCTGTGACATTCTGTAATCAGTCTGTGCACCGTGAAGCTATACATCAGCCCCCACTGTCACTGTGTGTCCTCAGAATGCTCTCGAATCCCCAGCCACAGCTCTGCATCTGGGGGCTTATCCACTAGGCGCTTAGTATGGTCATGAGATGTGACACGTTTGCCTCCTATGTGGCTGGATGTCTGGGAGCAGTGTCCTCGGGGCCTGGCTGTCCGTGGCAGCCTGCCAGGGGGTGGTGTTCTTGGAGAGAGGAGTGGCCCAGTGCCCGGGCCTCTGTGGGCACCTCGGGGATCCCATCCTACAGGTGCAGTCCGGCGCCTCTGCAGAGGTGGCGGGAGGGGAGCCTGGCCTCCCCGTTCCTGATCTGCTGCTTGTGCTGAATCATGTTCCTTTCGTCCACAAAAGAGAAACATCCCTTTTTAAAATCCACTGCTCTCTGACTGGGCTGGGCGCAGACATTTCCAGTTTATGAAGATGCAGAAGGAATCCCGTGCCAGGCCCTGCTTTGCTGGTTTACAAGACCGGAGACACGGCAGCCTCTGTATGGTCAGCCAGCACAGCAGGGCTAGGAGCTAGGCAGGAAAGCTCCTGCTTTCTGGAACAACTGTCCACCTCCTCAGAGATAACTAGCCTCTGCTTTGCTCTTTGTCTTCAGGGCTCCCAAAATACCCTGGGGGCCATCCATGGACACCCCACCTTGGTGCACCCCTCTTTGGTGCATGGTGTACCACCCCCCTTCCCCGACGTCATTTCATTTCCCTTCGTGCTTTCCTGGGGCAGATGCCATAGATCACGTTACTGGGCACGGTGGGGTTTCCAGAAATCCTCACTGAATGGGTTTTAGACTTCTCGGGCACACTCCCCCCAGACTGCTGCTCCTGGAACTCTGTGTCAAGAGGCAGCATGGTCTGGCTCAGACTTCTGGAGTGTTTCCACTCCAAGCATGGGGCCAGGTTATCCTTCCAGCAACCCGCAGAGTTGACACTGCCGCTGCCCCCCCCCCCACCGCAGGCTGTCAGAGGCTTCTCTGCCCCGCCCCCACTCCTGCAGGTGCGAGTCACCTTGCAGAAGAGTCACCTGGGTGATGAGGATCTTTCTCTGGCTTCCGCACCGGGATGCTCAAGGGGTGGGGTCAACGGCTGAGGAGATCCCCCCCTTCAAGTGGGGATCCCCGCCAGCTATATGCCCCCCTTTCCCTCCAAGAGCAGCGCTGTGGGGGACCCGTGAGGAAAGGGACACTCTCAGCCGCGCGCTCCATCCCCCCCAACCCCTCCCTCGCCGGCTATAGGGCAGCCTCATTCATGAGGAGAACCTGGAGGGGTGGGAGAGGAGCCCAGCTGTCCAAGATCGACTCAATCACTGTATCCTGGGCTCACTGTCACCAGGAGAGCTGGCTGTCCTGATGAGAACGGTGACCTTGCACAGGGAGCAGGGGTTGGGGGGCGGGGGTGCTCGTTACCATGCCCATTCTCCTCCCCACCCCGCCCACCGGCCCTGAGCAGTGCCCACGTGGCTCTCTGGGAGCATTTCCCAGCTTTTTTTTTTTTTTTTTTTTTTAACTCAGCTGCTGCTCAAAGGGATGTGGCATTTCGATGTTTCTAACTTTATCTTAAGCAGCATAGACGCAGGAGTCCGGCTGGGAGGGTGGGGGTGGGGTGGGGTGTCAGAGCAAGGTGTCGCCTGCAGAGGTGGCCTCACTTGGGGTCTGGGGCCGGTGCCCACCTCCAGGCTGTCCCCTGCCCCTGCTCAGCCCTCCGCGGCCATCCCTTGCTTCGGCTTCTCTTTGTGCTCGTGTGTGTCTCTCCGTGTCTTCCAAGAAGCAGACTCTTTGCCTCTTGTTAGTGGGCCCACCCCTGGTCAGCTACCCTTCTGCAGCACACCGGCAGCCTCCACGGCAGGAGGACAGAAGGGGCTGGCGGAGGTCGAGAAAGGGCTCCAGCTCATTTCAGTCTTCTGCTAGGTGCTCCGGGGCCTTGAGCCAGAGGGCCGGCAGTTGGAGAGGCCCCTCCTGTCTGCGCGTCGCTTTCTAGTCCATAAAGCGTTTTCCCGTGTTTATTTTCCTCCTTAAATAGTCTTGGGAGGTTGGCAGGATAGTGCTTACAGTAAAAAAAAAAAAAAAAAAAAAAAAAAAAGATGGGTTTTTTTAATATTATGAAAGCCCTGAATAATCACTGTAGCAAAAGATGAAAAGGCAGATGGGCAAAAAAGAAGACCGTGGGAATTAATCCATCATCTCTTCTACAGTCGTGTGCCTATGCCACCAGGCACTGTTCTTTTTTTTTTTTTTAAGATTTTATTTATTTATTCATGAGAGACACAGAGAGAGAGACAGAGGGAGAAGCAGGCTCCCAAGGAGCCGGGAGCCCAATGCGGGACTCGATCCTAGGACCCTGGGATCATGACCTGAGCCGAAGGCAGCCGCTTAACCATCTGAGCCACCCAGGCGCCTGCCACCAGGCACTGTTCTAAGCACAGGGGAGACAGCCGGCAACCAAACTGCACTCATAATGTTTCCCCCCAGTGCTTGGAGGGATGGTGAGGACCCAAGAGGCCGACCCTTGGGCAGCCATTTAGCATGGCCCAGTGGAAGGGCTCTGCAGGGGTGGGCCACATTCTACTGGCAGCCAGGAGCCCTCGGTTCTGGTCCCAGCTCAGACCCTTCCCTTCTCTGGCCTGAGCGCCCCCATCTGCAAAACGAAGGGGTGTATGGTTGAGATGGCCCTGAAGTCTTCTCCCACCACTCAGGTTCCAACCAGGCTCCCGTGATTTCCGCAAGACCCATTCATTCCCATCTGTGGTCACTTATTTCTTCCAGGCCTGAAGCCAGATGAACATTCATGCCCCGGGGTCTCTCCCTTGTCCCCAACCAGTGTGAGAGAGCCGGGACACAGGGAGGGGCTCCTGGAGGGAAACAGCCCCCTGGGGCTCTGGGGTCGACCCCTACACACCCCCCACACTGGCCACTGCAGAGGCTGGCCTGTCGTGCATGCAGTGGTCCTAGATGACCCAACCCTCTGCTGACTGAAGAGAGTAGTCACGCAGCGTGGGGGGCAGAAGCCAGAGCAGGGGACCTGCACACCTTCCCGTAGCTCTGGGCGTCAGTGCGTGAGCAAAGACCAGTGTTGACAGAGGCAGTGTTGTCCTGTGAGCCCTGCACCCGGGGTGTCAGGAAAGAGAACAAGGCCTGTCCCCAGGCTTGGCCAGGCCCTGCTGGGACCTGGTGCCTGTGGGACTCATTCAGGCTTCCCCTCCCCTCCGACCTCCTCTGCCCCCGGGAGGCTGCCTGGGCCCCCCTCACATCTGCCTCTCTCCCCTCCCTCCTGTAGGCCCCCTCCTGGGTGCCTCTCTGCTACCCCCAGAGACCCAGGCTCCCAGCCCAGGCAGAGCCGGGGGCCTTGTCCTCAGGGCAAGACCCCTGCCCAGCACCCTCTGCAACCTGGCCGTACTAGTGCTCGGTTCTTTTCACTCGGCAGACGCTCTTCCTGAGCATCTATGGGGTGGACGGCCCCAGGGCGAAGTGGGAAGAGTCCTGAGCATCTACAGGGGTGGACGGCCCCAGGGCGAAGTGGGAAGAGTCGGGTGAGCCACGGTGCTCGTTTTTAGGGGGCTAAGAGGAGCAGCTGATACTGTGGATGGTAGCGAGTAAGTGTAGAGTCCGCCGTAGCTGGTCAGATGCCCGCTCTGTGGTTGACTCTGGCCACAGATGCAGGGAGGCTGGGCTGGGCAGAGAGCCAGAGGAGTGGCCCAGGGGGGCAGGGCACACGGCACTCCTGCAGGGCTCCCAAGTGGACACCCGCGCCGAACCTGGAGGCTGCAGGAAGCCCACCCTCCCGTCCACTTCCTAGTTGGGGCTTCGCCCCACCTGCCCCAAACGACCCCTCCCAGCAGCCCTGGTGCTCAGGTCTGGCCCTCTCCCGTGCATCCGGCCCTCCCATGCCCTCAGCCTGGGTTCCCCAAGGGCACAGCAGTGCCCCCACAGGGAGCTCCGGCTCTCTCTGTGCCCCTCCAGGCACCCCACCTCCCCACAGCTGCTCTCCCCGGGGAGCTCCCAGCCACAGCTGCAGGCCATCCGGGGTAGGACCCCCAGGGGAGACGGGAAGCCCTCCCCACGCAAGCGTACCATCCACCTGCAGGGAGCCGGCGCTCAGAGCCTGCATCCCGCTCCCCCTTCCTCCATAGCCCCTGGTGCCCTTAGTTCTGTCCATGCGGTCACTGCCTCCTGGTGCTTCGGGCTCAGGCCCCACGCAGAGAGGCAGGAGTGGGGCGGGCCCCCCTCGCACGGTGCTAGGGGCTGACGGAGCCCGGGAGAGTCCACCCTGGACGTCAGCTCGGACGTCTGGCCCGGCACACACTGTACTGCAGCAGGGCCACACACACACACACACCCCGCCCCGTATCGACTGTGGGCAGGGCTGGAGGAAGAGGGGGACAAGAGCAACAGGGTATGGGAGGGGGGGGCGGCTCTGTGATCAGTTGGATGGTCCCAGAGGAATCCCAGCTGGGAACAGAGCATGTCTTTCTGATTTTCACTCCCGGTAAATAGACTGGAACTGTCCACCCCCACTGTCCTGGAGGCCTGCGCCCATAGCTCAGATACCGGACCAGGGCAGGCATCCCTCTGCTGAATGCCAGGCTGCCTCGCCCCGCCCAGCCCCGTCCTTCCTGGCAATGTCACCATCCACTAACTGCCTGACTCTGCTCTCCTCCCCACCCTCAGACCCCGCTCAGGCCCGCCACCCTGGGAGGTGTCCTCCTTTGCACCCGTCAGGACCCAGGTGTTGAAGATTCAGACTCCAGTATGATACAGTAAACTCAGTGTGACTCTGAGATTTTGCCGAGATTGGTTTACAATCTCTTACTTGGGGCTCCTGATGGCCTTCCCGTGGGGCTGTCACTTTCTCCCTGTGTAGGTAAGAGAATAAAAGCAGAGGCTACTGAGAAAGAAGCATGGGAGGGGCTCTAGGCCCACCTGGCCCCAGGTGCTGGGTCAGACCTCTGGCCTTCTAATGGGCCACCTGACCACCTTGCCTATTGTGGTCCCATTGGTTCACTCCTGGCTGTGATCCTGTGTCCCAGCCACCAGAGAACAGGAAAGGCTGGGGTTTGAATGTCCTTAGAGAACCAAGGGGCTGAATCTGCCCCTTCCCCCTCCCTGGAGGAATTGGATAGAGAGAAAGGGGTTCCTGTGGTTCCCCTGCTCCTGACAGCCTAAGGAAACCAAGGACTTTGTTGGTGTGGAGGCCATTAGGTGAATCCAGGTGACCCAAGGATGTCTCATCACATTGGTTTCTTTCAGGGAGATGTAGGGCATCTCCTTGTCCATCCAGTTCCCTTGTGAGAGGTAGAGAACACCCCCTAGTTGGCAGAGCCAGAGTCAAATCTTGGTGAGTTCAGCACCACCCGGACGCCTTTGTTGCAGTACACACCCTGCACAGCTGTGCTTGACAGCCTTGGCAAAAGTGCACAAAAGTTCAGTCTTTATCAGCTGAGGCCGGTCAGGAGCCTCACCCCTTTCCCACTCATCTCCCCAAAACAGCCTTCCCAAATCACCTAAGGCAGGGAGTGGTAAAGTGTCAGCCAGCACATGATTTCTGACTCTGAGCCAGATGCTGGCCCTCTTCTTCCTTAATTGGGGAGTTAGAGCAGTTGGGCATCTTCTATAAGGTTCTGGCTCAACATTCCTGCCTTTCAAAGGGTGTCAGACAGAATCAAAAACATCCTGAGTGGGTCTGGAATCAGACCCAGTCAGGAGCACCAACGGACAAGCAGGGGCATCATGGTGTCTTTCCTGGCTGGGCTCCCACGGGCTCTGGCCCCTCCTGTGTCCCAGGGATCCAGGAATTTCCCAGACCGTTTCCACCCCCCCCCCCCCGCCACTAGTTCTAGGGAAAATAAGGTCTGGATGCTTCCCATTCCCTGTAAATGTCCTCCATATCTCCCCATGAAATAATTCCATCCGATGTAATTTTTCCTAGGATGTGCCGGTCCTCTGAACTTTTTATTATTCTCAACTGCAGATTTATATCTTCCACTTCCTTCTAGAGTCGTGGAGTTTTGTGGTGGAAACACTTTGAGGCAGGATCCTTGCCCTTGAGGTTTCCAGACTGCTGGTGGCCCAGAGACCATCAGGAGTTTGGAGGGTTACAGTTCTTGGATATGGAAACTCAGACACAAAACGGGTTACGGGGGCGCCTGGGTGGCTCAGTCGGTTAAGCATGTGCCTTCGGCTCAGGTCATTGTCCTGGGGTCCTGGGATCACCGCACCTGCTCACCGGGGAGCCTGCTTCTCCCTCTGCCCTTCCCCCTGCTCATGCTCTGCCTCTCTGACAAATAAATAGATAAAAATTTGAGGAAAATAAAAAAAAAAGGTTCCAAGGTACCTATTCCAAGAATTCCCGTCTCTCTGGAATTCACCTGCTTGGTAGAGAATCCATCACGCAGGGTGAGAAGAACAGAAATGTTTTTGGTATATGACGCATCTCAAAGACAGGACCCAGAAGTGGGCACTCTGGGGGGGGGGGGGGACGGGGAGCACGGGGGAGGGGGAGAGGGCCATGCCTGACAAGGAGAGGGGTGTTGGGACGGAAGTAGAGAAGCTGTTCTGGAAACTAGCAAGGGGCCGGTCAGGAAGCCCAAAGGAGCAAGGGCACCGGGTTGGACGCTCGAGAGCAGGTGTGCAGCACAGCGCTCCCAGGTGTCCTGCCTGGGCCACGCTCTGGAGGGAAGAGGTCCACCAAGGGAAGTCGTGCGTGCACAAAGCAGGGATGCCAGCATGGAAAGAGAGGCCTACGACCGTGCTGGAGAGCTCTGAGCCTTCCCTGGGCCTGCAGCTCTGGCCCTCTCACCTCCCCCCGCCACCCCTCCCTCTCAAGGTCCCAGGAAGCTGTGGACAAACTCAGTGACCTCCCAGAAAGCAGGCCAAGGCCCCCCCCGCTTCCTTTATAGCCTGTAAGTCCCACAGATTCCTTCTTGCTGCTGCTGGTTGTAGCCCTGGTCCTACCACCTTCAGGGAGAACAAGGCCCTGAGGAGCAGGGTCTTAGGATGGGGAAGATTCCACCTGGCTGGGGCCCCTGCTGGGGAGCCCTCAGAGACCACAGCTGCGGCAACCCTCCCGGGCCGGCGTCTGCCCTCCCCTCTGCCCGGAGAATGACATGCAGCTCCTTAGTGACAGGCCATCGAAGTCACCGATCCTGAATGGAAAGTCCTTGGGGGAATTGGCTGATCATGGAAAGTCCTTGGGGGAACTGGCTGATCATGGAAAGTCCTTGGGGGAATTGGCTGATCGCGGAGGCACAGGCAAGGCGTCCCACTGGGCCCTGGACCCTGGGGGATCTCCCCTTCCTCCCTCTATGCCACTTCCTGCTTGGAGTTGGGAGTGAGCTGGAGTCAGGCCGGGTCCCTTCTCCAGCGTGACTCAGCTCGGCTCACCCAGATTTTTGGAGGCTTTGCCTGGGCCTTGGCTCTGACCTAGAGATTTAAAGCGGTAAAGACCCTCAGTTGGTTGTGATGGTTACTTTTATGTGTCAGCTTGGCCAGGCCATGGTACCCAGTGTTGGTCAAACACAACTCTAGATGTCACCGCAAACGGATTTTTAGATGAGATTAATACTGAAATTAGTAGACTTTGAGTAAGGCAGGTGGCCCACCAGAACGGGGGTGGGCCTTATCCAATCAGTAGAAGACTGGCAGATTGCCTTCAGACTTAAGACTGCAACATCAGCTGTTTCCTGGGTCCTCAGCGTGCTGGCCTACCCTACAGACGTCAGCTTTGCCAGATCCCACAATCACAGGAGGCAATTCTTTATCTATCTCTCTCTCACACACATACACACACACCCCCTATTGGTTCTGTTTCTCGGGAGAACCCTGACTAATACCCTTGTCCTCTATGGGTTGGTGGCTAAAGAGAAGGAGTTAGAAACTTCGGGGCACTCTGGGGCCCTCCCGTCCCTGCTACTCGCTTGCTGTATGAAACAACCCTCCGGTCCTCAGCTTCTCACTCCGAGAGATGGGCTGTTTCTATGAAGTCTGTTCTACTTGGAAAACAGGATGGTAGGAGCCAGAAGCAGGGCCAGAGTCGTTCCTCCACCTCTTTGTCATCACCTACGGTTTCTTTGACAATGGACCAGAGCTTCCATCTCCAACAGACAAAATTTACCACAGAGAGGGACAAACGCATTCACCGGAAAGCATAAACAACTCACACAGACCGTTTCCCAAGCAGAGAGATCAGGAGGGCGCGGGGACTGATGACAAAGTGCCGAGAATTCTAGAATGTCGAAAAGCCAGGGGCCCTCAGGGACCCTCTGGCCCCAGGCTTCCTGCAGAATCCCAGCCACACAAGATGTGGGGAAGTGGACAGGGGCACAGGAACTGAGTTTAGCGCAAATGCCACCCCCCTTTCAGAGAGTCGTAAAGCATAGTGGCTCACACGTCGTCCTCGTCGTCGTTGGACAGGAGAAAGGAAATGGTTATTTGTTGAATTCCTGGTATTCCAAACCTCTGGGGGCCAAGGCCCCCTTCGGCTCTCTCCTATTCTCTGCTCACTCTTCTGGAAGAATGAGCTGGTGCGATCCTCATTTGTAGGTGAGCTTGCTGCCCGGTGCAGGGGATGACTTGCCCAGAACCACACAGTGACTTAGGGTCTAACCCAGGACAGGGACCTGGGGTGTCTCCTGTCCCGCCCTGAGCAGAATCTAGGTGACCGTGGCGGGGAGAAGACCAAAGCCTCCTCAGGCCTGCTACACCTCCCAGCTGATTTATATTTTTCTAAAGAAAAAGTATCTTTTGGGGGGGGAGGAGATTTTATTTATTTATTTAGAGAGTGTGTGAGCAGGGGGAAAGGCAGAGGGACAGAGAGAGGGGGAAGCAGACCCCCACTGAGCGCGGAGCTTGACCAGGGGCTCGATCTCACGACCCCGAGATCGGGACCCCAGCCGAAACCAAGAGTCGGACGCTTAACACCCTGAGCCACCCAGGTGCCCCCAGAAAAAGGGCCCTGTTTCACGCAGAGTGTCACTTTGAAAAACTCCGGAGTTAAAACACCACACGCGGCCGTGAAGCCCCTCTCCGGGGGCAGGGGCCGCCCAGGTCAAGGTGAAAGAGGGCCAGCCCGGCAGGATGCTGGACTTCAAAACCCTGCAGGGGCCAGGCGGCCAAGGAGGAGCAGGAGAATCACCAGCTACCCCTGGAGGGACCAGAGAACCCCACTCCTTACCCCTTGCCCCTTAGCCAGGCAGGCAAGTTGGGCAGGGAGGATGCACACATATGCACACACACCACATACACATACACATACCACATATACACACATACACACGCATAGATACATACAAACACACACTACTTGTGGATGCTTGGGTTTTCTCAACTACTACTTCATATATTGAAGTGGTAATTTTAAAGCCTACTGTTTCACTACAATTTTACGTTTAACTTACACAAATACACTACTCTGGGGCGCCTGGGTGGCTCAGTGGGTTAAGCGTCTGCCTTCGGCTCAGGTCATGATCCCAGGGTCCTGGGATCGAGCCCCGCATTGGGCTCCCCGCTCAGCAGGGAGCCTGCTTCTCCCTCTGTCCCTCCCCCCTGCTTGTGCTCTCTCTCATGCTCTCTCTCTCAAATAAATAAATAAAATCTTAAAAAAAACCCAAATACCATTATTCTGCTGATAAATTTAGTAGATTTAAACCATTGCATTTAAGGGTGTGGGGCTTATAACTTTAGTAACTAAATTTCTTTAGATATATCTTAGTGATGTTACTGATTTCACACATCCAGCTTTCTTAAGTTTATGAACAGCCTTCCTAAAATGCAGGACTTTCCCCAAGTTTCTAAACAGTTCTTAAAATTTAACAGATTAAGCCTATAAACAGGATGAATATTAAGTTCTCTTGAACATTCTGTTTTAGGTAGGCTCCATGCCCAACGTGGGGCTCGAACTCACGACCCCGAGATCAAGAGTCACGCTCCACTGACTGAGCCAGCCAGGCGCCCGAGAGATGGAGTTTTTTGTGTTTGGCATTGTTTTTTTGTTTTTGTTTTTGTTTTTGAGTAGGCTCTATACCCAAAGTGGGGCTTGAACTCAGTACTCTTGGAACCCCGAGATCAAGAGTCACGTGCTCTCACGACTGAGCCAGCCAGGTGCCCCATAAACATTTCGAAACTGTCCCAAACTCCGCCAGGTCCTCTCTGAGCATTCTGCTGGAAATCCTAAACCTAAAGTCCATTACTCAGTGACCGGTTGTAAATTGGAATTGCCAGGCTAATCTGTTAGGGACTCTAATGTATCTAATCCTCCTAAACATGACTAATGTGTCAAATACCAGATGTGTACATGCCTAAATTTATCTGCACTCAATTTGCTTCGGTATCTCCCCGTTTAATTCAGCCCTTTCTGGGTTAAGGACACTTTGGTGCCACGGAAACGGGTTTACCCTTGGGAGCACAGGGGCCCGGGGTCTGGTTGCTGGGTCTGAGACACTTCACGTGCTGCCTGCAGGGGGTGGTCTGAGCCCCCTTGTTCCCTCTTGCTCCAACGTCCTCGCCCTGCCCAGCCCCAAGCCCTGCCTCCCCCTCTCTCTTGGATTCTACCTATTGTTTCATATATCCTATCTTCGTAGATTCTTTTTTTTTTTTTTTTTTGATTTTATTTATTTGACAGAGACACAGCGAGAGAGGGAACACAAGCAGGGGGAGTGGGAGAGGGAGAAGCAGACTCCCCGCTGAGCAGGGAGCCTGATGCGGGACTCCATCCCAGGACCCCGGGATCATGACCTGAGCCGAAGGCAGACGCTTAACAACTGAGCCACCCAGGTGCCCCAGGAAGTAGATTTCTGAGGACAGTGGTCCTGGGTGCCCACAGCTGTGCTGTGGGCAGGGCTGGGTGAGGGGAGGGGTCCCCAGCCCACTTGCCCTCCTTGGTGCATCCCCTGGGGAAAAATACCACCTCTGTTTTGATTGGGTGTATTAGTTTCCCAGGGCTGCCGTAACAAAGGGTCACCAACTTGGTGGCTTAGAACAACAGAAATGTATTCTCTCACAGTTCGGAAGGTCAGAAGTCCAACATCAAGGCGTTGGCAGGGCCGGGCTCCCCCCCAGAGGCTGTAGAGGCGATTTCATGGTTTGCCTCTTCCAGTCCCTAGTGGTTAGGACTGCTTCGCTCCCATCTCTGCCTCCGGCTTCCTGTCACCTTCTTCTCTGTGACTCTTAAAAGGACACCTGTCGTTGGATTTAGGGCCCACCTGGATAACCCAGGCTGATCTCATCTTGAGAACCCGTGACTTAACCACATCGGCAAAGACCCTTTTTCCAAGTGAGCTAGCGTTCCCGGGCTGCAGGGACGAGGAACGTGGATGTGTCTTTAGGGAACCCCCGTTGGCCCCGTGCATCCTCCATCTCTCTTTCTCACACTCAGTGTGGACACCCACCCCAGGGGCCCCCTCCATTCCCTGGGGCACTTTTAAGACCCCTTCCTGCTTCCTCGGAGACTCTGGTCTTTCCTCAGCCAGCAGCCGCCTGGAGTCTGCACCCGGGCCCGCCCCCCCGTCCCCCCCCAGCCCCCCCCCCCCCAGCCCGCCCTCTAGCTCTAGCTCCGGAGATGTTCTGACTCCTTCCCGCAGAGTCTTCCTGGGGCCGCATTTCCCAGAGGGCACCTGACAATTCCCTTCCCTCCCCTGGGAATCCCCTGGAAGGCCAGCCAGAATGTCATGGGGGAGGGGACACGGAGTCCGGTTCAGCCAATGAGGCCAGTATTCCCCAGCCCCTGCCCATGCCCTCCCTCACGAGGGGCTGCCGCTGATGTTCTAGAGAGCTGGGGGGGGCGGGGGGGGGAGGAGCCAGTTCTGCTTCCTGCTTTTCCTCTGGACTCTAATTAATCTCCTTCTGGTGGACTGTGTTTGATTACAACCTCATTAAGCAGCTTTGCACATTGGGGCTCTGGTGGTTTCAATATTGAAGCCAGCTACCTTGGCTGGTTAATATTCAGAGCTTGCAACCTGCCTCCTTGTCTGCTCTGTAATTGCAGATGCTGTGGAGTCATGCCTGGAGGGGAGAGACAGAGGCAAGATAATTTCCCGGGGGGCTTTCCTTCTGGGAATGGGTTTAAAACCTCAATTTAAGGGACCCCTGGGTGGCTCAGTCGCTTAAGTGTCTGCCTTCGGCTCAGGTCATGATCCCAGGGTCCTGGGATCGAGTCCCGCATCGGGCTCCTTGCTCAGTGGGGAGTCTGCTTCTCCCTCTGCCCCTTCCCCTGTTTGTGCTCTCTCTCTCTCTCTCTGACAGATAAATAAATAAAATCTTTAAAAAAATTAAAAACCTCAATTTAAAAGGGAAGGGGGTGGCCGTGGTTTAAAATAGCGTGCTCCTGGCAGCCTCCCGAGTGGCTTCCCCCAGCCTTCCTCTAAAATACCTAAGAAGATATGCCAAGAAAAAGATGAAAAACGCTGCAAACAGAGACAGGTGGACAGTCTGGGAGGCACCTCCTCTCACTCTCAGACAGACAGAGCTGGCCCCCAGCTTCCCGTCAGGAATCTGAGGCCTCCCAAAGGGAGGAGGGAAGCCCCTTTCTTCCTCAGTCTGAGGACTTCATTAATCAGGAAGTCAGGCAAATGCCCGTTTCTCACCCAAGCAGTAATTTGGGGGTAGGAAGAGTGGTGCTTACAGCCTCCCCTCAGCACACCCCTCCCCTCCGCCCAGGTGCTGGGGGGAGGGGAGGGGGGCGGGAGGGGGGCTTAGCCGCCGGAAGTGCAATATGGCCAGCGGCCTGGGAAAGGGCTGGGATGCATACACCACTGTGGATTTTCACAGACTCCCATCGGAGGTCCTGGCTGTGGGGGTGGGGGAAGATGTCCCTTCCCAAGGTCAGAGTCACATTGGCTCAGTGTCCAAGGCTGGGCCCGGAGCTGGCTTCCTCAGCAAGCCAGAGCCTGAAGAGGTGGACTGAACTCCTACCCAGGAAGCAGCCATGGGACAAGGTCAAGATTCCCATTACCAATTTCAGTGCATGGGTGCGGTCTTCCACCAACAGGCAGTCCTCAGACACCAGCTGGGTGCCCTGTTTCAATTCTAACCACAGCAACCAACCCCCTTCGCTAGGTGATCCAGGGGCTTTCCAAAAGTCACCTCATTAACATGACAAAAGACACTTCTGTCACTTCCTTCACTTAGGAAATTTCAAGAGTTTTAAGAGCTCTGTGCCAAAAATGGGGACAAAGACCAAATATATATTTCTTATTATAAATCACAGTGTCTCACGAGGCAGGTGATAGACGTGGGTCTCACTAGATTGCGCCTCCTTCAAGGGTGAGCAAGTGAGGGGGAAAAAAAAACCCTGGGTGGGGGAGGGATGGGGTGGCTGGGTGATGGACATTGGGGAGGGTAGGTACTATGGGGAGCGCTGTGAACTGTGTAAGACTGATGAATCACAGACCTGTACCCCTGAAACAAATAATACATTAATATATGTTAATAAAAAAAAAGAAAACTTCGCCAACTTTGAAGTATTATAAAAAACAACAACAAAAAACTCTGGGTGTTGGATAAATAAATGCTATGGAAGCTGAACCCTGACCTCCGAAAATTATCTACAGCAGAATCCGGAAGAAATGAACTCAGTGGGAAAAGAACAAAATGCCACCAAAAGAGGCCAAGCTGAGATTGGAAAAAACAAGAGGGTGAGCTGGAAAGCGAGATTAATGAGAAAAATAAGAATTGCAGGGATGTGAAATGCTAGCCCACTTGGCGTCCTTACTGGGGGCAGTGGAAGCTGAGCCTGGGGCTACAGAACAGGAGCTCAAGGCCAAGACAAGGAAGGCAAACTTGAAACCCTCTGTGAGAGTGTATTATGGAAAGGGGCACCCGACTGGCTCAGTCAGGAGAGTGTGGGACTCTTGATCTCGGGGTTGTGGGTTCTGAGCCCCAGGCTAGGTGTGGAGATTACTTAGAAATATAATCCTTTAAAAAAATAAACGATAAAAATCAGAAGACGCTGGGAGCCAATGTTGGTTTTCCTAATGAAGAGACAGGCTGAGAAAAGGTTCATGTTTGGAGATGGAGAGATGGACACTGGGCACACAGCGGCAAAAACTTTTAATAACCAAGCGTGATAGAGAAAAAAAAAATGGCCAGATGCACATACCTCTGTGTGCATTATGCTGCCTCCTATCTCCGGAAGGGGTCTGTGTTTGCCTTCCTGGGTCTGTGTTTGCCTTCCTGGGTCTTTTCTTAAATTGTTGCAAAACACACAGAACATAAAAAGTACCATCTCGGGCACCTGGGTGGCTCAGTCGTTAAACGTCTGCCTTCGGCTCAGGTCATGATCCCAGGATCCTGGGATCCAGCCCCACATCGGGCTCCCTGCTTGGCGGGAAGCCTGCTTCTCCCTCTCCCGCTCCCCCTGCTTGTGTTCCTGCTCTTGCTGTCTCTCTCTCTGTCAAATAAATAAATAAAATCTTAAAAAAAAGTTAAAAAAAAAAGTACCATCTCAACCATTTTTACAGGTCAGTGTTGTTGGGTGCGTTCACATTGTTCTAATGATCCGCGTCCAGAACTCTTATCATCTTGCAAAGCTGAAACTCCATACCCGTTAAACATGAACTCCCCACAGCCCCTGGGAACCACTATCCTACTTTCTGTCTCTGTGAATTTGGTGGCTCTTGGAACCTCATATAAGTGGGACTATCACTTTACAACTGACTTATTTTACTTAGCATGATGTCCGCAAGGTTCATCCATGGTGTGGCATATGTGGGATTTCAGTCCCTTTTGTGACTGATTAAGATTCCATTGTATGGGTCAACCACACTTTGTTTCTCCATTCACCTGTGGGTGGACCCTTGGGTTCTTTCCACCTTTCGGCTGTTGTTAATTAATGCTGCTATGAACACAGGTGTGCAAATATTGCCTTGAGTCCCCGCTTTCGGTTCTTTGGGAGCATATATGGTAATTATATTTTTAATTTTTTGAGGAAGTGCCATACTTCCTCATGTTTTCCACAGTGACTGCACCATTTTACATTCTCATCGGCAAGCACGAGGGTTCTAATTTCCTCCCATCCAAGCTAACACTTGGTATTTTCCAGTTGGGGAGGGGTTGTTCTAAGATCTGGATCAGCCAGAGATGTTAGGTTGAATTGTATCAGGAAGGGAAGTGCTGGGTGCCGAGAGGGTTGGCAGCATGGAGATGTGATGCTGAGGGGCAGTTGAGATACTGGGAAGGGATCTTTGGAGTTTTGAGGGATATCGCGTAAGGATGCCCCTTTAGTGACTTTGAGAGATTGTTACAAAGACATCAGTGGCTTTTCAGGTCCACCTGTAGGTTGAACTGGTATTTCCAGGAAAGGGACAGTGTGCTGGGGCTGTCCAGGAGAGGCAGCTAGAGGTTCATGGCAAAACCCTCCTGTGGACATTGGGTAGAAAAAGCAACCAAAGACAAACATCAGGTGGGCTCAGAGTCATCTGGGGCACTGAATCCTGAGGACAGCCAAGTGATGAGTATCGACTATGGCATTATCTAGCCAGATTGTCTGCAGGTGTGATTTCAATGTAAAAAATTTTCAGGAACACCTGGGTGGCTCAGTTGGTTAAACATCTGCCTTCAGCTCAGGTCATGATCCCAGGGTCCTGGGATCGAGTCCCCCGTCGGGCTCCTTGCTCAGCGGGGAGTCTGCTTCGCCCTCTCACACTCCCCCTGCTTATGCTCTCTCTCTGACAAATAAAGAAAGAAAATATGAAAAAAAAAATTTTTTTTGGATAGGCTAAAGCTCAGAAAACAAACCCCCCATGTATTCCTTCTGAGGGGAAAACTCCTCCAGCCATGCAAGAACACAAAGGACAGGTATGTTTCCAGTCACGGGAAAGTTCTAAGGATAGGTAGCAAGCACGCCAGCTCAGTCCACAAATCCGTGTCCAAACCTGAATGCAGAATGTGAAATCTTATTGTCAACAGAGTAGTTTTAACATTTTTATTTTTTTTTATTTTTTTTAAAGATTTTATTTATTTATTTGACAGAGAGAGACACAGCGAGAGAAGGAACACAAGCAGGGGGAGTGGTAGAGGGAGAAGCAGGCTTCCCACGGAGCAGGGAGCCTGACGTGGGGCTCGATCCCAGGACCCTGGGATCACGACCTGAACCAAAGGCAGATGCCCAATGACTGAGCCACCCAGGCGCCCCTATTCTTATTTTTTTTTAAAGATTTTGTTTATTTATTTGACAGAGAGAGACACAGCGAGAGAGGGAACACAAGCAGGGGGAGCGGGAGAGGGAGCAGCAGGCTTCCCGCCAAGCGGGGAGCCCAATACGGGGCTCTATCCCAGGACCCCAGGATCATGACCTGAGCCGAAGGCAGACGCCTAACGACTAAGTCACTCAGGCACCACCAGTTTTAACATTTTTTTAAAAGGAGCAGAAATTGGATCTCCAGTTATACTCACAAAGACCAAGCAGGGGATGCAGCTGGGGGGCTGATAAATCGAAATTCCCAGTGACCCTCCCTCCCAGCCCCTGTCCACGTCCTGCACTAGGGCCTGGTCCCCACAGTGCCAATTCTCCAGAGCCATTCATCACTAGGTTGTAAGTCTGGAGCCAGTCCCTTGGACTGAATGTCGCTCCTTTTCCCAGACACCATCCGTGGGTGTGTGTGGGGAGCTTCCCTGCCCTGGACCCCTCAGCACCAGCCCTTAAAGCCGCATCCACACAGAGAGCCTAACCAAGGGATCAGGGTAACTCGAGAAAGAAGAAAAGCTTGCTATGTATAGAGTAGGAGTTTTCCCTAGGACCCAAAGGGAAGGCCTTGGGCAGATAAACCCTTCTCAGAGGCTCCCCAGCTCCTAACCGGGCTCCCCAAACCTCAGGTTAGCCCCTTTCTGCCAGAGCACCCCATTATTCTAACCCTGAAGTTCTCAAATTCCTTTTAGTATCAGGATTCTTTTATAGTCTGTTTAATCCTTTATTTATTTATTTATTTATTTATTTATTTATATTATGTTATGTTAGTCACCATACATTACATCATTAGTTTTTGATGTCGTGTTCCATGACTCATTGTTTGTGCATAACACCCAGTGCTCCATGCAGAACGTGCCCTCTTTAATACCCATCACCAGGCTAACCCATCCCCCCACCCCCCTCCCCTCTAGAACCCTCAGTTTGTTTCTCAGAGTCCATTGTCTCTCATGGTTCGTCTCCCCCTCCGACTACTTACTCCCCTTCATTCTTCCCCTCCTGCTTTTTTTTTTCTTAACATATATTGCATTATTTGTTTCAGAAGTACAGATCTGTGATTCAACAGTCTTGCACAATTCACAGCGCTCACCATAGCACATACCCTCCCCAATGTCTATCACCCAGCCACCCCATCCCTTATTTAATCTCTTTTTAAAACCGAGGGGCGCCTGGCTGACTCCGTCAGAAAAGCATGTGACTCTTGATGTCCGGGTCAGGAGTCCGAGCCCCACGTTGGGTGTAGAGATTAAATAAATAAACCTTAAAAAAAAAAAAAAACCTGAGATATAATTGATATTGTATTATTTAATATATAATTACTATGTTTATCATTGAAATACAGTATATGAAATTGAGATGTCATCATTATTATATATTAACACTGTATAAGTTTCAGGTGTACACCTTTGCTTTGAATCATCGATGTTGCCATATGGTTGCATTAGCCAACACCTCTGCAGGTGTTGTCATTTCCTCTATCGGTGGGAACAATTACGATCTAGTCTCTTAGCAAGGTTCATGTTCATAATAGTTTTGTTGTCTACAATCATGGTACTGTGTATTAGATTCCCAGGACTTTTTTTTAAGATTTTATTTATTTATTTGGTAGAGAGAGAGCATGAGCGGGGGCGGGGGGCGGGGAGAAGGAGAAGCAAGCTCCCCCCTGAGGAGGGAGCCCAATGCGGGACTCGATCCCAGGACCCTGAGATCATGACTTGAGCCCCCTGCCCCTGGTCACTACCATTCTACTTTGTGTTTCCCAGTTTGGTCCTTTCTAGATTCCACATAGAAGTGAGATCATCCGGTATTTGTCTTTCTCTGTCTGACTTTTTCTCACTTAGCATAATGCCCTCAGGGCCCATCTATGTTGTTGCAAATGGCAGAATTCCTTTTTTCTCACGGCTGAATAGTGTTCCGTTGTATGTATATATTTATATACCACATCTTCTTTATCCATTCATCCATGGACAGACACACTTGGGTTGTTTCCATCCCTTGGCTATTGGGAATAATGCTGCAGTGAACATGGAACTGGTAGCCTCTGTTCATTTCCTTTGGATATATATCCAGAAGTGGGATTGCTGAGTTGCATGGTAGTTCTATTTTTAATGTTTTGAGGAAATTGTGTGCTCTTTTAAAAATTATTGAGGACCTCAAAGAAAGATTTTATGTGGGTTATATCTAGTGGATGTTAGCTACTATATTAGAAATCGAAACGAAGATATTTTAAAGATTCATGTATTCATTTTGGGGCAGCAGTTGGTAGAGAACGCGAGTCTTGATCTCGGGGTCGTGAGTTCAAGCCCCGCATTGGGCGTAGAGCTTACTTAAAAAAAAGATTCATCTACTTATTCTTTTTAAATCAATAATCTTGCATGTGAAAGAAATAAAGTTTTACAAAAATAACTACATTTTCCAAGAGAAAAACATTTTTTTTTCCCTGAAAGAAAGGCCTTTTAATGAGGCGTGTGACAGTGGTTCACACTTTTGTGAATCTCTTTAATGTGTGGCTTTAAGAGAAGACAGCTGGATGCTCATACCTGCCGCTTCTGCGTTGGGTCTCTGGACGTGGGTTGTTTTGGTTGAAGTCTGTAAAGAAAATCTAGGTCGTGCTGATAGGTCGTTGGAAAAGAGGACCTTGCAGGGCCCCTGAAAGGAACTGGAGACCACACTTGGAGAAATGCTGATCTAATGCTGATCTATGTGGGTCTCAGCTCACTTTTTGGAAAGCCATGCACCCCTAACCTCAAGCCCATCATCTCTCTTCCCCTGGGAACGAGTCCTTAAACCTGGTTCTTCTCACTCAAGTAACATTGGGGACCCCACTTAGGTGAGGTGGAGTGGGCTGGCCATCGCCCCCCTCGGCCCCCTGCGGGTGACACTCTCCAAGCAAAGTTGCCTCCGGCAGAGACCCAGGCACTGGGTCTGATGTTCCCAGGTTTTCTGATGAGGAGCCCTACGCGCACAGTTCCTAGCGATGGTGCTGTTTAGACCATCATGAGGAAGCGCTGTTCCTTACTGCCTTGTATTTTGCAAGGCGGACCAGCCCGTCCAAGGCCAAAGCCGTGCCCAGGGTGGCCTGAAGGAGCTCCATGTGCAGGCCGCGGGTGCTGCTCACCTGTCCCCCTCTTTGTCCCTTCCTGAGAGCCGGGGCAGAGCCTAGCGTGGGAGGCCCCTGTTGGGCAGCTTCAAGTGGGGGCAAAGTTGTGATGCAGGCGTCCCCAGTAAAATCGCCTTGGGGAGAGGGGTGGGGAGGACACCCCGGAGGCCAGAAGTGCCCCGAGGTCCTTGGGACGGGTGAAATATCCTCAAGCAGCACAAGCGTTCGTTCGTGGGCCGAGGTGGGGTCAAAACAAAGAAATACAGCAATAAAACATGCAGCAGCATTCGGCCAGCCGGTTTTCCCTGTTACTGCTTCTCGCAACTTCCAGCCCTGGCCCTTCAGGAGCCCCACCCCAGCTGGAATTCACAGGGAGGGCGGTGGCATGACTCACAGTGACCCAAAGCGCAGTGAGCCCGGCCACATCTGCCTTCCTGGGGGGACTCTCCTCCCCACCCCCCTCCTCCCTGCTCCCTGCCTGCCCCCACCCCCCAAGCAACAGCCGAGTGACCCCAGACAACAGCAGGCCTGGCACCCGGAATGACCACGAGGGCAGGAGGACATGGGACGGGGCGGGGCGGGGGGGGGGGGGAGCCTCTGGGAAGAACATTCTGCGTCTTCCCAGACCTGCCCCAGCCTCCGGGCTTCACAACAAGGCTTTTCTTGGTCCTCCCCAGATGGACGGGCCTCTCCGGGCAGGGCTGGTAGGAGGACAAGAGCCCAAGCAGTCGGCCAGGCCAGCGTTTTCAAAACTTTGCTTTGGCCACAGAACTACTTCTGGGGGTTGCTTTTGTTTTGTTGGGGTTTTTGTTTTTGTTTTTTTCTTAACCAAATGGGGGCCAGCAGAGCTGCTCTGTCGAGAGCTGGGCCCCAAGCCTCGCAGACTCTTCTGGCCTCTCTCGTGTTTGCCATCAGCCCCCAGATCTTGAAAACACGGTTTGGTAACTACGAGTGTGGCTCATTGGCCCATTTCACAGATGGGGCAACAGAGCCCGGGAAGGAAGGAGTCTCTTGCCCACTGACTGTGTGTCGGGGACTGGGTAGAACTGGAATGTGGTGCTTTCTGCAGGGGCCCTCAGGGGACAGGGAGCAGCGACAACTGTAACAGGAGACCAGCATGGGACGGGGTGCACGCTGAGCAGAGGGGTACATGGGGGCAAGGAGAGGGAGGCAGAGGCTGATGTTCGGGCAACAAGTCACAGAGGGGCAGCCCAGCCTGCAGGACAGGCAGGAGAGGAAAGATAAACCTATCTCCGGTCCTTCTCCCATGGCCACAAATCCAGCCTCTGACCGTGGCAGTCACCACCCCTCCATTTCCACCCATGGGACCCTGCCCTTCCCTCGCCTCCTCACCCTGGGAAAGGGGAGCCTCGGCCCTGTGACACATGGGGCTTCCACGACCCTAGAACAGAGGCCCATTGACGCCCCCCCCCTTCCCACATTCCCAGCCTCCTCCTGCCGCAGGGAGGGTGGGCTGCGCTTCTGCACATTCCTGAGAAACAGTTTGTGCTCTGAGATCCCACGGGTCCAGGCCCTGCTGACCATGAGGCCTAACTCCCAGGCTTTCCAGAGAGGGAGGGCATGGCTTTTGTCACATTCTCAAATGGGTCCGTGGTCTAAAAAGAGGCCGCGAACCACAGCATGAGGAGAGGAGGGGTCTTGCAGAGGGGAGGGGGTGGAGGGAAGGATTGTGGGGTAGGGAGAGCTGTGTCAACGATATTCTTCTGTCTGGTGATTCTTCTGTCTGGTGATATTCTGTCGGAGGCTTTATGTGTTACTTGGTTTTATTTCTCTCACCTGCCTGTGATGGTGGGTCGCTGGCTCCATTTTACAGATGAGGAAACTGAGACGCAGTGACATGAGGTAGCTTGCCCAGGACACAGCCGTGGCTGAGGGATGGAACAAGCCAGGGTAGGGACAGAGGCCCAAGGTGGTGCTGTATTTGGTTCCACAAAGGCCTTCAGCTCTGGAACTGGGCAAAGCCTCCCTTTGGCAGCATCCACACCAGACCTTGAGCCCCTGTGTCTAGGTCCCCAAGAAATTATTTCAGCAGCCAAAGAACCCCACGCAGGGCTTCTTGCCTCTGAGGGTCCTTCCTGGTGAATGGAAAACAAGACCCCCAAGACTGGTGTCCATTCCTTTCTAACAAGGAGGAGGGAGCAACATGTCTGTACCGTGGTGAGTAGGACCCGGCCGGAGGGCAGGTTCAGCAAGTCTGAGGCTCAGTCCCCTCCAGATCACCCCAGCAAAGACCCTTTCTTTCTTTGCCCTTAGAAATGTCAGCCACCAAACCTCAGGGCAGCATCTCTACTGTCCAGCCCACCTCCTGCCCAACTCACTCCAATGGTAAATAAGGCAGAGCAATCCCAAAATGGGCCCCAGCTGAGGCATAGGCCCACCCCCCAACATTCCTGAAATTCTTGTTTAAAACATCTTTATTGGGGCGCCTGGGTGGCCC
Source organism: Zalophus californianus (assembly GCF_009762305.2). Taxonomy (NCBI): domain Eukaryota; kingdom Metazoa; phylum Chordata; class Mammalia; order Carnivora; family Otariidae; genus Zalophus; species Zalophus californianus. The sequence continues at coordinate 9,906,100 of NC_045610.1, forward strand.
AGGTGGTGAAGCATCTGCCTTCAGCTCAGGTCATGATCCCAGAGCCCTGGGATGGAGCCCCTTGTCGGCTCCCTGCTCAGCGGGGAGCCTGCTTCTCCCTCTCCCTCTGCCTGCCTCTCTGCCTACTTGTGCTCTCTCTATATCTCTGTCAAATAAATAAGTAAAATCTTAAAAAAATAATAAAAATAAAAAACATCTGTATTGTATGTGATTTTTTTCTCTTTCATTGTTATTGGGATATAACTGAGTTAGAGCATTGTATAAGTTTAAGGTGCACAGCATAATGATTAAATTACATAAGCTATGAAATTATGACCACAGTAAGTTAACATCTTCACCTTGAGTAGTCAGGGGGAGGGAAAAAAAGAAAGAAAAAAAAAAAACATGTTCTTTTCTTTGCCATGAGAACTTTTAGGCTGTGTACTCTCTTAGCATCTTTCGAATCTCCTACACCTCAGTGTTAACTATGGTCATCATGTTGTACATTGCATTCCTGAAATCCTGGGCCTTAGTTTCTCCATCTGTAAATCGGGAATCATGATGCCCAGCCTACTTGCCTTACAGGGATTTCTAAGGATCACCCGGGGAAGGTGTTTGGAAAAGTTCAGGATCCCCCACCGACATGACAGGGAAGGAACCCCTGCTGGGACTCACCCATCAGCCACATATTTCGGGTCCCCAGGGTGCTGGAATCTGGCCACCCAGCCTGGGAGCCTCCCTCCTCTGGGGTAGTTCCGCGTGCGGCTTGGGGGCCTAGGGGCCCAGAGGGTGAGGGCAGCAAAAGTGGGTCTCCTTGCTTTCCCTGTCCACCCTGAGTGGCCCCCTTGGTCCTCAGGGTGGGCTGGGGGCAGGAATGTCATCATTCCTATCACGGCCTGGTCTGGACAAGGCACCAAGGACAACAGGAACTGGGGAGAGGTATCTGAGAAAAGTCACGGTGTTTACCCATGCTCTTTCACATCTAGAGGGCATAAAGTTTATTCTAACCCTCTAGGGTAGAAAACCATGTTTCTTTGCTTCTCTAAAGCGATTAATGCTGTTTCAGCTTGACTGGTGGGGAATTCAAGCTTTAGTCATGTTTGGGGAGCCTGCTCTTTCCCTGGGGTTGTGCAAGAATCCTGGGGGTCTTATACACAGTCCAGAACATTTGGAGCAGGGCCCCTAATCCACACTGGTGACTATTCTTGGCCAGGTCTGTGGGGTCCCTTGCTGGTGGGCAGGGGTGTCTGCAGAGGCTCCCAGTGGGGGCTCTCAGTGTGTGGTGCCACCCAAACCCTTGTCCCCCCCTCAGGCTTGGGGAGCCTCTGCCTCCACCCCGCTCAGGGCCCCTTTCCCCCAGGCTCCCTCTCCTCCCTCCTACTTGACATCCTTTCTAAAGGAGCCCTGGGGTTTTCTTCTGGGTGCCTGGCTACTTTTCCTTTCAATCCCACAATCCAGAACCCCCACCCCCTCCAAGGCAAAGGAACACTGAGATTGGGCCATCTACATAAGAAGCAGTAAAAATGACCTCAGAAGCATGAAAAAAACAACTATCAGTACATAGGACCCTTATCACAGAGCAGGGGGGTTTACGAGGCATGCCGTTCCCAAGGTTTGCCCTATGTGGAAAAGCAGCCTCTAGTACCATGACCAGGCCGCCTTTGGCTTCGTCCTGGGTTGGTGGGGGGCGGTCTTCATCCAGAGGTTGGAGGGCTTGGGAGACATGCATGCCCTGGGAAGGCCATCTCTACAGGAGTTTTCCTGGCCCTCTGGAGAAGGTGCTGAGATGCCTCCTTGCAGCTGGGAAAACTTCTTGAAGCGGGGGGGGGGTCTCCTCCCTGGCCAGGGTGTTCGGCGGGGGGGCCCTAAGTCACCTCCAGGGGGCTGTTCTGGGCGTGTTGGGTGGGACTCAAGGGTAGGGCCGGGCCACCCCTGACCTCTGGGCGTCCTTCACTCTTGCAGGACCTGGGCATGGAGTCGACCTCTCTGGACGACGTTCTGTACCGCTACGCCAGCTTCAGGAACCTGGTGGACCCCATCACACACGACCTCATCATCAGCCTGGCCCGCTACATCCACTGCCCCAAGCCGGTAGGGCAGCTGGGTCTGAGCTGGCCACCTCTGGGGGTGTGAGGTGGGCGCCTTTCTGGTCAGAGCAGCTCAGTGTCCAGGGAGGGCACTGCCCAGGGCCCAAGGAAGACAGGCCAGCAGGGCCTGAGGTGCCCGCCCTGTCCTAAGTAAGGCCCAGCATCCATTGGTGGGGGCTGCGCATGCCACTATCAGCCCAGGTTGTGTTTGGCCCCCCGGGGATATTAAATCTGGACTCGTTGCCAACATTTAAAACTCAGACTATTTCACACATTTCTCCATATTCAGCTGCCCTCGAACAATGGGACGCTCCAGCGCATGGATCCCCATTTCTATAGCACTGGAGCTGAGTAACCACCCCTGTGATGTGGGGCCAGGACCGCGATGTACAGTTGTGTATGTCGCACCCTGCACAAAGACAGGCAGACGCCGAGGTGGCAGGAGACAGGTCAGATCCAGCCCCCTCTCTGCCACCAAGTTACAGGCACTGGCGCAAGGCTGTGTCCATCCAGAGGTGGACTTTTTCTTATTTGCACAAAGGTGCCATGTAAATCCAGCAGTGAGCTCTCTTGGTGCTCTCCAGGATGCCTCAGGCCCCAGCACTCCCAATGGCCTTCCTCTCTGAGGCTGAATGTCATTTTACACCCACCCACTTTGCTCATGCCCACATCTGCCTGGCTTCCAGAGCTGAGAAGGAAAAGCTCCGCAGGCAGGTGCTCCTTAGCCAGCTTCTGGATGGAAGGGCCTGCCCCTGTTCCTCTCGGGGTGCCGGGCCAGCTTAGTCAGAGCTGCCCATCGTGACCCCGGCAGGGAAGGGGAGGGCCAGTGTGGGGCAGGGCAGCTCCACTCTGGAATGTTTCTCTCCCATCCTCAATTTCCAGCAGCTTCCAAAAGAAGGGCTTCCAGGAAGCCAGAGCAGCACCCAGGAGTGCCTGAGGGAAGCTTCTGCTTCCAGAGTAGGATTGAGGATAAGAGGGAGGAGGTGGTGGTCAAACCCACCCTTCCCTTGGCCAGACGCTGCAACATTGCTCTGGAGCTGAGCTTCCATCCGGGCCTTTGTCTAGGGCCTTCTCTCTGGCTCCTGGGGCTGTCTGGGGCCAAGACTCTGAGGTGAGGAGCAAGCTCTGAAGGACTGGGAGCCAGGGCAGGTGTGGGGGTGGGTTAGAGCTGGTGGTGGGATGCAGCAGAAGGCAGGGTTGCGGGGCTCAAATATGGGGGAAAGCGGGTAATGAGGGTTGGCAGACTGGGAGCCTCAGGGCCTGGGGAAGAGGGGCCGGTGCCAGGAGCCGCCGGGAAACCGGCTGGGCCTGGAATCACCTTCACTTCTCATTCCGATTCTACCTGGCTCAGCCTGGGGCAGCTGCGAGCAGGGTCTGTCCGAGGCCTAGCAGGTGCCAGACCTCTCTGCCTTTTCTGGAACATGAATTCACATGCCCATGGGTGACGGGGTGACAGATCACAGGGCACTCGAAGCAGCTCAGTAGGAGAGATGTTATTTTTATGCCCATTTTAGAGTTGAAGAAGACCAAAGTCAGGTAATGAAGCAATCTGCTAACGGGTACACCACAGGTGTGATTTGGGGCCCAGTTCTGGGCAGAGTGCAGGCTGGTGCTCAGGCGCTGGACCCCTGTGCTCCCAGTGCTCTTGGGGTGGGGGGTGCTTGTGGGGCTGCATCTGGGCTGGAGGAGGAGGGCCTGCCTCCCTCCACGTAGGAGGGTCCTGCCAGTGGGTAACTGCCCATGCCAAACCACAGGACACGGGAAGGAGAGGTGGCCCAAGGGGTTCTGGGCTGAGATCCATCCCCTCCCGTCTGGGTGGAGACTACAGGGGCCGTACCTGGGGGGTCTGAGCTCAGGCTGCTAGCACACGTTGCCCCTGACTGGGTGGCTTAGAAGCAACAGAATTGTGTTGCTCACAGTTCTGGAAGCCAGAAGTCCAAGATCAGGTTGCCAGTAAGGTCCGGTTCTGACGAGAGCCCTCTTCCCAGTTTGCAGATGGCTACCTTCTCGTTGTGGCCTCACGATGGTAGAAAGCAAGCCAGCTAGCTCTCTGGCTTCTTCTAATAACCCTCATGACCTCATCTAATCCTACTTTCCCCCCTAAAGGCCCCACCTCCAGACACCATCACCCTGAGATGGGGTTCAACCTATGAGTTGGGGGGTGGGGGACTCAAACATTGGGTCCCCCGCCTGGGTGTAGCTTTCTCAGGCCGCTTCATTAGCTGAACTGTGTTTTCCTCAACTCCAAAGGCGAACAATACCCTCCCCTGGAGAGCCCTTTGGAGAGTTCAGTGAACTGATTCAGGAGAATGTGCCTGGCACAGCTGAGCACCCTATGCCCAGAATCTAAGCTGTACCTAGTCACTGAGCACCCACCGTGGGCCAAGCAGGGTGCTCAGACCCAGCAGGTCCGTGGTGGGACACTGAGGCAGGGGTGGGCTCAGAGTCGTGGAGAACAAGGGGCCGGCCTCTGATTTCCCGATTTCCAGAAACGGCCAGGGGTGTCAGCCCTGTCGGAGGCCCCAGGGGGTCTGGCTGGTTCCCCTTAGCCACACCCAAGGCCATGAGGCAGGGGGGGGCCCTTTGGAAGGACTGTCCTGGTTGTGGTTGAGGCCAGGGTGGGAGGTCCTGGTTCTGGGGCCCCGAAGCTGGGAATAAGGACAGCGCCTGATGGCACCGTCCCCAAAACGTGAGCTGGCTCGGGGCTGGCCAGGACTTCCTGTTCTTAGCTCTTTCATCTGAGAACTTCAGATCAGAGATGTCAAGACCATCAGCCATGAGGGGCCGTCTCCCTCAGGGGAGATATGGGACAAAGGAAATAGCCTTCCTCGCCCAATCTCAGTGAAGCATCCACCAGACCAATAACCCCACCAGCAAGATGACCCCCTCAAATGAGTCCCAGCCTACCCAAAGTCCCCTCCTGAGTCCCAGCTGGACATGGGCCTAGGCCCTAGAAGGGGGTGGGTCTGTGCGTGCCCCGAGAAGGAGGGGACAGGCAAAACCCCTGTCCTCCCATGACTGTGTGTGATCCATCCACAGCCCAGCTTCCAGCTCAGAATTCACCCACCTCTTGGACATCTCTGCCTGGGTGTCCCTGACTCGCCACCCCTCCCCCACCCCAAACTCATCCCACCATCAGCACAGATCATGTAGCGGGAAAGTTCAGAGACCCCTTCCTTCCCTGGGCCCCAGCGCCAACCCCGCACATCCCAGCATGCCTCCCGGCCCTCTGTGCTCCGGGAGCAGCCAGGGAGCCATCTGCAAGGGAAATTGGATCACCTAAGTACCTCGCTGAGAAGCCTTCCACGTGGGGTGGTGTCATACTTTCACCAAAACCCAAACCCCGTTCACGGCCCCGCCTGAATCTCCTGTCTCACCCTCTCCACTCTGCTCACTAGGCTCCTGCCACATGGGCCTCCTCTCGGTTCCTGGGGCATCCAGATCCTCTCCGACTTCCAGGGACCTTGCTGCCACCTCTGCCTGGGCTCCCCGGCTCCTCCATTCAGGCTCAGCCTCACGGTTGCCTCTCCAGAACCTTCTGCGACCAGCCGCATTGACACAGCTCCCCCACATCAGCCCATGCCCTGGTCTCCCAAGTCATCTGGCTTATTCATTTGTCAGCTGACATATTGTCTGCCTTCCCCCACGCGAACAGCAGGATTGCCAAAGGGACAGGAGATGACATCTGTCTTGTTCGCAGTTACATCTTGCATCAGGCAGGGCCCTGGCGGGAAGCGGGCCAGCACATTCCATTGTGAATTTTTGAGAGTTTAATAACGGGGCTATTTCCAGGGTTGTGGGCAGGAGGAAGGAAACCAACGGGGGACACTGAGATACCCAAAGACTAGCAGCAGGAGGAAGCTGTTATCAGAAAGAGGCCATGGGTACAAGCCGCGACCAGAGCCGAGAACACCTTTTCCAGAACCGTGCTGTATTTTCTATGGCGTGTAGCAAATGACCCCAGAACTCGGTGGCTTAAAACAGTCGACACCGGTCCCTGTGCAGTCTCTGTAGCGTGACTAGGTAGTTCTAGCTTAGGGTCCCTCAAGACAGTGGCAGGGCTACAGGGATCTACAGGCTTGGCAGAGAGTGGCAGGCCCCCTTCCAGGCTGGCCCATTCCTTGGCTGCTGACAGGAGGCCCCAGGTTCTTGCCATGTGGGTCTCTCCATAGGACCGCTTGAGCTTTTCTCACGATGGGTAGCTGGCTTATCCCAGAGCAGGTGATCCAAGAAAAGAGCAAGGCAGACACCACAGTATCTCTTATGACCTCGCCACATTCTATGCATCACCCGGATCAACCCTGATGCGGTGCAGGAGACTACGGGAGGGAGCAATGACAGGAGGCCAGGATCCATGGGGGCCGTCCTGGAGGCTGGCTGCCACACCACACGCTAAAGCCGGGAGGGTGACAATGGGAAGGATCTTTCCTCCTGCCCTCTGATCTCACTCCCATCGCTCTCATTCGCTGAACCCAACTGGAAGCCGGGGCAGGAGGGCTGGCGATGCTGTCTATAGAGTTCAGCCTTCCAGGCACCCGAGAAGAGCAGAAAATGGACTCAGGGTAGGGAGTAAAGGCAAAGCCCAGCAAGTCTCCCCGTATCTGGAGGAGCATCCAGCTTGTAGGAGGAAGGACAGTCAATATCTGATGAATGAATTTATGAATGAGTGACGGAAGCCTTTGGGTTCCCAGTAGTGGCGGGCTGTGCTTGTTTGGGGTCTGGGGGAAGCGTACAAAGGGGCCCGGGGAAGCCAAGATGGCAGGTGGGAGTCACCATCTGACAGATGAGAGGTGGAGCAGAGTCCACGTGCTTGTGGGACTGCAGTCGGCCTTGAGAATCTTTCCTGACAAGTCAGTGAGAGTCCCTCAGGGTCCTCTCCAGGGCCCTGGGCAGAGGCGGGGGGGGGGGGGGGGGGGCGTTGCAGTGCTGCGGGCCCCTCGCTCCACCCTGCGATGCCCAACCACCCCAGGCTTGCATCGTACCCCTCTCCTTCCTTTTCCATGGGTGGCAGGAAGAGCGGCAGAATTGATTCCACAAATAATCTTTTATTTGTTTTTTATTTTCTTAAAGATTTTATTTATTTATTAGAGAGCGAGAGAGAAACAGCATGAGAGGGGAGAAGGTCAGAGGGAGAAGCAGGCTCCCCGCTAAGCCGGGAGCCCGATGCGGGACTCGATCCCAGGACCCCGGGATCATGACCTGAGCGGAAGGCGGTCGCTTAACCAACTGAGCCACCCAGGCGCCCACCACAAACTGCCTTTGAGCCTCGGGTGTGGGTGAGGGCTCTGTTGCGCGTCAAGCTAGGAAGAGAATTTATCCTGATATCGAGGGGCCCCATGGGGCCCAAAGGCAGCCAAGCTTGGAAGGAGGGGCCAGAAGTACAGACGAAACGCAGGGCAGGCATCTCTCCATCCCTCCTCTCGGCTCCCCCGGACCTCCCTCTCCATTCCGGGGGCTCCGAGTCTACTCGGCGGCGGCGTCCAGCCCTGGGAGCAGACGGGGGTGTGTCTCGTCTCCAGGAAAGGGCCGATTGGCTGCGCTCTGCCAGTGCCCGCTTCTGGACCAATCAGCTGCAGCCTGGCATGGGGTCTGGTTGCACAAAGGGGCTGCTGGGCCTCACCACTTTGAGCAGCAGGGAGGGGCCTGCCGACCGCCGAGGGCTCGACGCGGGGCTCACGGACCGGGTGCCTTGCGGGGCCGGTGGTCACACCCCTCGGCCAAGGTTGCACAAGGGGCACGTGGCTGCCGTTTCTGGAAAACCACGCAGAAACGACACTTGCGCCTCCTCCCTCCCCTTCCAGCCCCTGCCTTCCCCACACTCTCCTTCTCCAGCTCTGAGCCAGTCCTGCTTTGTCCTCTTCTCCGCGGGAGGGAGACCTGGAGGGGGCTTCGAAAAATCCACGGAGTTGGGGGGGGGGGGCGGAATTAGATGAGCTTGCAAATGATAGAAACACCTTGAACCCACCTAGGCCAAAGATTTATCACCGGGAGGGCAGCGCAGGGCGGGATGGCAGGTTGGGAAGGATGCCAGCCTCGGAGCCGGGCTTTTGCGTCCTGATTCCATCTTACAAGTTGTGGGGCTTGCCAGTCTAGTCAGCTTCCTTGTGCCTCCGTTCCCTCCTTTGTAAAGTGGGGGTTATAGTAGCGCCCGTTTCATAGGATCATTGCGAGTTACAGGATCGTGAAGAGTTCGTGCAGGCAGCGCACAGAGGCGACGCCTAACATAGCAGAGGCACAGTAAATGGTAGCTGCTGTTCACGTAGCCCAGACAAACGGAAGGGAGTTCTCATTTCTGTGAGGACGCGAGCTCACGTTGCGTCTCAAATCGCCTGTGAGGTGACCGTATCTGTTGTCCTTGTTGGTGAGGAAACAGGCTTGCTCCGTCTCCCGGGCGGGGAACGGCCGTGCGCGGTCAACCCATTGCGGCGCCCTGCACACAGCTGCCCCCTCGTGGCAGTGCCGGCGCACTGCGGCGGCTGCTTTGCCGCCTTTTCCTCTCTTTGTTTCTTCCTTCACGGCCCAGGCCCAGAGGATGACACCGCCCCCCCACCGCGCCCCCCGGAAGTGGCTGAACGAGCAGCCGAAGCTGAGTTGGAGCAGGTGCCGTGGGAGAGTGGCAATGTTCTGGCCCCGGGGTGGTCCCAGGAAGGAAGCTGGGCCGACCACCAGTCCCACCTCTCCCTCCCTCGGTCCTTCTTGTCTCTGAAGCTTTTGAACTGGTGTTTCTCCAACTTGGCACCCGAGGAATCATCCGTAGAGCTTTAAAAAAAAAAAAAAAAAATCCCTGCATGCAAGATGCCCACGCATGCTGGGGGTGGCCCAGGCAGCGTTTTTTAAAGCTCCTTGGTGATTCCAGGGTGCGAGGGCCCCAAGTGAAGAAGCTCTCAATGCGCCATCTCTGCTGTCACCTCCCATCCTCCCTTTAGCCTCCAGAGTTGGCCTTCACCCGGGCCCCCGCCATGACCGCCCCTCCCTGAGCCTCTTCTGGCCAAGGCCTCCTCACTGGAGGCCCGCCAGCCCTTCTTCTCCTTGGAGCCCTTGGCTACACTGTGCCTTCTCCATCCCTTCGGGTCCCGTGTGTCCTCCCCTTGCTTTCCCCGTCAGCTCATTCCACCGCCAGACGGTAAATCAGAGGCTGGTGAATGTGTCTTGAGCCCCAGCCTCATACATCCACTTGCATCTCCCAGGAGGGGTCCCTAGGCCCCTCAAACTCCACGTGGTTCCAAATGAGCCGCGCGTCCCCCTGCTTTATCATCTCCTTCTCTCCGGGAGCCCCTTGCCTTCTACCGAGGTCCCAAGCCCAAAGCCTGGATCCTTCCTTGTCCGCCGCCCTGCCCACACCCTCTCCATCCCGCGCACTCCCAGCCCACTTTCGGGGCTTTCCGCAGGCCTGGCAGGGGTGCCCCGAGCCACACAAAGCCGATGGGACTGGCCCTGGACCACTCTCTGTCAGAGGGACAGTCCCAAAATGCAAACGTGATCCTGCTCTTCTTCCTCCATTGAGCACATCTGCTTCTCCTGCTTCCCATCGCACACACCCGTAACGAGGAGGCTCAGCAGGAAACTGAGCTCTAGAATCAGAACACGGCAACCCAGGGGATGCGAGTGTAATCACCTGAAGCGACAGGTGACATTTATCAGACAGGCAGACCTCAGGAAGTGAGGTCCTGGGAGAACCAGAGACCAGAGGTGCGGTCCACACAGATTCTATTCCGTCTTGAGCCTCTGTCTCCTGGATCCCTGCTCAGATGCTTCACCTCTTCGGATCCTCAACACCCCCTTTTCCTACCTCTTCTCCCTCTAGTCTCCCGTCCTCAGGGTCTTCTTCTCTTGCCTTTCCAACAGCTCCAGCCCTGCTCTCTATGCCTCAGTTTCCAACTCTGTAAAATGGGGCTAATGAAAGCAGTTCCGCTCTGGGGTGTTGTGGGAATTCCATGAAGTCCTAGCGTAAGGTCCGTGTGCAGCAATCCAGGTGACACATGACAGTGGCTTGGACCAACGTGGTAGCCGTGGAGGTGGTGAGAAGTGACCAGACCCCAGATTGTCACCTGCTCCTGTAACACCCCCCACACCCAAACCTTTGCACACGTTTCCTCCTCACTCGGAGATGCCTCTTGTTTCTTCTCTCCATGCAAAAATCACGAACCCATCCGCCCTGAAAACCCCAACTCACATGTGAGCCTTGGGGGGAGGAGTCATCCCCTTTACCCTGCCAGAGTTTTGCATGTCTTTGTTGCTCTTCTAGTTATTGCTGTAGTGAGCATTCCTGCAGAGCTTGCTGTGAGCCAAGCTATAGTCACAGGCCCTCTGCAAATAGTGACTCATTGCATTCTCACAAAATGCCCCGTGAGCTGGGTTCTGTTATCCCTTCACGGAGGAGGACTGAAGGTCAAGTGACTTGCCCAAGGCCACAGAGGAGGTAACAAAGCAAGGGTTCAGATCCACATGGTTTGGCTCCGAGTCCGTGCTCTTAAGTACTTAATATGCTGAGTCTCCATTAGCAGAGGGATGATGGTAACAACCATCAAGCTGACCTTTATTGAGTGCTCACTGTGTGCCAGGCACTGGACGTGAGCTCATGGCTGAACCTCACACGCTCTTGGCCCCCCCTCTCCCCCAGGGCTTGGGGACTGTCTATTGAGTTGACTTCCCTTGGGACGGAGATGGAGTCTCTAGCATCTCTCTGCTGCACACTTTAACCCAATGTAAGTTTGTCAGGGCCTCCATAACAAAATACCACTTAAACAACAGAAATTTATTTTCTCATAGCTGTGAAGGCTGGAAGTCCAAGATCAAGGTGTTGGCAGGGTTGGTTGTTTCTGAGTCCTCTCCTTGGCTTCTCCAGGGTCTTCAAATGGTCTTTCCTCTATGCGTGTCTGTGAGCTAATCTCTTTTCATGAGGACACCAGTCATTTTGGATTGGGGCCCACCCCAAATGACCTCATTTTAACTGAATTGCTCTCTAGATGCCCTGTTTCCACATACAGTCGCAGTCTGAGATACCTGGGTTGAGGACTTAAATTTAAGAACTTGGGTGGGACACAATTCAGGACATAATGCCCAGGGTTTCAAACGCAAAAGCTGATGGGCCTGCAGCGCCTGGCTCAGTCGGTAGAGTGTGCGACGCTTGTTCTCCGGGTCATGAGTTCAAGCCCCACATCGGGTGTAGAGCTTATTTAAAAGAAAAAATGTTGGGGCGCCTGGGTCGCTCAGTTGGTTAAATGGCTGCCTTCAGCTCAGGTCATGATCTCCGGGTCCTGGGATCGAGCCCCATATCAGGCTCCCAACTCAGTGGGGAGTCTGCTTCTCCCTCTCCCTCTGCTGCTCTCTCGCTTGCACACTCTTTCTCTCAAATAAATGAATAAAATCTTTTAAAAAATAAAGTAATAAAAAAAAGTGCTGATGGGCCAGACAGATTACAGTAGATGAATGAATTGTGCTGGAAAAGACCTGGACTTCTCACTTGTTTATTTTCCCACTTGTGACATCATAAAAATATTTCCCTTTCTTCTTCTTGCCTAAAACAATTGCCTGGCACCTAGTAGGTGCTCAGTAATCCTTTGTTGAGCAAACGAGTGAGCAGAAGGGCCCTGGTCACTGGGGAGAGGCAGGGACGATGATGAATATTGGGTCGGGGTCAGCCAGCACTCAGCTCTGGTCAATTGGTCAGATTGTGAATGTAGAGTTTTATATCAATCTCAGTTTTGCCACGATAGCAACTAATTCTCAGAAACCAGAGAGAGCCATTGGGCAGATCCATTTGCAAGCAACTGCTTTCTGCTAAGGGGGCCCAGCGGGAGCCCCAGAGCAAGCATCCCCCAGCTCAGCCTGGGGGTGCCATGCTCATCCCATGGAGACAGGAAGCCGGAGGGGAGCGCCTGATCTCCCCGACTCAGGGGCCTCCTGCCTGTGGTTGTCTCTGCAGGAAGGCGATGCGCTGGGCGCCATGGAGAAGCTATGCCGGCAGCTGACCTACCACCTGAGCCCCCACTCCCAGTGGAGGCGGCACCGGGGGCTGGTGAAGAGGAAGCCGCAGGCCTGGTGAGTCTCAGTCACCTGAGCCGGATCGGCCCTGCCCCCGCCCGGCCTCCTTCTAGAAGGGCAACCTAGAGCGAATCCATGCCAGGCTGGGCTACACAGCACTCCCTCCCAGGGGTGAAGGGAGAATTAGAGCCAGAGGGGTTGCCTTGGAAGGTGCCTGAAGGAGGTGAGATTGAAGGAGAATTCAGGGTTGGGTGGAGAGAGGAGCCAGGAGAGCATTCCGGGTGCGCATGAGCCATGAGGGGAGCTGCCGGTGGGGCCCTCCCTGGTCTGTGGGTTGGGAACCGGGGCATCTGGGCCCATTCAGAAGGGGTGGGTGGGGAGGAAGACATGAGGCCTTCTAATTTCTGGTGTGCCAAATGTGGGCACTCCCACTGGATCCCCTACTTCTCCTGGATGTCTCCTAGGGAGACCCAGTCCCCAGCCATACCCCTGGGCCACACAGCAGTGAGAAGCCTCAAGGGTTTTATGGCCCCCTGGAGAAGACTGGGGGGCTGGGGGCACATGAGACACAGAACCTGTGGGCAGAGACAGCTAGCACCATTGGAAGCAAGTAAAGGGGAGCCTAGGACGTTAGGCTTTCTGGAGGGAGCACCCCTGCTTTTCTTGTACATGACCATGGGGCAGAGTGGCTTGTGTCCTTCCCCTAGACTGGGTAGGGGCAGGACTGCCCTCCCTCACTGACAAGAGCTCTGGTTCCTCTTTCCCTTCTGGACTCTTCCACCCCAAAGCCAGGAGAGGAGCTGGATCCTGGAATGCCTCGCCAGGTGAAGGAAGAGAGTGAGTCAAAGATGGGGCGCCAACTGGGCTGAAGTCAGGAGCTGTACATGGGGGCAGAGCAGAGCAGGAGGACCCGTAGGACCTGGAATGCCACGAGAAGTCTGTGACCTAGTTCTTTAGGATTGAAAAGCTAGAAATGTGAGCTCTGCCGGAATCCAGGAGCCTCCTCTTCTGTCTCCCCGGCACACGTGCAGGCTTCGTCCATTCTGCATTTCAAAAGCCTCACTCCCCTCGGGTGGCTTCCCATCACACTAGTCAGTGCCTAGGACAGTGCCTGACACACAGCGGGAGCTTAAAAACACCTGCTGAAGGAGTGAATGGGGTAGGGGCTGTTACTGTCGCCATTTGACTGGCCACGATCACCCAGCTGCTAAGTGGCAGGGCTGGATTCAAACCCCAGGCTCAGGTTGTTAACCACACGCTATCTCCCAGGTGTAATGGGTCTGCTTTATTAGTCACACTGACCACAGCCAGTCCTTCGGTCACCCTGAACAAATGCCCCGCAATGTTTCAAGCACTTAGAGGTCACACTCTGAGAGGCAAGAGGGGGAAGCTATAAGCAGCCTTCCAGCTTCAGATCTCGAGGATAGAGACTTAACGTTGTTTTGCCAAGAGGAAGTCCAAGCCGTGATCCTTGGGCTGCTAATGTTAACCTATGTTCTTGAAACAGGCTGTGAGCCCCCTCTACCTTCCTCTCTCCCGCCGTTAGGGCCCCAGGGCTTGCCTGGGGTACCTGGAAATGGGCAGCTCTGGCCGCAGAGCAAGGACCAGGAAGAAGAGCAAGGAGTACCAGATGGCAAGGAGTGGAATGGGGTGCAGAGCCCTGAGCCTCCAGGAGTCAGCAGCTACCCGCCCCCCCCCCCGCCCCAGGCCCAGAGCCCCTGCACCCTCCCCTAAGGGCTCTCCCCAAGGATTCCCCATCTGATGGGCAAGACTGTCTTGGAACCCAGGCCTCGAGAGACTTTGTGCTGCTCTTGGGGAAGCAGGAAGCTCAGTCTAGATGACTCATAATGTCATCAGCAAATATTCATTCATCACTCTCGTGTACACAAGGCACTGTTCTAAATGCTCTGCATCCATTACCTTATTTCTCGTTAACAATTCCGTGGTACTCAAGTAGCTCCTTTGTTCAGGTAAGTGAGGCACAGAGACGTTAAGGAACTGATTAGAGCTCACGCAAGTAGGAAGAAGAGTTAAGATGCAAACCCAGGCACCACGGCCCTGGAATGTACCCTTAGTCACTGCAGAAACCTCTGGGTCTTTCCCCCGTGGTCCCTCAAGCTCTGGGCAGCTGGGCCCAGCCAGGCTGAGATGTGAGGTAGTGCCAGGGGACCAGAGGTCTTCGGTTTCTCCCGTCCCTGGAGGCGCAGAGCAGAGTTCGGTGCCGGCCACTGCTGCGTCCAGAAGGCCGGCCCCACTTGCTTGAACCTGGCTTGTCGCTTCTCCCCTGCAGCCTCAAGGCTGTCCTGGCTGGGAGCCCTCCGGACAACACCGTGGACCTGTCAGGCATCCCGCTGACCTCCCGGGACCTGGAGCGGGTGACCAGCTACCTGCAGCGCTGTGGGGAGCAGGTGGATAGCGTGGAGCTGGGCTTCACGGGCCTCACCGATGACATGGTCCTGCAGCTGCTGCCCGTGCTCAGCACGCTGCCCCGCCTCACCACACTGGCACTCAACGGCAACCGGCTGACGCGGGCCCTGCTGCGTGACCTCACCGACACCCTCAAGGACCCCGGCAAGTTCCCCAACGTCACGTGGATCGACCTGGGCAACAATGTGGACATCTTTTCCTTGCCCCAGCCCTTCCTGCTCAGCCTGCGCAAGCGCTCCCCGAAGCAGGGCCACCTACCCACCATCCTGGAGCTGGGCGAGGGCCCGGGCAGTGGGGAGGAGGCCCGGGATGGCACAGCGGGCCAGGAGGACCCGGGGGGAGGCCCTGTGGATCCTGCCAAAGACCGTGAGGGCAGGGAGACTGTAGGTGCAGCTCAGACGTGACACAGAAGTGGGGGTCCTCACCAGGGAGCCCTGGTGGGGTAGGATGACTGAGGCAGGCGAGGGGGTCCCCACCGGGGGCCTCAGGCGATCACCCAGAATTGGCCTGGGCAGCCCCACTCACTGGCGCCAGACTGTGTCATCTGGGCAGGGGGCTGTGTAATTCTTCCCTTCCGTCCTCTCCACTTCCCCCTCTTGTCAATCTCATCTGCCTTTTGGCTCCTGAGAAATCCCATGTGGCTTGAGGGGCAGTAGCCCTCAGCCTCCCCAGATTTGTGGGTGGTCTGTTTACAGAGGAAAGCTTGAGCTCATGTGGGTAAGAACTTAACCCAGGAATGGAGTGTAGTTTCAGCCCTACACCTAACCCAGTATCTCCTGATAGAACCCTTTTTCTCTACCCTAACACCCGGCTGAAGGTGGTTGGGGTAGAGGCACTGACCAGCTCCCCAGAGACTCCCAGAGCCTAGTCCCCATCTTAGAAGGTGGTCTGCCTCCTCCCTGTGAAGCCTTGGGGTCCGAGGAACCACTTCCCAGTCGCAGCCTCCACTTAAGCCCATACTTCCACCGGGGACCCCAGGCCCTGCCCCGGGGACCAGCCACCCTCTACCCTTCAAGAGTGTCCTAGGATGCCTACATACACGGCATGCGCCCAGAAACCCCCCACCATCCCCCCCCCGACCCAGCCTAAGACTACCAGACCTTTGGTAGGGTTGCAGTGTTCCAAGTCAGAGTACCACTACTTCCCTTCAAAAGGATTTTAAAGACCTTTTTCTGTTTCTGGTGGAGTCGCCAAGGAAGTCATCAAGGGTAACCGGGCTCACTCCCAAAAACCTATGATGGAAGGCTCCTAAAAAACCGGAGACCATGAAATTGAGGTTAGACTTGCAACCCTTGGCAGATCTAGTACCCCCCAGCAACACAGCTAGGTGAGAAACTAGAGGTTCCCGAGAGTGAACGATGGTCTCCACCATCTCTTGCCCCTACTCAAGACCTACCAGCTGAAAATCCCTTCTAGGCACAAGCCCTCCAACCAAGGCAAAGACTTCAAGTCCAGGGAGACTGGAGACCAACCTTTCTTTTACCTAAGAAAATTTAGATGCCCACAGTGGTGACCAGACCACTCAGGCAAACGGCAGACAGCTGGGAAGCTTGGCCTGTCCGGCCTCTAGCCCAGTGACAGGTGAGATCCCAACTCAGGAAGCCACCAAGATGGGCTGGGTGAAGAGCCACACTACAGGGACCCTGCCTGCCACTGTCCAGGTGCTTGGCTGAGCGCAGTACAGAGCTTCAGGAGGTAGAAGGCTATGCACAAGGACACAGCCCAAAGGCAGACGAATCAAAGGTGTGGATGCCTTAAATGCTTTGGAACTTTTACCCTCAAGTCTAAAGTTGTTAGAGGGGCAACAGCTTAGACTGACCACGGACAAGCTGACACGTGCTAATACCCGGACTGCTTATTTGACAGCAGTGACCAAATTTTTTTCTTCAAATACACGTTTTTAAAAACCAATACTAAAGGCCATCCTTTATTTTTTAAAGATTTTATTTATTTGAGACACAGCGAGAGAGGGAACACAAACGGGGAGAGGGAGAGGGAGAAGCAGGCTTCCCGCCGAGCAGGGAGCCCGATGCGGGGCTCGATCCCAGGACCCTGGGACCATGACCTGAGCCGAAGGCAGACGCTCAACGACTGAGCCACCCAGGCGCCCAAGGCCATCCTTTATTGTAGTTTGTGGTAACTGCACAGAAGCATCAGTTTCAGGAAGAAATACATTTGCAGCTTAAAGAACTCAGACCCTCACCCAACAGAACAAATTTATACAAAATTTACAGGTATAGAAGCTCTCTTTGGGCAGGGGAGCTAAAAATACAACACAATACATTACTAGAAAGCTCATGAATTCAATGACACCAACAGGGCCTATCCTAGCATAGTATCCTAGCAAGTTTGCCAAACACGTTTGTTGGCTCTGCTGGTAAGAGAATGGCCTCGGAACCTCAACACAAGTTAAGCATTGTTTCCACACCCACTGTTGAAGCCTGGGTTTTCAGTCCAAACTGATGGTATGGTGACCACTGGTCCTCGAAACTTCAAGTTCTTCCCCTGCTGCAGCATGGCTGACCTTTCTCTGGGAAAATAGCCTGCAAGAAAACTAAGTTATCAGTATCACTAAGTATCACTTTCTACTCCACCCAACAGCTATTCACAGCATAAAAAGGTTATCTTCAGAAAACCTTACGTTCACCACTACACAATCTGCCGGTAATTCCAGCTATTTTGGGTGATTTCATCATTTGATATCCTTTTTCTGAAAATCAGTTTTAACGATACTAGCCGCTTATTCATTCCACCACAGGGGGAGGGGTCCTTGTCGATGGAGGCTTACCTCTCCTCAACCTAAAGGGCTGCCGCCTCCAGCTTTCAAACTCCACACCGCAGACCACCATTCTTGAGCACCTCAGCACACAAAACCTGGGGGAACGAATTAAGGCACCCCTAGATGGGCGGCAGATGAGGCAGAAAAGAGAGCAGTTTTGATCATGATAGCCTCAACTACAAATTCCAGTTCGTCTCAGGAGCCCTTAACCTACTGGAGTTGTTTTTTTTGTAAATGAAGCCACGTTAAGTCCACACGTCCTAACTGGCTTCTCTGGGTGTTCCACCTCATTTCATCCCATCGTTTTAAACATCACACACCTAAAGCTGTCATCTTCAAGGATGAGGAAAGCTACACCTCAAGATTTTACAGCAGTGAGGTAATAAGGAACTCCTGGCTTTCCTCTGCCCTCCGCTCCGCGGCCACCATGAACCATAATCAGTGTCTCTGGGATACTGTCGATAAAGGTCAAGGGCTATGCTGATTCGAGTTATTAGGTTAACCAAAGTGCCACTGCCCGACCTCACGGGAACTTTAACATCATCTAACAGCTATGCAATCTGCAAGCTTACCTCAAGGCAGGCCAGTGCTCATCCCTCGAACGCTCTGCTGCTGATCTGATCACACACTGCCGACCCCACACCCATCTGCAACCTGGGTGAATAGACGAGAAAGGGTCACTGTTCAAACCAACCTACTCCAGGGCAGCGGCAGCTTGCGGGAGGCCTTGTTGACTGCAGTCAGCCAGGAACAGTTATCGTCAGTTATCGCTTCTGACGGCACTTCCTATAAGTGATTTCATCAGAGCAGTCAACACCTCCCCGCTCCCCGGTACTGCTCCAGAAACCTGGAACGGGACCTGGGATTAAGTCGCAACTGCTTGGGAAACAACCGGGACATTGCATTTTCACTGGGCGTTTATCTCCGGCCATAGCCGCGGTTGAAATAGTTCCAGGTTAGGAGTAGCCTCCTCCAATTTCCACTTGAGGCCCCATGCTATGTTTGCAATTTTATTCATTGCCCAATGCATGAAACTGTAAAGGAGCAGGCGACTCCAGTGCATTTACTAGCAAAGACGAAAAAACAAAGTTAGGTGTTATAAACCCTGCCCAGGCTGGGTCCTACCTCAGGGTGGGAGGCCACTCCCGGCCTGAAGGTGCTGCGAGGGTTCTGCCACCTGGAACATGGAGGGTGACACGCGTTAAGGGCAGGTGGTGGCAGCGACGTTCAACCAGACCGTTGAGGCTCCGGCGACAGCGGTCAGACACGCATCGAAATCGTCCGGTATCGCTTCTGACGGCTCTTCCTAATCCCAGGATCATCAGCACAGTCGGGCACGCCCTCCTCGCGGTCCCACTCCCAACCTCCCCCCCGGGGCCGCACTCACCCAGTCCTCCGGGGTCGGCGCAGCCCCCACGCCGGGTCCGGGGAGCGGGGGCCCGGCCTTCGGGGACCTCAGGCTCCGGAGACGGCAGCGGCGGCCCTGCCGGACAGACACGCGCGCGGGCCTTGAGCCTCGGCCCCCGGCGGCCCTGCGCGACTCTCCCCCACCGCCGAAGCCCGGACACGCGCTTTAGGGAGCCGCCCTGCGCCCCCCACGGAAACGTCCCCGAAGACTTCTTCCCAGGAATTAGGAAGTCTTTGGCTCCTTCGCCCTTGCCGCCAGCTACTAGGCCCAACTACACAGACCACTTACCCTCATCATCACGATAACGGAAAGGTCGCCGCTGCTGCGGCCCGGCCCTTTAAGGAGTCGGAACATTCCATTCCTCACAGAAGAGAGGGTAATACTGGCAAAGACTCACGGGAACTTCCAGCCCATTTGACGGCGCAGACTCCGCCTCATCACCCCGGACACCCCCTCCATTGGAGCCGATGGTCTCTTCCGTGGCCCCGGGAATTCTGGGTCCCGCGGCGCCCGGAGTGTTTCAGGGCGCATGCGCAGGGGGTGGAGGGACGTTGCGACCGAGGTCCGTCTTTAGCTGCATGTTTTGGAGCAAATTACTCAGCCTTTGTGAGCTTCCGATTGCTCATGTGGTAAGTGAAGCTACCGGCACCGCAGAGGTTGTTCTGAGGATCACGTGAGATACCACACTTGAAACCCTGCAGAGCCTTGGCAGGCAGCAAGCCTTCATAAAATAGTAGCTGCTTCTGATTCTTCCTGCTGCCCGTCCGCTCTCTCCCCACGGCTATTTCCGAATATCCCCGGAGCTTTTCAGAACCTCTGCGCGCTGACAGCTCTCATCACCCCCCTTGAGTTTGACCCCTAAGGAGCGAGCAGACGTCTTAGCTGGTACCACTTCCATTCTCTCCACCCCTTTCCTCCTGATGCCTTAGGACTCCTGCATCCGTTCCCCAACCCACCGGCGATGGAAACCTCTCCCTCTCCGCAGATGCTTTCCTTTCAGCCTTTGCACGAGCTCAGGTCTCTGCCACTTAAAAACTATTCAGTGCATACGCATTTTATAAACACTCGTTCCACCAAGGGAGAGCAATTCATTTGGACTGGAGAAAACTGGAAAAGCTACCGCGAGACAACTTTCTGGTCTTAGAATTTGAAGGATTTTAATGGTGGGGCGGGGGCTTCCAGCAAGAGCCAAGTCAGGGGGTCGGATTACACCGGTTCATCAGTCTGCCTGAAGAATTTGGTAAAAGTGCTAAGGAGAGCATGGGGAGCAGCAGGGGTATCCGGGATGAGGTGTCTGGAAATTCGGGGTTAAAACCGTGGAGGACTGGGGATGCCAACTAGGGCGACCTGCGGGCACTGGGGGAGATTCTTAAGCCTTCAGGGTGCAGGGGTAACATGTTTCTCTTCCATCTTAGGAAGGCCCTTCTGGCTGCCCTGCAGAACAGCTCGGAGGGGTAGGAACTGAGCAGGCGGCCCAGAAGGGAAAGAAACCAGTAATCCAGAGCCTGAAGGAAGCCAGGGAGCTCAAAGGCTTTGAGAGAGATCTTGGAGGTGGCTTTAAGGGGTGTCCAGAAGCTGTGGGAGAGGGAGGAGCGGTGGCTGTGTTGCCGTGTCCACCACCACACATCTGTCATGAAAGCGGGCACAGCATCCGGGAAAAGGACCACCCCGAGGCTGGGGGCCAGCAGGGAAGGGTCTCCCGTGCCTGAGTGAGGCTGAGAGTAGCCCAGCCCCAAGACAGAGAAATGCTCACCAAGAGACACGCAGATATCAACCAGCCCAAGAGCCCACAAACTTTGCTTAAACAATGTTTCCAGGAGTGATGAGAAAATATTTATTTACATTTGCCACCAAAGGTTCCCGGAGCCCCAGAGCCAGCACGTAGGGCTGGGACGATCCCCTGACTCTGTCCTGCATCTGGGCCATTATTGAGACTTTAGGAGCTGGAGGGGCAGTTGATCTTCCTCTGAGACAGTGTCCTCCTCTAGTTGGGAGGCCGGGGCAGGATTCTTCAAGGTGCCTGTAAATAGGATGGAGAGCGCTGCGGCTCGGCCCTTGGGCTGTGTCCCCAGGAGGACAAACAGGAGGAGGCCCCAGCCATGAATCCACATACTCTGTGTATAGCAGGTAATCCTGAAATCCCCAGCAATGCCTCTCCCTACCTCCCCCTTCCACAGGCATTTCCTGAACCCCTGACTTGGTGCCATCGGGGGCTTCCTCCCAGGAGCTCAACATCCCTTGGGTTAGAAACCAGAACACCTGAGACTTGCTGAAGAGCTGGAAGGAAGTGACAAGTAGGTGTTCAGGGAGCTCTGAGGAGAGAGTGAACCCAACCTGTAAGGAAGGCAGCGGATTTGGACACCCAGAGGAGCAGGAATGACACTTCCGCAGAGAGCCAAGGAAAGCAAAGAACAGGGAACACTGGAGGGACCGGCTGTCGCATGGAGGGAGGTGTGGGAAATGGGTCAGACTACAGCACTGGAGCTTCGCCTCTTCCGTGAGGAGTGAGGCCTTGCAGGCAGTGGGAGGCGCAGAGCATGGGCCTCATGTAGTTTCTGTCTGCATTAGAGGGATAAGCCTGGAGCAGAAAGACTTCTCTAAGGGAGAGCGTGCAGACTGAGCCCTGCAGTGTGCAGAAGGGGGTTGAAATGAGGCGTGGGGGCAGAGGGGTAAGTAGCCGCCTGGGAGGTTCTGAAGATACTCAGCACCAGGCTGAGGGGGACACTGAGCAGAGATCGTCAAGGCCTCCTGCCTGGATGAGGGGAGAGAGGGGTTGCACGCACACTATCTGGTAGGGCAACCCCACAACCGTTCCTGTTGGGGATGTCCAGGTGGAAGCCCCAGCAGGCAATGGGTATGGGACCGGGGTGTGGAATGCTTGGGGCAAGATGTGGGGCAAGGTGACTTTCAGAGTCTTGGCACTGAAATGACGGGGTGGCAGGACTCAGGGGAAGGGAGACACAAAGAGGGCAGGCAGACAACCTATGGGTTTGTGAGGGCCATGGTCAGGGACCCAGGAGCCTGGGAAACCAGCAGGCTTTGGGGCCAGAGTCTGGAGGAGCTTCCCCACACAGGGGTCAGAGGTGATACGGGTAGTGTCATGGGGCGGGGTCGGCGCCACAGACACAAGCAAGTGGAGTCTGTTGGAAAGAGAAGGCGAAAGGAGAGGAGAGCCGACTGCAGATGAAGTGGGAGCTACTGAAGAGTCCAGAAAGGGCATGCTGTGGAGAAAGTTAAGCCTCGGAACAGGCCTCTGGGTGAGAGGAAGGAGCCAAGACCCTTGGTGGAAGGCAGCAGGTTAGAGACAGGAGAAGCAGTCCCCACACTAGAACGGCCAGGACGCAGCCCATGACAGTGGGGAAAGGCATCGGAAGTGACTTCTCAGGGCTGTGGGGGCTGGGGCTCCAGTAGTCGGGGAAAGCTGGGGATCAGCAAGGCTGGCCTGTCAAGTGGGGGCTCAAGGAGATGCCCCCGCAGCTAGGGGATAGGTGAGGGGCCCTCTCTAACCTGTTCCCCCGCTGGGTCCCCAGGCGCAGCCCAGGCCTGGCGCTGGAGGACCCACCGAACATTCCAGGAGGCGGGAGGTGAGGGAAGGTTTAAGGCTGGACTGGGGGAAGCAGCAACAGCCTCAGTGTCTCCCAGGTGACAGCCTGAAACAGGCCAGGGAGGAGGTGGCGGTGGAGAGGCGAGAAGTGCTTGGACATGGAGGGGGTACTGGCCCAGACACACACACTCTCTCTCTCTCTCCAGGGCAGGGGGTCCGGCCACCACGGCTACTCACCAGGGACAGCCGGCCCTGATGGCTCCTCACACACAGTCGGCAGCGTCTGCTCCCATGAGGCCCAGTTCACTTCCTCCACCCTGAGGGCAACAGAGCAGCTCGGAGGCTCCGGGAAGCCCCCTGTGCAGCATGCTTTGCCCCAGGAGAGGGGCCCACGTAGACACGGGTAGCCACAGGGACCGGGAGAAGGATGGGCTTTCGCCACCCTTCTCCCTGGACACTGGGCCACCCACCATCCCGCCCCGGGCCCCCCCCCCCCGCCCTTGTGGCTATCACCCTGCTGCCCCCTGGGCCACATGTCTGCAGCGGAGGAAAAGGCATCTGTCCCTTCAGGCTGTGCACCGTGACCTGGCTTGCCCTCAACATCTAGAGAAGAGTCTCGATCAGGTGTGTCTTTGCGTTCCTGGGCTCCGGAGCCCTTCTGCGGCTACTGCACAGGCCGAAGACCCCTCCCCTCTCCTTGCTCAACTGCTGTCTTACGACAGCGTGTTTCTGGTTGTGCATTTGTCACCAGGTTCTCCCTCCCATGGAAGCTTTGTTTTCTGTGGGAGGGTCATCGCCTCTGTAGTCAGGCTGGGGGAGTGGGGAGGGCAGAGCAGACCAGCCAGGCGAGGCTAGTGTGCTTAACCTGAGGGTCCATCTGGCTTCTTGGCCTCCTAACTGTTCCCTATTTCAGGCCAGAAGGAGTAGGTCAGGGGCCACCAGGGAGGGGACAGGCAGTGAGTGTCAGGCCTGGCCCTATGGGATCCGGCATCCCTGACCTCCCCCGCCCAGGGCAGAGTGCCTGGTGCTCCTAGGCTCTGCCTCTCCCTGACTTAAGAGAGTAAAGCTGGGAAAAAAAAAAAAAGAGTAAAGCTGGGGGGGGGGAGCGCCTGACTGACTCAGAAGAGCATGTGACTTGATCTCCAGGTCGTGAGTTCCAGCACCACATTGGGTATACAGATTACTTAAATAAAAATTTTAAAAAGTGGGGGAGCCTGGGTAGCTCCATCATTAAGCATCTGCCTTCGTCTCAGGTCATGATCCCGGGGTCCTGGGATCCAGTCCCGCATCGGGCTCCCGGCTCAGCGGGGAGCCTGCTTTCTCCCTCTCCCACTGCCTACCACTCCCTCTGCTTCTTTTCTCTCTCTCTTTCTCTTGGTGAAGTAAATAAATAAAATCTTTAAAGAAAAAAAAAAAAAAAGAGTAAGGCTGGCCTGCCCCACGGCAGCCTCCAGGGGCCACTGGGAGAGCAAGGCCCCCAAGCCGCCCTCCCCTGCCTCCCTGCCTCCCTCCCTCACCTGAAGCACCAGCGCTCGTCGGGGCTGCCGTCTGGCCTGGTGCCAACGGTCAGCTTCACACCAGCCCGCTGCTTCTTCCTCCTGCACCACCAGTAGCCATTCTCCATCTCCAGGACAGAGATGGCTTTCTGGGGACAAAGGACACATCAGACAGTAGCCAGGGAGGTACCTCACAGCACTTGACAGTATCACCCAGAGTCTGCTAAGCATGTGGATTTGAGTCTAGCTCCAACATTTGATTGCGTGAGGGATGGAAGCCCCGCAGCTCCCCCTGAATTTCAGTTTCCCCGATTGCAGATGGACAGGTGTTGGGAAGTCAGCACACAATGCGTGCCCAGCAATTACTTGCATGGTTACAGATTCCAGAATTCCACACCACAGGGTGCAGAAGCTTATTTGCTCTGCCCACACATGCGCCTGCCCACTGGCACACGAGTGAATTAGGTGGAGCACTGAACTTGCAGGTGAGGGCGCAGGCTCAAAAGGAGTAAGGTGCTCGCCCAAGCTCAACGGTGAATCAGTAGGAGTCCACCTTCCCAGCAAGGCTCTCTGAGCACCAACTGCCCACCTCCACTCCGGAAGCAGGTACTGCTTTTACAGTAGGCAGGTGTCACATCAGCCCCCAGCTACAGGGGCCTCTGCACCCCGACTCCCCCCAGGCTGGGCCCAGTCCCAGGATTGCACATCCCGCCTCACCCACGAGCCCACTGTATGATGAACACGGAAGGGAGCTGCATGAGGGCTCATTCTCGGCTGTGTGTTTCGCACCTAGAACTGAGCCGAGCTTTGCGATAGGCTCTCAAGAAATACTTGATCATGAGCATGATCATATTTAACACATTGAGCACCTACTGTGTGCCAGGCCCCGTCCCAAGGGCTCTAGATCTATGAGCTTATTCGATGCTCACGAGAGCCCTAAGAAGGAAAGCAAGGATGGCGGGCGGGGGGGCAGGCTCAGCTCAGCTGGGTCCTGCACGCTCCGCATGGGGCCCAGACCTCAGGCAGAGGGAGGGGAGCCGCCAGCCGCACCTGCAGCTTCCAGATGCTCCAACTGTCAGTGGCGACACTGTTGACGGTCTCGCTCATGAGGGCGATGAGCATGTTGAGCAGCAGGATGTAGGTGAGCAGCACATAGGCCAGCAGCAACAGCAGGACCACCCCGCGGAAGCGCAGCTGGTCCTGGAAGGCCAGCTCACCCATGCCGATGGTGAACTTGAACAGCTCCAGGGAAGCGTCCAGGATGCCACCGTATGGGGAAGAGCTGCCCTCCTCATCCGTCTGTCCTGCCCCAGGCTGCGCTGCCTCCGTGGCATTGGGGGCCCTGGGGGCCCTGGGGGCCCGGGCTTCCCGGCTCAGGCTCACCAGGGCTGCAGGGGGGGTGGGGAATGAAGGAGGATCCTCAGCCTGGGGAGGCCAGGGGGCAGCCTCCAGGGTGTACAGAGTGGGCAAGGGATAGGCAGGGGCGAGAGGGGGGTCTTTACCTACAGCGAAGCCGAAAAGGAAGACTAAGTAGACGAGCAGGAAGCGGAGCAGGTCCCGCAGGATGACCTAGAACACACACACCCAGGAGCCAGGATGGGTGGCTGGGCCATCGGGCCTGACCCCCGACCCCTTTCTCAGCCCCAAGCATGGATTTCCACATACACAGCACCCACACGCACAAATGTGTGCATACATGAGGCCCCGTGAGCTACACAGAGTGGACCAGTCTTTACAAAAACGTCTAATCAGGGGCGCCTGGGTGGCTCAGACAGTTAGGCATCCGACTCTGGATTTCAGCTCAGGTCATGATCCCAGGGTCGTGAGATCGAGCCCCCAGTCTGCTTAAGATTCTCTCTCCCTCTCTGCCCCCTCCCCCTCACTCGCTCTCTCAAAAAAAAAAAAAAAAAAAATAGCATAGAGCAATTTGTAATGTTCTCATCTGTCTCTCTTAGTGTTTTCAGGTCCCCTACCAGAATGTCAGCTGCAGCAGAGGTGAGGACTTGGCCCATTTTGTTAGCGACCAGAGGAGCGTATTCCAACACTTAGAACAGGGCCTGGCCTGCAGGACACACTTCCTAAACTTTGGTTGAATAAGGAAATGAATATGGAAAAGTCCACACGCCCGGACGTCCCAGGGCACGGGTAGGCAGATGAGCTATAATGTACATGGTATCCACTCGTCCACTGGGCTAGGATGCACGTACTCCCCTGGGGTCACATGTTTGCTTACCGGTGCAGAGCACAGACCCCTGAGCAGACGCCTGCACGCTCATACTCCTGCCTACAGTCCGCGAGCGGCTGCCTTTGTAAGGCACAGACGTGCTCTCGTGTTTTCCTCTGCCCAGGTCAGCTGTGGAGGAGGGGGCCTGCCCGCTGAGGCCCAAAGGAGCCCTGCTGGAGTGTGGTGCCCAGCTTTGCCTGGTCAGGCTACACTGGGGCCACCCCGGTTTCGTCTCTCACCTTCTGGATCATGACACTGTAGATGCCCGTGTGCTGCAAGCCACGTGTGTAGTAAAGCAGGTTCAGCCAGCCCAGCACCAGCGAGGACACAAGCAGGGGCAGGTACCACTCCACAGCCAGGAAGCACAGCACCTGGGACAGCACCGTGAGCAGGGCCTGCACCAGGCTGTGCGGGGACAGAATTGGGGTCAGCTCGCAGGCCACCTGGCAGGGCCCCCCCTCCACCCCCACATTACAGATTGCTGACCACTGTGCCCTCTCCCACCACGGCCTGATGCATGAGAAGGTCTCCATCTGTCTGGGGCCGGACCCAATCAGGTGCACAGGGAATTCTCAGGGATGGGAGGCCCAGGCCTGACTTTGGTCCCAGGCCCCTGGCACTCCCTGGCTCTGGGCCCTCTCCTCTCAAGCCAGCCTCGTGCCTTCTGCCATACCAGCCTCTCCGGGGCCTGAGACAGGGGAGGGGAGGGAGGGCCCACGTACAAGAGCAGTTCAAAGTAGCTGTCCATGAAGGAGATCCAGATGAACAGACGGCGCCTCCAGAAGTACCACAGCTGTGGGACAAGGAGCACAGGGGGTGTGAAATGTGCTCTCCAGGCCGTGGGTCCTTAGCCTGGGCTCCCCACTGTGCCCCTCCCTGCTGGCCTGGCTCTGTGATCTCAGGGGCTCAAGCAGCCTCTTGGACTTTGGGAGGGGGTTGGGGCTCATGAATCCTGCTGATAGCTGAGAAAGCTTTGAAGCCTGTTTCCAGAAAGTGTAGTCACCCACGGACATCCAGACAATGCCAGGGGCCTCCGAGCTCCCCATGGATCCAGATGAACCCGCTTACTACTCCTAGTGAGGGGAAGAGCTCCCTCCCCTCCCCTCCCCTCCCCCTGGCCTCACATGGACACCGCCCCCCCAACCTGGATCTGGTCCCGAAGTCCTGCCCACTCTGAGAGAGGCTCGGTGTCACAGTGCCCAGCCTTGTCTCCCGCATTCTCACCTCAAAAGGCCCTGCTGGGGGAGTCGGCCTGAGCCTGCCCCCGCCCACCTGTCTGTGGTCCCCAAGTGAGGAATGCCCCAGCCAAGGGACCTGGGGGTGGGGGCACTGCCGAGGAGTCACAGGAGTCACGTGGTACCCCACGGGCACCCCAGAAAGCACAGCAGGGAGGTACCAGCCCCAGAACCCAAGGCCCTCAGCTGCCCTGAGGCTGGGAGGGGTGGGACTGGGTAGGGGATTCGGTTTCCATGGTTTCCGGAGCAATGAAGGGATTGTGGTTAACTCTCTCTAAGGCCCCTCCTGGCGGGATTCTACGTTTGCTTCTGGGGGGTTCTGGGAGCCCATAGAGTTGTGGAGTCTTGGTGTGGGGGTGGGGGGAAATGGGAAGAGCCCTCACCTGGCCCACGAGGAGGTAGACCCCCCCAAGCAGGATCAGGATGTGGCCCAGGAGCAGCACGGGGTCTCCAGCAGTCACTTCCGGGGGCAAGAAGGCCTGCAGAAGAGACACTCTGGTAGGACCTGGGGCCTGGAGTCCCCTTCCAACTGTGAGACTCTTGGCCGAGGGCCTGGTCTGAGCATGAGCTCTGGAGAGGCCACGCAGAGCCACACAAGGAATACGGGTTCCCGGGCAGGATCCCCGCATTCTAGCCTATCAGAGAGGCACACTGTCGTGGTTTTGAGGGTGGGGTCGGGCGCCCAGACTGCCCGGGTTCAAAGCCTCAGTGTGAGGGTCTGCAGATGGGTCTGGCTCTCCACGCCCCATCTTCTTCCAGGGTCATTCCCAGGAGACCTCCCCCAGAATGCTCCCCTGCCTGGCCTTGCCTTCTCCAGGGCCGGCTGGTTGTAGGCCACAGCGGTGAAGATGAACATGTAGGTCAAGTAACACAGGAAGTTGAAGAAGAATTTGGGGATTAGCAGGTCCCATTTTGCCTGCAGCAGTCTGTTCAGCGGTTCCAAAACCACCATTCGGTGTCGGTGCTGGGGGTGGGAATGTGAGAGCTAGGGGTACATTCAGCAAGGATATATATGGGGCCCGCTCAGGTCAGGCTCAATGCAAGGGCTGAGGGAAATGGAGGGGGGACCCCAAATGAGCCCTCCCCACTCGGCCTCCACCCCACCCTCATGGCTATGGGCTGACGGAGTGCCTCATTCTCCAGCTCAGAGCAGGTGCCAGTCAACAGAGGGGCCCTCAGTGGTTGCCCCCAGGCCCCCCGGCATGCTCCCCAGGTGGGACTGGTGTGTGGAATGAGCATGGGCCTGGTGGCCATGTCCCCATTGGCACACTCCCGGGGCAGCTTTGGTCCCGCAGGCAGCCCTGAATTATGGACCTTGCAGGGAGCTGTGCCGGGTCCCCTTACACACACCCCTGGCCCTGTGGACTCACCGGGCTTCTGCAATGAAAGGCAATAATCTCCAGCACTGAGTTCTCCTCCCAGCTGTCCACGGAAGCCAGATCGTACAGCGACACCCGGACTGGCCCGTAGCACCACTCAGTAAACTTCCGGGAAAGTGACTGGCACGGCCCTGCGAACTCCCGCTGCAGGATGTGCCTGAAAATCTGCAGGGTGGGCCACATGAGCTTGGCCTGCACGGCCACCTCTTGGCATTGACCTGCGGGGGGTGGGGGTGGGGGCCTAGGAAACACTCAGCACCCTGCAGAGCGGCCCACCACCTGCAAAGCCTCAAGCAGACACATGCACACAGCCCAGATACACAGGTCCTTGTGTGTATGAACGCTCACACGTCCCACGTGCTCAGCCACAATATAAACACTCCCATCCACTCACATATGTCCAGGTCTGCAGTGAACCTGGCTCTTCCTTCCCCACTCCTGCCCTGAGGCCTCTTCCTGGACTCCTTACATGGCAGAGGGACCTCCAGCCCAGGGCTCCTGGAGGCCCCTTGAGATCCGAGCTACACATATGTGTACACTTCTGCAGTCAGAGCTCAGAGCTTCCAACAGACTAGAAAGCATCCCTAAGTTGAACAGGTTAAGGGGCAATTTGGTTCTGGCGTGCCTGACTGGCTCAGTCGGTGGAGCAGGCGGCTTTTGCTCTCGGGGTCGTGAGTTCGAGCCCCATGTTGGGTGTAGAGATTACGTAAAAAAAAGAAGAAGAAGCGGGGTGCCTGGATGGCTCAGTCCGTTGGGCATCTGCCTTTGGCTCAGGTAATGATCTCAGGGTCCTGGGATCAGATGGGTCCTGGGATTAAGCCCTGCGTGAGGCTCCCTGCTCAGCGGGGAGTCTGCTTCTCCCTCTCCCTCTGCCCCTCCCCCTCGCTCATCCTCTCTCTCTCAAATAAATAAATAAAAATCTGAAAAAAAAAGAAGAAGAAGGAGCAATTTGGTTTTACAAATGAGGAATGGGGAAAGGAAAGGCCACCCAGCCATGCCTCTGGACAACAAAGGGAGGTTCTCACACCACGGGAACCTCAGGGAATAAAATAGTAAAACTTCCATTTATGTTTATTTTTATCTTAACCTTTAAAAAAGCCTGTGTTCGAAGCATGGGGCCCTGTGTAAAATGCACAGGTTGCCATGAGGCCTCACTGATAATGAGGCTCAGGCAGCCTACTGGTTGTCATTAGAAAAAAAAAGTAGAGCTGAGTCATGCTTACTTTTTATACCAAAATAACTTCCAGCCAAATGAGTTTTAGGCATAAAAAATAAAACTGCAGAAGTGGAAAATATGGATACAGAACATATCTGTACACGCACACACACAAGCTTTTATATATATATATATATAGCCTCACAGAAGGCATTAAACAGTAGCAAAACCAGGGAACTCTAAAGGAAAACATAATTACAGTTGTATATAGGAAAATGTAAAAATTCTGCAGGGCAAAAAATCCCATAAGAAATGTTTTTATGGGGCGCCTGAATGGCTCTGTTGGTGAAGCAGCCGGCTCTTGATTTCGGCTCAGGTCATGATCTCAGGGTCCTGGGATCGAGCCCCACATCCGGCTCCCTGCTCCGCGGGGAATCTGCTTCTCCCTCTCCCTCTGCCCCTCCCCCTGCTTGTGTGCATTCTCTCTCTCTCTCTCAAATAAATAAATAAAATTAAAAAAAAAAAAAAAAAGGTAGGGAGACCGGTGATCTAGAAGACTGCTCCAGGCTTTTTCTGCAGAAAAATCAGAGTGAGTCCTGTTGCTTCCTGGACAGGTGGGGAGGGGATGGGGGCTAGGTACTCACCTCGATTTTGCCCTCCTTGGCAGCCAGCTTCAGGGGCGTGAGGCCCTGCAGGTTGGGGATGTCCTCGAGCTGCACTGTGGGGCAGAGACGGGCCCCCGCGAGGAGAAGCCCATCATACATGCGGATCACCAGTGCACTGTTCTCAGCTGAGTTGTCTGCAATCGTTACCAAGGCGTGCAGCACTGTGTTGCCCAGTGAGTCGGCTGCCTGCAGGCTGGCGGGCTGATGAGGGTTCTCCAAGAGGTAGGTTACCACATCCCACTGCTTGGTGCATGCGGCCAGAGAGAGGGGCAGCTCGCCTGGGGGCCGGGGAGGAGGGCAGCTTGAACCTCAGGCCTCCCAGCTTCCACCTGCCTACTCTTCATGCACCCCGGACAGAAGGCCAGGCCTCCTTCAAGAGAGTCAGGCACCCGCAGGAGAGGACAGAACGCTGCCTTGGGATCCCGGGCCCACCCAGGTCTGTGCTATGAGGGAAGATGGTCCCAGGCCCCGTGGAGGGCAGCTGTGCCTTTTCCACTCGTAAAGGCAGCCCTGTCCAGCTCTTGACCCAAGGGGGATGTGACCAAAGCTCTTTACCATCTAAAGGAGCAGACCATGCGGCCTAAGCTTTCGGCTCAGGTGTTGATCTCAGGGTCGTGAGATCGAGCCCCGAGTCGGGCTCCACATTCAGGGCAGAGTCTGCTTAAGACTCTCTCTCCCTGTTGTTTTGCCCCTCCCCTGCCATGCTCACTTGCTCTCTCTAAAATAAATAAATTTTTTAAAAAATAAAATAGGGGGGGCGCCTAGGTGGCTCAGTCGTTAAGCGTCTGCCTTTTGCTCAGGTCAAGATCCCAGGGTCCTGGGGATCGAGCCCCTGCATCGAGCTCCCTGCTCCACGGGAGGCCTGCTTCTCCCTCTCCCGCTCCCCCTGCTTATGTTCCCTCTCTCGCTGTCTCTTTCTCTGTCAAATAAATAAATAAAATCTCAAAATAAATAAATAAATAAAATAGGGGGGCGCCTGGGTGGCTCAGTCGCTAAGCGTCTGCCTTCGGCTCGGGTCATGATCCCGGGGTCCTGGGATCGAGCCCCGCATCGGGTTCCCTGCTCGGCGGGAAGCCTGCCTCTCCCTCTCCCACTCCCCCTGCTTGTGTTCCCTCTCTCGCTGTGTCTCTCTCTGTCAAATAAATAAATAAATTCTTTAAAAAATAATAAAATAAAATAAAATAAAATAAAATGAACGTCCTATCTGGTCAGGTTTCCCACACACAGTTCTGTCAGCCCCTTCCCCTCCCCCAGTCTGGATGTGGATGTGTAGGGAGCTTCCTTGCCCAGACAAGGCTAAAACATCTCCTAAGACAAACTGCTTTTGCAGGCAGCCCAGTGATTAGAAGCATGAGCCTTTGGGGTTGAACACATCTGGGTTTAAGGGCCCAGCCCGGCCACACATTAACCATGTGACCTTGGGCACGGCCTTATCTCCTCCGCACCTCAATTTATCCAAGAAAGGCTCCTCACCAAAGTAGAAGCAAGTCCCCTGGCTCTTTTTCTGGAAGAAGTGGCCGCAGGCCCGGGCATGCACATTGGCCCCATTCTCCACCAAGAGTTTCACACACTGCAGGCTCCTTTTCTCGATAGCAATATGTAGGGCACTGTGGCCTCGGTAGTACTCATCCGTGCATTGGGCGTTGACCAGGGGCTGGGGATTGCCAGAGTCCCGGTCGATCTGAAGCAACGGCAGGATGCAGGCGTTGGCCCCATCCTGCAGGTTCAACAGGGCCTTCATCAGGCACGTCTTGCCCGTGGAGCCCTCTGTGGGAGAAGAGGAGGGGAAGGGGCAGCAGGGTTCTCAGGCATGGAGTGGCTGGGCTGCCCACCAGGCTGCACAGTGAGCCCAGCCTCCAAAGTACCCTTTGGGAGGATAAAAAACAATTGTCACACACACGACTGGTGGAAGCAGAGTCATGCTGCAAGGTGGGAAGGCTCCAGCCAACAGGTATTAAAATACCAACAGGTATGACTCTAATATCTGCCCTAGAAAATAAGTTTCTAAGGCATAATTTGTTGTCCATGCAACATGGTCTACACCAGAACATTCAGAGCACATGTTTGCTAAGTATCTCCAACCCTTAAAGGCTCTGTCTCCTCGGGCAGGTCACGTGGCCTCTCTTCACCTCAGTTTTCCTGACTGTAAAATGGGACTATTCCAGGCTTGTTCTAAGGGCCGAATGGGATTGTATACAAAACTGTTAGCACACAGAGGGCCTGGCACGCAGTATGTGCAGGCCAAAAATGACACACAACCTAAATGGTCATCATTAAGGAATTAGCTAACTAACTTGTGGTAAACATACACAGCAGAAAACTCTGTGTTTGTCAAAGTGACTGACTTAGAGGTCTATGTACAGAGTGGAAAGTAGGAGATGTAGTATACGGCATGACCCTTTACATAAACATATATCTAAGATATTTAAACACTTTGAAAAGAGATTCGCCAAATCCTTAACAGGGATCGTCCTACTGTTTTTACCCTCAGCTTTAGACATGTCATTACTACCTGAATCTTCTAGAATACACAAATTAGAATACACAAATTAGGCCTCAGACGAGGTTATTTTTCTAATCAGCCCAAACGATCAGGATACTTCGATTTGGGGCAAAAAAATGTTCTGAGATGGGTGAAGTGTATGGTATGTGTACTACATCTCAACAATACTGTTAAGACAAAAAGAAAAAAACAATGCCCTGAGGAAGCCGTGAGTATCCATTTGGCCACTGAAATGGGCTGAGGATGGCAGAGGTAGGTCAGGAGCCCGTGGGGCGGGTGGACGTGGGAGGCACAGGCTTGACCAAAGTGAGGCATTCAGGCCAGAGGGTTGCTGAGAAAACTCGGCCCTTGGCTCCTGACCACGGTCAAGGCCAACCCATCAGCTGAGTCTCAGCACAGCGGGCAGGACTGCAGTGGCTCTGGCCCACAGGGCAGGCCTACCTGTGTACTCTGAGTCGGTGAGGTACTTGCTGGTCCGGGACAGGTACTCCGGTAAGCCAGCCAGATCCTCGGGGACACCCCGGGCAACTGCGCTGAAGAGCCGATCACGGTCAAAGCGGTTTGGGTCCGGCTGGCTGTGGGGATGTGATTTGATTCTGATGTTATGGAAGAACCACGGGCGCCCCCCAGGAAGCCCCCCACCCCAGGGAGCCCTTTCAGTGAGTCCTGTGAGCAGTGTGCACCTTGCAGGCTCATGAGCCCCGTGGGAGCCTTTCTGAGCACCTCCCCCCCCCCCCCCCCCCCCCGCCCAGGGCAGACCAAGCGCTTGCTCAGAGCCCCGGGAAAGGAAGGCAGGCCTGTCCAGGGCACTAGCCCCCAGCATCCCCATGACTCCAGGCAGAGCAGAGGGAGTCTGTGTCTCAGCATCATGTGCTTATCATTTGCTGGGTGGCTTGATGATCTCACAACAGGCTCCTGATCCCAGAGGGAGGATTTCAACACAGGAACTTGTCATGCTCTTGTGCTGGAATCTGGGTCGGGATGGGACACATATGCACACATATGTGCATAACTGGAGCTCACGTGGGGGGTGTCTAACTAACTCCAGACCCTGACTCCTAACCCCCAGGGAGATTCCAGGCTGGGCAGACAGAGGTTTCTCAGAGACACGGGGGCCTAGCGCTGAAACCTATCAGATGCTCACCAGAGCTTGCCTGAAAAGCCACACTTCTGGGAGAGGCCTCACACGAAGAGCCTGTAGCTGTTTAGCATCTAGCAGTTTCTGGTGACAGGGAAGGGGAAGGAGCGTGGGACACCCCTCCTGGGGTTGCCCCTATCCACAGAGGCCAGCCCACACCTGGGGCTCCTGAAACCATGGCCAGCAGATGTGAAGAGACAAACAAAGGTGGGGGGGGGCTCTTCGATGCTCTGGGGGAGCCTCAGGTCCCAGCTTCGCCAAGGAAGGCTTTGGTGACTCTCTCATGGGTGGGGGATGGTTGGGCTCAGTCATGTGTTAAGCTACAGCTGTATGACTGATGGAGGCAGGCCCTGCCTCCTCCATGCCAGGAAGCCACGTGTCTGCCGGGCCTGACCAGACACCCTCATCTGCCCAGCAGGCCACAGGGCCACGACATGACCGAGAGGGCCCTGCGGCTGACTAGGGCACCCTGTGGGCAGTCCCGCCGGGGGAAGTGGCTGTTTGGAGAAAACACTTCCTGTCACAGGGTGGCATCCCTGTCTTGGGGTAGGGCAGCCCAGCGAGAGCACAGATTGGGGTGCGAGGGGGCTATTCTGCCTGTCCGGCAGGCTACCCGGCTCCCAGAAGCCTCATGCGCATCCTCTCCTGGCCTGGTCTGAATCTGACCGTGGTCTTCCAACACCAATGATATGGGGTCTCCGGGCTGGGACGCCAAGGGCTGGTGCCACATCTCGGGCATGAGGGCGGAGGAAGGGGCTTTCCTGACAGAGTCCTGCCTTGCCCAGGAGGATTCGCCAGCCTCGTGCATCGGACTTCACACTGAGGGGGGAGGCCAGGCGAACCCCACACATACCCGAGGGGGCACGGGGGCTGGGCCTAGGCCACCAAGTCTGACTCAAGGGCCCCACCCCCATTTGCTGCCTCACCTGACACCTGCTCTTTTGCGGTAGTTGAGGTTCACTTTGATCTGAGGGGAGGAGTCCCGGTCCTCCCCCTGGAACGGTGACTCCATGGGGGGTGGCCCATCCCCGAGGCCCGGCTTTCCTTTGTCCCTCTCACCACCATCTTCTTGGCCTCCATCCCATGTCTGGAGCCTGAACGCCAGAGGGCTGGAGGGCGAGGCCATCCTAAGGGGCGGAGGCCGCTCTGTCCAGCTCAAACCTGGCTGAGGCAGTGTTGTCAGAGGCCCCTCCTTCTTCCTAGCCCGTGGGCTGGGGTGGGAGGTCTGGCTGAGGCCTGCAAAAAGAGAAGTTTAGAAGCTGAGTACAAGTAGATCCACCCACCGAGTCAGCCCGACAGGACGCGGACTGAGCCAAGAGGGAGGCAGGCAGAGGGTGAGGAGAGAGGGAAGCCCCGGGAGTGAGGATGGAGCAGGGGAGGAACAGGGACCCAACGGGTCTGCCTGTTGACGTAGTCCCACACGAAGGGTTGAGATTGTCCCCGACTTTCCCTCAGGACTTCCTGATAGCTAAGAGACCACAACCGCTGATGCAGGATCACAGACTTTTGAGTTCACAGCTCGAAACTTTCTCTGCCTCACCTCTTGTCCAGCTGCCGATATTCACAGCAGGTAAGAGTGCCGTTGAACGCTAGAGGCGGGTCATTCACCCTCTTGCCATAGAACAGGAGCATGCTGGGGGAAACGGTTGGAAAACCGGTCTATCAAACCTCTCATCTTGCTACCAGGACAGCTAAGGCCCAGAAAAGGGAAGTGACTGCCCAAGGTTGTCAGCTGTTGGCGGAGCCTGGTCTACAACCACAGCAACCTACCATGATGATCCTCTTCAGTTCTCAGTATCTTTCAGGGCCCATCCCTGTTTTCAGTCTGATTCATCTCTGAAAGCATCAGATGCTACCTCTCTCTGTGCTTTAGGGTGTCTGGGGGCTTCAGAGTGGGGAGGGAGACCCCTGGCTGGCGGCCCAAGCTCCCCCTGACAGGCAGCCCCACCTCAGGCCCTGGCTGGGGCTCTGGGCTCTGACAGGGGGTAGTTAGGGGAAAGGTGCTGTGCCCCCAGCAGGTAGGAGCAGAAAGAAGGAAGAAGAGTCAGATGGGTAGGAGGGGGAGGGGGGACACAGCAGGGTGGGAGAAGGGGGCAGGGAGCAGAGAAGAGCATGGGAAAGGGAAAGAAGGGCCAGAAGTAGAGAGGGTGGGTGGTGGCAGGGCTTGGGCTGTGTCCCGAGGCTCGCACAGCCCTCAGGGACCTGGTGGGGGTGGGGGAAGGAGGCATTTTCCCACAAAAGCAGGGGAGGTCAGGACCTGGCTCACTTCTTCGACATGCAGGGTTTTTTTGTTTGTTTGTTTGTTTGGTTGGTTGGTTGGTTTTGGTTTTTCACTTCAGCATGAGCCACCATCTTTCTGCCCAATCTGGGGCGTCCTTCCCAAGCCACATACCGTTTAGCCTAGCGTGTGCCCCTAACCATCCCCCCATCCCCCCCGATCTGCCTCCCCGGCTGCCCCCCAGCCCACCATTGCCAAGCGTCAGCAGCAACAGCTCCCTGTCCAGCCCCCCGGCCCCCTGTCCTGGAGCCCTGACCCGCACCGGCCTGGAGGAAGGGGTCTGGCCGTCCAGGTGGAGGCCGGAGCCCCTTGAAGACCCTGGCCCGGGGTGCTGGAGAAGCAGGGAGCCCCCGCCCTCGGGCTCCCCTGCCCTGATCAGTCACTGTCGGGCTCCGGGCCGCCCCCTCCCCAGACGTGCCCCGATCGCCCCCCACCCCGACTTACCCCGCAGGCCGAGCCTAGGGCGTGGCGGCGGCCGGGGGCCGCGGACCGCTGGGATCCCGGGCCTCCGGGACGGCGGGGGCTCCGGGAGGAAGTGAAGCCGGGAGGGCGGCGGACGCTGGCTGCCGGGAGCCGCAGAACCTCCCCAAGCCTGCTCTGAGCTCCGCCAGCGGGCTGCGGTCTCGGGGTGTTCCGCACCCTCAGCGCCCCCGGCCCGCCGGCATGGTGGGGAGTGGGGGGAACTCTCCCGGCTCGGGACAGGCTGGCCATGGGTGAGTGACCATCTGGACCACTGGCCACACCCTGCTGTCGGGAGACACGCCCCGCCTCCCCACCCCCACTGTCTAGCCAAGGAGGGCCCAGGTGGGGGTGGGGGCAATCAGAGGCAACCCTTGGGTGCTGGGACCTCGCCTCAGGTGGGAGCCGGGACGGAGTGTGTGTGTGTGTGTGTGTGTGTGTGGTGCCGGGGGGCGGGGTTCTTGCCCCACTGGGCTGACGTCTACCTTCTCCCGTGCCGCACCACGGGCCTTCCAGGAGACCCATCACAGGGGAGATAGAGCTAATATGGACGGGCCCCAGGGAGAGGAGAGACTCAGTCCAGCACACGACCCTGGGAATGCACGCCACCCAACCAACTAGCAGTTTGAGGGGATTTTCCCACCTCCCGGGGCTTTCCCCCCAACCCCCGAACCGGGGTGGGAGGGTGGGCGCCTGTCAGGGGCACACTTCCTTTAGTGAAAGGCGCTTCCAGCACCAACCAGCAGGGGGGACAGGGAGAAGGCTCCAGGTAATGCCGAAATCAAAACTGGTAGGGAGGGATTCCACACTGGGGCTTAAGGACTCAACCACCCACCAAGTAGACCTAGGACACCTTCCTCTCCCTAGCTCCCTAAAATCCAATCCTCGCCCCAAACCTCCCAAATTATCTCTTTCTCCGTCCGGTCGAAGCAACTACCTTCTCTCCCCTGGAAGACTGCAGCCACCCCCAAACTGGTCTCCCGGCTTCACATACACCCCACCCTCACCCTCATTACCCATTCTCCGTACAGCAACTGGAAGGATCTTTCGAAAGTGAAAACCAGATCACCCCACTCCCCTGCTTAACCCCACATCCTACCCCAACCGATCGCTTCCCTTGGGGCTTCGCATAAAATGCAAATTCCATACCATAACCCTGTGCAGTGTAGATGCCTTTCTCCACCTTCATCTCTCAATACAACACTGTCTTGCTGGTTACACTCTAGACCTGCGCTGTCCAATCTGGTAGTCACTAACCACGGTGGCTATTTAAATATAAATCAATTACAATAAAGTAAAATTAAACGTTCAGTTCTAACAGTCACAGTAGCCACATTTCGAATGCTCAGTACTCACATGTGGTTAGTGGCTACCATATTGGACGGCACAGATACAGAACTTCTCCATCATTGCAGATAATTCCATGGGACAGCATGGCTCTAGACATTGGAACACATTTCAATCTCTCCAGTATGCCATGCTCCCTTCCGTTGCCTCCAAGCCTTGCACAGTTGGTCCACTGCCAGGAAAAACCCTCCACACCACCACCCCCGCCCCCCCCAACACTGCCCTTGCTCTAGCCAACTCCTACTCATCTGTTGTCTCTCCGTTTAAACATCAATTCCTCTGGGTGGCCTTTCCTAGACTCTGGACTGGGTTGGGGGTCCCTACTATGTACTCCCATGACACTTTGTACTTCTCTGATCATAACTCACTATTCATTATTGTTAACATTTATTTGTCTGGCTTCACCTTTAACAATAACAAATGCCTACTAAGCATTCAGCGCGGGCCAGATGTTGTGCCTAGTGCTTTACGTGCAACTCTTAGAACAATCTCATTTCACAGACTGGCAAACTGAGGCTGGGCGAGGTTAGGCACCTTGTCCAAAGACACATGGCTGGGGGGTGACAAAGCAAGGATTGAAATCCAGGGCCACAAGCTTATGCACCAAGCTCTACAAGGGGCAAGGTTTTGCCTTTTTTTTTTTTTTTTGCCATATCCTCAGGACCCAGCAGCCTGCTTATGCTCAAGAAGACTTCCCCCTGCCCAAGAAGGCTTTTTTTTTTTAAGATTTTATTTATTTATTTGACAGAGAGAAAGGGAGAGAGCAAGAGAGGGAACACAAGCAGGGGGAGTGGGAGAGGGAGAGGGAGAAGCAGGCTTCCCGCTGAGCAGGGAGCCTGATGTGGGGCTCGATCCCAGGACCCTGGGATCATGACCTGAGCCGAAGGCAGACGCTTAACGACTGAGCCACCCAGGCACCCCCCGCCCAAGAAGGCTTTGAATGATTGGGTGGCTAATCATAATGCAGAGGACATTACTGTGTTGTTGGGGAAAAATTGAAGAGTAAGTGGACACCCTCACATCCTCTGGAGGCATCACCACATCAGGTGACAATGACAACTGGGCAGGAAACCTCAATTGCAAACGCAGTTTATAAAAAGTTCTCAGATCATCAGTCATCAGGGAAAGGAAAATAAAAACCACAATGAGATACCACTTCACACCCACTGGGATGGCTCTAATCAAAAAGACAGATAATAACAAGTATTGGTAAGCATATGGAGAAATTGGAATGCTCACACACTGCTGATGGATCATAAAATGGTGTGGCCACTTTGGAAAACAGTCTAGCTGTTCCTCAAAAAATTAAACACATAGGGCGCCTGGCTGGCTCAGTTAGAAGAGCATGTGACTCTTAATCTCCGGGTTCTGAGTTCGAGCCCCACGTTGGGTGTAGAGATTATGAATAAATAAATAAATAAATGTGTAGTTACCACATGACACAGCTATCCCACTTATTTCCAAAGGAATGTAAATGTATGTCCACACAAACACTTGTACACAAATGTTTACAGCAGTTATTCATTATTCATAATGGCCAAGTGGAAACAACCCAAACATCCATCAGTTGACGAATGGATAAATAAAATGTGGTCTTTCCATACAATGGAATATTATTCAGCCATAAAAAGGAATGAAGCAGCTTCACATGCTACAAACATGGATACACCTCGAAAAAATGAGGCTAAGTGAAAGATGCCAGTCACAAAAGATCTCATATTGCATGATTCCATTTATGTGAAATGTCTAGAAGAGGGAAATCTATGGAGACAGGAGATAGATTAGTGGTTGCTGAGGGCAACAGGGCTCGGGGCATATGGAGAGTTAAAATGTACAGGACTTCTCTGGGGGGGGGGAATGAAAATGTCCTAAATTTGACTGTGATGACAGTTGCACAACTCCGTAAATATCCTGAAGACCATTGAATTGTATACTTTAAATCGGTAAACTAGGGCGCCTGGGTGGCTCAGTTGGTTAAGCAACTGCCTTCGGCTCAGGTCATGATCCTGGAGTCCCTGGATCGAGTCCCGCATCAGGCTCCCTGCTCGGCAGGGAGTCTGCTTCTCCTTCTGACCCTCCCCCCTCTCATGTGCTCTCTCTCTCTCTCTCTCTCTCTCATTCTCTCTGTCTCAAATAAATAAATAAAATCTTAAAAAAAATAAATCTGTGAACTATACATAAATTCTATCTTAAAAAAAAAAAGAAGTCCTCTGAGCAGGAAAGAATGCCTGTGTTTTTAGCGGAAAATGAATCAGGCAGAGAAGCAAGTCTTCCTCGATTCCAGAGTCATTGGACTTCTACTTCAAGAAACTTCCCCCAGTCCAATCTCCGTGTAAGGAAAATCTCCTCTAAGCCGCCTTTACGCCTATGTGTTTCACTTCACACTTAGCAACTTTTTATAAAGGCATGTTTCTTTTATTTGAATTTATAATCGATTTTAACAAAACCAAGAGAAAGGTCACAAAAGCGTGTAACAGAGGTATCCTTTGGAGGAGGGAATTAAGTAAGAATCAAGGATGGGGGGCGCCTGGGTGGCTCAGTTGGTTAAGCGACTGCCTTCGGCTCAGGTCATGATCCCGGAGTCCCGGGATCATCGGACTCCCTGCTCAGCAGGGAGTCTGCTTCTCCCTCTGACCCTCCCCCCTCTCATGTGCTCTCTCTCTCACTCTCTCATTCTCTCCCTCAAATAAATAAATAAAATCTTAAAAAAAAAAAAAGAATCAAGGATGGGGGACACCTCGCTGGCTCAGTCGGTCGAGCGTGTGACTCTTGATGTCAGGATCGTGGGTTCAAGC
Source organism: Zalophus californianus (assembly GCF_009762305.2). Taxonomy (NCBI): domain Eukaryota; kingdom Metazoa; phylum Chordata; class Mammalia; order Carnivora; family Otariidae; genus Zalophus; species Zalophus californianus. The sequence continues at coordinate 9,946,983 of NC_045610.1, forward strand.
CCCAGTTTGGGTGTAAAGCTTACTTAAAAAAAAAAAAAGGATCAAGGATGGAAAGACAACTTCCTTTTTCAATGTGTATCCTTTATACTACTTGATTGTTTTTTTTTTTTTAACTATTGGCTTAAAAAAAAAAACAAATATGGAAGTGCCTGGTTGGCTCAGTTAGTTGAGCGACTGCCTTTGGCTCAGGTCATGATCCTGGAGTCCCTGGACTGAGTCCCGCATCAGGCTCTCTGCTCAGCAGGCAGTCTGCTTCTCCCTCTGACCCTCCCCCCTCTCATGTGCTCTTTCTCTCTCTCAAATAAATAAATAGATAAAATCTTTAAAAATAAAAAATAAAATAAAACAAATACGGCATCTCTTGTAGAGTTAAAAAAGAATCCAACTCATATGTGCAAGATATGGCCAAACTGTGCATAATTACTGTAAATTCTAAAGAGAGGTGGGTGAGAGGGGTTCAGAGTCTGAAGGTGGGAACTGTTCTGACCTTAGAGGGAAAGAAGGGTAGGACTTGGGGGGAGCAAGGTGGACAAGCCAGGGCCTGTGCCTAAAGCTTTTGCTTCTCCTTGCGCCAACCCCAAGACTTGGTCCAGAGCCTGGGCTGGGCGATGTTTACTGGCCAGAAAGATGCAGCCACCCTGACTCCGCCCCCGCTCCACCCCTCCACCACCCCGGGACTCCGCCCCCACCGGGCCTCAGCCACGCCCCCGCGACAATTCCGGGTGCCTCCGTGGCCCAGGAGCGGCCCCGCCCCCTTCCCCTAAGTGAGCACGCGCCCCCGCCCCGGACACGCCCCCCCCTGGGGGCCGTCGGAGCCGCGGGCCTGCAGTCGGTGCTAGGTCAACCCAGTACCGCGTGGGGGCGCTGCGGAGCTTCCCCTTGCAAGCGGGCGACGCGCTCCTCAAGCCCCACTCCCCCAAAATCACAGAGCAAGACAGTGAGGGTGTCAGGGACTCTGGCCTCTGCTTCCGCGAGGGAGCGGGTTCGTCCGAGAGGGATGCACCCTAGAGATGGGAACACGAGTAGCTTGGAGGGCGCTGCCTCAAAGCTGGATGCCTGCACTCGAGCCATGAGCCAGGCGCTTTACGGGCATTTTCTTTCTTTCCCCCCCACCCCCAAGATTTTATTTTTCAGTAATGTACACCCAACATGGGTCTGGAACTCACAAGCCCGAGATCAAGAGTCCCACAGTCCACAGACTGAGCCAGCGAGGTGCCCCTGGGCATTTTCTTACATAATCCCTATGTCCACCCTGGAAGGTAGATCTGTTGATAGTTCCATTTGAGAGAGGGGGAAACAGAGTCAGAGATGAAGTAACTCCCTTGCTCAAGACTACAGCACAGTTCGCAAGTGGTAGGTGGGATTTGAACCCAGACGGTCTGATCTCCCTTTGACTTCCCATCTCTTTGCTTTTTTTCTTTTAAAAAGTCGGCTTTATTGTGGTATAATTTACACGCATTAAAATTTTAATTTACTTCGGGCGCCTGGGTGGCTCAGTTGGTTAAGCGACTGCCTTCGGCTCAGGTCATGATCCCCGCATCGGGGTCCCTGCTCCGCGGGAAGCCTGCTTCTCCCTCTGACCCTCCCCCCTCTCATGTGCTCTCTCTCTCTCTCTCTCTCTCTCATTCTCTCTTTCAAATAAATAAATAAAAATCTTTTAAAAAATTTTAATTTACGGGGCGCCTGGGTGGCTCAGTTGGTTGAGCGACTGCGTTCGGCTCAGGTCATGATCCTGGAGTCCCAGGATCGAGTCCCACATCAGGCTCCCTGCTCAGCAGGGAGTCTGCTTCTCCCTCTGACCCTCTTCCCTCTCGTGCTCTCTATCTCTCATTCTCTCTCTCTCAAATAAATAAATAAAATCTTAAAAAAAAATAAAAATAAAAAATAAAAAATTTTAATTTACTTCATAATTTAAAAAAAATTACACCCTTTTTAAGCAGACAGTTTAAAGAATTTTGACAAAAGTGTGTCATCATATGGCAACCACAGGTATCAAGATATAGAGCATTTTCATCACTCCAAAATGGGTTCTGGTGCCCCTTTTGCCCACCCTTCCCCCACCGCCATGCTCTCATGAGCACTGATTTGATTTTTTTGTCCCTGCAGCTTTGGCATTTCCAGAATGTGAGGTGAATGGAATTGCACTGTACATATCCCTGTGTGCCTGGCTTCCTGTTCCTGCTTCAGTTCCCCTTGGCAGTGTCTGACCCCCTTCCGGAACCCTAGACTTTGCTTCCTGGAGCTAGTTAGGCCTAGAACAGGCAGGACGGGTTTTTGAAGGTGTCTTAGTCCCTTCGGGCTGCCATAACAAAATACCACAGACTGGCTGGCTTATAAACAACAGCAATTTATTTATCCTTAGTTCTGGGGTCTGGAAAATCCAGGTCAAGACCCCAGCATGGTTGCCTGCTGCTCAGGGCCCTTATCCTGGTTCACAGCCAGCACCTTTTCCCTGTGTCCTCACTGGATTGAAGAGGGAAGGGATCTCTCTCTGGGTCCCTTTTATTAGGACACCAGAGTCACTCATGAGGGCTCCACCGTCATGATCTAAGCACCTCCCAAAGGCCCCCCTTCCTAATACCATCACATTGGGCATTAGGAATTTGGGTGGGGGGCACACAAACGTTCTGACCATAGCAAAGGGACAAGGTGACTAAAGAACCAAGGGCAGGAGTTCAGACCAAGAGGTTAGGATTTGAGTGTTAGACCCTCCCTCTGAGACCTAGGGTCCCCAGGGGCTGCCTCATTGCTACAAAAGCCAATTTCTCTCTCTCTCTCTCTCTTTTTTTTTAGAATGGGGGGAAGGGAGGAAAGAGAATCCCCAGCAGCCTCCATGCCCAGCACAGAGCCCAACCCGGGGCCCAAGCTCACAACCCCGAGATCATGACCTGAGCCGAAATCAAGAGTGTGATGCTTAACATCCTGAGCCACCCAGGCGCCCCTGCAAAATCCTATCTCAGAGGACAAAAGTTGTCCAGACCTGGGCGCCCAGGCCACACATTGCCAGAAAGTAGCACTTTGGGGTCCAGAGAGTTAGTGGATTGGTAAACATGCTTCAGAGTTCTTTGTTTCTTTGTGTTGTCTCCTTTCGTCCCTGGTTTGTTTTTGTAGGTGTCTGCCTTTCATGGTAGAAGCTTTCCTCAAATGTCTTGTCCCAGAAAGCCAGATGCATGTCTGGGGCTTCACCGAGCTCCCCTCAAGGGTGGGGTTGCGGTTTCCAAAGTGTCCTATGCCGATGTCCACTTCATTCCTCCCAGTAGGCAGGCTCTCATCTGTGCTTGGGTCCCCAGGGCACCGAGGTCTCAGCTTCTCTACTGAGTTACGGGTCATGATCAGCTGTTCATGGTTTAAACACTGGGGCCCATGTCTCTGCTTGCTCTCCTCTTTCACCCTCTTTGTCTTGTGGGTTCACACCATTTTTATTCATTTGTGATCCTTTTAGAGGGGTTTAGGGAGGAAAGCATTTTAAGGCTGGAAGCCCAGGGATGCCTGGGTGGCTCAGTTGTTAAGCGTCTGCCTTCAGCTCAGGTCATGATCCCTGCATCGGGGGCTCCCTGCTCCGCGGGAAGCCTGCTTCTCCCTCTCCCACTCCCCCTGCTTGTGTTCCCTCTCTCACTGTCAAATAAATAAATAAAATCTTAAAAAAACAAAACAAAACTGGAAGCCCAACCATAACTGTGACATTTTATTTCTTTTTTAAAGAGGGTCTGGAATCTTCCTCCTCTACCCCCAAAGAGTGAAGAAGTTGAAGTTGAGCCAACGTGCAGACCACCCTTTGGAGGTGTTTCATTATATAGGGAAGCAGGGAGGTGTGACACTAACAAGAAAGAGATGTGGGGTCAAGGTGGGGGTGGGTTTTGTGAAAAGAAAAGAAAAGAAAAGAAAAGCAAAAAGAAGAGTCAATCTCCTCCTAGAAAAATGGAATAGAAGTGTAAGGCAGGGGGCGCCTGGGTGGCTCAGTCGTTAAGCGTCTGCCTTCGGCTCAGGTCATGATCTCAGGGTCCTGGGATCGAGCCCCACTTCGGGCTCCCTGCTCGGCGGGAAGCCTGCTTCTCCCTCTCCTGCTCCCCCTGCTTGTGTTCCCTCTCTCGCTGTGTCTCTCTCTGTCAAATAAATAAAATCTTAAAAAAAAAAAAAAGAAGTGTAAGGCAGTGTTTTGTGGTTTTGAGTTGTGTGATTATGAATTTAAAATGAAACCGGTCAACTTTGTTGTGTGTTTTTTATGCTGGCAGTTGGGTCCAGGCAGGGAAAAGGCAGGTATGGGACTCATCCATACTTGGGTTTTTGCTTGGTGACTAGGAAAGAGGAGGAAGTGTATTTCCAAGGGAGGGATTGTACTGACGATTCAGACCATCTCTTCCCTGCCCACACAGAGGTGCCATTTCAGATGCTAGGGATGATCAGCAGCTCCCAGGGCCCTGTGTACCCCAAGGTTAGAGAGGTTCTCAGCCTCTACTTTAACCCCCACACCCCACATCCCCCACACCCTGCCCCAGGAACCCCTTGACAGCTGGTGCACAGAACTCCCTGAGCCTGAGAAATGCGGGAAAATCTCAGAGAAAGGAAAAGATAAAAGGTGCTTTCCAAAGGCTGATGTGGGAGTCATTTACCTTGAACTGAAAGAGTTGACCTTGCCAGATTATTTATTTTTTAAGATTTTATTTATTTATCAGAGAGAGAGAGAGAGTACAAGTAGGGGGAGCGGCAGACAGAGGGAGAAGCAGACTCCCTCGCTGAGCAGGGAGCCCGATGTGGGGCTCGATTCCAGGACCCTGAGATTATGACCTGAGCCCAGGTGCCCCAACTCTGCTCATTCTGCTGTTCAGTCAACAGAATATTTGAATATTGTTCTTTAGTCAACGATTATATATTCAACCTAGTGTTTCAGATTGGTTCTTTTTGATGTTTTTGTGTTCTTGTGTTACAGTTCCAGTATCTTCCTTTATCTTTTCACATGTTTATTGGTCTAAAATTCTTATTCTGGGGCGCCTGGGTGGCTCAGTCGTTAAGCAACTGCCTTCGGCTCAGGTCATGATCCCGGGGTCCTGGGATTGAGCCCCGCATTGGGCTCCGTGCTCGGCGGGAAGCCTGCTTCTCCCTCTCCCACTCCCCCTGCTTGTGTTCCCTCTCTCGCTGTGTCTCTGTCAAATAAATAAATAAATAGATAAAATCTTAAAAAAAAAAGAAGAAGAAGAAGTGAAGGATTGAGAGTAGAGGAGACACCCCCCCTTCTATAGGCCCTGGGAATGTATGCGGAGTAGATAATCCCCAGAAAAAGGCACCGGAAAAATACAGCCAGCCACTTCTCGCCCCACGAAACAACTTTCAGGATACATTTTCACACTTTGCTCTCCGGTGAGAAGCAGCATTAGGACTCACCCCTAAGATGTCATTCCCTGGATGTTTGGAGTGGGGGATGAGTGGGCAACCACTGGAAGTCAGTCGGTCGCACCTGTTTTTCTCAGTGTCTCCCAAACGCTGAGGTCTGGGCTGCCCTGATTTGACTCCAGGCACACCTGAGGCAGAGATCTGAATCACTTCAGAGGTGGAGGCAGGGACCGTGCAGAACTCCACTCCTTCATTTTGTGTTCCCAGTCCCAAAGAGCTCACCCCTCCCCAGGACCCCAAGAGATTTTTCACACCTTTCCCTCTCTTGGGGGAGAAGCCGGCAGCTGTGTTTGACCCTGACCCATCATCGTATTCAGCATCCCAAATTCCAAGTGTCTGTTTACTTGTCTGTTTCCACCCAGTGACTGAACGTATTTGTCTGAGTAGCCCAAGCACTTGGCACATGGTAAGAAAGACGAATTTTCTTTCTTTTTTTTTAAAGATTTTATTTATTTATTTGAAAGAGAGAGAGGGAGAGGAAGAAGCAGACTCCCCTTTGAGCAAGGAGCCCGACATGGGACTCGATCCCACGACGCTGGGATCATGACCTGAGCCGAAGGCAGATGTTTAACCGACTGAGCCACCAGAAGTCCCTATTTCTGTAAATATGAGGCTTTAGAGTAAGTCTTAGAGCAACAGTCTCATTTCCTCAGATGTTTTTGGGCCCAGATTCACACGGAGCTGTTTGGCCCACCTTTCCAGAATGGAAAGGATGATAGTTATGTTTCCGGGCATCCCCAAATCATGCGCCATGGAAAGTTTGTGTCTCTACCTCCTCCCCTTACATTCTATGGTTTGGGGCCACCTGAGAGAGCCCGCTCAGATGTCCTATTTACTTTGTGGTATGTCTTTAGGTAGGAGCCCTTAATTTCATGAAAATTTTTTGTGTTAAAAAAAGAATTTCTGGGGCACATGGGTGGCTCAGATGGTTAAGTGTCTGCCTTTGGCTTGGGTCATGATCCCAGGGTCCTGGGATCGAGTCCCACATCGGGCTCCCTGCTCTGCGGGGAGCCTGCTTCTCCCTCTGCCTCTTCCTCTCTTTCTCTCTCTCTCTCTGACTCTCAAAAATAAATAAATAAAACATTAAAAAAAATTTCTGTGTTAGAAGACCTCCCTGAGGCCATGCTTGCCTGAACCAGCGGATGGAGGGAGCTTGGAGTCTCGCTGTGCTCTTCTGGCCTGAAATACAAGTGGGGAGGACAGAGTCGAAAGCAAAGCGAGTGATTTCATTTTTGGCACTTGCAGTCAGTCTGCAGGCCCGCAGCCCCTTAGAGGAAATCATCAGCACATTACCAGAAGCCAGAGCAGCCTCAATTTGCGTTAAAGAGTAGACAGCAGACGTATTAGCAGCTCCGGGAAGGCTGAGGCCCAGACACACTATGGTGCACATCCTGCAGAATCTTCCAGCCCCCACTTGTGCCCCTTCAACCCCTGGCTTCTTATCTCTGGAGGTCTCTGTTTTTCCAAGCTCCTCTAGTCATGCCCTTGGATGGCTCCGTGCCCCCTCCCTTCTCAAGGTCATGGCTGGTGCGGGGACTGGAGCCATATTGTTCCAGTAAACCTTGCCAAGCTGCTTCCAGGAAAAGCTCAGGGGAGGAGGGAGAGGGGTAGGTTTACCTAAAAGGCCATGAGAGCTTCTGGTTTAAAGCATGGGCTGCTAAAGAGATCAGGCTACCTCAGCTTCAAAAGGAAATTACATTCAGGTCTGATGCTGGGAAAAGCCACTTTCATGGGCGTGGGAGGTGCTGAGGGGCCGCTTCCCAGGAAGTCAAGGGGAAGCTAGAGGTGTTGGAGGCTGCCAGCTGATCTGCAAGATGAGAGGTGGTGAACTTGGTCTGCTGGGCATGGTGGGGAGATGGCATTCTCCTTCTCTTCCCCGGGGATTTGCACATTCCCTTTGCTGAATGCTTCGGTCAGTTTCTTCCACTCTGAGCAGAGCCACTTGGTCCTAGAGCTTACCCGCACCCACCCTCTTCCAGCAGGAAGTTTACATCCATCCCTGCAGCAGACCGATGGATGCCTGGCTCTGCTAAACTCACCTTTTCTTCAGGCTCCTTTGGATGCCACCTCTTCACATGGAGCCTAGATCCTTGTTCCAGTGCCAGGAGTAGGAGGAAAGGGTGCAGCTCTGGGACCACTCAAGGAGCTGCTAAATAACACCTGATTATACAAATATCTGTTGGTGTGGATGGAAAACGATGTGAAAAAGTGGGATTGTGTGTTTGGGATGCTGGCAAACGGTCTTAAATACCTCATAATCACAGGGAAATTCCTGAAATTCTACAATGCAACCACTAAACAAAATTGCAACATATGCAGCAAAGAGTAAATATCCGTAACATACAATGAGCTCTTGGGGCACCTGGGTGGCTCAGTTGTTGAGTGTCTGCCTTTGGCTCGGGTTGTGGTCCCAGGGTCCTGGGATCGAGCCCCACATCAGGCTCCCTGCTCCGCGGGAAAGCCTGCTTCTCCCTCTCCGACTCCCCCTGCTTGTGTTCCCTCTCTTGCTGTGTCTCTCTCTGTCAAATAAATAAATACTTTAAAAAAATTAAAAAAAATAAAAATGTGTGTCATAAATGGTTATTAAAAGCCTTACACATTCACTTATTTTTTTGGCCCAAAACTCATAAAGAAAAAGATTGCCAGATTTTTTTTAAGATTTATTTATTATTTTAGAGACAGAGAGAGAGCACAGGGGTAGGGGCAAAGGAAGAAGGAGAGAGAATCTGGAGCAGAGTCCCCACTGAGCACAGAGCCTGAGGCAGGGCACCATCAACATGACCCTGAGATCATGACCTGAGCTAAAATCACAGGTGGGATGCTCAACCAGCTGAGCCACCCAGGCGCCCCACCAGATTCTTTTTCAAATTCAAAACTTCTGGGGGCACCTGGCTGGCTTGGTCAGTGGAGAATGCGACTCTTGATCTCAGGGTTCTGAGTTCAAACCCCATGTTGTGTGTAGAGATTTCTTAAAAAAAAAAAAAGAAAGAAAGAAAGGGGAGGGGATGGGATAGATTGGTGAAGGGTTTTAAGGGGGGCACTTTTTGTGATGAGCACTGGGTGTTGTATGTAAGTGATGAATCAGTGAATTCTACACCGGAAACCAATATTGCACTGTGTTACCTGAGTAAAATTTAAATTAAAAAAAAAAAAGCTTAAAAAATCCAAAACTTCTGTTTTTACAAAACACCATAAGCAAAGGGTGAAATAATAGTATGAAAGACCCTGTTTACCACAATTATAAGTTAGATTATTACTTTTTAGAATATATAAAGAGGTCCTACAAATAATAGTTAAGAATGGGCAAAGATGTGAACAGGTAATTCACGTAAAAAATTAATGTCAAAAAACCATATAAAAACTGTTAAAAAACAACATATAAAAGGTGTCTACAGTAGTCTCCCCCTTATCTGTGGGGAATACATCCCAAGACCCCCAAGTGGATGTCCGAAACTGCAGGTAATACTAAACCCTACATATACCATGTTTTTTCCTAAATGTATATACCTATGATAAAGTTTAATTTGTAAATTAGGCACAGTAAGAGCTTAACAATAAAATAGGACAATCATAACAATATACTGTAATAAAATTAGGTGAATGATGGGCACCTGGGTGGCTAAGGTGGTTAATTAAGCGTCTGCCTTCGACTTGGGTTATGATCCTGGGATCCTGGGATTGAGCCCCACAGCGGGCTCACTGCTCAGCAGGGGGTCTGCTTCTCTCTCCCTCTGCAGCTTTCTTGCTCTTTCTCTATCTTAAATAAATAAAATCTTTAAAAAAAATTAATACTGGAATCAAGCACCATCCGCAGTACTAGTCAGGGAGGCAGGGGAGAGGTCGTGGCTTGAACATTGTTTCTATTGGAAAACACTGGGTTAAACATCAAACCAGTTCTTCAAAACAAAACTTAGAGCCTTTAACCTGCTAGTGAACATTGTAAGTCTCCACGAGGGAGACAACAACCTCCCGAGCTCTTGTGACCACAGCATCCTTTTCACAGTGGTTGTGGTTTGGAGAACAAAGTTTGGGAAACACTGAAACCAGAATTTTCTGAAGGTAAAAATATTCCTTAAGAGGAGTCCTGGTAGGTGTTTGGTGGTCAGAAGAGTAGATGCTAGAATCAATTATAGGGGTTGGGTGAGACCTACTGGCTGGAGTGAACTTTTCCCCTCAACTTCTGAGGGCCCGCACCCCCCAAAATTAAAATACATTCCCCTTTACCCTCCTGAAGCAGCCAATGTTAAACAGGGGTCCACCTTTCCGCATGTTTATGCACACATACACATTATTCTCTAGAGCATTTTTCACTTACTTGAATGTTATTCCATGTCAGTTCCTACCTCCTGCATTCATTATTGCATTATTATAATGTAACCACTCTTTCGTGGGCAATTAGGTCATTTCCAATTTTGTTTGTGCAATAAATAGCATTATAAGCACTAGGCAAGTGTTCGCATTGTTTTAAGCACTTTAACATGTAATCCTCCTAACTATTCTGAGATGGGTGTAATTAACACTATTTTTATAGATGAGGAATCTGATGTAACAGGATAAATTAGTTGCCCAAGGTTACAAGCCAGTAGGTGGTGGAGCGATTTGAACTCAAGTAGTCTTGTCTCCAGAGCCACATTCTCAATCAGTCCACTGTAACATCTTTACACACCAAGGGCATATAACCTTTTAAATTATGCAAAATTCACTGTGTTCTTTTTTTTATTTCATTTCACCAAGAACTGGCAAAAACTATCTTGGAGTGGAATCGGGATAGACTGGCACCTGCGACCTACTGCCTTCAGTATACGAAGCAAGTTTTTAGCACTTTCTAAGATTATAAGTGATCTCTACACCCAACATGGGGCTCGAACTTACAACTCCCAAGATCAAGAGTCACATGCTGTACTGACTGACCCAGCCAGGGGCCCCTCTTTTAGCACATGTTTGCACACAGGTATGAGCACTCTTCCAGGAAGAATGTATTAACAGAAACCCTTCTTTTATTGGATTCCTAAGTAGAAGGGAAACATTTCCTTAAAAGGCAGGTGGGGTACTTGCACCCACAGACTGTAGCAGAATATAGGTCTCTTCCTTCCCATGGACTTTTTGGCATCTAGACTAACACTGCAAGTGAGAACTGTATCTCTTCGCAGTTAGATGAGGAACTAACTCTAGGTGGACAAAGAACATTAAGTTGAATAGGTGATAAAAATGAGTTGTCTTGGATTCAGATACATGAACAAATCTTTATCACCTCTCCCATCCCTTCCTATAACATCCCAAAAGCAAAACTCCATTCCCAGTCACATTTCTCCTGGCATTGCTGGTACCTTACTGGTAGTCAAGAGAAGTGAACAGGAGCCACAAAGTATAATTGGCCTCAATTTTGTTCAGTGTAGCGCAAGGTTTGAGGCCACGAGCGATAAACTCATTTCCCAAACTCAACTAATAGCAAGGTTGTTGAATACCAACACACAGAGAGCATTCCCCTTGGTCAAATTTCAAGTTGTGTGCAGAGAGGATTTGCTAAACCCATGAATTTGTAGGGAACCCCTATAGAAAGAGATTCTGAGAAAATTAAACAGTATAAGCTGAAATCTTTGAGATTCACAAGACTACATAGAGCTGCAAGCCTGTCAAGACAGCGCAGATTTGGGAGAAATAATGTAACTGTGCAAGTCCTATTGCCCAAACCAGCACTGGATTTTTATTCAGTGAAATATATATATATTTTTTTAAGACTTTATTTTGGGTGCCTGGGTGGCTCAGTTGGTTAAGTGACTGCCTTCGGCTCAGGTCATGATCCTGGAGTCCCAGGATCAAGTCCCGCATTGGGCTCCCTGCTCAGCAGGGAGTCTGCTTCTCCCTCTGACCCTCTTCCCTCTTGTGCTCTCATTCTCTCTCAAATAAATAAAATCTTTAAAAAAATAAGATTTTATTTATTTGACAGAGAGAGACAGCAGAGAGGGAACACAGCAAGGGGGAGTGGGAGAGGGAGAAGCAGACTTCCTGCTGAGCAGGGAGCCCGATGCAGGGCTCGATCCCAGGACCCTGGGACCATGACCTGAGCCGAAGGCAGACCATCCAGGTCAGTGAAATACTTTCAAAGGTTTTCAAATCAAGGGTTTTATTAAGTGTAAAGCAAAACGTGGGAAAGAACAAGGCTGATCTTTGAAACCCAGCTTCACTTGTAGCAAAAGGCCTGTCCTTATTCTGCTGAATATTCACCAAATAGCCTGCTTGAAAGCACTAGTTTGAGGACATGCTGAAATGGAATCTAATAAAACATCGTGGATCTTGAGATATCTAACCCATAGTTGGCAGGACTCTTGGATTTGAGCTCCTGGCTTAACTAGAGTTGCGCAAGTCAACTGTAAAATTTTGGGAATGGAAAAGGATGTCATTTTCCAAGAGTGAAATCCTTCCCATCTAAAAGTAAATGCCGGGGGGGGGGGGGGGGGGCACCTGAGTGGCTCAGTCATTAAGCGTCTGCCTTTGGCTCCGGTCATGATCCCAGGGTCCTGGGATCGAGCCCCGCATCGGGATCCCTGCTCAGTGGGAAGGCCTGCTTCTCCCTCTCCCACTCGTCCTGCTTGTGTTCTGTCTCTCGCTGTGCATCTGTTAAATCTTTAAAAATAAAATAAAATGGTGGGGCGCCTGGGTGGCTCAGTTGTTAAGCGTCTGCCTTCGGCTTGGGTCATGATCCCAGGGTCCTGGGATGGAGCCCTGCATCGGGCTTCCTGCTCCGCAGGAGGCCTGCTTCTCCCTCTCCCACTTGTCCTGCTTGTGTTCCCTCTCTCGCTGTCAAATAAATAATCTTAAAAAAAATAAATGTTCTTTTATATCTGAGGAAGGATTTATTTTTCATCACCACCTCCAAAGGTTTAATATAGCTGTTTTTGCCCTCTGGCCCAAGCATTTTATTACCACTCTAAGGTGTTGAAATAGTCACTGAAACAGTCCATTAAATAGTATTCCCAGTGTCTAACTTAAAAAGAAACCCTTAGTTCAGTACTCCAATTTAGTATTTTACATTCAAGTTTAAGTGGATTTCTAGGGCAGAAAAACTACCAGTAAGACAGTTCCCAAAATTATGCAGGAAACCACTGTCATCTATACCTGGACTATCACAACTGTTTCTAGACATGATGTACAGCGGCTTCCTTATGACACACCTCTGGGTGATTTAAGATGTTTACTCCCATGGGTGCCTGGGTGGCTCAGTTGGTTAGGCATCTGCATTCCAGAGTCCCGGGATCAAGTCCCCATGTCAGGCTTCCAGCTTCTCTCTCTGCCTCTCTCCCTGCTATGCTGTCAAATCAATCAAAAAAGAAAAAAAAATGCTCTAACAGCATACTTGAAATCCCACGTTTTTATTTTCCTACTAGCATTAACTTGGGAAAACTCAAGAGGGCTTCCAACTTCCCCTTTCATTGCACTCACTGCAACTCCCAATTTTGTCCAAAGTTGAAAAGCCCATTTGCTATTTACAGAAGTTACAGTACAGGAATTGTGAAGGGCAAAGAGGTAGAGAATTTAAGGCATTAATAAAGGGTACCCCGGGCGCCTGGGTGGCTCAGTTGGTTAAGCGACTGCCTTCGGCTCAGGTCATGACGGGATCGAATCCCACATCGGGCTCCCTGCTCAGCAGGGAGTCTGCTTCTCCCTCTGACCCTCCCCCCTCTCATGTGCGCGCTCTCTCTCTCATTCTCGCTCTCAGATAAATAAAATCTTTAAAAAAAAAAATAATGAGTACCCCCCTCCCATACAAGTAGATTCTTACTCCTTCAAACTTTAGTATTGGAAACATACACCTAGTGTTTATTGGTATGGAAATTTAAGAACAGCTTACTGTCTGGCTCACACAAAAGTAGATTTTTATCAAGTCTCAGATATATTTGCTGTTTTATCATTCTCCTTAACAAAAATGTAAAGCTAATCAGTTAAAAACCAATGAAGGAGGCGGGGGAGAGAAGTGCCTAGCAGTTAGAACATGCAACTTGATCTCAACAGCCTTGAGTTCAAGCCCCATATTGGGCACAGCTTACTTTTAGGAACCACCTTCACTTGCTGCCTAAAACCAAAATCAGCAAGCTGCCTTAGATCAGGATACTCTCAAACCTTTGAGTTCTTTCAAACCTGTTGACCAGGACTCCACTTCATTCTTGGCTCGGAGTTCATGTACTGGAGAAAAAAATTAAGGGTCTCACAACCTATGGTCAGAACTTGAGTGTAATGCACTAGACAGCAAGAATAGCAGTCAACCAATAATCACAGCACTTGGCAGCACAACCCAGCAGCCTCAACCAAAATTTCTTTTCAATGCTTACCTTAGTTTACCACTATTTGAGGGGAAGGTAGGCAAGTTTGCTTTCCCTCAGTAAGCCTCCATATTCGGTAGTTTTTAATTGTGCAATACATCTGAAATGGTTTCCCATTACATCAAAATCATTAACTCATAAATGACCTTGAATGAAGGACAAATTTTCAACTCAACATACCTTTTTCTTAACCAAAATGACTTATCTTGTTGAAACTGACATTCTGAATGCTAAGTCCCTTCCTTGAACAGAGGTTTTAAGCAGGTTGAGAGTCCCCACGCCACTACATTAATTTCACGACAGACACCAAATATGCTACCATGCAACAGAACTTTTATTAACATTTTGAACAGCTATTGAGAAAACCAGTGATTCAGCTATTACTGAAACTGGTAATTTCTAAACTTAAACTGGGGCAAATGGCTATAGTGCAGAGCAATACCATCACTGGGCACTATGAATTCAAGACTGAAGAATTAACAGCCACCCCTAAGACGGAGAACCAGGTGGAGAGTCGACTCTTTCTGGATGTTGTAATCAGAAAGAGTGCGGCCATCTTCCAGCTGCTTGCCGGCAAAGATAAGCCTCTGCTGGTCAGGGGGGATGCCCTCTTTATCTTGGATCTTGGCCTTCACGTTTTCGATGGTGTCACTGGGCTCCACCTCCAGGGTGATGGTCTTGCCGGTCAGGGTCTTCACGAAGATCTGCATGCCACCCCTCAGGCGCAGGACCAGGTGCAGGGTCGACTCTTTCTGGATGTTGTAATCAGAAAGAGTGCGGCCATCTTCCAGCTGCTTGCCTGCAAAAATGAGCCTCTGCTGGTCAGGGGGGATGCCCTCTTTATCCTGGATCTTGGCCTTCACATTTTCGATGGTGTCACTGGGCTCCACCTCCAGGGTGATGGTCTTGCCGGTCAGGGTCTTCACGAAGATCTGCATGCCACCCCTCAGGCGCAGGACCAGGTGCAGGGTCGACTCTTTCTGGATGTTGTAATCAGAAAGAGTGCGGCCATCTTCCAGCTGCTTGCCAGCAAAGATAAGCCTCTGCTGGTCAGGGGGGATACCCTCTTTATCTTGGATCTTGGCCTTCACGTTTTCGATGGTGTCACTGGGCTCCACCTCCAGGGTGATGGTCTTGCCCGTCAGGGTCTTCACGAAGATCTGCATGCCACCCCTCAGGCGCAGGACCAGGTGCAGGGTCGACTCTTTCTGGATGTTGTAATCAGAAAGAGTGCGGCCATCTTCCAGCTGCTTGCCTGCAAAAATGAGCCTCTGCTGGTCAGGGGGGATGCCCTCTTTATCCTGGATCTTGGCCTTCACATTTTCGATGGTGTCACTGGGCTCCACCTCCAGGGTGATGGTCTTGCCCGTCAGGGTCTTCACGAAGATCTGCATGCCACCCCTCAGGCGCAGGACCAGGTGCAGGGTCGACTCTTTCTGGATGTTGTAATCAGAAAGAGTGCGGCCATCTTCCAGCTGCTTGCCGGCAAAGATAAGCCTCTGTTGGTCAGGGGGGATGCCCTCTTTATCTTGGATCTTGGCCTTCACATTTTCGATGGTGTCACTGGGCTCCACCTCCAGGGTGATGGTCTTGCCGGTCAGGGTCTTCACGAAGATCTGCATTTTGACCTAGATTTTAAAAAGACAATGTTTGTATACCATCTCAAGATCTTTGTATTACCAGGGCGCCTAGGTGGCTCAGTGGGTTTAGCGTCTGACTCTGTGTCTGCTCAGGTCATGATATGGACGCCCCGAGTCAGGCTCTGCGCTGAGCATGGAGCCGGCTTGGGATTCTCGCTCTCTCCCCTACTTCTAAAATAAATGAATCCTTAAAAAACACCTACAGATATAACCAATTCTCCAAAGCTAACTATTTCATCTTCCAAGTGCTTTAACCACATTAACGTCGCTCACAACCCCCTCCTTTACTAGTCTTCTTAAATTAGCTGCCGAAAACAATTTTTAGTCAAGGCTTCAACTTAAAAACGGGAAGGCCCCTAAAAAAGGAAAGAACCCCAAAGGTTAATATCCAGAATCTTAACTACTCTAGACCCTTCGCTAAATCGTCTTCCCCCACACCCCCGACATATTCCCAAAACCTGAGTTAATACGTAAGATTGGGGGGGGGAACCCACGAAACTGGGTGATGGAAACTGCTGTTTGAACAAAAATGAGGTGGGACCCTTTCACCGCATTGGGATTCAAAATCCAGACAGTTTTGGGAATCACACTAGACTACCTCCTTTCCGCCTTCCCCCGCTGAAGCAGATGCGATGGAATCTCCATTGGTTGAGCGTCGGTTGGTCTCTGCCGGCGCGCGCGCCAACCGCCCCCGCTCCCTACACGTAAACAAGGCCCACTCTTCCGGAAAGGCCCGGCGCCGCAGCGCAGCGTCACCTCGCCCTCCCCTCCCCCAACCCCCTTCCCTGAGGGGCCCCTCCCGACCCCCGAATCCGCCAGCCTGGGCTCACTCAGGGCCCCTCTCCACTCCTCCTCGGTCTCGAAGGCTGCCAGCCAGTACCTGTTAGCGAACGCAAAGACACTGGACGCAATCACGTCGAGTCACCCAGGCCGCAACAGACCGACAACCTACAACGCCAGCCGCTCCTGAACGCCCGCGGCTCCGCGGGGCTGAAATTTATGCGGCGTCTGTTGCGTCACTCATCACTGCCCACGTAGCCGCCGTGTCCGTACGCTGCTGAAAGTAGTTCCGTCGGCCCCACCTCCCGCGGCTCAATTAGACCCTGCCACTGAGCCCCAAGTTCCTCAGAGCCGAAGAAAGAACCCTAAAAAATCAGCTCCCCTCTTTTCCAGGCGACTCGTCTCCTCCCTTAAGAAAAAGTAGGAATAATATCTGGCGGATGGATTTGAGTTAAGGGGTCCTCCCTCGAAAGCTCTCGAAACTTCCTTGCGGCGCCGGCGCTGATTGGTGAAGCGTATGAAGGCGAGGCCGGCGCTGATTGGCGGGAGACGCGGCGCCTCGGTTGTTGCTGGGCTCCCAGCTGAGGTGGTTTAGCGCCGACGTTGCTAAGTAACTCAGTGCGCGTGCGCCACAGAGGCGCGCCTTTGCGAAAAGGGTGCTTCCGGCCGGAGAGGGAGGAGGGGTCCTTTGCTCCCGCCTCCGAAGTCCCAACCCCCACTTAATTCTTAGGTTTTTCCGGCTTTACGTGAGGATAAACGGTCCTCCGCGGCGACTTTCCCGGGAAGGCCGTCCCGGTTCTGGTTCGGAGGCGCTCAGCGGCGCGGCCCGCTGCTGGTTTTTTTGTTAATGTCTGCTGTGGAAGCACAACCTGCCCCCACCCCCATCTTAACGCGAACCGTACTGGCTGGTTTTATTTTTGCACTAGCTTATAGCAGGGTGAAGGAGCTTTAATGACACTTTTTTTTAAAGAGTCAGAATGCTTTTGTCCTCGATTCCCACAAGGGCTCCGAGGAGAGTCTGTAAGCTAGACGCTGGTGGCGGGACCGTGGCGGGGGGGGAGGGGGCGGCGGTGCTCGGCCTCCCCCGGCGGAGGCCCAGAGAGGCGAGGCTCGGGCTCCCGGTGACAACGGTGGCGGGCTGAGGTCTGGCTCCGGCGAAACCTGCAGTCTCTTCCCCACCTTGTGGTTTCACCGAACTCTGGTTGGGGAAAAAGAGAGCTGCGGATGGGGCAGCCGAAAACCCGCTTCGGGGGACGTGGAATTCGTGTACAAGAAAATAGTGTTTCTCCCGTAAACGTGTTTGTCGTTCAAGCGACAGTAAAGGAGGAGTTTCCCAGCTACGACCCCTCTGGCTGGTTTCCCTACGCCCTGGGTGTGGCCCCATGTCCCGCAAGGAGATAACCCGAGGAACGTGAGTAAGGCAGGGGCATTGGGATCTCGGTGACACGTGGCCAGAGTCTGAGTCATTGAGCCGGGGGTGTAAATAAACATGCAGGGCTGTTTGTGGCGTAATACCAACCTTCCTAAGTAAGGAGTAGTCTGAAGATTTGCACGTTAATGCCAATCGGCTACATACCACTTAGAAAAGGTCGTTAGTCATTAAAATATAGCATTTCTAAGCATTATATGCCAAAACGATGTCAATGACTTTACGGTATAGATAGGTATATGATGCGTTAACAAAGCTTAAGTTAGATGAGCTAAAACTTGGTAAGATCGATTTACTTGAATAACAGATAAAAATTAAAAAGTTTCTTTAAGATCATTTTGGACTTGGAGGTCGCTGACGAAAGGTTTCTTTTTCACAAAGTATGAATTTAAATTTTTGTTAGACTAACAATGAGTCTGAGCTTGTGTCACCAGTTAACAGCTTCTCCTGAGTCACAGAGGTTGCGTGGCAGAATAATCTAGAATGGAGATCTCCTGACGTATAGGATGACTTCATTCCGGGCTTCTAGCGATTGCCAGAACCAATTTAGTCATACAGCATCCTGGTTTAATGGTTTCCCAAAGTGGGACGTTTGGTAACCTGAACAAAGCAAAATGTTTTCACAAGGAAGACAAGCGCTGTCCTTGTAAAACAAGGTGAATTTTTTATGGTCTGTTTATCAAGTAAACATCTAGTAATAAGGTCATTTCTGGTAGCAAATTGTAAAAGATAATTTGTAAACAAATTAGAGAATAGGATGACAAAATCCTTCTCCAAAGACCGGGAATTTGATAATTTAGCATAATACTTGGCATTGTGCTCAATATGTTTGTTCAGTGAATGAATTGCAATTTTACCTTTTGTTCAATTGGAAAAAAACCACCCCAGTTTCGTGACAGCCTCAGGCATCAAAATACACAGCAAAAAGCCAGCATTTATTTTCCGTAGGCAAATGTTTTTTGCCTAGGCAGTTCCTTTTAAAAAGAAAAAAACAAAGAATCTAAGTCATTTTACTTGGCTAGATGTCTTTTAATAAAAATCTGTGAGAAAACTGTGCTTCCAATGATAAATTCACGGTTGTTTTCTGGACATTATCATCTGATATATAAAATACGGAGTTAATCGCTGGCTTGTCATTTATCTCAATAGAATTATGAGACTCCTGATTCATTACCAGCAAGTTAGAAACTTTGATATTGGATGTCCAAATGAACACAGGGAAAAATTTCTGTATTGTCTTTACATTGGGCCTTAAAATTATGAAATCTGTCCAATAAAACATAGCTACTTTAAAATGTTTATTATGGAATATTACATAAATGAAAATTGGAGATACTATAACCAACACCATATAACCAGCACCCAACTTTATTAAATCGAACATTTTGTTATTTTGCTTCAGCTTAAAAAAAAATACTATAAAATTTATCCTCTTTCCATTTATTTATTTATTTTTATTATTATTTTTTAAAGATTTTATTTGACAGAGAGAGACAGCGAGAGCAGGAACACAAGCAAGGGGAGTGGGAGAGGGAGATGCAGGCTTCCCGCTGAGCAGGGAGCCCGATGTGGGACTTGATCCCAGGACCCTGTGATCATGACCTGAGCCGAAGGCAGCCACTTAACAACTGAGCCACCCAGGCGCCCTCATTTTTCCATTTTTAAGTGTACAGTTAAGTGGTATTAATTATATTTCACATTATTGTGTTATAGAGCTCTAGAATTTTTTCATCTTTTTTTTTTTTTGAAAGATTTCATTCATTTATTTGACAGAGGGAAAGAGAGAGAGCACAAGCAGGGGGAGCAGCAGAGGGAGAAGGAGAGGCAGGCTCTCTGCTGAGCAGGGAGCTCGATATGAGGCTCGATCCCAGGACCCTGGGATTATGACCTGAAGGCAGACACGCAACTGACTCAGCCACCCAGGCGCCCCTAGAATTTTTTCATCTTGTAAAACTGAAACCCTATACCCACTTAACTACCACTCCCCATTTCCACCCACCTCCAGGCCCTGGTACCCACTATTCTTCCTTCTGTTTCTATGGTTCTGATTACTTTAGATACATTATAAAAGTGGATTCATAACAGTATTTGTTTTTATTTGATGACTGGCTTATTTCATTTAGTATAATGTCTTCAGGCTTCATCCATACATGTGACAAATTTCTTTGTTTTTTAAGGTTAATAGTCCATTGTATGAATATACCATATTGTATTTATCTGCTTATGGATATTTGGGTCTCTTCCACCTATTGGCCATTGTGAATAATGTTGCAGTGAATATGGGTGTGCAAATATCTCTCTGAGATCCTGTTTTCAGTTCCTTTGAATATATCCTCAGAAGGGGGATTGCTGGATTATATGGTAATTCTGTTTTTAATTTTTTGAGGAACCTCCATACCATTTTCCATAATGACTACACAATTTTACATAGCCATCAGCCATGTACAAGGGTTCCAGTTTCTCTATATCCTACCAATACTTGGTACTAATGGGTGTGAGGTGATACCTTACTGTGGTTTTGATTTGCACTTCCCTAATATTTATTTTTTATTTTTAAACAATTATAGATTTGCAACAAGTTGCCAAAATAGTACAGAGAAGTCTTATTATACCCTTCATCCAATTTTCCCCAATGCTGATGATGTGGAAATGTTGGGGTTCGAAACACACGTCAAGAAAGAGTTCTTGAGACATCTTTGGTGCAAAAAGGTGGTTTTATTAAAGCACAGGGACGGGCCCAGGGGCAGAAAGAGCTGAGCTGCACTGGGGTTATGACAGGTGACTGATTATAGACTTTCAAGTTGGGAGGGGGTGAGGGAAGCTTAAGTCTCTAAGGAATTTTGGAAGCAAGGTTTCCAGGACCTTGAGGGGGCTAGCTATTGTTAGGAAAAGGTCATTTATTACCGTTTAATGAAACCTTAGTCAAGAGACACTTCAGGTGTATATCAGTGAGCCATATGCTTAGAGGATGATTGCTAACATGTGTCTCTGGGAATAGAGATCAAGGAAGTTTCCAAAGGAATTTCTGTATGTTTAAAGTAGACTTAGGGGCGCCTGGGTGGCTCAGTCGTTAAGCATCTGCCTTTGGCTCAGGTCATGATCCCAGGGTCCTGGGATCAAGCCCCGCATTGGGCTTCCTGCTTGGCAGGAAGCCTGCTTCTCCCTCCCCCCACTCCCCCTGCTTGTGTTCCTGCTCTCGCTGTGTCTCTCTCTGTCAAATAAATAAATAAAATCTTAAAAAAAAAAAAGTAGACTTATAGGACTCTGGGGGGTCTGGCTAAGATTGCCTTTTGCCCTAGCAAAGGGTCAGCATCAAGGCAGCTGAGCTCCCGGAGGAAGCTCACTTTACCTGTTTCAAGGACTTGTCAATGGGCTGCAAGTAGTAAGGAAATTTCATTTTTCTTTTGCCTTTGTTTCCCATATCAGTAGCACATTACATAACTACAGTACAATATCAGAAGCAGGAAAATAACAGCGGTACAATCTGGAGACCTTATTCAGATTTCAGCAGTTTTTTTTTTTTTAAGATTTTATTTATTCATTTGCGAGAGAGAGAAAGCAGGGGGAGAGGCAGAGGGAGAAGCAGACTCCCTGCTGAGCAAGGAGCCCAATGTGGGACTCAGTCCCAGGACCCTGGGATCATAACCTGAGCCGAAGGCAGACGCTTAACCATCTGAGGCACCCAGGCGCCCGAGATTTCAGCAGTTTTACATTCACTTTAGTATCTCTGCAGTTTTATCAGTTGGATAGATTCATGTAACCATCACCAGGATCAAGACACAGAACTGTTTCATCACAAGGATCCCTACTACTACTTTACTGTCACAAGCTTCTTCCACCCCTTACCGCCAAGGCCAGGCAAGCACTAATCTGTTCTGCATCTTTACTTTCCTGCCCATATGTTCCTCTGGTTTGTTTTTTAAATTCCACATATGAGTGAAATCATATGGTATTTCTTTCTCTATTTCACTCAGCATAATACTGTCTAGCTCCAACCACATCATTGCAAATGACAAGATTTCATTCTTTTTGATGGTTGAGTAGTATTCCTTGTACGTGTATATACCACATCTTTGTCCGTTCATCAGTCTATAGACATTTGGGTTCTTTCCGTAGTTTGGCTGTTGTTGATAATGTTCAGCATCTTTGTAATGTTGTTACTTTGAGAATGATGGAATCACTCAGTATATAACTTTTTTTAAGATTTTATTTATTTGAGAGAGCAGGAGCAGGGGGAGAGGCAGAGGAGAGGGAGAGGGAGAAGCGGGCTCCCTGCTCATGGGGCTCAGTCCCAGGACCCTGAGATTGTGACCTGAGCCAAAAGCAGACACTTAACCGAATGAGCCACCCAGGTGCCCCTGTAACTTTTTAAAAATTTATTTATTTCTTTTTTCTTTTTTTTTTTAGGTTATACATTTTATTTTAGGTTTTATTTATTTCTTTGACAGAGACACGAGAGAGGGAACACAAGCAGGGGAAGTGGGAGAGGGAGAAGCAGGCTTCCCGTGGAGCAGGGAGCCCGATGTGGGGCTTGATCCCAGGACCCTGGGATCATGACCTGAGCCGAAGGCAGACGCTTAATGACTGAGCCACCCAGGTGCCCCATAACTTTTTTTTTTTAAGATTTATTTATTTTATTTGAGAGAGAGAGTGGGGGGGGAGGGGCAGAGGAGGAGGGAGAGAAAGTCTTAAGCCAACTTGGCACCTGAGCGAAGAGCCCAATGTGGGGCTGGACCTTATAATCCTGAGATCACAACCTGAGCCAAAACCAAGAGTTGGATGTTAACTGGCTGCACCACCCAGGTATCTGCCCACCCCCCCCCGACACCTTTTGAAGATAATACTGTACATTTATGTTTCCATATATATTACATGCTGCTATAAACTGAATACGTCCCTCCAACATTCATATGCTGAATCTTAATCCCCAGTGTGATGGTATTTGGAAGTGGGGCCTTTGGAAGGTAATTAGGTCATGAAAGCAGAACCCTGTAGAATGAGATTAGTGCCCTTATAAAAGAGACTCCAAAGGGGCACCTGGCTGGTGCAGTGGGTAGAGCATGTGACTCTTGATCTCAGTGTTGTAAGTTTGAGCCCCACGTTGGGTGTAGAGATTACTTAAAACTAAAATCTTAAAAAAAAAAAAAAGACTCCAGAGAGCCGCCTTATGCCGTACCCATGTGAGGACACAGAGAGATGGCCATCCATGAATCAGGAAGCAGGCCCTCACCAGGCACTGAATCTGCCAGAAGATTCGACTTCCTGGCCTCTAGAACTGTAAGAAATAAGTTTCTGTTGTTTATAAACCACTCAGTCCATTGTATTCTTTTATAGCAGCCTGAACAGACTAAGGCACATGTTTTTAGATTTTATGTAAATATCATACTCTGCATATCACCATGCAACTTCCTTTTTTTTTTCTTTTAATAATTGTTTTTGAGATTCAGCTGTGTTGGTAAATGTAGGCAGTAGATCTAATTTAGCTACTTTGGCTGCTCTGTAGTATTCTGCTATATGCAGATACCACAATTTAACTCCAGGGTGTTCCTAGTTTTTCACTGTTACAAAGCTGCTAAAAGCATTTTTAAGTACACAGTTCAGTGGCATTAAGAACATATATTCACACAGTTGTGTGAACATCACCACCACTCATCTCCAGAACCCTTTCGTCTTGCAAAACTGAAACTCTATGCCCATTAAACAGTAACTCCTCATTTTTCCCTCAGGCCCTGGCAACCACCCTTCTACCTTTGTTCCCATGAATTTGACTTAGGTACCTCCTATAAGTGGAATCATACTGTATTTGTCCTTTGGTGACTGGCTTGTTTCATTTGGCATAATGTCCTCAAGGTTTATCAGAATTTCCTTCCTTTTAAAAGTTGCATAGGGGCGCCTGGGTGGCTCAGTCATTAAGCTTCTGCCTTGGTTCAGGTCATGATCCCAGGGTCCTGGGATCAAGCCCTGCATCGGGCTCCCTGCTTGGCTGCCCACTCCCCCTGCTTGTATTCCCTCTCTTGCTGTCTCTCTCTGTCAAATAAATAAATAATCTTATTTAAAAAAAAAGTTGCATAATATTCCACTGTGTGTATTCACAACATATTGTTTATCCATTCATCTGTCCATGGGCACTTGGATTATTTCTAATCTTTGGCTATTGTGAGTAGTGCTACCATGAACATGGGTATACGAATATCTGAGTTCTTGCTTTCAAATCTTTTGGGCATATATCCAGAAGTGTAATTGCTTGATCATATGGTAGGTCTATTTTAAGTTTTTTGAGGAACCACCATACTGTTTTCCATAACAGCTGCACCATTTTATATTCCTACCAACAATAAAAGCATTTGTATGTATATGTTATATCCTTTTTTCTTGTGTGAGGATGTCTCTAGGCAGTCAGTATACATGGGAATAAAATGGTGGGATGTGATCTTAAACTTTACTAAGTTTTGCCAAATTGCTCTCCGAAGTGATCATACAAACTTACAATCTCATCAGCAATATAGGAGTTCTATATACTTAGCAGCACTTAGTATTCAGACTTTTCAAGTGGGATTTGACTATAGGGAAAGAGTTTCTGAGGCAGGTTTGACAGTTTGGTAGATTTGGTCATCACAAGGCCATTGGCTTAAGGTTCTAAGGAGCTACATGGGAAGAACTGTAAGAGGCAGTGAAATGTAAGTCATTGGAGGGATGTGAGGGTATCAGTGAATATTGGGTTAACTTGTACAAATTGCCTTTACAATTTTTGGTAATTTGTTTCTAATTTTAGATTTTGGCAATTAGGGTGCCTGGGTGGCTCAGTCGGTTAGGCGTCTGCCTTCAGCTCAGGTCATGATCTCAGGGTCCTGGGATCAAGCCCTGCTCAGCAAGGAGTCTGCTGCTCCCTCTCCCTCTGCCCCTCCCCCTCCCAGTTCATGCTCTCTCTCAAATAAATAAATAAGTCTTTAAAAAAAAGAATTTGACAATTATGTCAAAAAAGAACTATCAATTATTATCAATACACTCTTAGGAACATAAGGCAGTGTACTGAAGTAAAAAGAGCATGAGATTTGGAATCAAACACAACCCTATCGTATTCCCAACTTGGTTTTATACCAGTCCTATGACTGTGTATTTTACTTGATATTTTTAACCTTCACTTTCCTTACCTGTAAAGAAAACATGTGGACCAGGTGTCCTCCTACCTTGTCAAATCGAGTCTTAAGTCTAGGTAAATCACTTGGCACTTACAGATGCTGAGCAAATGACACTTCCATCCCTTTTTCTTTAGTCTTTTGTTTAATTTCCTTTGCTCTTTACAGAAGTGGACTTGAAAGACTGGTATTTTCTTTTTTCCAGTGCCTTTCTAGGGAGATTCTCGTACCTTGACAATAGACCAAGAAATGGTAGCTTGCTGTATCAGTTTCCCAACCTGTTAGAAAACTGTACTAGGAGGGCACATGGGTGGCTCAGTCAACGGTTAAGCATCTGACTTCTCTGACTTCCACTCAGGTCATGATCTCAGGGTCCTGGGATGGAGCCCTGTTCAGCGGGGAGTCTGCTTCCCCTCTCCCTCTCCTCATGCGTGCACTCTCACTCAAATGAAAAAATCTTTGTGTGTGTGTGTGGTTTTATACCTTTATTTGACAGTCAGTGATTAGTTCTCATGCACATTAACTGTCCGTAGATTTTTTTTTTAAAGATTTTATTTATTTATTTGAGAGAGAATGAGAGATAGAGAGCATGAGAGGGAAGAGGGTCAGAGGGAGAAGCAGACTCCCCGCTGAGCAGGGAGCCCGATGCGGGACTCGATCCTGGGACTCCAGGATCATGACCTGAGCCGAAGGCAGTCACTTAACCAACTGAGCCACCCAGGCGCCCTGTCCGTAGATTTTTGAAAGTGGTGACAGGTACATAGGTAACCAACGTGTAGAACTTACTCAGTGAATCTTCATCCTCGTTACGTTTTCTGGACAACCATACATGGATACGGTATGGAACATTCTTTATTCCTTTGGCCCAGACAGCTTTGTTGAGCCTGGTGTCAACGCACACATCTGGAGTTCCCATCTCCTTCGTGGCAAATTTCTGGATCTCTTTGAGTGTCCAAGGGCATGCTTCTTGAAACTCATTCCATGGATGTGCTTGTGAATGATGATGGTGTATTCTCTGGTCACTACCTTGTTGATGACAGAACAGCCCTTCTTCTTCCCACCACTCTTCTTTGCAGGAGCCATTCTGCTGGGCCCTGGTTAGAAAGGACTCAAATGAAAAAATCTTAAGGAAAAAAAAAAGAAAACTATTTTAGGTATCTAAAATGGACTAGGCAATAGTAGCTCTTGTTTGCTTAGATAAATAAATAAATTTTGTACCATTCCCTTAGACTTTAAGATTATTCTTCATTTCTTTTTCAGATTACCGTTGACTACTTCCCAATTTGTTTTTTAGGGCCATGAACTTACTGAGATTTCAATGACATTTTATTTTATATTTTTTAAGATTTTATTTATGCGCGCGAGAGAGCACATGAGTGGGGTGGGGGCAGAGAGAGAGGGAGAAGCAGGCTCTCTGCCGAGCAGGGAGCCTGACATGGGACTTGATCCCAGGACCCTGGGATCATGACCTGAGCCAAAGGGAGATGCTTAACCAACTGAGCCACCTAGGCACCCCTTAATGACATTTTAGACTTTTATTTATTGTGCTTAGTAAGTGAAATTTATTTGCTGTCAAGTCGAAGAACAATAGACAAAAGGTGGAGATGGTTTTATAAGTTGATGTGTTATTTTTGTGAGCTGTGGGAACATTTCAACATAGATTAGATTTATTGTGGGAGCTGTCTTGGAAGCAGCCATTTGCCCCATTTTGGTTGGTTAGTACATCTTCTAATACATAATACAATCTCTGATACATAAAGGAATTTCCGTACCTCACATTTGAAATGCAGCGATTAGCATGTGAAGTTAGCCTTTATATTAATCAGTTCTCATTGATATATATTTACTACAACAGATTTATATTCCATTATAATAATTTTCTCCAAGCAACTATTTCTGGGCACTGTATGCTCTTGAAATTTGAATCATGAGCCAAGAAAAAAACACTGGGTCTGCTAGTTCATTCATTCATTCATTCATCCAGCAGACATTTGTTGAGCAATTTCGGGGTGTCGGAGGCATTGGGATTGCTGACTGGGACAGGACATGGGCTCCACCCAAGAGAGTCATGGTCTTAGCGCCAATCGGGGGGTTGTTGTGAGGACTTAGAGTTTCTAGCTCAGAGAGTTATAGGATTCGATGAGTTTACGTACATCAAGAATTGAGAAGAAAGCCTAGCACATAGGGAGTGCTTGATAAATGTTAGCTACTATTATCAATCTTGAAAGGCAAAAAGGGCTTAGTGATTAAAATACAAACTGAACTGTCTGAGTTGAAATCCTGACTGCCCTTTACTCATTGTGTAACTGCAGATGAATTATGTTACTTCTTTGGGCCTCTGTTTTTTCATCTATATCATAGAGACATAATTCCTTTTTTTTTTTTTAAGATTGTATTTATTTGACAGAGAGAGACACAGCAAGAGAGGGAACACAAGCGGGGGAGCGGGAGAGGGAGAAGCGGGCTTCCCGCGGAGCAGGGAGCCCGATGTGGGGCTCGATCCCAGGACCCTGGGATCACGACCTGAGCCGAAGGCAGACGCTTAACGACTGAGCCACCCAGGCATCCCGAGACAGTCATAATTTCTTGTGCTCATAGACGTTTTGAGGATTATAAATGGACCTGCCTCATAAAGTTGAGTATACAGGTAAAATGCTTAGAATAGTGCCTGGCATATAGAAAGCACTCAATAAAAGCTAGCTATTTAAAAAAAAAAAAAGTGGGGGACGTGCATACAGACTTCTGTGGAGGCACAGAGAGGAAGGAGCAATCTAGTGCCTGGAGGAGGGTAGGAGAGGAACCCAAAGGTTTCAGTGGAGGTGTTACTTAGAAACCCAGTCACTAGGAGTAGTAGATCGGGAGGGGCAGGTGAAAAATGAGGAGGCATGGCGTGTTGAGGAAATAGTGGGGTAGCTGTGCCTGTCTGGGATTTAGGGTGCCTACATGTGGGTCTGTGGTTTGGGAAATGAGGCTGGAGAAGCAGGCAGAGCTCAACTGTCCAGCAATCTCTGTACCTTCCACCATACTGGCCATCCAAGCTTTTTCCCACTTCTGGACTTTTGTACTTGATGCTTCCCTTGCCTAGAACCCTTCCCGTGGCCATTTCTTTGTCATAATTTAAGCAGTATAAATGTCACCTCCTCAGAAGGGCTGCCTCTGCCATCCACCCCTAATCCCAGAACTCAGTCACAGCACCCTGGTTACTTAATACCAATTTCATATTTATTACCCAATTCATATTTATATTGCTCACATGTTTGTTTGTTTTTTTAACTCTGTCTCCTTCCTAGAATATAAATTCCATGAGGGTACAGGCCACATCTCTCCAGTTTGTCACCATACCTCCACGTGTAGCCAGCTGGCATAGAGCCCGATACATAATCAGTGTGCAGGAAATATTTGTTGAAAGAATGAGTGACTAATGACTTGCCGCCTTATGCCAAGGACTTTAGATCCTTTGCGTTGGTGTTTTGTGTGGGAATGACATGATCAGATTTCTGCTGTAGAATGATAGCCTGGTGACATCATAGCAGGTGAATAGAAGGAAGATGAGCTCAGAGACCAGGGCTCCAGAGGTGGTAGCAGCTGTCCAAGCAGGAAATGATGAGCATCCATATGTAGATCAAGTCAACAAAATCCAGCATCCCTAAAGAAAACAGGAGGAAAGAACTGATAAAATCAAATAAAAACTGAGCATCGTTTAGTGGCACTTGATCCCTGTTTCAGAAAAGATCCAAGTGACTGACTTAAATGTATGTAACAAAAGTAAAAGATGAGAGAATGTGGGAACTTCCAACAAAAAGAGAAGAAGAGAAAATGAAGTTAGGAATAAGATGAGTGTAGAACATGCTGGCGTTAAAGTCTGTTCTTTTGCTAGAGGTGGGCCATAGGTTTAGTGTTTTGTTGTTGGTTTTTTTTTTCCCCAGAGAGTATGGAGAGAGACAATCACGTAAGTTCACGCAATTAGAAAAATTGTACTATATCCGTACAATGGAATACTACTCAGAAATAAAAAGAAATGAACCATTGAGACACATAACAAGATAATTCTAGAAAATGCAAACTAATCTATCAAGAGAGAAAGCAGATCAATGGTCACTTGTGGATGGAGGCAGGAAGAAGGAATGAGGTGGGATGGGTTATCAAAGGCAGGAGAAACTCTGGGGGCGGTGAGGGAAATGTTTACTATCTTGATTTTGGTGCTTGTCTCATCGGTATAAAGCATATATCCAAACTTACCGATTTATGTAGTTTAAGTATGTGCAATTTATCGTGCATCATTTATACCTCAGTAAAGCTATAAAAAAGTTAAATTAAGCAAACATCTGGCAAAGCAATCCCTGAGATAGCTCAGGTAAATCCTTGATGAGCATGAAGGTGTCTCAGGAAGTGAAAGACTGAGTCCAGCAATAAAAAAGTTAAAAAATGATTCTTAAAAGATAAATGTTAGAGTCTCCTTTTATAAAATATAAAGACGTATTTACCCAGGTTAGGACTTATTAAATTATGTTAACGTACCAGACATTAGTGTCACCCAAATAGATCCTTTCTGTTTGAATTTATTTGACCCCAAAAGGAAGCTAAAGAACAAGTTCCTTAATTACTTTGGAATTAAGAACTGCCCTTTGAATCCAAACAGATCTGTTGTCAGAGGACATACCAGAAGACGTGAATAGTAAGGAACGTATGATGACCAAGTGTCACCCTAAGTAATGAACGCCTGACGCAGGACGTGCTTCTTTACTCTGTTTTCTTAATCCCGTGAGACGTGTAAGATATGCGCTCTTGCTAAGCTGTGTGCGTGTTGAGAGGGAGAACCTCCCGTATGCAGGTTTAACTATCACTATGGTGCTTTCTGGAGACTCTTATCTATACCACCTCTAGAAAAGGGTATATATAGCAGATTTAAAAAAAAAAAAAGCTAATCGCAATCAAAGTAATTTATACATTTCTGAGGTGGAAAACGTGTGTGTGTGTTTCTGCATCTTAGAGTACACAGAACTGCTTACCGTAAAGTGAAAATGATTACAATTTTGTTGATTGTTGTGCCAGGCCCCAGTGCTTAGCATCGAATCCCTTAATCTTACCGACAAAATAACTTTCCAAAGTAAATGCTGTGATTATGCCCGTTTTTAAATACTCGGGGGAAAAAATAGGTATGTGGCCTCTAGTCACATGGCTAAGAAGTGGCAGAAGTGAGATTTTTTTTTTTAAAGATTTTATTTATTTATTTGAGAGAGAGAATGAGATAGAGCATGAGAGGGGAAATGGTCAGAGGGAGAAGCAGACTTCCTGCTGAGCAGGGAGCCCGATGTGTGACTCGATCCCGGGATTCCAGGATCATGACCTGAGCCGAAGGCAGTCGCTTAACCAACTGAGCCACCCAGGCGCCCAGAAGTGAGATTTCAACCCAGGTTTGCCTGACTCCAGAGCCCTTAATCTCTATGCTGATTGTCTCCAGTCCTCCTTTATGGTTACTAGACATAGGCTACAAATTCACTGCTAAGCTACCTACGTGGCCAAAGCAAGGAGGAAAACATGATTAGGCATGTATCACACTGTCCCTAAAATTCAGACAAATTGATTTGTTCAAGAGAAACAGAACTTGTTCTGAGACAGATGTCTCATATAGGTTCTTAGAAAGAATATACTCTGGGACGAATGGATAAAGCTCTCTGTTGCATCCTTCCAGGGGAGAGAATCCAGAATTTTGCTACACTAAGATGGTTAAGTTCTGGGGTTCTATCTAATGTGGAGCATGTTGACTAGAGTTAACAATACTCTATTGTACCCTTGAGAGTTGCTGAGTGTAGGTCTTAAATCATCTTAATCATTGTAAGTCATCACATTGTACACCTTAAATTTATGCAATGTTATTTGTTGATTATATCTCAGCTGCAAAGAAAAAAAGAATTTTACTACAGTGATTACCTATGCTGGCCCTTGATAGAGACTTGTGCCCCACTGATCTGTGAGGGTCCAACCCAGTTGGGCCAAAGTCTCAGATGGTGGGGCTTAGAACAAAGAGGAAACATTCTATCTAGACGGAGCTGGGCCACATATGCCCCGTGGTCAATCCACCATCAATGCTGTGTCAGAAGCAGTCTTTGTAAGGATGGCACAGCAAAGAATTGCCCCAGGAATAATCCAAATTTCCTCTTATTTTTTTTTTAAAGATTTTATTTATTTATTTGAGAGAGAGAATGGGAGATAGCATGAGGGAAGAAGGTCAGAGGGAGAA
Source organism: Zalophus californianus (assembly GCF_009762305.2). Lineage (NCBI taxonomy): Eukaryota > Metazoa > Chordata > Mammalia > Carnivora > Otariidae > Zalophus > Zalophus californianus. The sequence continues at coordinate 9,977,915 of NC_045610.1, forward strand.
GCAGACTCCCCGCTGAGCAGGGAGCCCAGTGTGGGACTCGATCCCGGGACTCCAGGATCATGACCTGAGCTGAAGGCAGTCGCTTAACCAACTGAGCCACCCAGGCGCCCCCAAATTTCCTCTTATTTAAGGTTGTCTTCGATCATACCCCCCACAGATATTCATCCAACCAGTCATGTGTGACCCCGGCATACAGCAGAGTTAAACAACTTGGTGTCTGTCCTCAAGTAGCTCATCATCCAGTTAAATAGAAGACATGTAGAAGACTCCAATATCATATGAGAAACACTGTAATAGAGGAGCTTATAAGAAACAGGGGTGACATAAAGGATGTACCAGCCACAGCTGGTAGGAATGGGGGAAGTTCTCCTTGGGCAGCCCCTTGAGTTGGATTCACCAGGATGTCAAGGTCAAGTTCAAACCTCCTAGCTCAGGCACACAGCCCCAGTGCAGGCTGATACCCGTAGAGGTAGCCACAGGCTTTGAGGTCTCATTGTTTGTTGGGAGGCCTGTCTGATCTCATCATTGTTGGACTCCCTGGCCATATTGGAAATGGTTTTTCTGATGCCTCTTCTGCATTGAGGCCTCCCAGCCCCAAGCCGAGCACAGTAAAATCAGAGTGGTCATGGTCCTTTCTTGGAGAATCCAGGAATTCCAGTTACATCACTCATGGCCTGTCACTCCTCTGCTTCCTATTATACCTACAGTAAATTCGGGATCCCCCACCATGGCCTACAGGCCCCACACGGTCAATGCTGCATATCTCCCTCTCCACTTCAACCACCTCCACATCCCCTTCAGTCACATCAACCCTGCCATGACAACCTTCCTTCCATCTGGTGGACCCGCCAAGTTCATGCTCATTGCTATTCCTCGTGTTGGACTGCACTTCCCTTTTTCTCACCTACTTGGGGAGGAAGAAATTTTCCTCTCTCTGAGGCTCTAGCTGGACTAAGAATTAAATTTACCTGACACAGATTAACAGGAGAAAATCAAATTTAGTTTTGTGCATACAGGGAATCCACACAGACATGAAATTCCCAAAACTGTCAGGCAAAATGAGGTATATCCAGGGCACCTGGGTGGCTCAGTCATTAAGCGTCTGCCTTCAGCTCAGGTCATGATCCCAGGGCCCTGGGATCGAGTCTCACATTGCGCTCCATGCCCGGCAGGAAGCCTGTTTCTCCCTCTCCCACTCCCCCTGCTTCTGTTCCTGCTCTCGCTGTGTCTCTCGCTGTCTCCGTCTTTGTCAAATAAATCAATAAAATCTTTTAATAAATAAATAAATAAATAAATAAATAAATAAATAAATAAAATGAGGTATATCCGTCAGTCTTCCTGGGCTCAGGAGGGGGGTGGGAGTCTGGGGGTGCAAAGAAGAGGAAGGCCATTAGCAGGAAGGTGAGAGGAGTTTTGGAAAACAAAGTTGGCCCTACGCAGATAAGTCTCTTAGATAAAAAGCATTCTGTTTAATAGCTCTCTCCCTGGTACAGGCCCTTTATCTAAATTCTTTTTAGGCATTTGCGGGTGGGGTGGGGGTAGGTCAAAGTTTCTTCCTGAGACTTTTGGGCCTTGATTGTTTTCAACTCAAAATAATGGACATGCCATTGTGACCCATCTTGGGAGTGGCCTGCCCTTGGCCCACAGCACTCTGTCCACAGTATTGGGGACATAAAAATCCTTGGTTCCTGATTGAGTGAATTAATGTGGAGTCCATAGGACTCTGAGGGAAGCCTCAAGGAATATAAAAAAGGCCAGTCATTAAGGAGACCAGTGGGGGTTCAGGCCCCAGAATGCTTCCAAGAAACCACAAGACTAAGAGGCAAGAAGGTGATTCCAGACGAAAAGGAAACTGACCTTTTTTTTTCTTCAATAATAAAACCAAATTTAAATTTTAGACATCTATTTCAGTGAGAACTGAAAACAGGAATGGTTAAGGCCCAGTAAACCATGCTCATCAGCGCCTAAACAAGCTGGAATAAGAATAAAGAAAAAAAAATTTATTACTTTGCCCAAATGTTTACGAATTGAAGTATTCATTGTTGTTAAGATGACAGTTCTCCCCAAATTTATCTATAGATCCAATGAAATCCCAGCAGGCTTTTAAAAGTTAGAAATTGATAAGCTGATTCTAAAGTTTATATGGAAACTGAAAGGACCTAGAATAGCCAAAAATGAACAGAGTTGGAGTACCTACCTGACTCGAAACTTACTATAAACACACAGTTAATCAAGACTGTGTTGTTGGCATAAGGGTAGACATAATAGATTAATGTAACAGAATGAAGTACAGAAATAGATCTTTCCATTAAAAAAAAATAGTTTATTACTTTTTTTTTTTTTTTAGTAATCCCTACACCCAATATGGGGCTTGAACTCATGACCCCAAGATCAAGAGTTGCAAGCTCTTTGGAGTGGGCCAGCCAGGCGCCCCAAATCTTTGCATTTATTAACAACCGATTTTAACCAAAAGCACCAAGGAAATTTAATGGAGACAGCATGAGGCACCCTGATCCAACAGAGGTTGGTGGTGCAGGCCCTGAAAGCATTCATTCATGGTAGAACAAAGGAGGTAAAGTTTATTGAATACTCAGCAAGGGAGCAGTGGTCCAGGCAGCAAAGGAGAGACTCTGCCACGAGGCGGTGGTGAAGGGCTATAGTTATAGGGTGGAGTGAGGGAATATGGAACTGTCTGGAGTTTTCCCATTATTGGTAACTGGGCCTGGTTGTGAGTAGCCCACTGGTCGGTTAGGGCCTATGACTTCATGAACCTGTTTGCATTCAGCTTGGCAGTCACTGTGGGCCCTTCTTCCCTCGCTTATGTTTCCATTGCTCAAGACTGTTGCCCAAAAGCAGCCTCTACAGAAACGACTGTTGGGATCCCTAGGTGGCTCAGTGGGTTAAGCATCTGACTTTGGTCAGGTCGAGCCCCGCATCAGACTCCCCAACTCAGTAGGGAATCGGCTTGTCCTGCTACCCCTCCCCCAGCTCATGCTCTCACTCGAATAAATAAATAAAATATATTTTTTAAAGATTTGATTTATTTATTTGTCAGAGAGAGAGAGCAAGTGCACAAGCAGGGGGAGCTGCAGGCAGAGGGAGAAGCAGGCCTGATGCTGGACTGGATCCCAGGATCCTGGGATCATGACCTGAGCCAAAAGCAGATGCCTAACTGACTGAGCCACCCAGGCATCACGTAAATAAAATCTTCACCAAGAAAAAAAAAAGGATTGTTTTAAATGAATAGTGTTGGAGCAATTGGGTACCCATAAGCAAACAGACGTTGGCCTCACACCAGAATTAATTCAAGACAGATCATAGACCTAAATGTAACAAAAAAACTTTAAATCTGGAAGAAAAAAAAGTTTTGTGACCCTGGGTTAGGTAAATTTCTTATAATACCACAAATGTAATCCATAAGGTATTGATGAATCAGAATTAAATCAATCTGGCCATCCAAATATGAATAACATATTTGCAAATAGGACTCTAAAATCATTGGGTGGGGCGCCTGGCTGGCTCAGTGGGTTAAGCGTCTGCCTTCGGCTCAGGTCATGATCTCAGGGTCCGGGGATCGAGCCCCACATCGGGCTCCCTGCTCAGTGGGGAGCCTGCTTCTCCCTCTGACCTTCCCCCGTCTCATGTACTCTCTCTCATTCTCGCTCTCTCAAATAAATAAATAAATCTTTTAAAAAAATATACTGTAGTATTGGTTTCAGGAATAGAATTTAGTGATTCATCACTAAATATAACACCCAGTGCTCATCCCAACAAGTGCCCTCGTTAATACCCATCAGCCCTTTAGTTCATCCCCCCACCCACCTCCCCACCAGCAGCCTTCAGTTTGTTCTCTATAGTTAAGAGTCTCTTATGACTCATTTATTTTTTAAATCATGTTTTAAAGATTTTTTAAAAAGATTTTTCATCTATTTATTTGACAGAAAGCACAGAGAGAGCATGAGCAGGGGGAGGGGCAGAGAGAGAGGGAGAAGCAGGCTCCCCACTGAGCAGGGAGCCAGCCTTGGGGCTCAATCCCAGGACCCTGGGATCATGACCTGAGCCGAAGGCAGACAGTTAACCGAGTCACATGGGCGCCCCTATTTAGTTTTAGTTATAGTCACATATTGATGAAGGATAGTTGGAAGAAAGGCAGGCAGGGACAAAGGTGTCCCCTGCCCTAAGAGGAAACCACCCTTAAAAGGATTTTACACCACCCTAGAAGGAGCCGTCCACCCTTTCCCATGTGACAAGTTGATTGGATGACAGGTGCGTGGAGGGTTAATCAGATTAAAACAGCCCACCAACAAGCCCATAAAACCCCGTAGACCTAGAAACTCTGCGGTAGGGGCACCTGGGTGGCTCAGTCGTTAAGTGTCTGCCTGGGCTGGCGCAGGTCGTGATCCCAGGGTCCTGGGATGGAGTCCCGCATCGGGCTCCCTGCTCCGCGGGGAGTCTGCTTCTCCCTCTGACCCTCTTCCCTCTTGTGCTCTCTATCTCTCTTTCTCTCTCTCTCTCTCAAATAAATAAAATCTTAAAAAAAAAAAAAGAGGTCCTTAATGAGATTTCTTTTGTATACAATCTAATGATGATTACTATGATGTGATTTATCATAAGAAATTGGTCTTAGTCCCCATTCCTATCACAGAGCTCCTAAAACCCTTGGAATTTTCTAAGTGGTTAGAGTGATAAAGATGTCTTTTGTTATTCATAACAAGCTTCTTTCAACCAACTCAGTTTATGTTAATGAGGTTGATGTAGGAAAGGACATTAGGGTTCGAAGCCAACGGGCCAAGAATTCTTAAGATGTCATTGGTGCAAAACGTGGTTTTGTTCAAGCCCGGGGACAGGACCCGTGGGCAGAAAGGGTTGCACGGGGGTCATGAGGAGTGGCCCATGATATACTTTCAAATTGGGAGGGGGTTAGGGACAGCGTAAGTCTCTTAAGGAATTTTTGGAAACAAGTTTTCCAGGACCTTGAGGGGGCTAGCTGTTGTTGGGAAAAGGTCCTTTATTACCGACTAATAAAACCTTAGTCGTGAGACCCTTCAGATGTGTATCGGTGGGCCATATGCTTGGGGGATGGTTGCCGACATGTATCTTGCGGGGGTTACGGATCAAGGAAATTTCTAGGGGAAGTATTACGTGTTAAAGTAGACTTACAGGGTCCTGGTTGGGGGGATGGGGTTGGGCTAGGATTTTGCCTTTTGCCCTTAGCAAAGTATTAACATCGTGGCCGTTGAGTCCCTAGAGGAATGCCACTCTGCCTGTTTCAAGGACTTGTCAGTGGGCTCTAGGTACTAAGGAAATGTAATAGTTTTTCTTTTGCCTTTGTTTCCCACGTCAAGGTGACTTTTGGAAAACCCCTAAATTGGGGGGCTGATTGCACGGAAACCAACCATGTTGGAAAGTTGCAAATTTTAGCTGTACTTCCCCATCCCCAGGGGAGGGGAGAGGGACAGGAGGTTGAATTAATCATCAATGGCCAATGATTTCATCGATCATACCTATGGAATGAAGCCTCTATAAAAATCCCAAAAGTCATGGGGTTTGGAGACCTTCCAGTTGGTGAACACGCGGAGGTGGGAGAGAGGTGTACCCAGAGGGAGCATGGATCTCTGCACCTTTACCTACCTTGCCCAATGCGTCTCTTCCATTTGGCTGTTCCTGAGTTAGATCCTTTGTAGTACACTGGTAATCTAGTAAGTATACTATTTTTTTTTTTAAGTATACTGTTTTTCTGAGTTCTGAGAGCCTATCTAAGAAGTTAACCAAACCCCAGGAGGGGCTAGTGGGAACTTCTGATTATAGCCAGCAGATCAGTACAGGTGACAACCGGGACTTGCAGTTGGCACCTGACATGGGAGTGGGGAGGGGACTGTCTTGTGGAGTGAGCTCTATTTTTTTTTTAATCTTTAAATTTTTTTATTGTTGGGCGCCTGGGTGGCTCAGATGGTTGGGCGTCTGCCTTCGGCTCAGGTCATGGTCCCAGGGTCCTGGGATCGAGTCCCGCATCGGGCTCCCTGCTCCTTGGGAGCCTGCTTCTCCCTCTGCTTCTCCCTCTGCCTCTCTCTCTCTCTGTCTCTTATGAATAAATGAAATCTTTAAAAAAAGATCTATTCATTAAGGTAATCCCTACATGCAACGTGGGGCTCAAATTCACTACCCGGAGAGATCAAGAGTTGCATGCTGTGCCGACTGAGCCAGCCAAGGGCCCCTAAACTCTTAACCTCGATGAATAGGTGGGGGTATGAGTGGGTAAAATGTTTTGGGAGCTATGTTCATTAATAAATTTTGAAATATTACTAGAGGAATACAGGTTTCATCAAAATTACTACGTAAGGAGAGGGAAACACCAGCATTATGCAGACAAACATTAGGACTCTCAGATTAAGAGGAGGGCAAACAGGGAAAGAAAAGAAACTTTTCCAAGCCAATACAAAGAAAAAGAATCAAGACGAGGTAAAATAAGGTTTAAAATGAATGTAAATTAATGGATAGACTTAAGCACAAAGATTCCAGCTTAGTAAGTGTAAATGAACCCAATTCTCCTATTTAAAAAACCAAAGGCCACAGATTGGGTTGTTACAAACCCACCTGTTAATGATTTGCATTTAAAAGTGTTAGAAAGGGGGCGCCTGGGTGGCTCAGTCGATTAAACGTCGCCTTCGGCTCAGGTCCGGATCCCAGGGTCCTGGGATCGAGCATCGGGCATCGGGCTCCCTGCTCAGTGGAGAGCCTGCTTCTCCCTCTCCCTCTCCTGCTCCCCCTGCTTGTGCTCTCTCTCTTTGAAGGCAAAGGCATGGACAGATATAGATCATAAAAATACAAATAAGAAGGAGTACCTGGGTGGCTCAGTTGGTTAAGCAACTGACTTTGGCTCAGGTCATGATCTCAGGGTCCTGGGATCGAGCTCCGCCTCGGGCTCTCTGTACTCAGTGGGGAGTCGCTTGTCCCTCTGCCCCTCCCCTGCTTGTGCACATTCTCTCAAATAAATAAATAAAATCTTTAAAAAAAAATACAAACAGAAAGCAGGAATGAGATATTGTTATCAGGTAAAATTTAAATTAAGACCAGATACATTAAAAAGTGCAAAAAGGCTATTAATAAAAACACATATACTGTACATGTATGTATAATGTAACATAATATATATTTTCCATACTTGTAAGTAAAATTAATAATGATACATAATCTGTAAAGACAACCTAAGAGTCATAGATGTTTATGCACCAAACACGGATAAATGAATAAATAATATTCATTTTCACAGTTTAACTGAATTTCATTTAATTTGGCAAAAAAGCAAATCATGTAGGAATTGTATTATACAGTTTGTAAGCTTGATTTAACACAAAGAGCACTTTTTTTTTGAAGATTTTATTTATTTATTTGACAGAGAGAGACAGCGAGAGAGGGAACACAAGCAGACCGAGTGGGAGAGGGAGAAGCACGCTTCCCACTGAGCAGGGAGCCCGATGTGGGGCTCGATCCCAGGACCCCGGGGTCATGACCTGAGCTGACGGGCAGATGCTTAATGACTGAGCCACCCAGGCGCCCCCAAAGAGCACTTTCTAATTTACAGAGAATATACACTCTTTATGTCCATAGTAATCAATTATGTACCTGGCCATAAAGAAAATGATGATAAATTTTAAAAACCCAGGAGATTCTATAATTCAGAAACTTTAATTATAGCCCAATATAAATAGAAATCAACCACAGAATGGTTTTCTAAAATTTTGCTTTGGGAAATAAGAAACAATTTCTCAGATCTAAGAGGAAATCAAAATTATTAAGACAAATACATGAATTTAGCAAAGTCAGTGGATACAAGGTCAGTATACCAAAAGACCAATTGTTTTCTATATATTAGCAACAAACAATTGGAGAATGAAATTTTCAAAGATCATTTATAATGGTATCAAAATAGGAATAAATTTAGCAAAAGATTATTAAATTTACTACAAAACATCATTGACAGGAATTAAATAAGTATCTTTTTTATTTTTTTATTTCTTTAAAAGATTTATTTATTTGAGAGAGAGAATGAGAGAGAGAGAGCGCGAGAGGGAAGAGGGTCAGAGGGAGAAGCAGACTCCCTGCCGAGCAGGGAACCCGATGTGGGACTTGATCCTGGGACTCCAGGATCATGACCTGAGCCGAAGGCAGTCGCTTAACCAATTGAGCCATCCAGGCGCCCCAAATAAGTATCTTTACTCTCATAAATGGAGAGATATATTTATGGATTGGAAGACAGTATTGTTAAGTCAGTTCTTTCCATGTTGGTCTATAGATTCAATGCAACTTCAACCCCAAATCCTAGCAGGCTTTTCTTTACTTTTTTTTTTTTTTAAGATTTTAGTTTATTTATCTCTCTCTCTCTTTTTAAGATTTTTATTTATTTGAGAGAGAGAGCACAAGCAGGGAGGAGGGGCAGAGGGAGAGGGAGAAGCAGACTCCCTGCTGAGCAGGGAGCCCGATGCGGGACTCAATCCCAGAACCCTGGGATCATGATCTGAGCAGAAGGCAGATGCTTAACCGCCTGAGCCACCCAGGCACCCTTTTTCTTTTTTTGATATAAAAATACATATATGTGTGTGTATATATATACACACATATGTACAATACCGTGGTAGTTCTACCTTGTACACTAGGTCCCTCACTTTTGGAGCTCTGGGCTGCCAAGAATAAAAAATCTGAATTCTCTGAGGCTAACATGTTATGAGGAAGTCCAAGCCATATGGAGAGGCTATGAGCTTGAGATGATAGCCCAATTGGTCTTCCAGCCATCAGCCAGCATGAACTGCCAGCCATATGAGTGAAGCCATGTTTGATGTCCATTCTGGTTGAGCCATCAGACTTGACCCCAGTGGACATCTCGGTGGGATTGCATGAGAGACCCTGAGCCAGAACTGTCTGGCCAAGTTCTTCCACAACTCCTGTATCATGAGATCTTGAGAAAAATAGAATGGTTGTTTAAGAAAAATTATAGCAGGGGTGCCTGACTGGCTCAGTTGGAACAGCGTCTGACTTGAGCTCAGGATTGTGAGTGTGGGCCCCACATTGGGTGTAGAGATTATCAAAAAAATTTTTTTAAAACTCACAGTAGCCTTGTTATAATAGCCCCAAACTGGAAACACTCTAAATGTCCTTCAACAACAGAAAGAATAAATAAAAGATGGTATATTCATAGACTGGAATATTATACCACAATGAAAGTGAATTAACCATGCGTACATGGATGAAACTCACAGATAAAACACCGAGTAAAAGAAGTCATACACACGAGTACATATTGTGTGAATTCATTTACATGAAGTTGAAAATCATGGGGATGAAGTAAGAGTAGTAAGTAAGAGTAGTGATTTTCCTTAGGGAGGATTGAGAAGGAGGACAGAGAACTGTTTTAAGCTGGGAATATTTCATATTTGGATCTGGGTGGCAGTTACAAGCTGCGCATACATGTAAAAACACTTCAGGAGATGTAAGACTTAGCCCAATTTAAAAATAAAAAACATGAATAGGACTTTGTTTGTTTATTTATTTTTAAAGTAAACTCTATGCCCAAGATGGGGCTTGAACTCATGACCCCATGATCAAGAATCACATGCTCTACCGACTGAGCCAGCCGGGCGCCCCAGAATTTTATTTTAAAGACATCATAATTGGGGTGCCTGGGTGGCTCAGTCGTTAAGCGTCTGCCTTCAGCTCAGGTCATGATCCCAGGGTCCTGGGATCGAGCCCCGCATCAAGCCCCGCATCGGGCTCCCTCCTCAGCGGGAAGCCTGCTTCTCCCTCTCCCCCTGCTTGGGTTCCCTCTCTTGCTGTGTCTCTCTGTCGAATAAATAAATAAAATCTTAAAAAAAAAAAAAAAGGACATCATAATCTTAAGTTGGCTTGAAGTGGAGAAAACAATTGAGAGTGATTGCACACCTAGAACCCAAGAAGGCAATTAAAAAGGTGTGTGCTGGGGCGCCTGGGTGGCTCAGTCCCTTGGGCATCTGCTTCAGCTCAGGTTATGATCTCAGGGTCCTGAGATCAAGCCCCACGTCCGGCTCCCTGCTCAGCAGAGTCTCCTTCTCCCTCTCCCTCTGCACTGCCCCGTCATGTTCTCTCTCTCAAATAAATAAATAAAATCTTTAAAAAAAAAAAAAAAGGTGTGTTCTGGGGCGCCTGGGTGACTTGGTTGAGTATCAGACTCTTGGTTTAGGCTCAGGTCATGATCTTGGGGTCCTGAGATCGAGCCCTGCGTCAGGCTCCCTGCTCTGTGGGAAGCCTGCTTCTCCCTCTCCCACTCCCCCTGCTTGTGTTCCCTCTCTTGCTGTGTATCTCTCTGTCAGATAAATTAAATCTTTAAAAAAAAATTAAAGGAACAATGTTAGGAATATTTGAGGAATTGAGTGATTTTCATAGGAGTATGGTTGATAGCATAGAGTATCAAGCAGACTTTTTTGTAAAAATTAACAGCTGATTTTTTTTTAAGATTTTATTTATTTGAGAGAGTGAGAGAGAACATGAGCCTGGGTGAGAGGCAGAGGGAGAAGCAGACTCCCCGCTGAGCAGGGAGCCTGATGCGGGGCTAGATCTCCCGACTCTGGGCTCATGACCAGAGCCGAAGGCAGACGCTCAACCGACTGAGCCACCCAGGCTCCCCTAACAGCTGATTCTATACTGTATATAGAAATGCACAGAACTTAGAAAAGCTAAGACAATCTCAAAGAAGAGCAAATGTGGAGGGCTTACTTTGATTTCAAGCAGAGTGGTCTTGGTGTAAGGTAAGGTATATAGATCAACAACTGGATATCTATATGCAAATAAGATGAATCTGGCCTCTGCCTCACACTATATACAAAAATTAATTTGAGATGGGTCATACACTGAAGTGTAAAACCTAAATGAAAGGATAGGAGGAAATCTTCATGACTTTTGGGGTAGGAGATTTTTTTTTTAAACGTGACACGAAAAACACTAACCATAAAATAAAAACATCTCCACTCACCAAAAGATATTAAAGTGAAAAGGAAAGCCACAACTGGGAATGTATTTTCTAAATATATATATATCGAACAGCCCAGGTTATAAAATGGGCTAATTCTCAGAGGAGTGTCTGTCAACAGGCACTTTACAAAAGAAGATATCCAAATGGTCAAAAAGCACATGACAAGGTCCTTCACATCTCTACAGGTCAAGAACATGCAAAGAATACCACAAGGAGATATCACTGTACACATAGCAGAAGGGCTACCTTTAAAAAGACTGACACGGGGCGCCTGGGTGGCTCAGTCGGTTAAGGGTCTGCTTTCAGCTCAGGTCATGGTCCCCGGGTCCTGGGATCAAGCCTCGCATGGAGCCCCTGCTCCGCCGGAAGCCTGCTTCTCCCTCTCCCACTCCCCCTGCTTGTGTTCCCTCTCTCACTGTGTCTCTCTCTGTCGAATAAATAAAATCTTTAAAAATTTTTTTATTTTTATTTATTCATGAGAGACAGAGAGAGGCAGAGGGAGAAGTAGGCTCCTCCTGGAGCAGAGAGCCCATGGAGGGGCTTGATCCCAGGGCCCCGGGATCATGACTTGAGCCAAAGGCAGACACTTAACCAACTGAGCCACCCAGGCGCCCCCAAACAACCTGTTTTTAAATGATGTTCAATAATAGGTAAAACTAACCTATGTGATAGAAGTCAGGATCGTGATCCCCTGTTTTCTCTGGAGCACTGAGAATGTTCTTTCTTTGAACTGGTGGTGATTACCTAAGCGTTGCTTTCAAAATATGTGCATTTTGGGACACCTGGGTGGCTTAGGTCCTGATCTCTGGGTCCTGGGATAGAGCCCTGAGTTGGGCTCCTGGCTCAGCAGGGAGTCTGCTTCTGCCTCTGCCCCTCCCCCCTGCTGGTGCACTCTTTCTCTCACATAAATTTTTAAAAATGTGCATTTTGCTTTACATAAACTATCTACACCTTCAATAATAATAATAAAAAAAAAACAGGAAAACCCTCCCCCCTGCTGGTGCACTTTCTCTCAAATTTTTAAAAATGTGCATTTTGCTTTACGTAAACTATCTACACCTTCAATAAAAAAGAAAACAGGATAAACAAACTACATATTGTCTGGAAATTTTTAAGAAAAAGCACTCAATATGAAACACTAATGGACATAGGTTTAGCCATACTCAGAGGAAGATCTATAGTCATTAATACTGTGATTACCAAAAAATACTAAAAATAAAGCTACTTAATTCAATAAACTATTGAACTAATAAGATAAACACAAATAGTGTTAATGAAGAGGAAGGTTGAAATTAAGGAAGTAGTAAAACGATAGAAAAATAAGTAAAAGAAAATGGTATTTCTTTGAAGGTACAAATAAAATAGAGCAACGAATAGGTTTAGAAAATACCTGGGTTCCATCAGTAGTTCTTGTGATTTATGTCTTGAAACTTTGGTGCTGTGTTCCCATAACAATGGAACTTGGTGTGGTTCGTTCATTTATTACATTTTGAAGAATCTGTCGGACATCAAAATCCTCAAGACACGGTTTTATGATCTGGTAAGAGAGACCAAGAGGTACAGCAGGTTTCAGCTGCTCTTTGCCTGGCAGACAGCAGGTGCCTGGCCATTTAGGCACGTTAGTTCATTTCAGGAGCACGATGGCTCCCGCCAGGTAGGTACTGCCCTCATCTTGGAGACGAAGTTACCCCAGCCTGGCCGCTCGGGTGCGGGTGTGAAATCAGGGCTGGCCCTGGACTCCCCAGGTCAGGAGGGTAGGAAGAAGCCCTCTGGATTCAGAGGCGACGGAGGCGCCTCCGCAGGTGCCAATGGGCTCTGCGTGTCGGGAGCAGAGGCCTGCGGGATGGAGCGGGCAGGTGCAGGCCCCGAGGCGCGCGGGCGAGCTGGGTCTGTAATGTGCAGCCCGGCGGCAGCCAGGTGCAGCGGGCCGGGTCGCGGCCGCGGGTGCAGCGCCCCCTGGGTGGGCCGCTGGGCTGGCGCGCGGGGGCGCGCGCGGGGCGGCGGGGACGCGCGGGGCGGCGGGGACGCGCGGGCGCTGAGGCCTGCGCGCCCGGCTGCGGGAGCCATGCGGCGGGTGAGGAGCGGCGCGGCCGCCAAGCCACGCGGGCAGAAGGGGCCCGGAGCTTCCGTGGCCCCCGCGGCCGCCCCCTCGGCCCCCAGCGCCAGCCGCGCCCGGCGCTCCACCGGTCAGGCCGGGGGCGACAGCCCGGCGGCGGCGAGGCAGCCGTCGGCGAAGCGGCGGCCGAGGCAGTCGTCGCCGCGGGCCCGGGAGGTGGGCCCGGGGCAGCCGCCGCCGGAGCTGCCGCTGCTCCCGCCGCCGCCGCCGCCGCGGCCGCCGCCGACCCCCGCCACCCCGGCCGCCACTCTGCCCGACCTGGGCGACCAGCGGGAGCGCTGGGAGACGTTCCAGAAGCGACAGAGGCTCACCTTCGAGGGCGCCGCCAAGCTGCTGCTGGACACCTTGTGAGTGCGGCCGGGCCGGGCGCGGGAGTCGGCGCCCCTCGGACCCCCTCGGTGCGGGAGCGGCTGTCGCGCGGGCCGGGGCAGCTTTTCCGCCCTCCGTCTTGCCCGCACCGTGACCGACGCGTGGCCCCGTGGTGGCCCCGGGCGCGTCCCTCATTCGCACGGCCGCTTGCCTTGGCTTGGTGCGGGCTTGCGGCCCTGGACCGGACGGGGCGCTGCGCCCCGGGAGCGTGTGGAGAGCCGCGCCGCGTCCTGGGACACAAAGGGTCTTTCCCGGGGACAGCCAGCGTGCTCGGGACGCTGTCTCTCGTCTTGGCGCGCCGAGGGCGCGGGGGCCTTTCCCAGTGAGAAGAAGCTAAACCCCACGACTTTGCGCCTACCTGACTCGCTTTTTATATTTGCGCACGTGTTTTTTTGGAGCGTGGGTGGGAGGGAGAGGTGGCGGCGGGGGGAGAAAAGCTTGGATAGTTTTGAACCCACCGGGAGGCGAGATCCCGTTATTGTTCCAGGCGCTCCCTGGGAGCGAGCGGAGTGCGGGGGAGGGGGTATTGATCCCGGGGAGAAGCGCGCGCAAAGCGATGCTCGGTATTCTGAACAGCGGCGCGGGTACCCAAGGGGGGTGGGGGAGAGGGAGGCCCTGCGCTCTCCGCCGACTGATGCTCCTGGGTGGCTCGCTCTCCTTCGCGCTCCCCCAGCTTCGCTCCTGCAGAAGAACCTCCATCCAGGTCCTTAGATGGCCAGGGGAGGATTTCAGTGTCCGGGATGTTCGAAATGAGCTATTAACTCTGGTAAGGGCTGCCTTGTTGTCTCCAAATGCGATAGCATCTAGATCTCTGTCCTGTAGAATAGTTGGGCTACAGGGCGCCTGGGTGGCTCAGATGGTTAAGCGTCTGCTTTCGGCTCAGGTCATGATCCCAGAGTCCTGGGATCGAGTACCGCATCTGGCTCCCTGCTCCTTGGGAGCCTGCTTCTCCCTCTGCTTCTCTCTCTCTCTCTCTCCCCCCTTCTCTGTCTCTCGTGAATAAATAAAAATCTTAAAAAAAAAAAGAATAGTTGGACTACAGAGAAATATTTTTAGCACCCCGATAATCTATCTCTGCGTCCATTATTTTGTGAATTACAAAGAGCGATCAAAATCACAGAAAAAAAAACGAGGATAACCTAACACTTGCATAACAGCCTGAGGGTTACTCCTTTTCTTGAACAAAAATGTTTTTTTTGTCCTTAATCCTGAAGAAATTCTCTTAGTTAGGATGAGTCTTCTCAGAGATAAAATATTTGGTTTCCTGTGCGCTTCACTTTCTGATTTATCATCTTGGATTACCGGCTGAACTTTTTTTTCTATTCCTCGTTAAACATTTTTGACCCCCTGTGGTGAGCCACCAGTTGCTAAGTGTAGGGGATATAAACATGCTCAGAAATGTAAAACTCAAACTTGAAGTAAATTTTTACTGTAAAACAAACTTGATAAATGGTCAAGAAAAAAGATTTTTAAACGTTGATAGAAGACAAGATTTTTTTTTTTACCCATTAGATTGGTGTGAGTACGTACATTTGTTTAAATAACCCAGACTCACTCACTTATATGCAAAAAGAATGTATAACTCTGCACTGTTTTTGTTAAAAGGTTACCATATAGAAAGAAGTCTGGAGGAATATATAGCGAATAGTTAATTGTGGATCCCTCCAGGCATTAAGATTACCAGAGACTTTCCTTTTTAACATAATCAAGTGTTGTAATTTTTTTTTTACAATGAGCATTATTTGTGTATGCAGAAAGATTTTAAATACATCAAGTTAACCGATTCACCTTGGAAAGAAACAGGGAAAAGCATTCAGTCTTATAAATCAAAAAAATGCAAATTAAAACTGCCGCAAGCTATTTTTCCGGTAATCATTGCTTGAGTGGGTACAGTGAAGTGTTTTCTCATTACTGAGGAGCATTTGGCCCTTTTGGAGCGCAATTTGACATTTTTCAAACTTGATAATGTTCAACCAAGGGTCTGGCTTATATATGTTTTGAGAGGATTAAAATAGTATGTAATGTGTACATAGAGCTCTGTAAAGAGTCCTGCATATGCAAAATCCTGGAGGGGAATATAGCAAAATTCCAAGAGCCTTTCTCAGAAGAAGGCTTTTCCAAACCACCAGACTCAGGTCTCCTTGTTGCACTTCTTCATAGCTGCCTGTACTGCTTTTATCACAGTCCCTTAAATATTGCTTGGGTAATTTGTTTGATGACTGCATATGGTTGGTAAGGCCAGGAACACGCCCACTGTATCTTGTTTACTGCTCGCTCTCTCCCCCGTGCCTAGCTCACAAAAAATCTTCGTAGGTATCTGACATGTAAATAATGTTTGAGTGGTGGGATTAGGATCCTCCACCCAACTCCCATTTCCCGTATTTCTGGAATGTTTTATTTTGCAACTTCACGGAATGTAAGAAATTGAAAAAAGAGAGGTCAGAGGAAAGAAGGCACTGAATCCTTTCTTTTCTTTCTTTCTTTTATTTAATTGCCAGTATGTCCTCAAAAGCAGAAATACATGGGGCCATTGTGTAGAGAAGACTTTTGTGCCATCTTGCTTCCTTCTTCCAACAACGAGGGAGAGAAAAAGCAGAAGCTAGGGCGCCGAGGTCCTGCCCGACTATTCAGAAATCTTTATCTTTCTGATTTTTTGTGGTTTCATTCAGTGAATACCAGGGCCTGGTGAAGCACACGGGAGGTTGCCACTGTGGAGCAGTTCGCTTCGAAGTTTGGGCCTCAGCCGACTTGCACATCTTCGACTGCAAGTGAGTGTTTTCTCTTCCCAAGTTGCTTGGAAAGACTTAAGAGTTAAAACGCAGCGAGCGCTTCAAGCAGCATCTGGGGAGTCAGGGTACCTATGAAACAGCATCAGCCGGGAGCTGATAATTGTTGGCCTCAGATGACGGGTACATAAGAGTTCGTTCTATTTTTTTTTTTTCCTTTCATATGTGCTAGATGTTTTCAATAATAAGATTTTTATTTGAAACATGGGGGGGGCTAAAAATAACTTGGCTTGCTCTGTGCGTGCGTGCGTGTGTGTGTGTGTGTGTGTGTGTGTGAGAGAGAGAGAGAGAGAGAGAGAGTGAGCTCACTCCTACAGCAGAGCCCCAGGGGACACAGACTAGGGTCCTCCAGTTTCTGCCCCTCAGCGTCACCCCTCAGACCATACCATTGGTGGGTTGACAGGGAGTGGTGATCTCTGGACATAGGTCAGCCCGGGGAACTGAATGAAAAGCCTTGGTTAGGCAGTCTTCATAGGAGTCCAGAGTTGGGCACAGGGGGAGGGGAAATGAGCAGAGGGTGTATACCCTGGGAAGCTTACCATGTTCCAGGCTTTCTGGCTCTGTTCTAGATGAGGCAGATGGTTCTGCCAGGATCTGTGGAGGGTTGCCTTTTAGCACCTTCCCAGGTGTTGTGATAGAACAAGGACAGTGACATCCGAACCAATAGCACATACCTCATTGTTCGACAGGATCCAGTCCTGTTAGAGAATTCTGTATGAAATCAGGAATTTTTGTCAAGACGGACTGAAAAGGGGATTTAGATTTCATCCCGAAGGTGATAACTCGGAGGACTCATTTGACTCAGAGCTAGGCTTTCTGTGATGGACAGAGGAGGGAAGCGGGAAATGGAGGCTTCCTTGTCCGTTTTTGGTGTCGGTGTATCCCAGAGGCGCAGACTGTAGCTATGTCTGATATTTGTTTTATAAATGTCTCTAGAATCCAACAGTTCCCTTCACTGTAATAAACTGGGGGGTGGGTGGGGTGGGCAGCAGGGATGTGGTTGTGACAGGCCTGGTTTTCCGAGGGGTGCGTGGCTTTGACTGCCGAGCAGAGGCCTGTGCGTCTGCCTGGGCTCCCCCTTCCCTGAATGGCGCCGAAAGGGGCTTCCCCTCGGGGGTCAGCCGGCTCTCGGGACATGCTGGGTTGGGCCCCGTTGGGCCCCCAGAGGGTACAGATGCTTGTTTACAACCTGGGAATTCCTCTGTCTTTTTGTAGCTGCAGCATCTGCAAGAAGAAGCAGAATAGACACTTCATTGTCCCGGCTTCTCGCTTCAAGCTCCTGAAGGTTAGTGCTAAGGGCAGGCGTGAGGAGCCCCTGGCTTACAGCAGGTGCCCCATGGAGGGCCAGGCGGAAGGGAGCAGAGCAGGGCCTCTTCAGAGAGCTCGATTGTCCCTGTCATCCTGGGTTTCATGCGTTATTTCTGAAAGGTTATGTTATTTTTCCCCTTTATATTTTGGATGCATACTTGATATTACTGTGAAAACATTAAAAATAGAACCAAAAAATAAAGACGATCACTCAAATCCTATCAACCAAAAGTAACCACTGATATATATAGGTGTATATCCTTGCGCATTATTTTCTACCTGGGTAAATACAGCTAAATAATATTAACAATGACATTGTATATGTCGTTATCAAAATAGGATTTTGCCTTTTGTTCTGTTCTATGATCGACTTTTATCATTTCCCAATGAAGCATATATATCTTCAACAATTTTTTTAATGGTGAATTCAAAATTTTATTGAGGTACACCTGACATGTAACATTATTAAGTCTTAGGGGTACATCAAAATGACTCGGTATTTGTATATATTGCAAAATGATCAGCAAGATTAAGTCTAGTTAATGTCTGACAACATATGTAATTAAAAAATAATTTTTTCTTCTGATGAGGGCTTTTAAGATTTATTCTCTTAGCAGCTTTCAAATATGCAACAACTGTGTTCTTAACTATAGTCACCATGCCCATTTTATTTTATTTTATTTAAGATTTTATTCAGTTATTTGACAGAGAGAGTTAGCGAGAGCAGGAACACAAGCCAGGGGAGTGGGAGAGGGAGAAGCAGGTTTCCCACTGAGCAGGGAGCCTGATGCAGAGCTCGATCCCAGGACCCTGAGATCATGACCCGAGCCGAAGGCAGATGCCCAACGACTGAGCCATCCAGGCTCCCCCATTTTATTTTATTTTTATTTTTTATTTTTTAATTTTTGTAAAGATTTTATTCATTTCTTTAACAGAGACACAGCGAGAGAGGGAACACAAGCAGGGGGAGTGGGAGAGGGAGAAGCAGGCCTCCCGCTGAGGAGGGAGCCCAATGTGGGGCTCATTCCCAAGACCCTGAGGTCATAACCCGAGCCGAAGGCAGACGCTTAACGACTGAGCCACCCAGGCACCCCATTTATTTTATTTTTAAAGATTTTATTTATTTATTTGACAGAGAGAGAGAGAGAGCACAAGTAGGGGGGAGGGGCAGAGGGAGAGGGAGAAGCAGGCTCCCCACTGAGCAAGGAGCCCGACGCAGGACTCGATCCCAGGACCCTGGGATCATGACCTGAGCCGAAGGCAGATGCTCAACTGACTGAGCCACCCAGGCGCCCCTCCATGCCCATTTTATTTATTTATTTATTTATTTATTTATTTATTTATTTATTTTTAAATATTTTATTTATTTATTTATTTGAGAGAGCGAGAATGAGAGAGAGAGAGAGCACATGAGAGGGGGGAGGGCCAGAGGGAGAAGCAGACTCCCCGCTGAGCAGGGAGCCCGATGCGGGACTCGATCCCAGGACTCCAGGATCATGACCTGAGCTGAAGGCAGTCAGTCGCTCAACCAACTGAGCCACCCAGGCGCCCCTCCATGCCCATTTTATAACTGAAAGTTTGTACCTTTTGACCTCCTTCACCCATTTTGCCCACCTCTTCCCTGGCTCTGGCATTAAAATGGTGAATTTAATGGCATGTGAATTATATCTCAATTTTAAAAATCAAGTGCATGTCTAATACTAATAATGAATACTAAGATGGGGCGCCTGGGTGGCTCAGTTGGTTAAGGACTGCCTTCGGCTCAGGTCATGATCCCAGGGTCCTGGGATCAAGCCCCGCATCGGGCTCCCTGCTCAGCGGGAAGCCTGCTTCTCCCTCTCCCACTCCCCCTGCTGTGTTACCTCTCTCACTGTCTCTCTCTCTGTGTCAATTAAATAAATAAAATCTTAAAAAAAAATAATGGATACTAAGAAACTGAAATTAAAATCATCATACCATTTCAAGCAATGCAAAGAAAATTAAATAGTTAGGTGTTCAACTAACAAAACATGTCCCTGATCTATGTACTGAATATTACAGGAAGCCGATGAAGTTACTAAAGAAGAACTTAATAAGTGGATAGATATCGTATGTCTATGGACTGGGAACCTCAACATAGTATTGATGTTCATTCTCCCCACAGTATTTATAGATTTAGTGTGATGTCTATCAAGATCCCAGGAAGGCTTTTGCAGACATATACAAGATTGCCCTACATTTTTTTTTAAAGATTTGTTTATTTGAGAGAAAGAGAGAGAGCATGAGCAGGGAAGGAGCAGAGGGAGAGAGACAGAGAATCTCAAGCAGACTCTCTGCTGAGCGTGGAGCCCGAAGAGGGGCTCGATCCCACAACCCTGAGATCATGACCTGAGCTGAAACCAAGAGTCGGTTGCTTAACTGAGCTGCCCAGGTACCCCAAGGTTACTGTAAAAATCATATGGAAATACTCAGGCCCTAAAATAGCTAAAATAATGTCCACAGGGAACAATGAAGTGGGAAAAAGTAACTCCACTCAATATGAAAGCTTCTTCTATACACAGAGTCATCGAGAGAGTGTTAACATGGTCAGATAGAGATGCAGATCCATAGAAGAGAATCAAGAGGCCCAGAAGTAGACTCACTCCAGTTTGCTCAAATTATTAAAGTTTCAAAGCCACTGTTTCCTTGTTGATTTTCTGTCTGGGTGATCTACCCATCGATGGAAGTGGGGGTTAAGGCCCCCTACTATTACGTATTGCTGTTGATAGTTGCCTGATGGATCTGGGTGCTCCCATGTTGGGTGCATTGATATTTCCAACCGTTACGTTCTCTTGTTGGATTGTTCCCTTTGTCATTACGTAGTGTCCTTTGTCTCTTGTTAGGGTCTTTGTTTTCTTATCTCTTTGGTCTGATGTCAGCATTGCTCTCCCCTCTTTCTTTTTGCCTCCATTTGCCTGGTCAATGTTTTTCCATCCCTTTACTTTCCATCTACATGTATCTTTAGGTCTGAAGGGAGTCTCTTGTAGGCAGCATATTGGTGAGTCTTCCTGATTTAAAAAATTGTAATTTCATTATTTCGGGGAGTTTTCTTGTGCTTGGTACAGATTTTTGAAAGGTACAAAAGTAAGTCTTCCCTCCATTGCCCCTTGGTCCCCGAATCTCTTCCTCCCCCACAATCCTTTCCTAACTTACTTATGCTGTTATTCCTGTACTTGCAGCCCTTTTTTTCCCCGCAGGATATTTTGTTATGTGAATGTACCAGAAGCAGTTTCCTATGTTTAAACTTCTAGGTCGGGTGCCATTTTTTTTTTCCCAGTTATAAACAACACTGTGGTGAACCTCCCTGTGCATAAATCTCCGGTAATTTAGAAGTTATGTCTTTTGGATCAGTTTTCTTAGAAATAAAATCGCTGGTCAAAGAATAAAAGCTTTTGGGGCACCTGGGAAACTCGGTCAGTAGCATCTGCCTTCGGCGTGGGTCATGATCCCAGGGTCCTGAGCCCCGTGTCCAACTCCCTGCTCATTGAGGAGCCTGCTTCTCCCTCTCCCTCTGGTGTTCCCCCTGCTTGTCTCTCGCCGCTCTCTCTCTCTGTCAAATAAATAAATAAAATCTTAAAAAAAAAAAAAAGAATACAAGCTTTTTAGTAAGGCTTTTGGCAAGATGGCTGGGTGGCTCAGTCAGTTAAGTGTCTGCCTTCAGCTTGGGTCGTGATCCTGGGGTCCTGGGATCAAGTCCCTTGTCTGGCTCCCTGCTTGGCGGGGAGCCTGCTTCTCCCTCTCCCTCTGCTGCTCCCCCCTGCTTGTGCTTTCTCATTCTCTCTCTCTGACAAATAAATAAAATCTAAAAAAAAAAAAGAAAGAAAGGAAAGGCTTTTGGCACAGTGTCGCTACTATGGGGTGGGCTGGGGCTTTCATTCCATCCTTGGTTCCCCTCGCCCCCACTGTGGTCTGACAGACTTCACTCTTCTTTGGTGTAATGGTGTGTTTCCACGTCTGTCTCCTCTGTGAAATTGTTAGGGTCTCCGAGCATCATCTTTAGTCGCATCTGACCAGCTCCTGGCCTTGCAGGCTTGGCATTGAGTAGGCACTCCGTGTCCAGAAGGAATCACTAACTGAGTGAAGGAATGCGTGAGTCCTGGCCTTTCCTGGGGAGTGAGATTTAAGCCCGGACACTTGGGGCCACTTTGTCTCCTTTTCTTGATCATTCTTGTGGGTGCCTGGTGGATGAGGGGGACCCTTGGGTAGCACACTGCTCCCTGTTTTCCCTGTACACCCAGAGAATGCCAGTTGTTCTCGGCAGCGTGCCGGAGGCTATGGTCCCAGCTCAGCTTCGCCCCTGAGCACCTGTGACAGATGGTTCCTGAAGGCGCCACCAGGTACAGCCGTAAGCTCTTGGGTCTCAGAATTGGTACTTTACCCCCTTTATTTCCTCCTTGGGCCTGCTTATCAGTGCATTTCCTGGTGCCCTAGAGCACCATACTTGGCCCCAGCCTTTAGAAGGAGTGATTTGATGTTTTGTTGGTTTTTTTTTTTTTAATTTTATTTATTTATTAGAGAGCAGAGTGAAAAAGAGAGCGGGGGGGCGGGGCAGAGGGAGAAGCAGACTCCCCAGAACAGAAGCAGACCTGAGCTGGAGGCTTAACTGAGCCACCCAGGTACCCCGACACAGCTTTTATTCTTTGTGCAGTGTGCAGCCCGTGGAGGGTTTTGAGCAGGGTAGTGACAGGCCTGCTTCAGCGCTTTCAAAGCTGGCTTTGGCCGCTGGGTGGGGAATGGACCATGTGGGGAGGTAGCCGCTGCGACAGAGAGGCAGCTAGGAAGTTGCTGGGGTGGCCAGGCGAGAGGAGATGGAAACACGGGCTCGGGTGGTGGTCATGGAGATGGAAAGAAAATAGATATTTGAGATTTATTTCAGAGTAGTGGCTCTCAGACTTCAGCGAGTGCACGATCACGTGGAGGGCATGTTAGGGAGCTTGCTGGGCCCCACTCCTGATTCTCTTGGTCTGGGAGCGGGACCCAAGGATCAACATTTCCTACAAGGTCGCCGGTGACGGTGATGCTTCTGGTCCTGGGGCCACATGCTGAGAACCCCCATTTCAGAGGCAGGGTGAGCATCGGGGGCTCTTTCTCGGAAAAGTTGAGATGTCGTCAGCAGTCACAAGGACAGAGATGGGCCGTGGGCCGCTGGGTGCGTACGTCTGGCGTTGAGAGCATGCAGATCTGCTGCCTCCACTTCTGGAGTTGCTGGCTCCTCAATGCTGAGAGCTGAGAGGCTGGGTGTGGCCAGCTGGCTGCTGGCGTGGCCGGTGACGGGAGAGGGCCGAGGCCAGAGCCCTGGGGCTCGCCGACATTCACAGAGGGTTGAACAGAGGGGCCTGCGAAGGAGGAAAGTCGGTCGAGTGTGCTGTCCTCAGAGACCCCTGTTTCAAAATGGAAGGACTGGTACCGAGAGGTCAGGTTAAGAGGAACCAGTTCAGAATCTAGTGGTCAAGAAAAGCAACCATTAGACTGGCCAGCAGGGCGGTCATTGGTGGTTTCCGATGGGGCAAGAAAACAGACGTCGCCAGAAAGGTAGAGTATATGGCAGTGTGACGGTGACAGGCCGTGGGTGGCGGAGTCAGGTTGGCAGGTGCATGGAATACCGTGCGGATGAGGGTCTGAATGTCGCTGAGTGACCTCCAGTAATGAACAAGGTGAAGTGTGAGGCAGCCCCTCTCTGCCCACTGCCCCCGATCATTTCTTGGGGGAAAGTGTCCTATCGGATGACTCTGGGTGGTTTAGGACCACTTAGCAATTGTTCTTTGCTGCTTCTCTGGGTAGTGGCATGAGAACTCAGAGCTGTTTTTACGGGAGGCACAGAGCTCTGAGGGCTGTTCTGTCCTGCGGTGCTGGGTGGCAGGCTGCACGAGAAGGATGGGAAGGTCTAAGTCTGGTAAGAACCTCCACCCCTGACCCTCCAGCCACACAGTTTCTCTCCTTGGAAACCACTGTTTCTTGGCTATTTCTTTATAAATATATATGTAAAGAAACATACGCATATGAATGTGTGTGTGTGTGTGTGTATGTATATATATATATATATATATATACAGGCCAAGGTACATCCTTTTTTAAAAAATAGAAATGGTAAAAAAAAATAGAAATGATAATATAGTATACAAATTATTTTATCCCTTGCTTTTTCACTTAATGTTTAACCTTGGAGGTTGTTCCATATTAGTATTTGGAAGTGGAACTGTCTTTTTTTTTTTTTTTTTTAAGATTTTATTTAGGGCGCCTGTGTCGCTTGGTTGGGCGTCTGCCTCTGGCTCATGTCATGATCTCAGGGTCCTGGGATCGAGGCCCGTGTCGGGCTGCCTGCTCAGCGGGGAGCCTGCTTCTCCTCCTGCTTGTGCACTCTCTCTCTGACAAATAAATAAGTAAATAAAATCTTTAAGAAAAAAGATTTTATTTATTTATTTTTAGAGAGAGCAAGTGGGGGGAGGGCAGAGGCAGAGGGAGAGGGAGAGAGAATCTTGAGCAGACTCCGCGCTGAGAGTGGATCCCGACATGGGGCTTGATCTCATGACCCTGAGTCATGACCTGAGCTGAAACCAAGAGTTGGGTGCTCAACTGACTGAGCCACCCAGGCGCCCCTTTAGCCTTGTTTTAAACAGTGCTAGAATGTCTATGTACGTGTCATTGGATGCATATGGAATTTTGATTGTAGGATAAACTCTGTGTTAAAGGATGTGTACATTTTTAAATGTTGGTAGATGTTGCCAGATTTTACCAATTTATATTCCCGTGACTGATATGTGAGTGCATGCATTTGTCCACATACTCGGTACGAAGTTAACCAACTTTTTTTTATTTGTACCTACCTGACAGTGAAAAAAAAATACCTCATTGCTGTTTCTGAGTGTGCATATCATTTCATAGGTGAAGGAGGGATTTGTTTTCCTTCTTCTCTGTCATTTTGCCCAGTTTCCCATTTATATTCTCCATTAAGGAAATTAGCCCTGTGACCGTGACGTCTGGCAAATATTCTTTTCCTGGTTTGTCCTTTGTACGTGAATTCAAATACAGTCAACAGTTGTCTCCAGATCTTGAGTGGTGCTGTTCGGGGACATGGAGAGCCCGTCGCTAGGGTGACCTGTCTCCCCTCTGAGGCCTAGGAGGCAGGCATTTTCATTTTCACTTCCTGACGTGGATAGGACGCGCTGTGTTGCGGTGGAGCTGGGACAGCTCAAGGCTGAGTCAGCCGGTGTGCACTTGACTAAGAGAAGCCACGAGCCGCCTTGCTCTGGCCTGACGTGGCTCTGGGCAGTGTAGGCAGGTCCCTGTCCTCCAGACGCCTCTGTCTCTGTGGGAGATTGGACATGTCCTCCTCATAACCCTGAGAGGGTGCCCTACAGAAGGGCATCCCCTCCCCATGGAGCCTTTTAAAAGATTTAATTTTTTTTGATGACCGAAAAAAAACAAAAACCAAAAACACTCTTTGTAAAAGGAGAACATCTCTTTTGCCCGTTCCCCCCGTAGGGAGCTGAGAACATAACCACATACACGTTCAACACGCACAAAGCTCAGCACACCTTCTGTAAGAGGTGCGGCGTCCAGAGCTTCTATACTCCGCGCTCCAACCCCGGAGGCTTCGGTGAGTGAAGGGGGCCGGCTGCCCGTGCCGGGGGGACTCGGGGACACCTGCGGCTGCCCCGGGTTCATACGCCGATTGCTAGGCCTGGCGCTGGCCTCTCTGGCTTTGCCTCTTGCTTGGCGGGGCCCGTGCACGTGGGGGTCTTAGAAGAACAGGGCTGTTCAGCAACGCTCTTTCCCAGTGATGGGAGGGAAGATTGCCTCTGGGCAGCCACCCAGATCCTGCCTTCATTTGCTGGTCGCTGGGGGCTGACACTGAGGGGTAGACGGAGGAGACGACATGAGCCTGGGGGGGCTGGCAGGGTGGTAAGGGAGGGAATTTTCACCCCGAGGATGCTTCAGGGTGTGAAGGAGGCAAGAGCGAGGAGTGTTGATAATGCCGTTAGGAAAGATTCTGTTTGAAAAAAAATTTTTTCAGTTTGTTTAAAATATAAACAATGCAAGTCCCCAAGCCCCTCCTCTTCAGGTCCAACCTGGATCTGAGTGGGGAATGACACCAGTTGCAGTGTGGAAAGTAGCAGTCAAGAAATCTTGTTTCCTTTTTTTTTTTTATTAAGATTTTATTTATTTGTCAGAGAGAGAGCACAAGCAAGGGGAGCAGCAGACAGAGGGAGAGGGAGAAGCAGGCTCCCCGCAGAGCAGGGGAAGCCCGATGTGGGACTTGATCCCAGAACCCTGGGACCATGACCTGAGCTGAAGGCAGACACTTAACCCACTGAGCCACCCAGGCATCCCTAAAAAAAATTTTTTTAAAGCAATCTCTACACAATGTGGGGCTCGAACTCACAACCCTGAGATCAAGAGTCGCGTGCTCCATGGACTGAGCCAGCCATGTGCCCCCTCCCCACCCCACTTCTTTAGCAGCTCCTGTGTGTTCTTCATGTACCACTTGGAGAGGTCTTCCTGCCTGCTGTAAGAATCAAGAAAGGTTTTTGGAAAGTAGAAAATCCTATAAAGGTGGGCAGGTGTTTAATACTTAGAAAGTTCTATCAAAACCCTGGACAAGTCCGGTGAATTCTTCAGGCTGCTAGTCAGAGGTTGTTCTAGGCTTGGATCTTGATACTTTGTGCTCTCAGCTTGGTACTGAGTGCTATCCAGCCCTGGCATCCTTGGCTTAGGAAGTCTGACCCCCACGCGCCAGGAAGGAAAGGGAGTCGGGAAGCTGACGTTGTGGGGTCGTAAGCTTTAACAGTGGATCGCCACCAGTGCTTGCAGGTGTGGGTTTGTCTGCCAGCCAGCCCAGGCCCCGCTCTCGTTCATACCTGGGAACTTCCTTTTTCTGTGTCACCTCCCCCCAGGAATCGCCCCACATTGCCTGGATGAAGGCACTGTGCGGAGCGTGGTCATTGAGGAGTTCAATGGGACCGATTGGGAAAAGGCCATGAAGGAGCACAAGACCATCAAGAACATGTCTAAGGAGTGAGCTCCTGCGTCTCACTTCCCGAAAAGGAGGAACGATGGGAGCCAGCAGCCGTGCAGGGCCCACCGCGCACCGGTGGGGCCCGTGAGTGTGGCTGACCCAGGCCACTGGTCCCGTTGGCCCGCGGCCACCCCGATCTCCGCAGTTCGCTCAGCCACCAGCTTCTTTAGGCAGCTCTTTGTCCTTTCAGCCCAGATTTTGATGTAGGCTAGTCGACATCCTTTCTCTTCTCAACTTTTGTGTGATCTTTTAGAAAAATAAATATTTTTAACATGAAAGCAGTCACTGTGGTTTGTCATTTTCTCTGCGCTTTGATTTTGGTTCTGAGGCCAGGCATTTAATCGCAGGTATTTATCGACTGCTTTTAAAATGTGTGCGACCAAACTGGGGGGGAGAGATGAGAAGACAAATGAATAGTTATGAAACACTTGTAAGACTGGCCAAGATCGAAAGCCACATGAGTTGTAAACATAAGAGCCCTAGGAGTTCAAAGGAGAGAGAGGGCTGGTTAGGAAAGAATTGGGAGACTATCACTGGATAGTCTCCCAGTTATTAGACTATTATTATTAGACTATCATTTTTTTAAAAAGGTAAATCAGCTTCTGTTTTTTGGGTTTCTTTTTTTAGATTTTTATTTATTTATTTGACAGAGAGAGAGAACATGAGCTGGGGGAGGAGCAAAGGGGGCAAGAGAAGCAGAGTCCCCGCTGTGCAAGGAGCCTGACGGGCCTTGATCTCAGGACACTGAGATCACGACCCGAGCCGGAGGCAGACACCCAACCAACTGAGCCACCCACGCGCCCCCTGTCTTAACCATCTTTAAGTGTCCAGTTGAGCAGCGTTGCGTACATTCACACTGTTGTGCAACCAACTTCCAGAACTCTCCATCTTGCAAAACTGAATCTCTATACCCATTGAACAACAACTTGGAGTCTATTTTTAAATGAAGCAAGACTTAGGAAGGCCGAATGGAAAAGTAACTGTGTGAACACAGGTTGGGGCCCCGAGTAAAGCCAGACTGGACTGGAAGCTTCCGATGGGAGGAAGTAAAAGATCAGAAAAATGTGTCAGAAGCCGGACCGTGGACAGTCTTGGATATTAAGCTCAGGAATTTGGCCTTTATTTTCCAGGCATTAGGAAAGCCCTGAACAACTTTGTTGTTGTTGTAGGTTTTTTTTTAAAAATTTTATTTATTTATTTGACAGAGAGAGACAGCGAGAGCAGGAACACAAGCAGGGGGAGTGGGAGAGGGAGAAGCAGGCTTTCCGCTGAGCGGGGAGCCTGACGTGGGACTCGATCCCAGGACCCTGGGATCATGATCTGAGCCGAAGGCAGACGCTTAATGACTGAGCCAAACAGGCGTCCGCCCTGAACAGGTTTGAACAGGAGAGGAATGCCTGGCCTGCTACAGAGTCTTTTGATTGGTCCCCCGCCCCCGCAACCTTGCTTCCCATTGCTGCTTATTTTAATCAGGTCAACTTTCCCAAAGAATTCCTTTCGCTACCAAACACTGAGTATATACATAATGGCACATGCTTAATAAACATTCACTCTTTGTTTAGGGAGACTGATGAATCATGCACTGACTTTGTGACGTAGACTAGCCAAGGAGAAGGAACACGGAGAGAAATAACAGATGGACTGGGTTCTGTGTGATCATCACCTCTTCCAAGTCGGCTGACAGCACGTTTACTTTAAGGCTAGAAAGAGCTGGTGAGAAATTATACAGGGAAAACACGAATACCCAATCTACCTTTTCTATTGCAAGATTGCATGAAAACATACTTTTGTGTACCTTTCAGAACCCTCAGTGGAGTCATCCTGTGCCTTTTCTGCAGCTTGCATTTTTTTTAAGTTTTTTTTTTTTTTAAGATTTTATTTATTTATTTGACAGAGAGAGACACAGCGAGAGAGGGAACACAAGCAGGGGGAGTGGGAGAGGGAGAAGCAGGCTTCCCGCGGAGCAGGGAGCCCGATGCGGGGCTCGATCCCAGGACCCTGGGATCATGACCTGAGCCGAAGGCAGACTCGTTTAAGGACTGAGCCACCCAGGCGCCCCTGCCGCTTGCATTTTTAATGACATCGGGGTCTTTCCATATCAATACACGTCCTCATTATTGACTGTGATTTGGAATTGCATAGTATGGAGATAGTTTATTTAACTGGTTGGTTTTTCTCCACGGAAAATTGGGTTTCCGGTTTTTCCTTTCCAGTGAATATTGACAACGAACATTCTTTCCCATGCCTCTTTTTTTTTTTTTTTTTTAAAGATTTTCTTTATTTATTCATGAGAGACAGAGGGAGAGAGAGAGAGAAGCAGGCTCCCAAGGAGCAGGAGGCCCGATGCGGGACTCGATCCCAGGACCCTGGGATCATGACCTGAGCCGAAGGCAGATGCTGAACCATCTGAGCCACCCAGGCGCCCCCCATGCCTCTTTATACATTTGGATATTTGGGGATCTTTGTTGTATATCTTCTGCATTCACTAGAGGAAGGAAATGGTTCTAAAGACTCCCAAGAATTTCCCCAGATCAGCCTCAACTGGCTGAGTTAGTGGATATCCAAGTGATGGGAATTCTTTCAGATTCTTTTTTTCTTTCCTGAAATCAACCTTCCCTTTAAAGCTGGAGGCCCAAGGGCCGGTGCTTGCTTTTGTGACCCATGAGAAGCTCAAGGCTGGTTCCTCCATCCCCCCTCCCAGGGCAGGAAGAATGCCTCCCAGGGCAGTGGATATGCCTCCACTATGGGACAGTGTGGTTACTCTGGTTGCAGGCTAGCATACGGGTTCCCAGAGAGCCCGCTTTGGCTGTTGGCTGGCGTTTCCTTCCAAGCAGCGGCGCTCCCGCCACATGAGCATCTGCGCGGACTGGGCCCTGATCTACGGGAGAAGTCACACCTGAGCATTCTGAGCTCGTAGTCTCCGGTGAACACTTCAGAGAGAACCAGAGTTCTTTCCCGTATGACCTTGCCTCTTCCAAACGCCTCAGACCTCTCCCCAAGTGCACTTAATTAGACATGCTAATCGGTTTTTAATTACTGTCGATGCCACTTTCCATGTGGGTTTTTCTTATACTATCAGAAAAGGGACGGGAGCCCCACCGATGGCGGTGAGAATTGGCACAGCGGGGAGAAGCAGGAATCAGCCTTGACCAAGACCAAGACCTCTGACCGAACTAGAACTGTTTTTTTCCCCAACCGCTTGTGGTCCCAAGAACATAAACATTCTGTAGCTTCCAGTGGCTATCCCATCCGTTCTGTCTCTCCACAAGGGTTGACATAGGGTCACTTTTCACAGAATTCACTGACTTTACACATTTCTTTTTTGCACCAGCTAACTTTGATGCTTTTTACCACCAACGGACTACATGGGTGGTCTCCAGGGAGGTATGTATCCTCCAGGAAATGCTCCATTGATCTGTGGGAAGAAAATGTTGGAATTTTAATTTATCCTTTTAAAATTTATTTTCTGTGTATGTTTTGTAATGTATGTATTAGCACTGAAAACATATATATTGTTTTTGGGGGGGATTTTTGTTCCTTTTTTTTAAGATTTTTTTATTTGTTGGGCGCCTGGGTGGCTCAGTTGGTTGAGCGACTGGCTTCGGCTCAGGTCATGATCCCGGAGTCCCGGGATCGAGTCCCGCATCGGGCTCCCTGCTCGGCAGGGAGTCTGCTTCTCCCTCTGACCCTCCCCCCTCTCATGTGCGCTCTCTCTCTCTCACTCTCTCTCGCAAATAAATAAAATCTTTAAAAAAAAGATTTTTTATTTATTTATTTTTGGGAGCGAGAGAGAGAGAAGAAAGCACAAGCTGGGGGAGAGACATAGGGAGAAGCAGGCTCCCCACTGAGCAAGGAGCCTGACTCAGGCCTCGATCCCAGGACCCCAGGACCATGATCTGAGCTGAAGGCAGACGCTTAACCGACTGAGCCACCCAGGCGCCCCTAGTTTCTATTTCTTGAGAATAAATGCATCACGTGGAATTGCAGACTCAAGGGATACGTACATTTGAATTTTTTTGATATACTGATTTCCAGAAGGTTCTACCATCTTGTGATTCTTCCAGCAGCATATATGTGTCCATACCCTCACCCACAGAACACTGGGCGTTATTATTTATAGAAATCTTTGCAAGTTAGAAAAGTGAAAAGTGGCATTTTCTTTTAATTTGTGTTTCTTTAATTAGTAGTGTGACTTATTTTTTCCCATTTATGGTGTGTGTGAGAGAGAGAGAAATACCTATTCATGTCCTCTGCAGTCTTCAATTTCCTTACTAGAAAACTCTCCCACCCTAGTCCAATCACCACCTTCAGTGAAAAATGGATTTTCTTTGGTTTTGTTTTTAATTTTTATTTTTAAGTAATTTCTACACCCAACGTGGGGCTCAAAACTCACAGCCCTGAGATCCAGAGTCACCTGCTCTACCGACTGAGCCAGCCAGGAGCCCCTGAAAAATGGATTTTCATTTTTGCTTTCATTGGCAAACTCTGGCTACTACTTCGGCTGAAGAGTTTTTCATGTTTACTAGCCATTTAGATTTGCCTGTTACAACATTTAAAAATTTTTTGTTGTGAAATACCTGTCTTTTCCTTTACATCTCCTGGGTTTCCAGTCTGGCTGGGAAGGTCTACTCCACTCCAACGTATGTATGCATTTAGTCTCCGCAATTTCCTAAATGATATTTTAATATTTCGATTTCTACATGTAAATCTATAATTCATCTAGAATGTGTTTGGTTTTTTTTTTAAAGATTTTATTTATTTGACAGAGAGAGACACAGCAAGAGAGGGAACACAAGCAGGGAGAGTGGGAGAGGGAGAAGCAGGCTTCCCGCCAAGCAGGGAACCTGATGTGGGGCTCGATCCCAGGATCCTGGGATCATGACCTGAGCCGAAGGCAGACGCTTAACCATCTGAGCCACCCAGGCGCCCTAGAATGTGTTTTTGTATTTGGTATAAGGTAGGGCGTTTTTGTCTTCTTCTAAATGCCTGATCGACCATACACATTTATTAAATGCTTTCTCACTGAATTAAAATGCAACCTTCATCGGGGTGTCTGGGGGGCTCGGTTAAACATCTGACTCTTTTTTGTGGTTTTAGATTTATTTATTTATTTTAGAGAGAAAGAGAGAGCATGAGGGGGAGGGGTGGAGAGACTCAAGCAGACTCCGCCCAGACACAGAGCCCGAGGCAGGGCTCAATCCCACAACCCTGACATTGTGACCCCAGTGGAAACCAAGAGTGGGGCGCTCAACTGACTGTGCCACCCAGGTGCCCCTAAGCATCTGACTCTTGATCTCAGCTCAGGTTTTGATCTCAGGGTTGTGAGTTCAAGCCCCGCGTTGGGCTCCACGCTGGGTGTGGAGCCTACTTTCAAAACAAAACAAAACAAAACAAAACAAACAAAACCGAAAAGAAAATACCACATTTATCATATAGTAGTTCTCATATAATTGGGATCTGTGTCCAGATTTTCTCTTCTATTTTTTTAATATCTGTTTTGATTGCAGTGGGTTTATACATTTTAATATACAGAAAGGCAGGCCTCACATTTCTGTCCTTTTTAATATTTATATTTTGGCTATCTTTGACATTTCCTGTTCTAATATATTTTTTTAATTTTTTAAAAGATTTTATTTATTTGAGAGAGAGAGAACAAGCAAGGGGAGGGGCAGAAGGAGAGAGAGAAACAGACTCCTCGCTCTATGCGAACCTGGATGCAGGTCTCGATCCCAGGACCCTGAGATCATGACCTGAGCCAAAGGCAGACGCTTAATTGACTGAGCCACCGAGACGCCCCTGTTCTAATATATTTTTAAAATAATTTTATTCAGGTCCAAAGATAACCCATTGAGATTGTGACTGCAAATACATTAACTTTTTATATTAACTTTGTAAGAATGGTAACTTATATGTTTATATGTATAGAAATATAGCATGTAAGTGTATAAATTTACAAATTGAAACTTGTAGGTACTACAAATATTTGTTATCCAATTTATTGACTCTGTACAGCTTTTTAAATTATTTTATCAAGGAATGTGGTATGTATGTATGTATGTATGTATTTATTTATTTATCATCCCAATTTATTCAGGTCTTGTTTCATGTCCTTCAGTAAGTTTGTTTTAACTTTTTACAACTGTATATATATATATATATTTTTAAAGATTTTATTTATTTATTTACTTGGCAGAGAGAGACACAGCGAGAGCAGGAACACAAGCAGCGGGAGTGGGAGAGGGAGAAGCAGGCTTCCCCTGATATGGGGCTTGATCCCAGGACCCCAGGATCATGACCTGAGTTGCAAACAGACGCTTAATGACTGAGCCACCCAGGAGCCCTACAACTGTATATTTAACAGAAAAGCAGTAAGCACTGAAATTTGGTTAAAATACAAACAAGGTTTGCACTCTGTCATATTTACTTTGCGTTTACCAGGCTAGCACGTCAGACGAGTATCACCGGTTCACGGAGCGATGCCAAGTGTATTGTAGAGTATCCGTAGAGTGAACCAGAACACTTTAATGTAATCTTATGTTCACACTATTTCTTTTTTTAGTTTTTATTTATTCATTTGACAGAGAGAGACACAGCGAGAGAGGGAACACAAGCTGGGGGAGTGGGAGAGGGAGCAGCAGGCTTCCCGCCGAGCAGGGAGCCCGATGTGGGGCTCGATCCCAGGACCCTGGGATCATGACCTGAGCCAAAGGCAGATGCTTAACGACTGAGCCACCCAGGCGCCCCTGTTCACACTATTTCCTGAATGGAGATATAATTCACTTACCATAAAATTCACCCTTTCCTGTCCTAGAATTCACTGGGTTTTAGTATATTCACAAGGTTGTCCAACCTCAACACATTTTCATCCCCCCATGTTCATTAGCAGTCAGTCCTTTCCTCAACTCCCAAGACCTGGAAACCACTAATGTACTTTCTGTCTCTATGGATTTGCCTATTCTGGACGTTTCATATAAACGGAATCCTGCCATATGTGGCCTTTTGTGTCTGGCGTTCATTCAGCATCACGTTTCCAAAGTTCATCCTCATTGTGGTGTGTATTGGGACTTCATTTCTTTTTATGGCAAATAATAAAATGCTGTGTTTTGTTTATCTTTCCATCAGTTGATGGACATTTGGGTTTCATGAATGAGGCTGATCTGAACACTCGTTTACAAGTCTTCGTGTGAACACATGTTTTCAGTTCTCTTGGCTATCGACCTAGGAGTGAAATTGCTGGGTCCTACAGGAAATCTTGAAGTTACTAAGGAACTGTGAAACTGTTTTCCACAGTAGCTACACCATTTTACATTCTCACCAAAAATACATGAGGGTTCCCATCCCTCCATATGCTCACCAACTCTTGTTATTCAGTGTTTGTTAGTCTGTTTGTTTTAATCACAGCCATCCTAGTGGGTGTGAAGTAGTATCTCATTGTGTTTTTATTTGCATTTCCTTCATGACTAATGATGCTGTTCTGATTGTTGACCATTTGTATATCTTCTGGAAGAATTGTATATTCAGGTCTTTTGCCTGTTTTTTAATTAGGTTGTCTTTTTGTTGAATTGTAAGAATTCTTTATATATTCTAGACACTAGACCCTAATCAAATAAACGATTTGCAAATACTTTCTCCCATTGCATTTTCTGTTTTTTTTTAAGATTTTATTTATTTATTCATGAAAGACAGAGAGAGAGAGAGAGAGAGGTAGAGGGAGAAGCAGGCTCCCAAGAAGCAGGGAGCCCAATGCGGGACTTGATCCCAGGACCCTGGGATCATGATCTGAGCCAAAGGCAGACGTTTAACCATGTGAGCCACCCAAGCGCCCTCCCATTTCATTTTCTTGATAGTGTCCTCTGAAGCACAAGTTTTCTATTTTTTCTTTTGCTTGTACTTTTGCTGTCATATTTAAGAAACTGTTGTTGAGGCTCCTGGGTAGCTCAGTTGGTTAAGTGTCCAACTCGGTTTCGGCTGGGGTGGTGATCTTGTGGTTGTGAGATCGGTCCCCATGTGGGGCTCTGCACTCAGCCTGGAGTCTGCTTCAGATTCTCTCCCTCTCCCTCCTGCTCCCTCTCTCTCTCAAATAAATAAATAAATAAATAAATAAATAAATAAAATCTTTAAAAAAAAGAAACTTGTCTAATGCAAGGTCAAAGATTTACATCCGTGTTTCCTTCTAAGAGTCTAATAGTTTTGGCTCTTACATTTAGGTCTTTGCAGTAATTTTTGAAGTCAGGATGTATGAGTCTTCCAACTTTTTTCTTTAAAGATTGTTTTTGGCTTCCGAGTCTCTTGCAATTCCATATGAATTTTAGGATCAGCTTGTCAATTTCTGCCAAAAAAGATGGCTGGAATTTTAATAGTGATTATAAAATTTAGATAGACCTCATATCTTTTATGTTAAACTCATTTTGAGGCATTTTGCAGTTCTTGATGTTGATGAGAATGGAATTTTTATTTTTATTTATTTTTTATTTATTTTAAGTAATCTCTGCACCCAACCTGGGGCTTGAACTCATGACCCTGAGATCAAGAGTCACATGCTCTTCCAACTGAGCCAGCCAGGCACCCCTGGAATTTTTTTATTTTCACTTCTGTTGCATTTTTGTCAATTAAAGTAAATCTATTGATTTTTTAATAGCTTTTTTTTTAAGATTTTTTATTTATTCATTTGAGAGAGAGAGTGAGAAAGCCAGCACAAGCAGGGAGAGAGGGAGAGGGAGAAGCAGACTCCCCGCTGAGCAGGGAGCCTGATGCGGGGCTCGATCCCAGGACCCTGGGATCATGACCTGAGCCGAAGGCAGATGCTTAACCGACTGAGCCACCCAGGCGCCCCGTAAATCTATTGATTTTTGCAAAGATGTCCAGTTGCCGTACAAATTTCCTCATTTATTATAGGAGGTTTTCAGACTGCTGGGTTTTGGTACATAGTCTTTATTTAAGTTGTATTCTTTTCTCCTGTTTTTCTTAAAAACTGTTACAGGAATAGTGACTGAATTTTATTAATCTTACAGCACCTCTAAAAGAATATGGTTTTTCTTCTTAATTTATTGGTGTAATGAATATGGGGATGGATTTCCCCAAGTGAGACGATTGTTACATTTTAGAATAATATCCTACTCCGTCATCGAATAGTATTTCTTTTGATTCACTGCTGGATTCAGTTTGCCAATATTTTCTTTTACATTTTTGTATCCATACCGGCATACCCCAGAGATAGTGCCGGTTGGGGTCCAGATTGCCCCAATAAAGTGAATCAAATGGATTTTTTGGTTTCCTAGTGTATATAAAATTATGTTTACACTATATTGTAGTCTATTAAGTGTGTATTAACATCACATCTGAAAAGAAGTACACACCTTAATTAAAAATATTTTATTGCGGGCGCCTGGGTGGCTCAGTTGGTTAGGCGACTGCCTTCAGCTCAGGTCATGATCCCGGAGTCCCGTGATCGAGTCCCAGGATCGAGTCCCGCATCGGGCTCCCTGCTCAGCAGGGAGTCTGCATCTCTCTCTGACCGCCCCCCCCCCGTACTCTCTCTCTCTCAAATAAATAAGTAAAGTCTTAAAAAAAATACTTATTGCTGAAAAATGCTCACCATCATCTGAGCTTTCAGTGAGTTGTAATCTTTTTGTTGGTGAACGTCTTGTCTTGATGTAGATGGCGGCTGACTGATCAGGCTGGTGGCTGCTGGAGGTTGGGGTGGCCGTGGCAATTTCTTAAAATAAGACAACAGTGAAGTTTGCTGCATCAGTTGGCTGACTCTTCCTTTCACAAACAATTTCTCTGTAGCATTCGATGCTGCTGGATAGCATTTTATCCACAGTAGAACTTCTTTTAAAGTCAGAATCGGTCCTCTCAAACCCTGCTACTTTATCAACTAAATTTATGAAATATTATTTTCTCTCTCTCTGTCTTTTTTTTTAGAGGGGGTGAGGGGCGAGGGAGAGAGAATCTTAAGCAGGCTTCATGCCCTGATGCGGGGCTCAATCCCATGACCCTGAGATCGTGACCTGAGCCAAAATCAAGGGTAGGATGCTTCGCTGACTGAGCCACCCAGGCGCCCCAGTTTATGGAACATTCTAAATCCTTTATTGTCATTTTAACTGTCTTCACAGCATCTTCACCAGGAATAGATTCCATCAAGAAACCACATTCTTGGCTCATCCATAAGAAGCAGAAGCAGCCCCTGATCCGTTAAAGTTTTATGAGATTGCAGCCATTTGGTCCCATGTTCAGGCTCCACTTCTGCTTCTAGTTCTCTTGCTGTTTCCACCAATCTTCAGTGACTTCCTCCACTGAAGTCTCAAACCCCTCAAAGTCATCCATACGGTTGGAATCAACTTCTTCCAAATTCCTGTTCATGTTGATATTTTGACCTCTTCCCACAAATCACAAATATTCCTAATGGCACCTAGAATGATGAATCCTTTCCAGAAGGTCTTCAATTTACTTTGTCCAGATCCATCAGATGAATCACTATCTATGGCAGCTACAGTCTTATGAAGTGTATTTCTTTTTTTTTTAAAGATTTTATTTATTTATTTGAGAGAGAGAGAATGAGAGAGAGAGAGAGCACATGAGAGGGGGGAGGGTCAGAGGGAGAAGCAGACTCCTTGCTGAGCAGGGAGCCCGATGTGGGACTCGATCCCGGGACTCCAGGATCATGACCTGAGCCGAAGGCAGTTGCTTAACCAACTGAGCCACCCAGGCGCCCTTATGAAGTGTATTTCTTAAATAAAAAGACTTGAATGTTGAAATGATTCCTTGATCCATGGGCTGCAGAGTGGATGTTGTGTTGGGCCTGAACACAACATAAATCTCACTGTCCATCTCCATTGGAGCTCTTGGGTGTCCAGGTGCATTGTCAACAAAGCAGTAATATTTTGAAATCTTTTTTTTCTGAGCAGGAGGTATGAACATTTGGCTTAAAATACTCAGTAAATCATGTTGTAAACAGATGTGCTGTCATCCAGACTTTGTTCCATTTGTAGAGCACAGGCAGAGTGGATGTAGCATAATTCTTAAGCGTCCTAGGATTCTAAGAATGGTCAATGAGCACTGGCTTCAACGTAAAGTCACCAGCTGCATGAGCCCCTAGCAAGAGAGTCAGCCTGACCTTTGAAGCTTTGAAGCCAGGCGTTGACTTCTTCCATCTAGCTACGGAAGTTCTAGATGGTGTCTTCATCTAATAGAAAGCTGTTTCATCGGCATTGAAGATCTGTTGTTGAGCGTAACTTCCTTCATTAGTTATGTTAGCACGATCTTCTGGAGAACTTGCTGCAGCTTCTACATAAACGCTGCTTCCCTTGCACTTTGATGGTATGAAGACGGCTTCCTTCCTTAAACCTCCTGAACCACCTCCGCTAGCTTCAGACTCTTCTCCTGCAGCTTCCTCACCTCTCAGCCTTCACAGAATTGAAGGGAGTCAGGGCCTTGCTCTGGGTTAGGCTTTGGCTTAAGGGAATGTTGGGGCTGGTTTGACCTTCTCTCCAGACCACTAAACCTTTCTCCACATCAAAGCCTGCTTTGTTACCATTCATGTGTTCACTGGAGTGGCACTTTTCCTTTCCTTCAAGAACTTTTCCTTTGCATTCACAACTTGGCTCACTGGGCCAGGAGGCCTCGCCTTCAGCCCTGTCTCAGCTTCTGGGAGGTCTTCCTCACTAAGCTCAATCATTTCTAGCTTTTGATTTCAAGTGAGAGACATGGGACTCTTCCTTTCTCTTGAACACTCACAGGCCATTGTAGGGTTATTACTTGGCCTAACTTAATATTGTTGTGTTAGGGCCTCCCCAAAGGGAGGGTGAGAGATGGAGGACTGGCCAGTCAGTAAGCAGTCAGAACATACACAACAGGTATTAAGTTCACCATCTTATAGGGCGCGGTTTGTGGTTGTCCCCACATAATTACAGTGGTAACGTCAGAGATCACTGATTACACATCACCATAACAAATATCACAGTAATGAATCTTTAAAAAAATCTATTACAGTGGTGCCAGGGTGACTCAGTTGGTTAAAGCATCTGATTCTTGGTTTCGGCTCAGGTCATGATCTCGGGGTCGTGGGATCGAGCCCCGTGTAGGTCTCCATGCTCAGCACGGAGTCGGCTTGAGATTTCTTTCCTCCTGCCCCTCCCCCCCCACTCTTTCTCTCTCTCTCTCTCAAATAAATAAATCAATCTTTTAAAAAAATCTGTTATAATTACCTGTCTAATTTTTCTATGGTTATTGGGTCTGTTCTCTTTTACTTTTTCAATACATTTTAGTCATATAAAATTCCATGAATAAGGTGCCCTACCATTGGACATAATCCAACTGTTGTCCCCTGCCTAAATCCCTATTCTCAACCGTGGGCCGGCCAAGGTGTACCGCAGTGTGAGTTTGGAAGGGGATTTGGAGGTGACCACCTCTTAGGGACTTGCTCAGTTGGAGAGCATTTTTTACTTTGCAAGGGACAAGCGTGAGGCTTTCCAGTGGAAGGAAACAGCCACCATCAGTCTGTCCTGGGGTCCAAACCCTACACAGAACCTGGCTCATCTCCCTTCCCTCCCACCCCTGCCTTGCAGTTGGCTCTGAGCCTCCTGCTGAGCGGGTGCCCCTCCCTCCCTCCTAGGAACCCGGATGATGTGGTGCTGTGTGACCTGATGCTGAGTCCCTAGAAGATTAAAAAGTACTGGTTTTCTTTAATCTTGCAGTGATGCAACCCCGCATTTTATGGAATTGAAATGCTTGGACCCCATTTATGACATTATGGTAGAGTTCAGCGGTAGTCCAAAATTTATGAGGAAGTCATCCATTTCCTGCAGATTTTCAATTTTGTTGCATGGACTTGCATTAACATCTCATAAATTTTTCCATCTTTTCCATTTTTTTGTGACTGCAGTAGCCATTCTGTTCCTAATAATAGCACTTGCATTTTCCCTTTTTCTGAATTGGCTTTGCCAGGTGTTGGCTTATTTGGTTTTTCAAAGAAAACTTACTTATCTTTCCACTAGCTTTTTATTTATTTTTCTCTTTCATTTGTATAAAATCCCTCTTGCTACTTTTGCTTGGTTTATATTATTGATTTCCTTAAATTGAATCACGTAGTTCACTAATTTCAATCTTCTTAAAAAACAAAAGAGTGCAATTTACCTGAATATAGGTCCCATACAAAGTGTAATTTTTATTACCTTCTAGATAATTTGTAATTTTCTCTTTGATCTGGAGGTCATTTTGGAGGACGTTTCTTGGTTTCTAAGTAGAGTTTTTGGGTCATTTTACAAACTTCTTTAAAAAAAGATTTTATTTATTTATTTCAGAGAGGGAGAGAGAGAGCAAGCATGAGTGGGGGGGTGGGGGGGATGGAGAAGCAGACTCCCTGCTGAGCAGAGAGCCTTATGTGGGGCTGGATCCCAGGTCACTGAGATCATGACCTGAGCCCAAGGCAGTCGCTTAATTGACTGAGCCACCCAGGCACCCCTCATTTTATAAACTTACTGAAATCTATTTGATTATGATAAAAAATGTGCAAAATCTACTTGGGGAAATTTATTAGGGATTTCTCAGGGGCCGATCAATAATTGAATTTTGTAAATGTTTTATACCTAAGAAGTGAATGCTGACTTTAAGTGCCTTATATTATCCAAATGTTGTGTCTTTACTTTTTGCCAACTTGATTTGTCAACATTCTGAAAAAAATTAAAGCCTTCCATTATTATTTTGGGTTGTTTTTTTTTAAGATTTTTATTTATTTACTTGACAGAGAGAGACATAGCAAGAGAGGGAACACAAGCAGGGGGAGTGGGAGAGGGAGAAGCAGGCCTCCGGCAGAGCAGGGAGCCCGATGTGGGACTCGAT
This sequence comes from Zalophus californianus, assembly GCF_009762305.2. Taxonomy (NCBI): domain Eukaryota; kingdom Metazoa; phylum Chordata; class Mammalia; order Carnivora; family Otariidae; genus Zalophus; species Zalophus californianus. Next base: position 10,018,366 of record NC_045610.1, read on the forward strand.
CCCAGGACCCTGGGTTCATGACCTGAGCTGAAGGCAGGCGCTTAACGACTGAGCCACCCAGGCGCCCCTGTGGTTTTGTTTTTTAAATAAAGAACTGGGGAGGGGGAGGCACCTGGGTGGCTCAGTCAGTTAAGCGTCTGCCTTTGGCTCAGATCATGATCTCAGGGTCCTGGGATCGAGACCCGTGGCGGACTCCCTGCTGGGCGGGCAGCCTGGTTGTCTCTCCCCCTCTGCCCCTTACCCCCCCACTTTTGTTCTCTCTCTCAAATAAATAAATAAAATCTTTATTTTATTTTTTAAAAGATCTTATTTATTTAACAGAGAGAGAGCAAGCACAAGCAGGGGGAACAGCAGGCAGAGGGAGAAGCAGGCTTCCCGCTGAGCAGGGAGCCCGATGCCAGGCTCGATCCCAGGACCCCGGGATCATGACCCGAGTGGAAGGCAGATGCTTACCTGACTGAGCCACCCCGGCGCCCTAAATAAAATCAAGTAAAGAACTCGGATTTCTGAGAGTTTCTTGCAGGTATCTGGCTGCTATGATACTTGGTGCATCTCTTCTCACGGAGTGACTCTGGTTCCCGTCTAAAATATCCCCAATTGTTCAAGGTTTAAGATGCTTGGATGTGTGTTGTCACTCTCTCGTGTGCCTTTGCTTGGTATATGGTAAGTGACTCATCCTTTTATTTTTAGCCACTTTGTCACTTCTAGATGCTAGATTTTGTTTTCTCAGTTTTGGCAAGGAAATTATCCCAATTTTTTTTTTTTGAAGTAACTGATACCTGATTTGATTCTTTTTATATCATTTCCATTGTATTTGTTACTCTTTATGCTTTGTTTCCTGTCTTCCTTTTTTTTTTCCCTACTCATGCAGGCTTGTAAGTTTCTTTTCATTTCTTCTTTTCTCCTTAGTTAATTGGGATTCTGCACTGTTCAGCAGGTGGTGACCTTTCCTGTCCCCCAAACCCAGACGGAGCCCCCAGACTTGTCTATGTCTGCAAGATGCTTCTCCTCCAGAGCTTCCCCTTGAACCCAGGGGAGACCTTTGCAATATTTTTATCCCCTCCCCGCACTTGAAATCTAGGATTTTGCAGCACACGTGTGCATCTTTTTATTTTATTTTATTTTTTAAGGTTTTATTTATTTATTTGGGAGAGAGAGCACCTGCGGGGATGGGGGGGGTGGGGGGAGGGGCAGAGGCAGAGGGAGAACCGGGAGCCCGGCGGGGTCCCTCCCAGGACCCTGAGATCAATGGACTGAGCCACCCAGGCGCCCCCGTGTGTTTCTTTTAAAAAGTCACCGCTGTCTAGAATATGGTGAGCCCTTCTGATGCACTGACTCAAGTCTCTTTCAGATTATGTAAATTCTCCTTTATTATCCCCCATCTGTAACTATTTCTCCTTCTGGAACGCCCATTATTCACATGTTAGGTCTCCTGGATTTTCTTTTTCTTTTCTTTTTTTCCCCTTAGATGTATTTTTCAAGTCCCTTTTCCATCATGATTTCCATTTCCGAGCTAAATGCCCTCTGGGTTCTGAGATATGTCTTCTACCTGATGTTCCAGATTACTAATTTGGCCACTCCTGAGAAAAAGCCTTTTTTTGGGCACCTGGGTGGCTCAGTTGGTTAAGCGACTGCCTTCGGCTCGGGTCATGATCCTGGAGTCCCGGGATCGAGTCCCACATCGGGCTCCCTGCTCAGCAGGGAGTCTGCTTCTCCCTCTGACCCTCTTCCCTCTCGTGCTCTCTATCTCTCATTCTCTCTCAAATAAATAAATAAAATCTTAAAAAAAAAAAAAAAAAGAAAAAGCCTTTTTTTGTCTGGACCAGGACCTGAGCTTTCATTGTTGTTTTTGATGAAGTCTCCCATTAACTGCTCCTGCAGAGCCGGCTGCCCACTGCAGGTGGGACTTCCTTTCCCTCTCCCAAGGTTCCCCTTTCGGACTGGATCTGCTTATGCTTGGTGTGGAGCAGTGAGCGGTGGGAGGCCAGGTGGTTTCTGTTCTTCTGGGCCAGGGCAGAGAACTGGCAAACCACGGGCCCTCTCTTCAGCCCCCGTGAGGGGCCCGCAGGTCTCTCTGACACGGGGTGACCTTCCCCCAGCCGCAGGGAACAGGAGCAGCTCGCCCACCCCGAACCAGCTGACACGGGGTGACCTTCCCCCAGCCGCAGGGAACAGGAGCAGCTCGCCCACCCCGAACCAGCCGGCCTCCCAGGACTCTGGACGAGTAGAGACAGCCGCTTCCTAGGGAATTCTTAGTTGAGATCGTGTGTGTGTGTGTGTGTGTGTGTGTGTGTGTGTGTGTGTGTGTGTGTGTGTGTGTGTGTGTGTGTGTGTGTGTGTGTGTGTGTGTGTGTGTGTGTGTGTGTGTGTGTGTGTGTGTGTGTGTGTGTGTGGTTGGCCCCTTGCTTCCCTCCCCTTTGCCTGCCTTCCCCCCTAGAGACAGCCGCTTCCTAGGGAATTCTTAGTTGAGATCGTGTGTGTGTGTGTGTGTGTGTGTGTGTGTGTGTGTGTGTGTGTGTGTGTGTGTGTGTGTGTGTGTGTGTGTGTGTGTGTGTGTGTGTGTGTGTGTGGTTGGCCCCTTGCTTCCCTCCCCTTTGCCTGCCTTCCCCCCTCCTCACGCCCCCCGCTTCCTTCCTTCTTTTCTTGCTTTGCTCCTTGAAGAAACCACCAACATCTGATCTTTGCTCTAGGCTTCAGGGCTGTTGTACAGTTTGGCAGGTTGTTAACTATACAAGTGCGTGGCTCAGGGGGCAGAGTTGGTGGCCCGAGCTCCTCTCACCAGGCTGTGCTCTGGTGAGGGCAGATGTCTGCCTGGGGGAAGGGCTGCTTTCTGACAATTTGCACAGAGGCGTTCTTGCCAAGTGTCCCCAGGGCTACGCTGCCCACGGAGGGCACCTTTCCCTAACCTGAGCGAGGCTTTGAGGGGCATCCTTCCTTCCCGTGCTGCTGCCCAGTGCTCTTTCCAGGCACCACGGAGAACCTAGCTCTGTTCCCATTGGGAACCCCGAAGGGAGCCTGCAGCTTTAGGAGCCCCAGGCTCTGCAAGGCCCCAGAGGGTGTCGGGATGGAGAGAGCCACGGAGGGGGAGCTTGTCCTCCAGCAACGGGGACGGCATCCAGCCCCGGGCAGCAGGAAATAAAAACGTTAGTTTGTTTTCATTTCCACCTAGAATTTTACTCAATTTATTTACAAAGAAATAGCCGGCCTGTGCAGTAAAACAAAAGCAGAAAATAATTCCAGTCCCACCACTCAGAAGCAACAACTATTGATGGTTCTACAGAGCTTTCTAACCTCTAAGATTTGAAAGTATTTCTGAATAGGGAATATATTATGTGCATGGTATAAAATTCAAAAGGGACCAGAAAAGGTCTCCTTTCCCCTGCTCCCACCCAACTTCCTTTTTCAGACAAGCAGTTACCAGAAATAGCCCATTTATTTACACGCAATGGGATGTGTAGACATATATATTTTTCCCCACAAATGGTCACATTTCCTTTTTTTTTTTTTTAAGATTTTATTTATTTACTTAACAGAGAGAGCACAAGCAGGGGGAGCGGCAGGCAGAGGGAGAGGGAGAAGCAGGCTCCCTGAGGAGCAGGGGGAGCCCAGAGCAGGGGGAGCCTGATGCGGAACTCGATCCCAGGACCCTGAGATCATGACCTGAGCTGAAGTCAGATGCCTAACTGACTGAGCCACCCCGGCGCTCTTGGCTGTACACATTTTTTTAGCTTTACATTATATCAAAAGTGTTTAGGGGCGCCTGGGTGGCTCAGTCGTTAAGCATCTGCCTTCGGCTCAAGGTCATGGTCCCAGGGTGCTGGGATCAAGCCCCCGCATCAGGCTCCCTGCTCCGCGGGAAGCCTGCTTCTCCCTCTCCCGCTCCCCCTGCTTGTGTTCCCTCTCTCGCTGTCTCTCTCTCTGTCAAATAAATAAATATTTTTTTAAAAAGTGCTTAATCACATCAAAACTATTCATAAACAACAATAAAATCCTTTAAAATTATAAATGTTCACTTTAGAAAGATGACCTTACTAATTAGTAATTACCTCTTTAAAAAAAAAATAAAAGCAAGCTCTACACCCAATGTGGGGCTTGAACTCAAGATACCCCAAGATCAAGAGTCCCATGCTCTACCAACCGAGGTAGCCAGGCACCCCGGTAATTACCTTTTGGATATACCTCTCTGTATATCTATTGCCCTCTCTATATACACTTTTATGTGTATGTATACACACACATATTTATTTGTGTGTGTATGTTTATTTTACTAAAATGAGATTGTACCATTTTTTTTTATTTTAAAGATTTTATTTATTTGACAGAGGCACCGCGAGAGAGGGAACACAAGCAGGGGGAGTGGGAGAGGGAGAAGCGGGACTTCCCGCGGAGCAGGGAGCCCGATGTGGGGCTCGATCCCAGGACCCTGGGATCATGACCTGAGCTGAAGGCAGACGCTTAACGACTGAGCCACCCAGGCGCCCGAGATTGTACCATTCCTAACCTGCTTTCTAAAATTTACTACATCATAAACACTCTTCCTTGTTACTAAATATGATTGCATCCCTGGATTTTTCAAATTGTGTTATTATAAATAATACTGTGATGATGTCTGTATATATAATTATAATTTTAATTTTTAAAGTATTTCCTTAGGTCACAGGGTTTGGGTATTTTATAAGCTCTTTTCTTTTCTTTTTTTTTTTTTTATAAGCTCTTAATACATATTGCGACTTGCAGTCCGGAGAGGCTGGTCCAGTGCCTGTATTCTCAGGAACAGGACGGGAGGCAGCTTGTCGTCCCACCCCCAACCTAGCATCAGCGGCTGCTTTTTTCTCACAGTTTCTATGGAAGCTATTAGGAGCTATTGACAGATTTTCAGTAGGCAGATAACATAACTGGACTTGCATTTTGACTCTAGCTTCAGGGCCTGATAGCTCGGTCAGGCCCATTTGGCCCCTAGGAGGCATTCGAGAGAGGACGTCTCTAACCTACTGCTACTGAGCCCTGCATCGGGCTCCCTGCTCAGTGGGGAGTCCGGTTCTCCCTCTCCCGCTCCCCCTGCTTGTGTCCCCTCTCTTGCTGTGTCTCTCTCTGTCGAATAAATAAATAAAATCTTAAAAAAAAATAACCTGTTGCTATAGAGACAGCAATGCAGGCCTTCCTCCAACGGGCGGAGACGATACTCCCTGGACAACACATACCAGGGGCCTTTTGTGTCAGGACTTCAACTTCTGCGAGTCCCTCTGCGCTAGGCCTGCGTATTCTGTAGATCTCAGAACACCAGCCGCTCATCCTTCCTGAGCCCTGACTGCGCGCCAGACCCTTCACTGGGCGCCCACCAGGCTTCATCTCCTCTCAGGTTGGTACCATGATTGTGCTCCATTTTGCACACAAGAGAATTGAGTCAGAGAAAGTTTAAACACCTTGTCCGTGGCTACGTGGCTGGTAAATCTGGCCTCATACCAGTATGTGAAGCCTGTGCCCTTGACCGCTGAGCTTGCCTGCCTCAGGCCACTTCCCTGGGCTGTTAGCTGGACCACGGGCGTAGCTTCCAAGCCAGATGCCTCAGACTGCTTTTGTCTGTAGCACAATTTTAAGACATCAGTTTTTTGAGTGTTAAAAAAAGACAAAAACAAAAAAACCCCACACACATGACTTCCAGATTTCCCGTCCTATTTCCTGCTTCCCTCAAAAGACTGGGAGCTGAGATATTTGATTGTAAGCTCCTTCGGTGCAGGGCCCACATCCTAATAGTCTCAGTAGGAAATGCTGGGCAACGTGGTCAGACTTTGGGAGCCCCAGTCAATTTAACGACTAGTGATGTTAAATAGAGAAGTCTCCCCTGGATTCAAATCTGATACAGAGGCCACAGTGTGAATCAAAGGAATCATGGTTGAACTCATTCAGTATCTAGACTGTTCGTGTGTGTGTGGTGAGCCAGCTTTGGAAACAACATAAAAATACAGCATCGTGGCACCTGTGGAGTGATTTCAGAGTACTTTCAGGAGCATTTATAATCATAGCAGGCTCTGTGCTAGGTGTCAGACATACATTGTGCCATTATGGAGCCTGTTTTCCAGCACTTGAGAACCTGGCAGGGAAGCGATTATTGTCCTGGGGTTGGTTTGGTTTGGCCTGCTGCGGAGGAAGAAGCGGACGTTGGGGCAACCCACTGGCCTGCACGGCCGCCCCTTTGCTGGAGCCTCACAGCGCGGATCGGCAGAGCTCTGGAAGGAAGGCCTCCCGTACACACACCGGGCTCTCCTTTGGTTCAGGCTGCTCAGCCGGCTTAGGCTTCCCGGTCTTTGCTTCTCCCCGTGTTCCTTGGACCAGAAGACTCCGCCAGGCTTCAGAGGAAGTGCAGGGAGTTGATTCTCATGTACCTAGAGAAGAGCACGTAGAGGCGGCGGAACCAGAGCAGTTGGCTTCGGTGGCAGGACATGGCTCTCTAGGGGAAGCAGAGAGGGCCGGTCACGGAGCTGCTTCGCTCCTTCTTTCCTCACCTGAACTTCCGCCTCCCACGAGCACACCGGGTGCTGTAGCCCACTCCCGCTTCTCCCTGTGACGCCAGAACCTCTGCGGATGGGCCTCCCATCCCTGCCTCCCCTGCCCCATCTCTGACCCCCAGCCCGGGGACAAAATCATGTGACGCTAATGGCGGCCACGGCACGCGGTCAGTCTCGGTGCATCAGGTGGATTTAGACCGCACAGCTGGCGCCTGAAGCCAGAGCCGCGTGAATGGCCCCGAGCCCACGTTCTTTTTTTTTTTTTTTTTTAAGATTTTATTTATTTATTCATGAGAGAGAGAAGCAGAGGGAGAAGCAGGCTCCCAAGGAGCAGGGAGCCCGATGCGGGACTCGATCCCAGGACGCTGGGATCATGACCTGAGCCGAAGGCAGACGCTTAACCATCTGAGCCACCCAGGCGCCCCCGAGCCCACGTTCTTGATCCCTTTGCTTCGCTACGTCGCGGAGATCTGTGTCCCGTTTTTTTTATGGCTTTGCAGCACAATGCCCGACACGACATATGATGGTAAATATTCGGCAGCGCAAAACGTGCGGGGAGGGCTTATGGGAAGCGAGCCGCGAGCTACAATACTGTGCTCAAGCTGCTCTGAATTAGGTAAGCTGGGAGGAACGGGAAGTGGAGGAGAAGAAAAAAGAAGACATAGAGACCCGTTCACACCAAAGAGTACACATGGGCGTGGGGTTCTCCTTGCCAAAATGTTTATTGTCTTGTTATCCAGACCTAGCGCAGTTCCGTTTTTAAACCATAGATCGTAGCGACTGATGTAACTGGATATAACATATATAAACGGTGCCTGCCCGTCTTTCTCTAAGTACCAAAAGTAAACTGCGTCTCTGAGCTATTATCATTGAAGACCTTTATGTAAAGAACTCATTTTATTTTATTTTAAGATTTTATTCATTTGTCAGAGAGAGCGAACACACAAGCAGGGGGAGCGGCAGAGGGAGAGGGAGAGGCAGGCTCCATGCTGAGCAAGGCAGCTTGCTGCGGGACTCGATCTCAGGACCCCGGGATCACCACACAAGCCGAAGGCAGACCCCCAACCGACCGAGCCACCCAGGCGTCCCCCAAAATGTTTATTGTAGAAAAACATTGAGGGAAGTGATGAACTTTGTAGTCCAGACACACTTGACTTGTCTATTTGTAACAGCTACCAAGTCACATGAGTTTCCCACATCATCCTGCCCCCAAGTGGTCTAATTTTCACGTCCCCTAACCTTTCAATGGCTTTTCAGCACTTTTCAATAAAACAGACATTTACTGTCAATTTGGTTTTTTACAAACTGTTTTTCTATTACTTTTCCAAGGGAATACAAAATATCAAAATGGTTTCGATCCCTTCCCCCCCTTTTTGGAGCATTTCCAGTACATTTTCTTCAAAGATATGATTTTGCAGGTTATCCAGTACTATATCATTCATCTGCTGAATATTAGTTCCTTTTTTTGACTATCAAAAATTATACTAATGAAAATTCTTGCTCATAAATCTCTAAATACAGGATCAGGATGCCTGCGTGGCTCAGTCGGTTAAGGGTTTGCCTTTGGCTCGGTCATGATCTCAGCGTCCTGGGATCGAGTCCCGCAGCGGGCTCCCTGCTCAGTGGGGATGGGGAGTCTGTTTCCCCCCTCTCCCTCTGTCCCTTCCCCTACTCATGCTCTCTCTCTCAAATAAAAATAAATAAAATCTTTAAAAAAAAATGAAATGACAACAAAGGGTTAAAAATAAAGGTATTAAAAAGCCCCATGCTGGGTGTGGAGCCGACTTAAAGAAAAAAAATAGCACAGGTATTTAAAAAAGATGAGCCAGGGGCGCCTGGGTGGTTCAGTCGTTAAGCACCTGCCTTCGGCTCAGGTCATGATCCTGGGGTCCTGGGATCGAGCCCCACATAGGGCTCCCTGCTTGGCCGGAAGCCTGCTTCTCCCTCTCCCACTCCCCCTGCTTGTGTTCCCTCTCGCTGTGTCTCTCTCTGTCAAATAAATAAATAAAATCTTAAAAAAAACAAAAGAAAAGATGAGCCAAGCAGATCCAAGTCCAAAGAAAGCTCTTACAGCAATGTTAAGATTAAAACAGAATTTAGGGCAAAACCATTAATAATGAGAGACATAGGATAATAAAAGGAATAGTCTACTAAGAAGATGTAACAACCTTGATCTTTTGTGCACCCAACACAAATAAAGCAAACACAAAGAAATGGGCAAATGCAAACTCACGGTAGGAGACCTCAACATACTTGCATCAGAAAGTAACAGATCAAAAAGTTTAAAAAGTAGTTAGAATACACAAGTTGTGACTGAAATATGTACTAAGTTCAATCTGCTGGTTTTATCTAGGATCTGAAATGCAACCCATAGAGCACACACATTCTCTTTAGATGAACATGTTAACATTTACAAAAACTGATTATAAAGTAGGTCATAATGACCAGAGAGCAATTCAATTCTAAATCAACAATAAAAAGGCTATAGGATGATTCTTGTTCTGGTAGCTACGTTCTATAAAGTTACTGCAAACACCTGAATTAGTCAATACTACATCATTGTTCCTAGGGGAAATAAAGGTTTTGGTTCCTGAGAGCCTCTGGTCACAACATTTTCATCAACCAATCACTACATAACCTTGTTTTATTTGTGTTTCTGTTTAAAGACACCTTATTTAATATTATATTATCAATTCATTCACCGAATTCACAGCCAACGGGGCTATAACTCATGCATGACCGAAGCTTATCTAACACACATACTTTCTCTGTAAGCAGTACCACAGCTTTCGTGCCCTTAGAATCACTAGACAGCACTTGAATGGCATACTTAGAGGACATTTTAAACAGTAAAATCACAACAAAAAGCACAGAAATGCGAACAGTGTGGCACCAAGACCATGGTCATGGAGTTGCCAGATGACTCTGGATTGGGAGGCACCATACTGTGGAAAGGATACTTGTTTGCGGTATGAGAGCTGAAACAAGAAGGCAGAGGGTCACCTTGTTCAACCACAGTTGGGAACCTGTGTGTGTGCATCGGTGGTAACTTAAAACTTCTCACTGCCCTGCAAATACCATGTCCACAAGTGACTGCAAAAGCACTGTATTAATTTTGGGGTTACAAGGAAATTTTAGCACGTAGGCGCCTTTGCAAATATGGAACCTGTGGATAATGACTGACCCTATATATGCCCACATACGCATTTGTAAACTCTAAAATACACCCTTACAAGCCTCATGTATTAAAGAGGAACTCACAGTGGAAACTATAGATTACTTCTAACTGAGTGACAGAAGTATGTGTCAAAACTCATCAGATGCAGCTAAAGGAATACTTCAAGGGAGATTAATAGTATTAAAGTGTATTTTTAAAAAATGATTGAAAATGGAAAAAAAGCTGACCTTGTCAGTCCAAGAAATTGAAAAAAAAATAACAGTGTAAAACCTGAATAAAGTAAAAGGACAAAAATAAAGAACAGAAATTAATGAACTATCAAATAAAACAAAGGAGAATTCATGTTTCTGGTCAGTGTTGCATTCTCGGCATCTAGCAAAGTGCCTCTTAGTGGATATACACGTTTATTGCAGACAGTTCAGAAAATAAAGCTAAGCAAAATAATAATAATAATAATAATATAATTATCCTGAGTTCTCTTAGGTTTACTCATTGCTACTCTTCTCTCCCTGGTAGACTTAAGTCAACTGGGGGTCAGATTGGAGCAATTCTCCTTAATTGCCTGCTCCCTAACTCCACAGTTTTCAGAATCACCTGCCCTACTGACAGCTAAGAGTTTTCACTGCGAGGGCTTCACTGGCCCTGACATTTCTTCAACAGGCAAATAAGCCTCTGGTGGTCTTTTTGGCTCTTTATAGAGGTTCCTGGCAGGTCTGAGTTCCTCTACGTATATCCATGCAGGGGAATGCAGGCACCCATTACAATTCTAATGCATGATGACATAGAAGAAAATGGTCAGAATGTTGTTAGAACAGGTTTTAAATGGTAGGCACTCTGGGATTCCATTAAAAAAATATATATATTAACCATGATTATCTCTGAGTGGTGGCATTCGGGGTAGTTTTTATTGATTATCTTTATTTTCTTCTTGATGCTTTTACATAAAGTATTTCTAGATGTTCTACAATGAGCATATAGTTTTACTTTTAAAAAAGCATGTGTTACGTTTATGATCAGAAAAAAGGGCGAAAGTCCTTGATAATCTATGACTGCCAAGGTCTAGCTGGATAGTCCTAACACTCAGATGCTGAGCCACTGCGGAAGGTCTTCGTTTAGGGGTCGGGAGGAACCAGGGACACAGATCGGGGGGAGGGTGTCTGGGATTTCGCAGTCCTCACTCACCTTGGCCCGTGCCACTTCTTTGCTGGTGAGCACGAAGAGGACATCCCGGGTGTGAAGCAGAGAAAAGGGCAGGTCCAGAAGGGAGATGTACTTGCGCAACACATTCACTGACTGAAGCGTGAGCACAGAACACCCTGGTTGGGGGGAGCGGAGAGGGGAGAAGTGAAGAGTCTTGTTGCTTCCAGGCAGATTTTTCCTGAGCACCCTACCCCTTCCTTGGGGCTCAGGGCAGGGCAAGACCATGGCCATGGAGTTGCCAGATGACTCGGTAGCACCAAAGGTGCTCTTTGCCCATCGTGCTCACAGATAGGAAGAGTGAAAGGACCCCAGAACGCCTGGCCGGCTGCCCTCTATGCAAGCCCTAGCAAGACAAGGTTGGTCGCTAGAGGTTGGAAACCGGCTACTTCAAGGGCAAGGGAAAGGTGATGAAGATCAGAAATTTCTGGACTGGGGGGCAAGAGACCTAGTTCCTGCTCTGATGCTTGAGACCTGACAGACTTCAGCTCTCTGAGACTCAGTTTTCTCATCTGTAAAGTGGTGTTGATGGTGTGGGAGCCTGTCTCACAGGGTTGGTACCAGCCCACTCAGGAAGAGCACACTCCACTGTGTTTTCATTTGCTTCACCTTCATATCACTCCTGAGGGATGTCTGTTATTCCCATTGACAGACCAGAAACTGGCCTAGAGAGGTTAAGCATCAGTGTCACACAGTAAATGGCCAAGGGGAGGGTCAAACACCTTTCTAACTCAAGCAGGTTAACCCATCAAGCACCCATCAGCTGTTTATAGCCTGGTTAAGTAATGGGGGGCTGGGGTGTGAGTTTAGTTGGACAGACTGAAAGAACACTGGAGGCGAAAAAGACCCACCTGGGGAGAAAGCTAGACAGATGAGTGGGCAAGGCCTGGTGTCATGGTTAATTTCATGTGTCAACTTGACTGCATCACAGGGTACCCAGATGTTTGGCTGATTGTTTCTGGGTGTGCCTGGGAGGGTATTTTTGGATGAGACTAGCATTTAAATCAGTGGACTCAGGAAAGTAGATTGCCCTCCCCCGTGTGGGTGGTCATGGTCCAATCCATTGAGGGCCTGAATAGAAGACTAGGTGGAAGAAGGGAGAATTTGTTCTTTTCTGCTTGACTCTTGAGCTGAGACGCTGGTCATCTCCTGCCCTTGGACTGGGATTTACACCATTGGCTCTCCTGCTTCTCAGGCCTTTGGACCCAGACTAACTTACACCACTAGCTTTCCTGGGTCCCCAGTTTGCAGATAGCAGACTGTGGGACTTCTCAGCTTCTGTACTTGTATGAGCCAAGTTTATAAGTCTCTTTTAAATATGTATCTCCTATTGGTTCTGTGTCCTTAACACATCTGGCCTCCCCTCACACCTAGAGGCTGCCTGGCTGACAGGGCACTTCCCAAAGGATACAACCTGGTATTAGGGTCTGAGGACCCACAAGGACAGACACAGTGAGCTGGGTCAGGAAGCGTGTGGCCCAGCCTTCCCAGCCCCACCTAGGGAGGCTTGACCTAGGGCAGTTCTCCATATATTTACAAATTTCACCCAATAAGTTTCTTAGAGGTACAGTAATTTGCAGACTTTTGCAAAACAGACAACTTACCGTTAGGTAACTTCCCTTCTGAGTGCAGGGTCCTGGAGGAGGAAAGGACAGGAGTGAGAGGGAGCAAGGATTCCTTTGCAGATAACAGGAAGAGCCTTCAGAGTATAGGGGTCAAGGGCAGGCCTCTCCAAGATGGGCCACAATGGCATGTAGATTACCTTGAGTTAAAAGCAATCAAAACCCAGCAAATTCAGGAAAACCACTTTACACCCCCCGCCCCCAACCACTCAAACTTACATTGGAAAGGGGGCCTGTACCAGGAAGAGAACTAGTCATAGAGATTCCTTTTTACCTAAGAAACGTATCTGCATAAGAGGGCCACCTTTGTTTTCCAAACATCTCTCACCTTCCTGCTAACGGTACTCCTCTCCTTGTACGCCAGACTCCCGTCCCGCTCCTGAGCTCAGGATGCCATATAAGCCTCATGTTGCCTGACAGTCTTTGGAATTTCATGTTTGTATGGGTTCATGTTTGCATGGATTTTGTAGGACAAAATTAAATTTGATTTTCTGCTGTTAATCTCTCATGGAAATTTAATTCTTAGTCTAGCTAGAAGAACCTTGGACAGAGGAATATTTCTTCCTCCCCAACCGTAGTAAGGACTGCCACACCCTATGATCCCTCTGTAGGTTTCTAGGTAGTTTCTTTTGCATCAATCACCATATAGGTTTCTGGGATTCCATACCTCTGGCTACAGCTGGAGGGACAAGTGTGGGCACCTTCCCCAAGGTCAGCCAATCTGGGGGATGACCAATAGTTATGAAGTGCCCTGGTCCAAGCTTTGCCCATTAGAGATGAAGGTAACTATGATGGACTCTTCAAAGTTTCTCTCTTTTGAAATTGTAATATGAGTGTGACAGGAGACTATTTTATTATTTATTTATTTATTTTCTTTTTCTTTCTTTTTTAAGATTTTATTTATTTATTTGACAGAAAGAGACACAGCGGGAGAGGGAACACAAGCAGGGGGAGTGGGAGAGGGAGAAGCAGACTTCCCGAGGAGCAGGGAGGCTGATGCGGGGCCTGATCCCAGGACTCTGGGATCATGACCTGAGCCGAAGGCAGACGCTTAACAACTGAGCCACCCAGGCGCCCCTAGGAGACTGTTTTAAAATACTAATTGATATTTCTTCCCTGATAGTTCTTTCTTTTTGACCTCCCCTGCTCCCACCTTCTCACAGTGAAGGCCATTCTGTACTCCCTGCCTTAAAGGAAGGTGAGGCCAATCCAACAAAGAACTCCAAATCTCTTGCCTGCTTTTGTTTGGAAGCACAGACATGGAGAAAGACGGGGTAAGTGGTCCAACCCCACCACCAACACACAGACAACATACTCATATGAAATGAATTCCAGATCTACTTCCGCCATTGTTCAGCCCGGCAGTGCTGGGAAAACCTCTTCACTTCCTCAGTTAAATGAGGTGGTTGGACTTAATGATAGGTGAGATCATTTCCAACTTTATATATTTCACTGCTCTAGTCTGAGAATGTTGGGCATGTTTAGAAGAAAGTTAGAAAGTAAGTCCTTTACTTCAGGTTGCCCCTTCCCTTCCCCTAGGCCAGGTCCACCACTCCTTCACTCACGGTGCCCAGAAGAAGTACTTCTCTAGAGGGCGGGAAACATGGTATATATTTGTACAATCCTGAGTAAGTCCCTCAATATCTTTGAGGTGCATTTTTTGGTGTTTCTTACCAGAAAATACAGATGCCTATCAGTAAAATAGGGTGGCTATGAAGAACAAAAGTTATCCTATTACATATGTATATCTTCCTTCTCCAAAGAAAGATGTGATATAGTGTACAAAATGTACAATGGAACATAACAAAAGAAATTAGAATAAAAGGAGGAAAGGGAAGCCTGGGTGGCTCAGGCGGTTAAGTGTCTGCCTTCAGCTCAGGTCATGATCCCAGGGTCCTCGGGTCAAGTCCTGCGTTGGGCTCCTTGCTCAGCGGGGAGCCTGCTTCTCCTGCCTGCCATTCCCCCTGCTTGTGCTCACTCTCTCTCTCTTCCTCTCTCCGACAAATAAATAAATAAAATCTTTTTTAAAAAGGAGGAAAAAGAAGATGAAGCCAAGAGGCACACTGATTCACAAAACTCAGTCCTTCAAATCTCCCACATGTGCTACATGCGAATTTGGCCCCAAAGCTCTCTGTGGCCAAAGCAAAGAGAGAAATAAAATGTTACCCCATTTTTCCAAGTGGAAGAAGCTCTCAGGAGTTGAGGAGACAACACAATAATATTAAGACGACTGAGGAGGGATTTCTCACACGGAGGGCCTGGTGGGATGTAGTGAGCAACGTGGCCAACACTGGCTCTCTGTACCTGAGTGGTCAGTTCCACGAGGCTCAGACAGTGAGGGGGGAAGTGCTTTAGAAACCACCCACCCTGAGCAAACGAACAGACCCTCTCCCCCCTCCAACACGCAGAGAGTCCTACCTCACGGCCGCATACAGAGCAACGTGATTGCAGTGACCACTGACTCCCCCTGCATCGAAAGTCACCACCTGTAGACAAATAGGGCGGTCACTCATGACTGAATGCTTTCTCTGCCTCAATTTCAAAGTAGCGGTCCCCGTTCCCCTGGCCAGAAACGTTTCCAATTCTGCGTAGACCCGAACTCACCTCGGAGTGGATCAGTGGGGTATAACCATTGCATTGGCCAGGTGTGTGGAGACTGTTTGTGTGGGTTTTACTGTTTACTCTTGTTCGGGGCCAGTGAAGCAGAGTGGAATTCCGCCATGATAGAAACCTGGGTTAGGGTATCTTGGTTTCTTATCTGCCTGGCCATTTATTAGCACACTTCATTTTCCTGGCTGGCTGCAGTGTGAACTCTGTTCTTGTAGATGCTGCCTGATTTATTTGGCCTCTTTTCCTTGTGCTGTACTGAGGGCACAAAGACTTTGAGGGGCAATGTCCACCATGCCCTGGGGTTAAAATCACAGAAGTCTACTTACTCATGGACTGCCTCTGTATCAATCTACTTGTTAATGATAAGCTTAGTCTAGGTTCTAACATTTCATTTCTGCACAGATGGATTAAGAAAAAGACCAAATAAGTTTGAATAATAATCATGTTCGCTTAAATTATAAAAGAAATATAAAAAAGAGAACAGGGACTCAGAAAAAGGAACAGGAGTGGTTGGTTAGGGGTAATGGAAAGAGGCAAGCTGTCCCCAAGGACAGTGGGCAGCCGTGCCACATGGACCAGGACTGTGATTGGTATAGGCTGAGAAGGGCTTCCCTATTGGTCTTTCTATTTTAATCATAAAATGCTGACTTCACGTATAGAGAACTCTCTCTTACAGTGAGAGCAGCAAACCTCTATTGGGCACAGGGTGGGGGGGTGGGGGCTGTAAATTAGAAGAAAATTTAAAGTCCTGTTAATGGATCCCGATTCAAACAAGCCATAAAAATAAGCACAAAATAAAAACATATTTATGACATGAGACTAATGGAAATATAAAACACTGATATTAAGGAACTGTGAATGTTTTGGTGTGACAATGGCATTATAGTTATGTTAATAAAGGAGTTGTTGTCGACTAGAAATGCATGCTAGAATATTTAAATATGAAATATGATGCCAAAGATTTGCTTTGAAATAATACAGGAGGTGGGGGAGGTGAACAGCTGTTTAAATGAAACTAACATTGACTGTGAGTTAATAATTACAGGAGCCAAGTGATAAGAACATGGAAGGAAGTTCATTAAACTTCTCTCTACAGTTGCAGGCTTGAAATTCTCCCTAATGGAAAATTAACAAAACAAAACAAAAAAACAAAAAGAGTTAAAGGCTTATAAAAAGCAAATCATGGACATGTGTCATTATACATTTGTCAAAGCCCACAGAATGAACAGCACCAAAAGTGGACCCTCATGTAAACTATGGACTCGGGAGTGATGATGTGTCAGTGTTGGTTTATCGATTGTAAAAAATTTGGGGGACAGGGAGTTTCTGTGTACTTTCCTCTCAACTTTGCTATGAACCTAAAACTGCTCTAAAGAATACAGTCTACCGGGGTGCCAGGGTGGCTCAGTCATTAAGCATCTGCCTTCGGCTCAGGTCATGATCCCAGGGTCCTGGGATAGAGCCCCGCACTGGGCTCCCTGCTCCACGGAGAAGCCTGGTTCTCCCTCTCCCACTCCCCCTGCTTGTGTTCCCTCTCTCGCTGTGTCTCTCTCTGTCAAATAAATAAATAAAATCTTTAAAAATAAATAAGTAAATAAATATATATGAACACCAAAAAAAAAAAAAGAAAAGAAAAGAGAAGGAAGGAAGGAAGGAAAGAAGGAAGGAAAAAAGCTACATGAAATATGCTGAAAAAAAATAAACAAAAAGAAAAAAACCAGGAACAGTCTGACCAGTATGTCACCGAAAATCTGCTCTTAGGAAAGGTCTAATAGGGGCTACCGGGCTGGCTCAGTCGGTAAAGCATGTGACTCTTGATCTCAGAGTTGTGAGTTCAAGCTCCACGTTGGCTGTAGAGATTACTTAAAAAAAAAAAAATCTTGGGACGCCTGGGTGGCTCAGTTGGTGAAGCGGCTGCCTTCGGCTCGGGTCGTGATCCTAGGGTCCTGGGATCGGGTCCCACATCAGGCTCCTTGCTCAGCGGGGACCCTGCTTCTCCCTCTGCCTGCCACTCCCCCTGTTCCTGCTCTCTCTCTCTCTCGATCTGGCAAATAAATAAATAAAATATTAAAAAAAATAAAATCTTAAAAAAAAAGGTCTCATGAATCATTTCACTCAGTGAATTTAGCACTGAATTTAGCACTGTGCCAGCAGAACTCATCAAAACATAAACCAAAAGATTAGGGCTTTAAGTGGTAGAGTTTTAGGCATTAACCCATGAAGGAGTATTATTATCATTTCAGAGATGGACAGTAAGCCTTCTCAGCCACCTTAATGTTGACCACTGGCAAGGCCTGGTCTAGAGGGTCCTGGTAGAGCTGAGATGGGGGCTCCCACCCTGGCTCACCTCTGCAAGTAAATATGAATCTCCACCATTGCTCTATCTGTGACTAAAATGTTCTCCCAGCAGTGCATGTGAATATATCCTTGTGTTTTCTGGAGTGAGAAATTGAGGCTTAAAATCCTAGCTTCACCCCTTGCTGACCTCGGGCAAGCTTCTCAGCTTCTGGAAACCTGTTTCCTCAATGTCAAATGAAAATTATAGTAACATCTGCCTCTTAAAGTTGAAATGGTCCCCTAAATATGAAAATGCTTGGTAAAAGGTGAAGTTCTGTATAAATAGGAGTATAGTTTGGGCTCCTAGGGCCCTGAGTTTTTAGATGGCAGGGCAGGGGCTGGGGTTGGGGACGGTTAAAGAGGACAGTTTGGAAAAAACCCTCTGCCTCCACCTGAGCCTGACAGTTTGGTTACACAGTCTCACAAAAGGTGTGTTTGGTCCTCTGTGGGTTTATTTTTAAATTTTATCTATCTATCTATCTATCTATCTATCTATCTATCTATCTGTCTGTCTATCTATCTATTTTTCTATCTATCAGAGAGAGAGAGAGTACACACAAGCAGGGGAAGCAGCAGAGGGAGAGGGAGAAGCAGGCTCCCCATTGAGCAAGGAGTCCAATGCAGAACTCAAACCCAGGACCCTGGGATCATGAACTGAGCCGAAGGCAGACGCTTAACCGACTGAGCCACCCAGGGACCCCCCTCTGTAGGTTTAAAAGAGAGTCTAGGGGAGGGCAGCCACAGGTAAAGGGGTGACCAGGATCCCCAGCTTTGCATTCAGGGAGGGTGTCCGCTTACCAGGTTGATGCCATTCGCATCTATGTGCTGGAGAAGGATGCTGGCCACACGCTCTGTGTCCCACTGCACATCTGGGTCATCTGGGAAGTCCCTGGAAGGAAGAAACACCTTTTCTAATCAGGTATGAACTTCTCCCTAAGCTCTGGTAGGTGTGTGTTAGGCCTGTGATAGGAATTGTATGGGGCGGGGGGCACCCTTAAGGATCCAGATTTCAGTTAAAGAGGTAAGATTTAGAAACGTGACACAACTAGAAATCAGTGCACACCTCCATACAACACACTTTTGGAGCTTTGTGCTCGCTGCTGAGGGGAGGAGACAGACACCAAAGAGACAAGGCTTTGATCTGAAGCTGGGGAGACGTATGGGTTAGGAACAAATGTGGACACACCGCAGGATGATGTGTATCTTTACAAGAATAACAGCAATAGCAATTTAATAAAAAGTACAAAGCTGTGTTGCTTCATTTAACCTCATGAACATCTGGTGAAGGAGCCTCTACAGACAATGTTAGGTAGCCTGCTTGCAAGGTTGTTGGAGGTGGATGTGAACCCGGGCTTTCTGACTGCAGAGTCAAGATGTTCTAGCCTTAGGGAGCCAGTAACATCCTCCCTCCAGTGGGGCCGCAGCACAGTGGGGCTGGTCTCAGGAGCAGAGATCTGCACCTTATCTCTGTCTCCACTTGGCCACGCCATAGACCTATCTAGACCTCTTACGTCTCTTTTTTTCCTTTGTGCATTGATCTATGGCAGCACCTAATATGGGGCCAAAGCCTCATTTTGACCTCAATTTGAGGATATTATTGATAGTCTTTTTATTTGCTTATTTATTTATTGAATTTTTAAAATGTAATCTCTGCCCCCCAGAGTGGGGCTCAAACCCATGACCCCGAGATCAAGAGTTGCACGCTCCACTGACTGGAGCCAGCCAGATCCCCCTATTCATAGTCTTAAAAATAGATATCCACCTCTTTCTCTCTCTCTCTCTTTTTAAAAAAGATTTTATTTATTTATTTGACAGGGAACAAGAGAGAGAGAGCACGAGCAGGGTGAGGGGCAGAGGGAGAAGCAGGCTTCCCACTGAGCAGGGGGCCCAATGCGGGGCTTGATCCCAGGACCTTGGGATCATGACCTGAGCCAAAGGCAGATGCTTAACCAACTGAGCCACCCAGGCATCCCTACAATTATAGTTTTTTTACAGGGAAAGGATACAGATTAAATACAGATTAAATCAGCCAAAGGAAGAGATGCACAGGGCAGAGTCTGAGAGGGTTCTGAATGTGAACGGTCTATTGTCCTCTCCCTGGGGAGTCAGGACGTGTTATTCTGCCAGCAGTGAAATGTGACAACATACAGGGAGTACTGCCAACCAGGGAAACTCACTGCAGCTTTGGTGTGCAGAGTTTTTTTTTTTTTTTTTTAAGATTTTATTTATGTATTTCAGAGACAGAGAGAATGAGAGATAGAAAGCACGAGAGGGAAGAGGGTCAGAGGGAGAAGCAGACTCCCCGCTGAGCAGGGAGCCCGATGCGGGACTCGATCCCAGGACCCCGGGATCATGACCTGAGCCGAAGGCAGACGCTTAACCATCTGAGCCACCCAGGCGCCCCAGAAGTGTAATTTCTGAGTCAAAGGTGAAGTGAAGAGAACATGAATAGATTTCTCTCTCTTAGGAACCTGCTATGGGGCGCCTGGGTGGCTCAGTTGGTTAAGCGACTGCCTTTGGCTCAGGTCATGATCCTGGAGTCCCAGGATCGAGTCCCGCATCAGGCTCCCTGCTCAGCAGGGAGTCTGCTTCTCCCTCTGACCCTCTTCCCTCTCGTGCTCTCTATCTCTCATTCTCTCTCTCTCTCAAATAAACAAATAAAATCTTTAAAAAAAAAAAAAAAGAACCTGCTATGAAGAGTACGTGGAAAAGTGTGTAAACTAACAAGAAGTCCAGCATTAAGGGAGTGTTTTGTTTTGTTTTTAAGTAATCTTTACAGCCAACATGGGGCTTGAACTCATGACCCTGAAATCCAGAGTCTCATGCTCCACTGACTGAGTCAGCCAGGAGCCCCAGGGGAGTGTTTTTAAAAAGGAGAGAGATTTGTGCATTTTATAAGCAGAAAGGAAAGACTCATAACTATAACTCATAGCAAGAACTCCATTCTTCCTAAAAATCTCAGATGCTTTTATACCTACTTTCTTATCCCTGTGAACCCCCTAAAAGTTGGGTTCATTTACTTCCTTTTACAGTTGGAAAGAGTTGGTCAGGAGAGAACCATCGAGTTCCACATGCAGATAAATAGGTGCTTAGGGGACTGGCTGACCGGGAATGTCCCAGAATACATCTATCATCAAGACTTTCACCTTGGAAATCCAGTTATGTAATTCAAGGTCAATATGAAAACAGAAGTCAAGGCTCAAACGAGAGTCAATCTTTACCCTTGAGGAATGCCGGGGATCGCTCTCCCCAACTGTCGCAAATGTGAACCTGTGACAGATTGCTTGGCAAAACATAGGTATTCTATTTTCTTTTTCCCGAAGATTCTACTTACTTATTTGTCAGAGAGAGAGCTAGAGAGCAGCCGGCAGAGGGAGAAGCAGGCTCCTGCCTGATGCAGGACTCGATCCCAGGACCCTGGGATCATGACCTGAGCGGAAGGCAGATGCTTAACTGATGGAGCCACCAGGCGCCCAAAACACAGCTGTTCTAAATAGCAGCTCCTTTGCTGCTTCTTCCTTCCCCCAAATCCAGACCTGTCCAGGTCCACCAGGAATGGTAATAAAGGTATGGTACTTAGAACTCCCAGGAACTTCCTTTAATTATTAGCAAAGTCCTTTGGGGTTTCTCCTGAGAACTTAATGAGTCTGGAAATCTCTCAGAGGCTGGCGCGCTTGGGTAAGTTTGCTGAGACGTGAAGCTGAGTAACTCTGGCAGAAACAGAGGGATATGGTGAACTGACACCAAGTTTCTGGCCAGGGCTCGCCCAAGGAGAGCCGAGATGACAACTCTGAGGAACGGATGAGGAGGGAAACCAGGGTTGCCCTTCGCTGGGGTGCCTCTCTCCCCCTTCGGGAGAACTGCAGTCTGTCAAGCCCTCTCAGCTCAGAAGTGGTAAAGCTGAGGCACCGAACTGGCCCGCAAGTCACACCTTGTCCCTAGACTTTCTAATTTAGGGACCACTCTTTCCATCTACATCTCACACCAGTCAGGTGGTGCTTCCCCACTAAGAAGCCAGCAATGGAGATCTGGGAATAAAGATGGAACTTTCAGCGTTGTTCATAGAAAAGTCTGAGGACTGCATAAAACATGAAAAAGGTCTGATTGTTGGAAGAAAACAGGCACTTTGAAAGCCAGACATGTAAGCTGCCAACATATATTCTTCTGATTTTTCAGAAAGAATCCAAGAGGGGCGCCTGGGTGGCTCAGTCATTAAGCTTCTGCCTTCGGCTCGGGTCATGATCTCAGGGTCCTGGGATGGAGCCCCGTATAGGGCTCCCCGCTTGGTGGGAGGCCTGCTTCTCCCTCTCCCACTCCCCCTGCTTGTGTTCCCTCTCTCGCTGTCTCTCTCTGTCAAATAAATAAATAAAATCTTTAAGAAAACCGGGGCGCCTGGGTGGCTCAGTTGTTAAGCGTCTGCCTTCGGCTCAGGTCATGATCCCAGGGTCCTGGGATCGAGCCGCACATCGGGCTCCCTGCTCGGCGGGAAGCCTGCTTCTCCCTCTTCCGCTCCCCTGCTTGTGTTCCCTCTCTGGCTATCTCTCTCTCTGTGTCAAATAAATAAATAAAATCTTTTAAAAAAATCTTTAAGAAAACCAAAAAAAAAAGAAAGAATCCAAGAAATGTGAAATGAAAGCAGGAGGTCCGGGTGCAGTAGAGCAGATACTGTACCGGGATGCTGTTCTATCCTGTTCGACCCTGTTGGCAAGAGTTTCAGTTGCTGCATCTCAATGAGAAGGCAGTTTGGCCATATGTGATTACCTATGCCCTTTGACCTTATCTTTCTAGAGATTCTTCCAAGGAAATAATTGAAGAAGCCTAAAAGATCACTTTCACTGCAATTATAGGGGAAAGAGTCTGCAGTTCTGTGGTTCTGCCACCAGGGAGCAGTTTCTCCAACTTCCCGAAGTGTGGCTCATGAAAAACGCTAAAGATAACACAGAGTTTTGGGGCAGGTTCAGAGCAAAAGCAGAGAAAGCGTAGATACACCCAAGGTAAGGAATGTTAATGCAAAACAGAAACAAAACAAAACAAAAACAAAAACAACCCTTAAGTTATTAAACTTTAATTTTGCTTCTGACTTCTCAGCCTGAAAGAATGAGACTCCTATAAAAGAGGAATAGAAATGTATTTAGAGGAACTGAGTTAAAATACAACGTATCGGTGAGGAACTCTATATAAAGGGCTCTGCAAGTATTCGGGTCTCCAGATATCCAGCCTAGGTCCCCAGGAAGCAGAGCCTAGGACGAAGGCCCAAGCAGGGACTTGACTGGGGGTTGTGTGATCCCTGCAAGTAGGAGTGAGTGACAGACGGAGGGAGGCAGCGACAGAGGGACAGCCAACACAAAGATGGCCTTACGTGTGGACCTTGGCTGCGTGTTCCTGCAGGGATGTCTGAAAAGTTGTATGAAGAGCATCTTAGCACTGTCCGTCCAGGAGGAAAAAGGCAGAAATATTTATCTCCATAGGTGCTAACTCTCTAGTATTTCAGGGCTGAGCCTAGAGGGGGTGAGGTTTGGGCTGCTGTGGGATGCCAAGGGATTTGCAGGGGGAAGGCGAGGGCAGGGGCGGGGCAGGAGGGAAGGAAGCTGGCCTGGGTAGCTTGCTCAGGGCCCGGCCATCCGTCAAGGGTTGCTGGAGCACATGAAGCACCCCATGGAGATGAGGAGCCTCTGTGGGGCTCAGAAGGCCCCGGAGGAGAACGAGATCCATGTTTGGGACGCTATAACACGCAACAGAAAAAGCCAGCTTTTGCCAATCTTTCGGCCTCACAACCCCTTCCTTGGAGTATAAACACGGCGTTATGACCGCTGGAAAATGCCCCAAACTTAGCCCTGCCCTAGACCTCAGTGTTCAGTAAACAAGCCGGGCCTCTCAGCCTGTGCGGGTTCAGAAAAATAATGTTTGTTTTCCTCCTGGCCAAATAGCCTCAAACTCTGACCTTTCCTACACATTCTAATGACTCACCCTGGCTGGCACTCTTTACGGCCGTGTCAAGAGAGTCATGGAAAGGCTCTGAGAATCTGGGCTGTCAGTTCCTGCAGTCAGAAGGCTCTGGCAAAGAGAGCCTCCGCCTTCCCTCCTGGCTCCTTGCTGGGAAAACTCGAGGGCTCAGGTCTTCCCTCCCCCGCCAAGACCCATCCTTGCTACCCAGAGTCTCTGCTGCTGGAACTCCACCAGGGTTGGGTAATAGCTTATCTCTCTGAAAACCGAGCCCCACTTTTGCACACTGCACTCTGAACTTGAACACAGACGGAGGTGCCTTACACACCCTTATTTGGTCTTGTGGCTGGTACGGGGCCCGGAGCTGGAAGGATCAGCCTGCCCCTCCCCCCCCACCTCCGGCACATTTCTAAACTCGATTACTTCCTTTGTCATGCAAAGAGAGCAAGGGTCATTCAAGTTCAGTGGCTCGCGCTGAGGCCCGGGAAGAGCCTGGAAGATTACCTGGGGCCCGTGCTATCCCGGGAGGCCGCGGGCTGCAAATATCGCCCCCAATGGGCCGTTCTGGGAGGTCTCCTGTCCTGAGGCCAAGCTGGAGGGGGGCTCCCGCTGGAGGCAAGAAGAGGCCGCGGGAGCGCAAAGGAATTGCAGCTATGCTGAAGGGAGGTTGGAGGGGTGACATTCTAAAAGCTGGGCCAGGCAGCTTCTGGGGTGTCTCAGGATCACCAATGACTAGCCTAAGATAAACAGAGAGGAAAACAAACACAGGGAGAAATGAGACCAAGGAGACAGGAAGAGTCTGAGAAAAAGAAAGGAGACTGAAAAAAGGGGTAAAAAAAAAAATCAGTCCATTTTTATTAAGTGTGCGCTGACAAGGGTCCCCATCCTCAAGCTGTTGGAGCCCAAAGACCAAATGTCCCCAAAGACCTTAGTCCACAAAAGGTTTAAAGCCCCAAGCCAACCCATCACGTGCGGTTTTCCTTTCTCAGAGGACACAGAAGGGATTCCCAGATCGTGACTGTTAGGTATTGTACTGAAGGTGGTTACACTACCCCTGGGCTCACATGCCCCTCGTATTACCGCCACGAATAAAGTAAGCAAACCTTGTAAAGCTCTTGTGAGAGATGTCTGTTGAGAAATTGCCCCTTTGTTGTCTAATGTGGCTACGGAAAGCCAGAGAAGAACCTGCTCACTGCACTCACTTCAGAGGGGTCACAGAGTTCGGCTCGCCCCTTCCAGCCCCCAAAGAAGTGGTTTAAGAGGCAGATGCCAGTATCCAAAGCCCTCCTTTCCTCTTCCCCAACCGCTGCCGAAGAAGAGAGTGGTGGTGGGAATTGGATTTGTAAGTATTCTTGGATATATGAAGGCAGAGGACTCTCCTAAGCAGAAGGCTGTGTGGTATTATTTTGAATAGAGAAGAAAGAGGAAGTAGGAAAGAGGAAATTTCTGCCTCATTGCTGTTTTTTTTTTTTAAAGAATCAAAATTAGAGTCACCTCAGAGAAAGGGTTCATCCATGATTTTGGCCAGCTTCTCGAACACTGTCATAGGCCAGGAAAGAAGACAAGACAGAAAGCCAGAGGGCGGGGCCTTGAATCCCTCTGGGCCACCCAGGGCCTTGCTTGTAATAAGCACCCACTGGAATCCCAAAGAGGGCAACTGGGGAGCCCTGGGAAAGCTTTGAAGGCAGAAATGGTACATTATCATTCAGGTTCCACTGAGCCTTCAGGCACGGTACATCCAGGATGACAGAAGGGAGGCAAGTGGGCAGATCAGATAAGCATTCAAATAATGAAACCCAAGACATAAAAAGCACTGTAAGTCAAACAGTACCCCTGAAAAAATTAATACATTATATGTTAAGTAAAAAAAAAAAAAAAAAGGCAAACAAATTGCTGTGGGGGCTCAGAGAGGGAAAATAAAAGGTTCTATGGTAAGGATCAAAAATAGTCTCATGAAGGGGCACCTGGGTGGCTCAGTCCGTTGAGCGGCTGACTCTTGGTTTTAACTCAGGTCACGATCTCAGGGTCCTGGGATGGAGCCAAATCCCAGACAGAGGAAAAACGTGTGAGCTGAGCTGTGCAGGGTAAATGCAGGGCTGGGATTCGAGAATAGGAAGTTCCGTTTAGCAGGGGGGGAATCCTGGGGTCCCTGTCACCTTACGGAAGACTGGTGTATAGTGGGGAGTTACAGAGAAGTTTTGGTAGCAAGTGGCCAGATCTGGTGTGCGTTAGGAAATTCACCAGGAAACAGTTTGAGGAACAACTTGGGGGAGCGGAGGAGGGCTTAGGTGACTACAGTCTCAGTCCAGTCCAAAGGAAGTGGTCATGGGAATGAAAAAGAGCAAAGAGCCAACGGCTTTGACCAGATAAGACTCTGCCAGATTTAGCAGCTAATTAGATGGTACGAACACGGAAGAAAGTCACATCAAAGATGACTCCGGTTTCAAACATGAGGGACTCCAGTTTTAGAAACACTGCATTACAGTCAAGTGCTGTCATTTCATTTCGCGATCACCTGGTGTAACCATCCAAGTGCCCGAATGGACTTTGAGATTGGTGGTACTCGGTTATAAAACTCATCCAAGGGATGCTTACTTGTTTGGCTTGTTTTTAAGATCATCAAAATTCAAAGAGCACATGAAAAAAGAAAATTCTCGTAAAGAAGTTGTGGCCAGGGAGAAACTATCCTGGGATTCGCCAGAGCCCTTGCTTAAAAAACTCTTGGGTAGGGACGGGGTGGGAAGGACAGGGTGGAAGATGAAGACAGTTCAGTAAAAGAGAAGTTGGGAGAGAGATTTAGTGAGGGAGCAGAGCAGCTAACGGGACCAGAGCTGCCAAGAACTCGAGGAAGATGAGTCTGAAGAAAAGGCCGTTGGATTTTACCCCTTGAGAAGTCATTAGTGGGTTTCTGAAAGCAGCGCTAGTGAAGTGTGGGCAGGGGCAGGCACTAAACTATAAGGGCAGAGGACAGAGGGTGGTGGGAAAGTAGCACCAGAAACTTCTTTCATGAAGTTTGAGAGTGATAAGACAGTGAGCGAGAGAAAGGAAGCCTAGGGGAAAGGCAGTCTGGGGAAGGGTGTTTTACGATCTCGAGGATGTTTGTTTGAAGATGGAGGCAAAGCAATCACCCGGGCTGGTAGAGGGGCAAAATAACAGAGAAAGGACAAAAGGAGGTATGAATAAGAGAATGGGGCAGTTTATGGCTGCAGAAGAGGGATCGATCAAACAGGGAGCAAAAGTTATTGGTTTTAACTGGGTTAGGCTGGTCTCACCTCATCCGGTGGCTGTGAGGATTAAATGAGGTATTTGAAAACCACTTAGAACAGAGTTTGGCACGCAGTAAGTGTTCAATAAGTATTTGTGATTCAGCTGCTTTTTTTTAAAGTTTATTTATTTTTAGCAATCTCTGCACCCAATGTGGGGCTCGAACCCACGACCCCAAGACTAAGAGGCTCATGCTCTTCCAACTGAGCCAACCAGGAGCCTCTGAGCTGATTCTTTTTTTTTAAGATTTTATTTATTTATTTATTTGAGAGCGAGAGAGCGCACATGAGAGGGGGGAGGGTCAGAGGGAGAGGCAGACTCCCTGCTGAGCAGGGAGCCCGACGCGGGACTTGATCCTGGGACTCCAGGATCATGACCCGAGCCGAAGGCAGTCGCTTAACCAACTGAGCCACCCAGGTGCCCCCCCGCCCCCTGAGCTGATTCTTGACTGGAAGATAATTCAGTGCTGTGGAATGAGATGAGCACTGGGGGAGGAGACGTCACAAAGTGGTCAGTCAAGGGAAGACAGCTCTGCATGATTAGATCACGGAACACAGATGAGAGTAGAGCCAGGCCACAGTGGGTCTTGAATACTCTGCTGAAGTAATCAGACTCTTGGTAGACACAGCAGGGGCCTTTAAAGGTTTTTGGGAGATTCAAACTATGTTTTAGGAAGGCATACTCTGGGTCAGGCTAAATGAGGGCAAAGTCACTACAGAAGTCCAGATAGGAGATGACAAGGGCCTGAACTAAGATGGTGGGAATAAAAAGATGGATAGAAATAGAAGATGAGAGGCAGAGTTGGGGGCTACATGACTAAAGGGTGGAGGAAGGAAGGCTAAGGGGACCCCAGGCACCCACCATGGTGACTTCTTTGGGGAGGCTGGTGGTGCCAGCAACACAGATGATAGCACTCTGAAGAAGATCCACAAAGAAGATGCTGGCAAGGAGAGGGGCCAGCAGAGGAGACGGAGAAGGAGCAGCCGGGGGTTGCCTGTCTGACTTGCTCTGGATAGTTCATAAACATGTACCAAGCACCACCAGCACGCCAAGGACAAGGCTAGGCGCTGGTGACTGAGCACAGGGCTTGACAGTTTATAAAAGCAGTTTTCACGAGCAATGTCCTGGTGGCCATCCAGGCTCATGATGAGGCACGTAAAGGATGTTTTTCCCTCTCTGTGAGGAATTTTAGCAGTTTTGAGGAGCAGAGTATACAGCCCGTGGTGAGTTAAATGGCTGACCAAGAGCAACTGAACCGTGGAGGGTCTCTGAAGTAAGGACTCCACAGGCATGACTGACCTGTGGGGGCGTCCTGAGGCCCACCTGACAGCCTAGGAGGTAACCTATGACATAAGGCTTGAAGCTTCGTCAGTGGATTCTGATGGCACTGATGTGGATTCCTACTCCAATTCAACAGTACTAATAATAATCGCTATCTTCATAATGGTTCTCTAAGAGCTTCAGTATCATCAGTGATTTATAATTTTTACAAAATCTCATCATTCAGTTATTTAAGATAGAGTAATAATATCTCTTCTAAGAATGGTTAAGTCTTGAGTGAAAGATCTTGCTCCTCACATATAGTTTCCGAGGTAGGCATTATGTACTATTCGACGTTGGTGGACCCATAATGGGGCTGAGTCCCAGGACCAGTGTGGGCAACTTGCTCAACTTCCTGCTAAGGGTAAACATCAGGGTATCTGCAGAAGCTGCAATTTGCATTGACCCTTTCACCAACTAAATGAGCACTCTGGATTCCCTAAGATTGCTCTTAGTAAGAGTGGTAGTTTGAGGAAGAATACCTTCCTCCCAAATGATATTATTGATCCATTAACCAGAGAATGGAAGAATTAGGGACTTGAGTAGCCATGTGAACAGTCCTGTTAGCCTTAGAAAGAGTCAGTCTAGGGGCACCTGGGTGGTGCAGTCAGTTAAGTGTCTGATCTTGGTTTTGGCTTAGGTCGTGATCCCAGGGTCATAAGATGGAACCCTGAGTTGGGCTCTACGCTCAGTGCAGGGTCTGCTTGAGATTCTCTCTCCCTCTCCTGCTTGCGCTCTCTCTCTATAAAATAAATAAATCTTCAAAAAAAAAGTCAGTCTAGGGCCTTTTTTGAAACTAACACTGACTCAGTATGTTTGGGAGGTAAAATCGTTCTGCTTTCAAGCTGTCTAGGTAAGGGTATTTAGGCTACATAGAAATAGATCTTTTCCATAATAGTTTCAACTGTCTGGTGAAACAAAACCCAGGCCAATTATTTTCTCTAATTCAGCATTCTACTCTGCCAACTCCTTCCTAAACTTGGGCTTTTCTAGAGTTGTAAAGAATAACAATATGGAGTCTATCTCTTCCCTGCACTCTCTGAGAGCCTGGTGATTGGGGGCTCAGAGGAATCCAAGCCAAGGGACCCTCTGCAGTTCCCCTCACACCCAGAACAAGGGAGGCTTTTCAGGGGACTGTGGGCAGGCAAGGCTGAGGGGAATTTGAGGTATGTGACATTTCCCAGGAAGACCCTATTGGCTGGTGGTCAGATGGCTTCTCAAGGGCAAATTCTCCTAGAAAAGAAGTGATGTCCAGATCAGGGCAGTCCACCACTACAGTACAGTCTTGGCCCACTGGTCAACCCCATCTTATTGGTGCTCTGTGGACACCTGTTCCTTCCTCCTTCTGATCAATATCAGCATTTCTGAGAATGAGTGTCTAAAGGTTTTCACGGCTCTAGTTCACCTGTGGTTTGCTCACTTCTTATCACACAGAAGATGTAACAATGGGCATCACCATTGGTGTACCTGAACACCAGCTGTTTCTTCTGAACTTGACCAAGGCTTTATCTACCCTCTTGCCATTGAAAATTCTGTTATGGATCCCCTTTTTCCTCTCCCTTCTCCTTTGGCCAATCTTATAAAAATTCGCCAATATCAGCATCCAAATCCTTCTAAAGTTAGTATTTCTTAGCCGCTGGGCAAAGAACTAAACATTAAATATTGCAGTAGGAAATATACACAGCTACTAGGCTGAGGATTTATAAGGAAAGCATGCAAGAAAGAATCCAAATCACTTCAAGATTATTCCCATTTGGGTTGGTTCTATTTGCCGTAGTAACTTAGAAGTATATATAAGGACACACTTGCTATGCTGGCCGGAAGATAGTCTTATTATGAATGTTCTATTTGGCTTTGTAGATAGCAATATACACATTCTCAGGGATGGATGGCATTCATTTATCAATAATTGCTGGTACCCAGTCTCTGAAACATAAAAGCAGTTGATATGCTTTCAGAGCAATTAAAAAATACTCAGACTTTTCTTGGGCAAGGTGGAATGCTCCTAGAATTAGCATCTATGACATGTCAAAATTTAGCTTGTAAAGTGAGTTCAAAATAATCATGGTTCTGCAGCAATGTTTTCCAGCTGAGGTCTACAGATCCCTGGGAGTCTGTGGCTAAATTCTCAGGGGTCCATGAGTTCTTACAAAAATGTATTTTTGCTTCGATAACAATCTAAGCAATTTTTGTGCTTATTTCATTGACAACAAAGCAGATGTGTTCATGCGATTTTAGCACATGTGTTTATACGTGTGAGAATTCTCAAAGCTTTTTTTTCTTTTAAAGAGGACTCAAGGGGCACCTGGGTGGTTCAGTTGATTAGGCATCCGACTCTTGGTTTCAGCTTGAGTTGTGATCTTGGGGTCATGGGATTGAGCCCCATGTCCAGTTCTGCACTCGGCACGGAGTCTGCTTGGGTTTCTCTCTCCTTCTCCCTCTGCCCCTCCCCCTTGTGTGCTCTCTCTCTCTCTCTCTCAAATAAATAAATCAATCAATCTTAAAAAAAAAAAAGAGGACCCAATACTGTACATAAGCTAAACATGAACAGAAAATTAGGAGGAAAAAAAAAGACCCATACATCACTCAAAGGTTAACAAACCCTCCTCCAAAGTATTGGGGATTGAAAACCAGCCCATGTTCTCTAGGCAATAATGGTTAATCTATCTGTACCAACCCTCTCCCTCCGTAGCCTCAGAGGACCTTTGGTTCCTCTCACATTCAGCATTAATATGGACTCAGGTGGGCACCATTTGGTAGGACCAATTCCAGGAGAAAGTAGGAACTAGAATTACCGATGTCAAGGCATGTTTTGGACTTGGTTTCCAAGGTGAATCTTAAGCATCTGTGTGCACATCAAGCACCAGTCTTTCCCTCAATGATGTCCACGTGCTGGGCTCTGCCTTGATTTGCCTGAATGTTTCTCTACTGAGAGCAGAGCCAGCCTTCTTGGTCAGGACCCCGTGAGGGTCCGGTGAGAGCACAGGCGAAAGCCTAGCGACTTGCCCCAGCCTCCTGTCCTAGATGTAGGCTGTGGTCTAGCTCCAAATAAGAAGGTCAACTCACGGGGCGCCTGGGTGGCTGAGACGGTTAAGCATCTGCCTTAGGCTCAGGTCGTGATCTCAGGGTCCCGGGATCGAGCCCCGCATCGGGCTCCCTGCTCAGCAGGGAGTCTGCTTCTCCCTCTCTCTCTGCTGTTCCCCCTGCTTGTGGTCTCTCTCTCTGTCAGAAATAAATAAAATCTTAAAAAAAAAAAAAGGTCGACTTAGAATCACCCCAAGGCCACTTACCTGACTTTGAGCATCCCTGTTAGCTAGAAACTCTTGCTGCAGTGTCTTACCCACTAGATTGGGTCTCCTTGGAAATAGACACTAGTCTGGTTCAAGCCTGCATTCACCCTATCCTCTGGCTACTATAATCTGATGACTGACCCACTGGCCTGTGCTACTGAAGTCTGCACCTGTGGTAGACATATCTGTCTGACATAACAATCTGGAGGGGAGAAAGGTGGAATGGGGACCGAATTTAGGCAGACGAGGAATAAGTTAATAAAATGTATAGAAAATCCTCTATTGGGAAGTGTAGTAAAATAAAACAGAAATATAACCGAAAATTTAAAGGTTAGGGGATCTATATGAATGTGTTAAAGGATGCTGAGCCTGAGACCACCTTAAGTGGGTCTCATTGGTCTCTTGGGCAAAAGATCTCTTTATTATATATGCATAAATCTAGTCCTTTGATGCCAGCAAGTCTAATCTTATGTCTTACAGAGAGGTCCTAAACACTGGCAGAATTGGCGTGTAAAACGTGTCAAAATTTAGCTTCTAAACATGCGTTTCAATGAACAGCTGTCCTCTAGCCAGGTTTTCCAGCTGAGGCCTGCAAGAGAACTCTGGCCCTCCTCATTTCTTGGCCCCACATCTGAACTGCTTGTTCTGACCCATTTTTTACACTATGTTCCAACCTCCTCACTTCTGGCCTCGCTCCTGATTTCCTATTTCTGGCCTTGTCCTTGCTTTCAGACCTGACACCTGACACTGTTTTTCTGGCAAGAACCCTGGTTCCCAACTCACCTAGGAGCCTTCGTCATGGCTCTGACACCCCTGCCCCCACGAGTTTCCAACGGCTCCGTGTTGTGCCAGGACAAAGGGAAAATTCAGGCCTTCAAAAAATGTTCCTTTCCCACCTTTAGGCAGAGTGACATTTTTGGGGTCCGGTCTAATGGGGATGGTAGAAAGATGAGTCATGGGGCACCTGAATGGCTCAGGTCATGATCCCAGGGTCCTGGGATCGAGCCCCACGTCAGGCTCCCTGCTCCGCAGGAAGCCTGCTTCTCCCTCTCCCACTCCCCCTGCTTGTGTTCCCTCTCTCACTGTGTCTCTCTCTGTTAAATAAATAAAAATCTTAAAAAAAAAAAAAAGAAAGAAAGATGAGTCATTTAGCGAAGGTGATTCATGTGCTCAGTCACCTAAGTCCACACATCTGGGAGCCTCTCTAGCCTCCCCTCTCCCTTATTCTTTGGCAGCCAATTGGTCTCCAAATTCTAGAAACACTACCTCTACCACAGCACTAAAAACTATCTCTTCTTCTCTGTCTCCTCTGCTGGTGCTTTATTTCTGATTCATGTTTCTCACCCAATTATGCTAACTGGTCCCACTGCACCAAGTCTGGACTCCCCCACCCCCAAGCCATCTCTGAAATGTTGTCAGAGAGTTTTCTAAAATGCAAATCAGGGGCCCCTGACTGGTGCGGTTGGTGGAGCGTGTGACTCTTGATCTCAGGGTTGTGGATTTGAGCCCCATGTTGGGTTGGGTGTAGGGATTACT
Organism: Zalophus californianus; assembly: GCF_009762305.2. Lineage (NCBI taxonomy): Eukaryota > Metazoa > Chordata > Mammalia > Carnivora > Otariidae > Zalophus > Zalophus californianus. Next base: position 10,051,169 of record NC_045610.1, read on the forward strand.
TAAGAATAAAATCTTTAAAAAAAATTGTTTTTAAAGTGCAAATCAGGGCACCTGGGTGGCTTAGTTGGTTAAGCATCTGCCTTCAGCTTAAGTCATGATCTTGAGGTCCTGGGATCGAGCCCCGTGTCAGGCTCCCCACTCAGCAGGGAGTCTGCTTCTCCTTCTCCCTCTGCTCCTCCACACCGTTTGTGTTCTCTCTCTCTTTCTCTCTCAAATAAATAAAATCTTAAAAAAAATGAAGAGCAAATCAGATCAAGTCATTGCCCAGTTTAGTATTTTTTGAAGCTCCTTGCAGTTTTCATCGCTGAAATTCCTTAATCTTGACCGAATCCAAGATCTCTGTGATCTGCATCTGCCCAGCTGTCACTTCAGTTTGCATCCCACCCCCAGGCACGGCACGGTGTAAGCCGGCTACCCGGAAGACCACACTCTGGAGTCCATGCGGCTGATACCCCCATCCCTTCAAGACTCGGATCATAGGTAACCAGTCTAAGCATCTTTCCTGACTCCTGCTTTGGAGTCCACGGCACCCTTGTGGGCTGCCCTCCTGTTATTAGTAAGTTTGTCTGCCTTCTCCACTAGCCTGTAAACTGCCTGCGGGCAAGGACTTGACTGTTCATTTTCAATTCCTAAGACCTAGTATTTGAGAGATACTGTATGCTCAAAAAAGGATTCTTAAATGAACGAATTAATAAACACATTTCAAAGATCAATCAAGAAACAAGCAAACCGAAACCCGGGTGCCTCTCATGAGCTCTCAAAACCTGTTCTGTCCTGACTTTCATGTGAACCCGGCTCCATGGGGCACCCGTGGTCTATAAATAACCTCACTCGAAAGTGCAGAATTTATATCAAACATTGAGAATGTAGGCTTCGGGAGAGTGCAGAAAATATGAAACCTCTGGCATTTAGGGACCAGGCAGATGAAACAGAGTGGCTGGGGGTGACTGATACAGAGTGGCCAAGGAAGTAACGAGGTCGGAGGACAGTTAGGAACCAGTGCTGTTAGAGAAGCCAGAAACAGTTTCCAGACGTGGGGAGGGTGGTCAGCATTGACTGGAGCTGCGAGGAGGTCCAGTTATCTTAGGACTGAAAAGTACCCCAGTGGTTTCACAATTAGGCAGTTACCAGGGACCCAAGACCAAGAACAGTTTCAATGACAGAGGGAGGGGGAGGGAGGTTGGTGAACCATATTGTCCCGCATTGGGAAATGAGTAAGAGATGATGATGAGTATAGATAATACTGGATTATGAAGGAAGAGAGAGAAGTAGGGCAGCAGTAATGGGACAGGGGAGAGTTAAGCGGAGGTGTTTTAGCTTGTTTGAATGAGGAGAGAATCTTGACCCAAGACAATGAAATAAGAACAAGTAAGAGGCAAAAGAAAATTTCCCCCAAAGCGCGCTACGGGTATAGTAACTCATGTGGCAGACAGAGGTCAGGATTACTGGTGAAATGTCAACCATGGGACGGTACAGAGCAGATGCCCATGTGGAGTCCTGGCAGCCAGATCTAGGAAACAGATCGCTGGCAACTGTCCCTTCCAAATTCTGGGAATTGATTTTGCAGGTGAGGCAATGGAGTAACCAGCAATTTGATATTCAGAACTTGTTTCAGGCGAAGGACTAGAGACAGGAGGAGACAAGCAGGCTCACAGGAGGGAAGCAGTGAAGTCACAAACAGGAGGAAATGGAATGGTGTTGGGTGGTCAATATCAGATGCCGGCTAAGATTTGAACTTCAGATAAATAATGAATGATCTTGCAATGTAATTATCTCCCATGTGGTATTTGGGACATGCCTACATTAAAACATTATAGTTTATCTACAATTCAAATTTCACTGGGCCTCCTGTACTATGCCTGCCACCCTGTTTAGAGCACACAACTTTTTGCAGGGCAATTATTCTGTTTACTGAATCACAAAATGTTGGTTGTGAAAAAAGATAATGTAATCCAACATCTGTATTTTATTTTTATTTATTATTTTTTAAAAGATTTTATTTATTTATTTGAGAGAGAGAGTGAGAGAGAGAGCACATGAGAGGGGGGAGGGTCAGAGGGAGAAGCAGACTCCCCGCCGAGCAGGGAGCCCGATGCAGGACTCAATCCAGAGACTCCAGGATCATGACCTGAGCCGAAGGCAGTCGCCCAACCAACGGAGCCACCCAGGAGCCCCAACATCTGTATTTTATTAAGTGAAGAACAAGGATCAGGGCACAGATAGGCCTGCTCACGGTCACCTTGCTAGTCAGGAAGTAGAGCGGGGGACCACATCATACGGTCCCCTGGGGCTGTCACAGAAAAGAAATTCCCAATTCTCTTTCTGAGACGACATGAAATTCTCTAAGGTGTCTTATAATCCAATTAATTTAATTTTTTTTTTTAAGATTTTATTTATTTATTTGACAGAGAGAGCAAGAGAGCACAAGCTGGGGGAACAGTAGAGGGTGAGGGAGAAGCAGGCTCCCTGCCAAGGAGGGAGTCTGATGCAGGACTCGATCCTGGGACCCTGGGATCATGACCTGAACCGAAGGCAGACACTTAACCATCTGAGCCACCCAGGTGCCCCATAATCCAATTAATTTTAATATACTTTATTTAAAAGAAGGAATATGACATCTATTCTATGACTTTAGGAGCTATTGAGGAAAAAGGTGCATTGTTACATTGAGCAATCATGTGTAACATATCCCAGGTAACACAAAGGTTGAGAAATAATAGTTTACACTGGACGTGAGTCCAAGGGAGAGGTTATGTCTGTTTAAGTTTTCAAGGGTAGTAGCTAGCTTGGTTTAGGTAGGTGACTGATAATCATCCAATGCAAAAAATGCCACCTAAATTCATCTCAGGTTCTAGCTAATCTAGCTAAATTTGAAACTAATTGTGGGATCACAGAGGATCAGTCCAAGAAACCACCTGAAAAATAAGAACATGGGCAGGATGATGACAACTAGTGTAGGAATTAAATCTGCTGTATGGGGGTGGGGGTGGTGCCTGGGTGGCTCAGTCAGCTGAGCGTCCGACTCTTGATCTCAGCTCAGGTCTTGATCTCAGGGTCATGAGTCCAAGCCTGGAATTGGGCTCCATGATGGGCATGGAGACTACTTAAAAAAAAAAAAAAAAAAAAATAGAAGTTGAAAAAAATACGCCGCATTTGGGGAAGATGGAGACTGAGGGAGGGGCTAGCGTCTGATTATAGTCTTTTTTCCCACATGCTTCTATTCCTTTATTTTTGTGTGTGTATTACTGTTTTTTTTTATTGAGGTATAATTGACACATATGATTATAATCTTAAGAGTGCAGATTAGTGCTGAGGACAACTCTATTAGAACATGGATTCAGCTCTGTAATTCTGTAAAGGCTGATGAAATGCAGGATTACGAAGATAATCTTGGTTGAGTCCTTGAGAGACGCGGTGACTCATCCTTTGAAACAAATCCTTGTTTGACCCCAGTCTAACCAAGATAGCTCCGGGGCCTGGAAGAGCAAACTGAGAGCTTTGGCCCTACTCAGAACACCCGGTCCCCTGCCCTCTGACCCGAAATCATTTCCCTAGATCCTGTCTCCTGGCTCCTCCCCTCCTATCCCTTCCCGACTCCCTGGAGCACTGGGAGCTCAGATTCCTGCAAGTTTCTGGCTCTGTGAGTGCCTCTGGCCCTGGTATCTGACAGTCTCTGCGCTGATTTCTGCTTCTAAGGAATGCCATTCCAGCCCCACCTGGAGGCTGAGGGATTAAAAATGCCCACGTTTGTCACCTATGTTGTTCACGCTCCCTACAGTAGCTCCACCACGCACGCTTCTTCAAGGGGGCTTAATAGGAGTCGAGAGACACCTTTTGAATCTTCTTCAGCTTAGCCAGGACCAATGAAAGACGTGCCTCTATGCCTTACCTTATAGATACAAGCCTTTCCTCTGAAAAATAGTGATTTCCAAAGCGAAGGAAGACATTGGACTGGAGGGTGAGGAGGCGAAAGGGACGGCAGAGAGTGAGCAAATTCAAGTAGCGTTTTGTGAAAATACAGGAACTGCATTCTCTGTTAGGCAGAGGGAAGCAGAGATGCGGTGAGGGACCCTATCCAAGGAGGTGCACCCAAGGACCGAGAACGAAGAACTGTTGGTTGCTTCTGTGTCTTGTAAGAAGTAACTGAGGTCAGAACTAAGGCTCCATGATCTTGTGCACTGGGGGAAGGGGATGGCATACTTTGGGCTACACGCAGACGTGTCCCCCCAGGAATGCCTACTGACGAGAGACTCCAGTAATTTCTTCCTTGCTCTCACTGTCCTTTCTGCTCTCATATTCTTATCAGAAAGCTTGCTCCTTTGCCAGCACGCTGAGCAAAAAAGACCAAATAATCCCACTCTCCAGACTACTTCCCCCGAGGTTGTTCACTCCAATTCTGTCTTGCAGGCATTTGGAGTTGCAGCTCAGAGAGGGGCCCAGAGGTTCTCAAACAGTACTGTGCCTTAGGATGGATCACCTGGGGAGTTTGTAAAAAAAAAAAATACAGATTCCTGGGGCACCTGGTGGCTCAGTCATTAAGCGTCTGCCTTCGGCTCAGGTCATGATCCCAGGGTCCTGGGATCAGAGCCCTGCATCGGGCTCCCTGCTCAGCAGGAGGCCTGCTTCTCCCTCTCCCGCTCCCCCTGCTTGTGTTCCCTCTCTGGCTGTGTCTCTCTCTGTCAATAAATAAATAAAATCTTTAAAAAAAAAATACAGATTCCTCATCTACCGCATGAGATCTAAGAGGATTACAGCGGAGTCCAAATACGTGTGTTTTAACAAATGCCCAGGTAATTCCGCTGCACCTGGCCAGCATATCCCTCCCGATATTTTACAAAATACCACTCTAGTTAGTCTGTTTGGGTGGAGAGTGGCCATAGGTGTAGGCTAAAGCAGAAAGGAGAGATCTGGTGGCCCTGTGCATACCTTGGGAAGGTGAATTAACCTCTCAGTTTCTTCATCTGTAAAATGGGAATAATAACTACCTCCCTCAGAGGATTGAGAATTAAACAGGTGAATAAATTTCAAACATAGAATAGTGTTGGACACAGACTGGGGATATGCCAGCTATTATTATTCCAGCTGCTGATAAAGTTTCACTAAAAGGGAAAAAGGAAGTTGTGTGAGAGAGGAAATGCCTTACTCTGTGCCCGGGCTACCATTCCTCCAGCAATCACGCCATGCAGGGTCGGGCCTCCAATACTCTGGGGTTTTCTATCTGTGATGCCCTCCTGCTGCTTCTTCACCAGCCTGCCTTTTACTCACTCGTGACTAGGCTCAGGTCGTGGAGAACAGCCATCATCTTCAGGAAGACCTGCCCCGAATCTCGGTGAGGCCAAGGGTCTCTGTTGAGCTCTTCCCGTACACTCCCCCTTGTGCTCTCTCTCTGCTTATTGTGACATGATGAAAATTTATGTCCTCATCTCCTCACTAGCCTGGGAACGTGAGGGCTGAGTCTTTTGTGCTCACCAGGCTCGCCCCTGCTCTCTGCACAGGCCCGGTGTAGAGTAGCACCTGCCTCCACCGGGAGAGATTGGGACACTCTCTTCATCATGGCTGGTCTTACACAAGCCTTCTAGTGCCCCCAGTTGCACACCCGGGGCTGGCTCTCAGTGAAGGTGTTGACTGTGAACTTAGTGGTCAAAGAAAGACTAATAGCCAAACTGGAAACCACAAATTCAGGTTCATTCCTAAGACCTAAGACCCAAGCCAAAGAATTCCGGTAATATGACTAGTTCCAAAAATAATTCAAAGATCTAAGAGATTCATGAACTTGGTTTCTACAACCCCCTTAAAAAAACACTTGCCAGGGATGGCTGGATGGCTCAGTCGGTTAAGTGTCTGCCATTGGCTCAGGTCATGACACCAGGTCTTGGGATCGAGTCCCATGTCCAGCTCCTGAGCAGGGAGCCTGCTTCTCCCTCTGCCACTCCCCCTGCTTGTGCTGTCTTGCTCCCTCTCTCAAATAAATGAAACAAAACAAAACTAAAACCACTTGCCAGTCTCCGTACTAGGCCCTTCAGGTTCCCAATTTTGCCAACACAAGAGCCCTGTGAGGTGAGTACCTCCACGATTTGTAGCTAAACGCCATGATTTCTGTCAGTTGCCCATCAGCACATGGCAGGAGAAATGAAGTAATGGAAGATCTTGGGTCTCATCCTGGAGATGAACAGGGTCATGGAGGACGGCCCTGAGAGCTTCTCTAGAAAGAGATGCTCAGCCAGACTCTAACTAAATCATCTGGGCTCTCTTCATCTTGGTGTGTTTTCCAAATATGCCTGATCCCCTTTCTTCAGGATATGAAGGGAATCCCATTCCCGTTCCTCAGGGTGAGTAGCAAGGAGAAGCTGTTCAGGGTCGGGATGATTCCCAACAGGATAGTCAGGATTTTTACTCTTCCTGAAGTATAGGGTCTGTGATGTTCTTCATGGCCTGGGGCAAAATCCTGGGGGCCCAAGCCCAGAAAATCTTTACTTGCTGGGCTGATTAAGCCCAGCTGTTTCTAAGAATACTTTCCTTTTTTTTTTTTTTAAGTTTTTATTTAAGTAATCTCTATACCCAATGTGGGGCTCAGGCTCACGACCCCAAGATCAAGGGTTGCACGCTGCTCTGACCTAGCCAGCCAGGCACCCCAAGAATACTTTCTTTTTTCTTGATCCTATTTAGCTTATAGGGACTAGACGACCACTGTGGGCAGTCTAGAAGTCATCTTGTTGACAGCTGGGGGAGCTTCCAGCCCTAAGTCATCTGTCCCAATCACCTGGTGATCAGGATTTGCTCACTACACACCCTTTTGCATCACCCAGCCCATTTATGAATATGACCCAAGGAGCACCCCTAAGGTAACCTGTAGTTACCTTACCACACAGTAGCACTCCCTAAGTGTTACTCCTATGTTAGCACTGTTCTCTTTATTCCTGGGTGTTCGTCTCCAAATTCCCTCTGTTACCTCGTAATGATACAGTGTCCCTTCCCGCCTCACGCAGGAAAAAAATAAAGAACACCCCAACTGTGCAGTAGGTTGGCTAATTCCTCAGGAAGGACTGTCCTAAAAGGACTGTCTCAGAAGTACTACATCATGGGGCGCCTGGGTGACTCAGTCAGTTGGGCGGCTACCTTCGGCTCGGGTCGTGATCCCAGGGTCCTGGGATCGAGCCCCACATGGGGCTCCCTGCTCAGCGGGGAGCCTGCTTCTCCCCTGCCTGCCGTTCCCCCTGCTTGTGCTTGCTCTCTGTCTCTCTCTCTTGTTCTGTGTCAAATAAATTAATAAAAAAAATTTAAAAAAAAGTACTACATCAAATGACCCAAAACAATATAAAACTACGTTTGTCTGTTTGTTCACATCGTCACATGAAAATAGCGAGACAGATTTTCATCAATTTTGGAAAGTACGTTTGGGATGACTGGTGTGACTTCAAATGGAGGTTAGGTGGCATATAGATGGAATTCCTTTTGAGAGCATTCCAGGTAAGACATCTCAAAGAGACAGGCAGTTAACTTTCAGGGAGGCTGATCTGTCTCACGTATTGTATTAAGACACTATGGGCAGAAAAATGAAGAGTGGTTTTAAGTAGGAGTCTCAAATGAACATCCCAAGAAGCAGTAACTCATACTGCAGGCACTAATATATAACTGAATAGGTTCTGACTCTACGTATTACTCCAGAGTGAGCAGCAGTAGGGATTTATTTATTTCACGATGGTTAATGATTCTTCTAGCAAGGCCAGGGAATATTTTTACTAGTTAAAGAAATTATGATACAGGAATAGTATGCAATATTAAAAAACAATGTTTGTGTCTGTATATTAATATATATTCGTCAAGTATTGAAGGTGTGGAAATTTACACATCAAAGAATGAATGATAGTTTTCTTTAAGGAGTGAAGTGGATGGGGGGGTGGGAAATGGAAGGGGACATTCATTTTTTCATCTGATATATTTTTGTACTGTTTGTTTTTATAATGATCATGTGTTACTATTATTTTAATAATAGCTATATTGAGGGGCGCCTGGGTGGCTCAGTCAGTTAGGGGTCTTACTCTTGATTTCGGCTCAGGTCATGATCTCAGGGTGGTGAGATGAAGCCCCATGCTAGGCTCCAGCGTGGAGTCCACTTGAGAGTCTCTCTCCCTCTGCCCTTCCCCTCCCCCTAGCCCCACTCGCACTCGCTCTCTCTCTGTAAAAAAAAATAATAAAATTTAAGAAAAATAAAAAAACTATAGCTTTATCAAAATATAAGTCACATACTATATAATTCACTCATTTAAAGTATTCATTTTTTAGTATATTTTGAGTTGTGCAGCCATCACAGAAATAAATTTTCATCAGCTCAAAAATAAACCCCATTATGAGTCTCCTTCCAGCCCCGCTAGTGACCACTGATCTACTTTCTGTCTCTGTGGATTTGCCAATTCTAGACATTTAAAATAAATGGAATCATACAATTATGTGGCTTTTTGTATCTGGCTTTTTTCCCCCACTAAGCATGTTTTTTAGGTTCATTCAGGCTGTAGCATGAATAAATACTCCATTCTTTTTTGTGGCTGAATAATATTCCATTGTATGGTGACACCACATTTTGTTTATTCATTCACCAGTGGATGGACATTGGGTTGTTTCTACCTTTGGGCTATTGTGAATCATGCTGCTATGAACATTCATGTATACTTTTTTTTTTTCATGTATAAGTTTTTTAAAAATATTTTACTTATTTATTTGAGAGAGAGAGACACAGTGAGAGAGGGAACACAAGCAGGGGGAGTGGGAGAGGGAGAAGCAGGCTTCCCGCCGAGCAGGGAGCCCGATGCATGGCTCGATCCCAGGACCCTGGGATCATGACCTGAGCCGAAGGCAGATGCTCAACGACTGAGCCACCCAGGCACTCCTCATGTATAAGTTTTTGCTTGAATGTATGTTTTCAATTCTTTTAGGCATTTTTGTAGGAGTAGAATTGCTGAGTAACGGTAATGCTATGCTTTATTTTTTGAGGAACTGCCAAACTATTTTTGATAGTGGTTACGCCATTTCACATTCCCACCAGCCATGTATGAGGGTTCCAATTTCTCTGCATCCTTGTCAACAACTGGTATTTCTCTTTTTATTTTATTTTAAAAAATTATGGTCAATCCAGTGGGTATGCAGTGGTATCTCACAGTGGTTTTGATCTCTATTCCTGTAACAACTAATGATGTTGAGCATCTTTTCCCATGCTTTTGGCCATTTGCCTATCTTCAGAGAATTGTTTATTAAGTCTTTAGCCCATTGTAATTTAATTAAATTTAATTAATTTATTTTTTAAAGTAGGTTCCATGCCCACCATGGGGCTTGAACTCACGACCCTGAGATTGAGAGTCACACGCTCTTCCAACTGAGACAGCCAAGCGGCCCCTCTTTTGCCCATTTTCAATTGGGCTATTCATTTATTGTTGTTGAGCTGGAGGAGTTCTTTATATATTATGTATTATATATGTCATAAATATATGTTATACATTATATAGTGTTGACATGTGTCATATAGTTGTACTTATCTACGTATCTATATGTGGGTATTAATTCCTCATCAGATATATGATTTACAAATATTTTCTCCCATTCTGTAAGTTGTCTTTTCACTCTGATAGTGATTTATTTAATCTATTTATTTATTTTTTATAAGTAATTTCTACACCCAAATGGGGCTTGAACTCAAAAATCCCGAGATCAAGGGTCGCATGCTCTTCTGAAAAAGCCAGCCAGGCACCCCTTGATAGTGTTCTCTAATGCACAAAAGGTTTTAATTTTGATGAGTTCAATTTCTCTATTTTTTTTTTTGCTGCTTGTGTTTTTGGTGTCATATCAAAGACAGCTTTGCCTAACCAAAGCGCATTAAGATTTATTCCTATATATATATATTTTTTTTTTAAAGATTTTATTTATTTATTTGACAGAGAGAGAGAATACAAGCAGGGGGAGTGGCAGGCAAGGGGAGAGGGAGAAGCAGGCTCCCAGCTGAGCAAGGAGTCCAAGGCAGAGCTCGATCCCAGGACCCTGGGATCATGACCTGAGCTGAAGGTAGATGCTTAACCGACTGAGCCACTCAGGTGCCCCTTCTATATTTTCTTTTAAGAGTTTTATAGTTTTAGCTCTTATGTCTTTTTGTTTTTTAAGATTTATTTATTTAGTTTAGAGAGAGAGAGCACGAGCGGGAGAGGCAGAGGGAGAAGGAGGGAGAATCTCAAGCAGACAATGTGCTGAGCATGGAGTCTGATGCCGGGCTCGATCTCACGAACATAAGATCATGACCTGAGCCGAAACCAAGAATTGGTAGTTCAATTGACTGCACCACCCAGGTGTCCCAGCTCATGTCTTTTTTTTTTTTTTAAGATTTTATTTATTTATTTATTTGAGAGAGAGAGAGAGAGAGAGGGGGAAACAGTATGAGTGGGGATAGGGTCAGAGGGAGAAGCTGGCTCCCTGCTGAGCCAGGAGCCCAATGTGGAACTCGATCCCAGGACTCTGGGATCATGACCTAAGCCGAAGGCAGTCGCTTAACCAACTGAGCCACCCAGGTGCCTTTTTTTTTTTTTTTAAAGATTTTATTTATTTATTTGACAGAGAGAGAGAGCACAAGCAGGGGGAATGGCAGGCAGAGGCAGAGGGAGAAGCAGGCTCCCTGCAGAGCAGGGGGAGCCTGAGGTGGGACTCGATCCCAGGACCCTGGGATCATGACCTGAGCCGAAGGCAGATGCTTAACCCACTGAGCCACCCAGGTGTCCCTCTTATGTCTTTTTGAGATAATTTTTGTGTAGGATATGAGGAAGGAGTCCAACTTTGTTTTTTAGCATGTGGATATCCAGTTGTCCCAGCACCATTTGTTAAAAGTATTCTTTCTCTGCTTAATTGTCTTGGCTCTATTGTTGAGAATCAATTGACTATATATATGAAGGCAGCATATATTATTAAAAGAAAGAAAGAGGGGTGCCTGGGTGGTTCAATTGGTTAAGTGTCTGCCTTTGGCTTGGGTCACGATCCCTCGGTCTTGGGATCAAGCCCCACGTAGGGCTTCCTGCTCAGTGGGGAGTCTGCTTCTCCCTCTCCCTCTGCCCCTATTCCCTTACCCCCTGCCCTGACTCATGCTCTCTCTCTCTTTCTGAAAGAAAGAAAGAAAGAAAGAAAGAAAGAAAGAAAGAAAGAAAGAAAGAAAGAAAGAAAGAAAAAGAAAGAAAGAAAGAAACAGAAAAAGAGAATCTGAAAAGAGTAAAGTCCATAAATCCTTCAACTACAGAAATGGCCAGTTAAGTTGTATCTCAGCCTTAGTAGGTCTAACTAGCTATGACAGTTTTACCAAACTAGAAGACATAGCACCACATCATCTTAGATTGCAACACATACAGGCAGCTGCAAGTTTTCTTATCCCAAGCGTTCTCGAGAACATCCCACAAATGACTAAGAATTATTTCTTGGAACTTGGTGCTATGAGGAAATAATCTGAAAGACTGACCTAATAACCTTTCTTCTGGTCATTAACATTATTTGTCTATAAGACTTTCATTTTAGATAATTAATTGCCTCATATTTAAAATCTTTGGTTCCTAGTACCATTTTTGTAGATGCTATAGACTATTTGTGTTCCCTCGTATGTTGAAACTGATTCCCCCAATGTGATGGTATTTGGAGATGGGGCCTTTGGGAGGTGATTAGGTCATGAGGGTAGAGCCCTCATGAATGGGATTGGTGCCCTTATAAAAGAGACCCCAAAGAGCTCCTTTGCCCCTTCTGTCATGACAAGACAGCATCTATGAGCCAGGAAGTGGGTCCTCACCAGACACCATATCTGCTGGTGCCTTGATCTTGGACTCTGTAGCCTCCAGAACTATAAGAAATAATTTTCTGTTGTTTATAAACCACCCAATTTATGGTATTTTTATTATGTGGAATGGACTATGACAGTAGAGGTAAGGGTGAACAGGCTAAAGTTATTTTGGTTAATCAAGGAAGGTCTACCTTTTTTTTCTTTTTTTGCAAAGTTTATTGAGTGATAGTAAAGTTTATTGAGTGATAGTACAAAACTCCTGTAGAGGGAGGGGACCCAAGAGGGTTGCCCAAGGAAAGTCTACTTTTGAGTTTCTTCATATCCTTGTTCATCTTTCCAATGAGAGGCCTCTAGCTTGTCACAATGGACATATTCTACTGGAGATATGTCATTAAATGTAAAAGTGCTTAGTAAAATTTTGGAAAGCACTTAAAAATATCCAGCATATTACTGAGTTATGCACATGAAACTCCATTTATAGAATATTGTTCTTCTATAATATCTAAACATATCTTGCGCTGCTCCTGGGGAAAATCTAGGAACCCTAGTCTCAGGAGCTTTTGGTAAAATGACCATCTCATTCATTTTACATATAATATATGAAAAGCTCAGAGAGAGGAAATTATTTGCAAAGGACACAGCTGGTTTTTACCAGAGCTATAACCTGAACCCACATTTCAAGACTCCTGGAACCAAACTCTTTCCATATTACTATACTTTCCTCATTTTCTTCTTTCTGGTCTTGATTTCCTCCTATCCATCCTTCCTTCCACTGTCAGTGGTAATCTGTCTAAAATGGAAATGTGGACTTTTAGTTAGGGTGCTGATGACATTCTCACTTCACTCTCCTCTCAAATTCAACTGTTTGTTTTCACTGTTGTTGAAAGCAACAACAGGAATAAAAGTTACATAGCACCAACTTTGATGAAACAAGAAAACCACTGTATCAGAAAACCACACACCATAAAACATGACCTGCCTAATACTGTGAAATCTGTCTCAAAAAGAGGGGCGTATAGCAGGCCAGCATATGCTGTGTGTTGGACTTTCAATGGGACTTGAAAATCCCTCAGAATCAAGCCTCACCATCCTTAGAGGCGTCCAGTGATCTCTGATTAGCACCATGAGAACTAGAGAAAATAATGGTCATGGAGAAACAGACTTTGAAGGAGAATCATGTGGATAAATTATTTCTAGTGCTTACATCAAACCTCTTTGCCCTAGAAGAGTAGGAAGAGGTGAATAAGAGAATACACAAAAACAAGAAAACAAATAAACAAACAAACAAAACCCAAAAAAACCCAACCCAGGTGCCTCCATAGTGAAGGAAAGACAAGGTTTGAAGAGTTAGTGTGGACAATAAGATTCAGCAGAAGCTTCAGATGGCCCCAGCTTGATACCTGAATCCTCCTCTGCCTCTCCAAAACTATTCTCCTGTAGGTATTGGCCCTACTCAAACATAGGTAAAAACACCAAAACAACCAATGGGGGATATCCTCTATGCATGGCAACTTTAAAAACAATAGAAAGAAAGAAGGAGAAAAGAATATAAGCAAAAAAGCAGGTGAAAAACCTATATAATTCCAAAATATCTTTCAGGGTCTCAAAGAATTCCCAGCAGCATGATATTGGGGGAAAAAAAAAAAAGGGAAGAGGGGCTTAAAGAAGAAATGTAAGGGTTTCAAGAAGAGGTTTCTACATAACAGAAATGGAAGTTAGTGTAGCTTGGCAAATAAGCAAGGAAAAAATAAATACACAGCTATTCAAAATAAAGTGAGAGACATGATGGAAATGTTGAAGAGATCTCAAAACTGAAAGGGATATTGACATATAGATCACAGAGATGATAGTTATGGAAAACAAAGAAGATCCAACATACACAAATTAGTGTTTCTGAAGAAAAAGACAAAGCAAATGGAACAGACTGATAAAATGGAATCCACAGATTGAAATTCCTACCATATTCTAGGAAAATTTAACTTAGAACAATTAATACCAAAACATAACATGGTGTGGGGCACCTGAGTGGCTCAGTCTGTTAAGCGTCTGACTGTTGGTTTTGGCTCAGGTCATAATCTCAGGGTTTTGGGATTGAGCCCTGCCTCGGGTTCCATGCTCAGCACGGAGTCTGCTTGGGATTCCCTCCTTCTGCCCCTTCCCCCACTCACTTGCGTGCGTGCTCTCCCTCTAAAATGAGTAAATAAAAAATCTTAAGAAATAAAAAAAAAACAGGCGCCTGGGTGGCTCAGTCGTTAAGTGTCCACCTTCGGCTCAGGTCATGATCCCAGGGTCCTGGGATCGAGCCCCGCATCAGGCTCCCTGCTCCGCGGGAAGCCCGCTTCTCCCTCTCCCACTCCCCCTGCTTGTGTTCCCTCTCTCGCTGTGTCTCTCTCTGTCAAATAAATAAAATCTTTAAAAAAAAATTAAAAAAACATAACATGATGAAGTTCTGGAACCATAAGGATAAAGAATATCATTTGGTATTCAGGTAGAAGAAAATGGTCTACAAGGGGAAAAAAAAAATCGGGTTGGTAGTAGACATCTCCAAAGTACTCACTTCCAGAAAACAGTGAAACAGTGTCTACAGAGCAAAAGGAAGTACCACCTGATAATTTTGTAGCCACCCAAGGTGTCCTTTAAGTATAAAGACAACAGATAGGTTGTCTTAAATATACAAACATATAGCATCTATGAACTGCTCTTCTAAAACATATTGGTGGATGAAGCCCTGTCAAGTCAGACAAACCATGGTAAAACAGACTGATTGGACTAACACAGGATTAAGATGAAACAACTCCAGGAATAGTGGTTTTTGAAAAGAATGTGTCATAAAACTTGATAAGGTGAAAGTAATAATATAATGGGAATTTGGCGAGAAGAATTTCTGGGGAAAAGTCCAAATATGCTCACTTCCTCCAGGCAGTTAGTAGAAGTAGATACTTTGAAACATAGGTTAAAAAAACACCACCATCACCACCACCACTGATAAAACCTCACAGTATTTCACTATCTTTTCTTCTTAATTTTGGACAGATATTTTTAGGAATTAATCCACTGTGATTGAATTAAATGGAACATTTATCTCAAGTTTACCGCAAGTTAAAGTTTTTCAATTTTACTTCCATTTTATTTCAAGTAACATTCAATTTCATGGCATCCGTGGAATTATTTCCATTTTTCTAAAATTATAATATGTATTCATCTATCTTTGTCTGTAAATATGCATAGAAAGAAGGCTAGCACTGAGTATATTGACAATGGCCATTTCCAAGTTAAGAGCATCTGGATGATTTTTACTTTCTTTTTATTTTTTACAAGTATGTATTATTAAAAGTTAATTATTAAAAATACATATGTACACAAATCTGACCATCTTATTCCTTTGTTCAATGTCTCTCTTTTAAAAAATATTTAATTTTAATTTTTAAAAAATATTTTATTTATTTGAGAGAGAGAGACAGAGAAAGCATGAACGGGAGGGTAGGGTGGGGGGAGGGACAGAGAGGGAAAAGGAAAAGCAGACTCCCACTGAGCAGGAAGCCCAATGCGGAGCTCAATCCCAGGACCCTGGGATCATGACCTGAGCCAAAGGCAGATGCTTAACTGACTGAGCCACCCAGGTGCCCCTAATTTTCATTTTTTTATTTTTTTATTATTTATTATTATTTTTAAATATTTTATTTATTTATTTGACAGAGAGAGACACAGTGAGAGAGAGAGGGAACACAGGCAGGGGGAGTGGGAGAGGGAGAAGCGGGCTTCCCCCGGACCAGGGAGAACAATGTGGGGCTCGATCCCAGGACCCTGAGATCATGACGTGAGCCGAAGGCAGATGCTTAACGACTGAGCCACCCAGGAGCCCCTAATTTTCATTTTTTAAAGATTTATTTATTTATCTTAGAGAGCAAGAGAGCACGCAAGCAAGCAGGGGTGGGGTCGGGAGGGGCAGAGGGAGAGGGAAGGAGAATCCCAAGCAGACTCCATGCTGATCATGGAGCCCAACATGGGGTTCGATCCCAGGACTCTGAGATCATGACTCCAGCTGAAACCAAGAGTCGGACGCTCAACTGACTGCACCACCCTGGTGCCCCTTAAAGATTTTATTTTTAAGCAATCTTCATGCCCAAGGTGGGGCTTGAACCCACAACCCTGAGATCAAGAGTCACATGTTCCACCAACTGAGCCAGCCAGGTGCCTCTGTTTATGGTAGTTTTATTCATAATTGCCAAAACTTGGAAGCAACCAAAATGTCCCTCAGTAGGTGGATAGATAAATTGTGGTACATTTAGACAACAGAATATTACTCAGCACTAAAAAGAAATGAAATGAACTATCAAGCCATGAAAAGACAAGAAAGAACCTTAAATGCATATCACTATGTGAAAGAAGCCAGTGAAAGGCTACATATGGTATGATTCCAACTATATGACATTCTGGAAAAGGCAAAACTATGGAGACAGTAAAAAGATCAGTGGTTGCCAGAGGTTGGGTGGTAAGGATGAAAACGCAGAAAACAGAGGATTTTTAGGGCAGTGAAAATAATCTGTATTATAATGATAGGTACATGTCATTGTACATTTGTACAAACATATGGAATGTAAACACCAAAAGTGAACCTTAGGGTAAACTGCGGACTTTGGGTGATTATGACTTGTCAATGCAGGTTTATCCATTGTAACAAATGTATCACTCTCGTGTGATTATATTGATAATGAAGGAGGCTGTGTATGTGTGGGGTCAGGGGGTGTGTGGGAAATTTTTGTACCTTCTTCTCAGTACTGTTGTGAGCCTAAAACTGCTCTACAAAAATAAAATCTTAAAAAAAATTTATTTTAAATATAAAGGCTGAAAAAGATACACTTGGGAATAATAAATTTTAAAATAAATATAATGAAACTTTTGGGTTATAACTAATGTATGCTCATTATCAAAACTATGGAAAAATACAGGAAAGTGTAAACAAAGTATACACTGCTTTTTTTTTTTTTTTAAAGATTGTATTTATTTGTCAGAGTGAGAGTGCACACAAGCAGGGGGAGTGGCGGGTAGAAGGAAAAGCAGGCTCCCCTCTGAGCAAGGAGCCTGATGTGGGACTCAATCCCAGGCCCCTGGGATCATGAGCTGAGCCAATGGCAAGACGCTTAACTGACTGAGCCACTCAGAAGTCCCCATATACTGCTTTTTAAAACTGGATATTGTATTATGAACATCTTCCTGGGTTACTTACTAACTATGCATTAGAAAATTATGGTTTAATGCTCTGAACCATGGCTATGTAATTGATCATACACTGCTACATTTAGATTGCTACCAATTTTTTTAAAAGATTTTATTTATTTATTTGAGACAGCAAGAGAGCGAGCGAGTGAGGGGTGGGGCAGAGGGAGAAGCCTGATTCTCCCAGGACCTTGAGATCACGGCCTGAGCCAAAGGCAGATGCTTAACCGACGGAGCCACCCAGGCACTCCAGTTGCTACCAATTTATTGCTATTATAAATAGCGTTGTAATAAATATCACAATATAGATTAACCTTGAATCCTATTTTTTTTAAAAGATTTTATTTATTTGACAGAGAGAGACACAGCGAGAGAGGGAACACAAGCAGGGGGAGTGGGAGAGGGAGAAGCAAGCTTCCTGCAGAGCAGGGAGCCCGATGCGGGGCTTGATCCCAGGACCCTGGGACCATGACCCGAGCCGAAGGCAGACGCTTAATGATTGAGCCACCCAGGTGCCCCTTGAATCCTATTTTTAAAAAAGTTTCTTTGTTTGTTTAAGTAATCTCCATACCCAACGTGGGGCTCGAACGCATGACCTCATGCTCCTCCGACTGAGCCAGCTAGGCGCCCCACCTTGAATCCTACTTTTCTTAAAGATTTTATTTATTTCTTTAAGAGAGAGAGAATGAGAACGAGCGGGGCGGGAGGGGCAGAGGGAGAGGGAGAAGCAGACTCCCTGCTGAGCAGGGAGCCCGATGCGGGACTCGATCCCAGGACCCCGGGATCATGACCTAAGCTGAAGGCAGACACTTAACCAACTGAGCCACCCAGGTGCTCCTTGAATCCTATTTTTATGGTATATTTGTAACCTCTAGACACAAAGGCAGGCTTTGTGAAGGCCGCCCCTCGCTGGTCCCACTTTACTTCTGTTGCATTGCTTCCCCCAGTCACGTTACTTGAAGGCCCAGCCTCCCTTAAGTTCCTAGAATAATCTGCCTTTGAAGCAGGACTGAAACAGCTTTCGGTTTTCACATAATAGTTTCATATCGGCTACGTCTACTTCAGTCTCCATCCCTGGTTTCTTTTCTAGGAAACATTGTTGTCCTTTGCGCCTTCTGGGAGGATGGGAGCCCTGACTTGCTCTTGCCAACTGGGCCTGGAACTGTGCCCTTGAGCCTCAGCCCGGTCACTTCTTTGTGTATCTGGAGAAAAGGACTGCAGGAGGCTTTATTTTAATCTCTTACAGTGAGAGGATGCTTGGTCAGATCTACTTTGGCAGCCAAGCATACGGCCTTTTTTTGCTTTTGGTTTTTTTGTAGGGGAAAGGCTCTTACTGGGTCTCAAGAGGAGAGGGGGTTTAATTACCAACATGACCCCAACGGTCCCAGACTTTGCTTTGTGGCTTCTCTTTCACTGTGTGATTTGTATGGATTTATTGGAAAACACAAAGACTTCCAGGAACTGCTAGCAAGCCAGACTCATTTATGTTTCCTAGTAGGTACTGTATTCTATTTCCCTGCTCAGCTGAAATGAGTCTGTAAAAAGTCTTGGGCTTGTTAATGCCAAACTGATGTGAAGACAAGCACTAGGAGAGAGGAGATTTTTATTGTGCTGCAATCTTAGGACAAATGGAGCCAAATCTACAGGATGGCAAAAAAAAGAGCTGTAGAAAAACCCTTCCAAACCAAAGTACTCATTTAGAACTTTCTAGAAAGTTAAAAATAACTATGCAAGTCAGGGATCCAGACTGTTTTATTTAATTGAAGGAAGTGAAAACAATTTCCGTTAAGTCTCAGAGTACCCATTGCTGGGTAAATGAAGAGAAAGTGAGGAGGGGGGTCAGGATGTCCAGGCGTCACTCAGGTTCTTTGAGAGCCCGCATTTACATGCTGGCTACAGGAAGAGAGCTTATGGTATGAGTGGAGTCATTCATTTATTTGACAAACGTGTATTGAGCAACTACTATGTATTGAGGGTTTTTTTTTTTCTTTTAAAGATTTATTTATTTATTTGACAGAGAGAGAGAGAGAGAGAGAGATAGTGAGGGCAGGAACACAAGCAGGGGGAGTAGGAGAGGGAGAAGAAGGCATCCTACTGAGCAGGGAGCCCGATGTGGGGCTCGATCCCAGGACCCCGGGATCATGACCTGAGCCGAAGGCAGACGCTCAACAACTGAGACACCCAGGTGCCCCTGTATTGAGGGGTTTGATAGAGGTTGGGGATACAGGAATACAAGAACAGAGGGGCTTATGGTATAGAGTAAAAAATTAGGGTGTATGCTAGGATATAACAGGACAATGAGACTGCAACAAAAGTGCCCACGAAAATCTACGCAAATCAGGAATGGTGCTACAGAGTCTAAAATAACCCTTGAGCTAAGGTTTGAAGGCAAAATAGGAGTTTGCTAGAGGGACCAGGCAAGGGGTTAGGGAATAAGCCTGCTAGAGGGAGGGGCTAGCACACGCAAAAGTGTGGATGCACAAGAAGGGACGGTACATTTGAGGCCCTGCCTAAATATGGCACTGGACATAGATAGGGGTACTGGGCAGTCCTACCTACTTTTGTCACGGGAATAGATGTGATGTGGGTATGAGCAGCTGGTGGCTGATAAGGCTGAGCGGGGAGATCGGGATCAGACCATGGAAAGCTTTGAGACCTTGCAAGTCTTGCTGAACAAGAGGTCCTTGGGCCCCAAAGCACTTTGATAGGCATGGGTTATAATTGGGGGGATCTGCTTTGCTTTATTCCATCACGATCAGGCCTACCTTGAATCCCCACCCTTTCAGGTCAGAGCACTTTGGAGCCACGTAGCTGACCTTCTTCCCAGTCACCCTCCAGAATGAGGACCATGAGAACACCACAGTGTTTATAAAAAGGCTTAAAAGCATCATTATATTTTCAAGGAACTCTAATCTATGCTTTTAATTTATCAAATCAAATCTTATCACAACGTACACAGAATTATTTCTAATTTAGCATTCACTTGTATGGATGGAAGCTGAGTAGAGAGGGAACAATATTTTATTGGATACGTGGGGTAGTCTTTTTAAAAAATATATATATATATAATTTAGAAATATAGGCTTTCTAAAAAAAATCAAACTGTACAGAATTCTGTGGAATTAAAAAGTGAAAGTATCCCTCTTCCCTGCCCCAATTAAGTAGCAGCTATTATTAACAAGTCTGGTATGTATCTTTTTTTTTATTTTAAAGATTTATTCATTTATTTTAGAGAGAGAGAGCATGAGAGGCAGGGGCAGAGGGAGAGGGAGAGAGAATCTCAAGCAGACTTCATGCTGAGAATGGAGCCAGAAAGGCATGGATCTCAGGACCCTGAGATCATGACCTGAGCAGAAACCAAGAGTTGGAGGCTTAACCCACTTTGCCACCCAGGCGCCCCTGGTATGCATATTTTTAGAAATTATCTATGCATACAGACATGTGTGTGTGTGTTTAGAGAGAGACAGACAGTCAGCACGAGCAATGGGAGAGGGGCAGAGGGAAAGGGAGAGAGAGAATCCTAAGCAGGTTCCACACCCAGCGTGGACCCCGACCCAGGGCTCAATCCCACAACCCTGTGATCATGACCTGAGCCGAAATCAAGAGTTGGTCGTTTAACTGCCTGGGCCACCCAGGTACCCCTGCATATGTTTCTTGTTGTTTTGAAATATAAACAAAATAATTCTATGGACTCTTCCAACATATTAAGAAGCACAAAAGCAACAAAAGACTAAATCTGCAGGTTGCATTTTCCAATTACATACAATTCCCCAGTACCCCAGAGAGGGTCTCTAATCTCCACTGTGGGCCTGAACTTCAGCATATGCACAGTGAGACAGCTTTACGCAAAAGCAGCAATGATCAATGTCATGCCAACACCTGCTAGTTAGCTCCGAAACCTTGAATTGTTCTTCTCTTTCTTCCAACATCTTGCAAGGTGTGTTGCCCATTCCAGGCATTTAATATGTATCTGTTAACAATATACAATTTAATATCGTATGACTCAATAAGTTAGCAGAATACCTATGGAGGTATTAAGAACTGGGTAAAGTCACCAAAAGTATCCATTTAGTTGTCTAATGACTGAGATTATGCCTTCTTTTCTTGACAACTGAATATTTTTGCCTCTGTAGGTGATTAGGTGAGTGGTTTACTGGGGTGAGCTCCTCTGGCCAAATGTTTCCCTGAAATCAAGCAAGGAGGCTCAGAACAAGGGAAGAAAGAACTGACCACACACAATGCCAATCAAATGTACTCTCCAAAACACACTGGTTACAAACAGGTGACCTACTTTCCTGCAGAAAGGCAGGAATCAATTCTGTCTTCCTTGCTGGTTTTGGGTTCTACCACTGCCATTTATTAAATGTGTTGACTTCGGAGAATTCTCTTAATCTCTCTTAGCTTCAGTTTCTTTGTGTGAAACAAATAAAGGATAATAAAACCCATCCTGTACAGTTAGTCAAAGCCTCAAATGAGATGGCCTTTGTGAAAGTATGTGTCAGGCATGGGGCAGATATAATATAGGGTGGTTGAGACAGAGGCTCTGGACACAGACTGCCTCAGTTCAAAAACCAGCTCTAGCACTCACTAGCTGGAGGACCTCAGGCAAATTATTCAACCTCTCACCAAACCACGGCTTCTTATCCACAGCATAGGAAAAATAATTGGATTATTTTGAGGAGTAAGTGAGATCATGTACTTAGCAGGTCTCCCACTGAGCAGGGAGCCTGATGCAGGGTTTGATCCCAGGACCTTGGGATCATGACCTGAGCCGAAGGCAGACGCTTAACGACTGAGCCACCCAGGCGCCCCCATATTATTACTAATCTTAAGAGTGAGAAAAGAAATCGCAACATATACCAACGGAGTAAAAGGGAAGTATGTCATCTTTGAAAAACAAACAAGGGATTTCTTTCACAGATTTACTCAAACCCACGTATCTTTCAAGGTTTACGGAGCAGGAAGCTTACGAACAGAGAGTAAGTAACTTCTGTAGGTGACAGTTAATAACCTGATAAAGCTGGGGCAGCTGGGCTAGTCTGGCTCTAGATCAGTGTCCTTGAAAGCATTACAGAACCTATTGGCATAGATAGAGAAAAAATTCCCCCATGACGACCCCAGTAGTTTATCATGAGCCAAATAAAACAGAGAATAAATTGAAACTCTTTTCTTTTTTTTAAGTTGACTCATTTTTTTAGTTATCTTTACACCCAATGTGGGGCTGGAACTCCTCTAACTCTGAGATCAAGAGTTGCATGCTCTTCTGACTGAGCCAGCTAGGCACCCCTGAAATTTTTTTATCTCTTTGTAGGGCACTGAAACAACAGGAGCCCCCAAATCTACCACAATGAAGGTGAGTTCCCAACAAAAAAGCCTAACGCAATGAAGAATATATATTTTTTAAGATTTTTATTTATTTTAGAGGGAGAGAGAGAGAAAGAGCGTGAGCAGGGGGAAGGGCAGAAGGGGAGGAGAGAGAAGAGAGTGAGAGAGAAGAGACCCTCAAGCGGACTCTGTGCTGAGCGTGAAGCCCTACGTGGGGCTCTGATCTCACCACCCTGAGATCAAGACCTAAGGCAGAACCAAGAGTCTGACACTTAACCAACTGAGCCACCCAGGCACCCCAAGAATATCTTTCATAACCGGCAGCCAACACAGTTAATGGTAAAAATAGATGTGTTCTCAATCAAATCATTAATGCAGATCAAATTACCTGCTCTTACTACAATTGTTTAACACAATTTAAGAAATTCCACCCAAACTAATAAGAAGTGGTACATAAATAAGAGACATTAATGGAAAAATGGAAGACTATATTAGTATTGTTTGCAGATGATTTACCCATAACACTAAGAGAATCAAGTGAAATGTTGTTAGGTTCTTTAAAGAAGTTTCATAAGTGTATGGATATAAAAGAAATATACAGGGTGCCTGGGTGGCTCAGTTGGTTAAGCGACTGCCTTCGGCTCAGGTCATGATCCTGGAGTCCCGGGATCGAGTCCCGCATCGGGCTCCCTGCTCGGCAGGGAGTCTGCTTCTCCCTCTGACCCTCCCCCCTCTCATGCTCTCTCTATCTCATTCTCTCTCTTAAATAAATAAAATATTTATTTATTTATTTATTTATTTTATTTTTAAAGATTTTATTTTAAATAAATAAAATATTTAAAAAATAAAAAAATAAAAGAAATATACATAAAAATCAGTAAATCCTCTCCGCATCAGCAGTGAAGTCTTAAAAAATATATCAGAAAAAGTCTTATTCATAATAATAACAAAAAAATAAGATGAGCCACAATAACTTTAGTAAGAATGTTTTGGTACCCAGATAAAAGAAACTACAGGAAGTCTTGTCCTTTGTCTCAGTAATTCATCATCTAGGATCTACCTAAGGAAAGGGTCAGAACTTCAAAGATTTATTATCAAATTTTAAAATACTTTAATATCGGGAACACTTAAATATTCAATAGTAGGAGAATGTTAATCAGATTATAATACATCCTTGTGATCAAATCTTTAAGACCATTCTAAGGACTATTTAATGACTTGGGGAAATGCTAAAAATATTCTCTCATGAAAAAAAGGAGAATACAGAATTTTTTATAGCATCTGATGCTAATTTTGCTTAATATTGGGGTTCTTCTCTGAGTAGGGAGTTCTCATTTGCTTCACAATTTTCTGAACTATCCCTATGCCCACTCCTTAGGTTACATGACACCAAATGCGTAATTCTCTTCCTCGTCATTTGTGGTTTTCTCTTCTTGCCTTGCCTGATCTCCATACTCTCTTATCGCCTCATTGATCCAAGGCAACTGCATCTACTCAAATGGTTTTAATTTTTCTATGTGCTAAGGATGTCTAATCTGTTCTTTCCCATAACCCAATTCTTGCCTGCAAACTATGCCAGCTAATCTTTATCCACTTAGATCTCTATGCCTGTAATTTCCGTTATCCCAGGTTTCTTCTGTTCTTGAAATACTGCCATTTAAACCTCTTCAGTAAGACTCGAATTCATCCCCTCATCTCCATCTCAACTGCTGCCCTCTAAGTTGAGACATTCTCCTTTTGCCAGGACAAATGCACGAGACTGGTTGGCCTGTGTCCTAAACTCTTCAATCCATTCTATCATCAGAATCATCAGAGTGATCATTCTAAAACTTTATTTATTTATTTATGGCACAAGTGGTAGGGGGTAGAGGGGCAGAGGGAGAGTGAATCCTAAGCAGGCTCCACGCCCAGCGCAGAACCCAACGTAGGGCTCGATCTCACAACCCTGAGATCACGACCTGAACTGAAATCAAGAGTCCCTCAGTCAACCGACTGAGCCACCCAGGTGCCCCTAAAGTGATAATTCTAAAGCAAACAACTGATCATCTGTCTCCACTATTGTTTCTGTTTCTGTTGTGATGTCATGAAGGTTCAAACAGTTAAGAGATGCATGTCTGCCAGTGCTAATTTATTTACTGCTCATCTAAACTCCACTCCCCGCTACCCCCCACCGCCTTTTCTACTGTGGGAGGAAGCAGCTAATTAAAGCAGGTGCTGAAATGAAAAAGGAAACCCAGGGAGAGTGACTCAGCTCATGGACAATGCATGGAGACAATCTAAGCCTAACAATCCATTGGATTTTTCTCAACAAAGTGGTCTTAATCAACTTAGAGCCATTTATAGTTTCTTCTCTTCCTCAGGCTCCACTGTGGATCTTCTAGAGGTCCTAGTAGTTTTCCAGGTACTACCCACAGAACCTGCTCTGTCTTTTTGGCCTGTTTTCCTTTGTTTACATCTGCTTAATCTATCTTTTGTTCCTTGGTTTCGATTGGACACTTGAAATACATCTCCTCGCTCTGCATCCTAAGCAGGCCAGTCCCCTAGACCTTCACTAACCTAACCCAACGAAAACACAAGGCTAGGTGGGTTGTAAAGCATACAGGCTTTGTAAGACAGTGAGGCAAGGGCGCCCGGGTGGCTCAGATGGTTGGGCGTCTGCCTTCGGCTCGGGTCATGCTCCCGGGGTCCTGGGATCGAGTCCCGCATCGGGCTCCCTGCTCTTTGGGGGCCTGCTTCTCCCTCTGCCTCTCTCTCTCTCTCTCTCTCTCTGTCTCTCATGAATGGATAAATAGAACCTTAAAAAAAAAAAAAAAAAAAGACAGTAAGGCAAAATGAGCATTTTTTCCTATCTAGAGCCATTCCCAGAATTCTTCTGCTGAAATAAAGCACTCTTAAATAAATAAATAAAGCAAGCTGTTATCTAATAGCTACTACCATGGCTGGGATGTTGGTAGAGGTGGTGGTGGTGGTGGTGATGATCCATGCAGGGCAGGAGACCTGAGAAAGTCTGTTGGGGGGACTCCTGGTTTTTCTCCATAATATAAAGAATACAGAGATGTGAAGGAAAATACCCCTGTTCTTGGCAGGACACAGTTGTGTCTGCAGGTGACGCCTGCAACTGCTAATGCAGTCACCTTGTAACCGTGAGGGGAGATAATGCTGACATGATGAAAACAGTTGCACAGAGGTATGGAAAGGACTTGGGTTTTGGATGATGTTGCCCAGCCAACCTGGTGCCATCTTGCTTTCGGATGGCTTCATATGCGGGAGGACACATTTACTGTTGAAGCCGCCTAAATGGATCCTAGCAGATTCAGACTCATTTGTAACTCATTAGATTCACCAAGCCTGCCTGTACTAGTAACTTCCTTCACCTAATAGTGTAGATTTTTTTTTTTTTTTAAAGATTTTATTTATTTATTTGACAGAGAGAGAGACAGTGAGAGCAGGAACACAAGCAGGGGGAGTGGGAGAGGGAGAAGCAGGCTTCCCGCCCAGCAGGGAGCCCGACGCGGGACTCGATTCCAGGACCCCGGGATCATGACCTGAACCGAAGGCAGACGCTTAATGACTGAGCCACCCAGGTGCCCCTAATAGTGTACTTGTTCTAATCTTGTAAGGGTAAACAACAAAATCCGACTGGGACTTTGTTGAAATAATGTAGAAAGTAGGAATAAACAAATGGTGGGTGAAGGCAGCTTCTACTGCACTTCTTTCTTGTCCTTAACTGTGTATCTAGAATCTACATAACAGAAACCACATGCCAGATAAGCGAGGTGCATCTTTCTTATAGATTTCCCTTGTTGTGTCCCAGAATTAAGGTCAACTGTTAAGTAAAGTTACCAGTTCATCTTAGAAATTGGTTAGTGTTTACCTACTTAAAGGTAAACTATCCAAATGGGACTCATTTCCTGGACAAACAGGATCTGAAAATTATGATATAACTAGATACGGGTTATAGTAAAGATATAACTTATAACTTCTTCTCTAGTACTCCTGGCCTGTAAAAATAGCAGAGCAAATTTTGTTTTGTAGGAATGAGTTGAAAACATCAGCAAAATTACTACTTTAGCCTTTTATGTATTTTGAGGGTGATTGTTTTATTTCTTCTTTGCCTATACTTCAAGGAACTTGTGTCTTCATCATGTTATAAGTTGTATTATCCCCTTCTTGCACATTACCCAGTAACAGAAAAGGAAAACCTTAAAAAAAAGGAAGCAAGCACAGTTTAATTTATAATAAATCCCAAAAGCAACGTTGCTGGTAAGGAACAGATATTTAAGCCCAAAAGATAGTAATACAAACTCCAGTTGCTGTTATGTAGACCTCTGATTTTTTTTTTTTTAAGATTTTATTTATTTATTTGACAGAGAGAGACATAGCGAGAGAGGGAACACAAGCAGGGGGAGTTGGAGAGGGAGAAGCAGGCTTCCTTGCGGAGCAGGGAGCCCGATGTGAGGATCGATCCCAGGACCCTGGGATCATGACCTGAGCTGAAGGCAGACACCCAATGACTGAGCCACCCAGGCGCCCCGTGATTTTTTTTTTTTTAAGCTTTTATTTATTTATTTTACAGAGAGAGAGAGAGAGCACAAGCAGGGGGATTAGGAGAGGGCGAAGCAGGCTCCCTGCTGAGTAGGGATTCCTATGCGGGCTCGATCCCAGAACACTGGGATCATGACCTGAGCCAAAGGCAGATGCTTAACCCACTGAGCCACCCAGGTGCCCCTGAGTTTTCTTTTCTTTTTTTTTAGTTGAAGAGGCAGGTCAGTAACAATACATTAACATATATTTATATATGCCAGAAAATAATCAGAGAAAAGGTATGGGGTATGGTACTCAGAATTTTTTCTATTACAAAAATTTACAAACAAACAAAAAAGTTAAAAGAACAGTATAATCAACACTCACGTGTCTTTCACCAAGGTTCAAATTGTTAATATTTTACTATTTGGGCTTAATCTATATAGGTATGCATTTTTTTTTTTTTTTTTTTTTAAATTTTAGTTCTTCAAGGCCATAGTACTTTATTTTTTTTTAAGATTTTATTTATTTATTTGAGAGAGAGAGAGAAAGAGAGCACATGGGGGGGGAGGGTCCGAGGGAGAAGCAGACTCCCCGCCGAGCAGGGAGCCCGATGTGGGACTCGATCCCGGGACTCCAGGATCATGACCTGAGCCGAAGGCAGTCGCTCAACCAACTGAGCCACCCAGGCGCCCCTAGGTATGCATTTTTTTTTCTGAATCATTCTAAAGTAAATTGCAGACATCATGATCAGTCATATTATATTTAGCATTGGTTTTCAATATCTGCTTTTTTTTTTTAAAGATTTTATTTATTTATTTGAGAGAGAGAATGAGAGAGAGAGAGCACATGAGACGGGGTAGGGTCAGAGGGAGAAGCAGACTCCCCGCTGAACAGGGAGCCTGATGCGGCACTCGATCCTGGGACTCCAGGATCATGACCTGAGCCGAAGGCAGTCGCTTAACCAACTGAGCCACCCAGGCGCCCCCAGTATCTGCTTTTCAAGTCTTTTTTTCATTCATGTTTTATAAAATCCTTAAACAAGATTTAAAAAGAGAATAATTATGTTCATGTTGTTAGAAAGCAAGACTTACAGTGTAAGAGAAAAGAGATTTGATGTAAAAGTCAAACGTATTAAACAAAACCCTTGAAATATTAACTCTACATTGTAAGCATTAGTATTCTTGATCTCTTTTTCCTTAAAAAAATATATATTTACTAGCTCTGAAGGTCAAGTAACAATAGGAAATAATAACACTGTAGCAATAAACACTCCTAGTAACTCTGGTTATGGTCCCTAAACACCACACCCTACCAAGAGAAACCAAAGCTCCTTAGAGGGACGGTTGATGCCAGGACTGGGGCAAGAAAGCATACAAGAAGGCACTGGGAAATCTCGTTGTCCTTGACAGCAAGCAAATCTTACACAACTAAAGAGACCATGCCAAAAGGACATAGGAGCTAACATTAAGAGGCTCAATAGCCAAAGACGAGACAACTGGAGAATCAAAGAATATGACCGAAACGGAAACCCTGAGTACATAAAAACACATAGATACCCGATGAAATAAAAAAGTGCCCTCCCCATCCAAGCCACAAACAATGGATTACTGCTGGAGGTATGTAGGGCATCGACTCCTTATTCTGAAAATGGCAATTAAAGGATTAAGCATTTAGGGGCGCCTGGGTGGCTCAGTCAGTTAAGCATCTGCCTTGGGCTCCGGTAATGACCCCTGGGGCCTGGGATCGAGCCCTGAGTCAGCCTCCCTGCTCAGTGGGGAGTCTGCTTCTCCCTCTGCCCCTCCCCCCATGCATGCTCCCTCTCCTCCCTCTCTCAAATAAATAAATAAAATCTTAAAAAAAGAAAGAATTAAGCATTTATCCGGTCTATTCAGATCAAATTATATACTAGGGTAACTAAATAGCCCCAGTTGATTAAATTTTGCTTTGCAGAAGAATTACAGCTAATACATTTAGAATGCAGGAGACATTTAGAAACTCAGCATTTGGCTATTTCTAGTTAAAACCAATGATTCAGGCAATCATGAAAGCATTACATGAAAGGTGGGTGTGGGTCTTTAAAATGAAAGGAGCAGCCGTTGCCGTGTGAATTCACTATCAATGGTAGAATCATTAGAAGCAAGACAATCGGATAGCATGTGGTCCCCTGAAATGATTCAATATGAAGTACACAGTACAGTTTATACCGGTATTCTCACCCCTGAAAGTTACAGCTAAGTTCTAGTTTGCAAGAAATATGAATGATAGAAGAAAAACTTAATACCATCAGGAGGCAGGCAAGACAAATCCAGAATGCATGACATTCTATAGGACAACTAAGTTTTTTCAACAAAGACAACATGGGGGAGGGAGGGAGGAACAATGAAGTGCAGGATGTGAACCAACTATAGGGTGTGGACTCGTTTAGGCCCTGACTTGAACAAACCAACTGTAAAAACAGTTTTGAGCTACTTGGAGAAATGTCAGTATGGACTGGGTGTTGGAGGACACCAACATTAATTAATTACTAATTAAGTATTAACTTTGTTGGATGTGATGATAATGGCATTGTGACCATAGGAAAGAATGTCTATCTTCTTAAGAGATGTCTGTCTTCTTAAGAGATGTCTATTTAACCATGCAGGGGTGAAACAACCTGATGGCTAGATTTTCTTTAGAAGAGCTTCGCACACACAAAATATGGGAAGTGGGGATAGATGAAGCAAATATAAAAAAGGCTTGATAATTACTGGGCTTCGGTAACAGGCATCTGGGGGTTCATGACACAGTTCTTTATACTTTTGTGTATTTTTTGAAAATTTTCTAACAGTGTTTTTAAGATTAAAAGAGAAGTAGCTATCTTCGGAGACAGAATCTGAACAGAAGTTGAAAACATTTACTTGCATTACACTGTCATTTAAAAACAAATGTGGAACTATTTTAAGTAGACTTCTCAAATAAAATGGTCTTTACCCACCCACATTAGTTTTTGGTGTCTTTTGAGTGTACCACTGCGTATTTATTGCCAAAGAATTTCTACATTTTTGAAGGAAAAATTACCTGTTGTCAATAATCATTATACTGGAGGATGGAATCCCCAAAACATCACAGCTCTGCAAAAGTTCTTTCTTACGCACCTCCCCTTGATTGTAGTAATTTCCTGAAGATAACAAATACACAGTGGTAGATTTCTTTAATAGTGGAAATCTATCAGTTTACTCATTCTTTTTTTTTTAAGATTTTATTTATTTATTTATTTATTTATTTATTTATTTATTTATTTGACAGAGAGAGACACAGTGAGAGAGGGAGCACAAGCAGGGGTAAGTGGGAGAGGGAGAAGCAGGCTCCCCGCCGAGCAGGGAGCCCGATGTGGGGCTCAATCCCAGCACCTTGGGATTACCACCTGAGCTGAAGGCAGTCCCTTAATGGACTGAGCCACCCAGGTGCCCCCAGTTTACTCATTCTTTTTTTTTTTTTAAGATTTTATTTATTTATTTGACAGAGAGAGAGAGACAGCACAAGTAGGCAGAACAGCAGGGAGAGGGAGAGGAAGAAGCATGCTCTCCGCTGAGCAGGGAGCCTGACGTGGGGCTCAATCCCAGGACCCCGGAATCATGAACTGAGCCGAAGGCAGCCGCTTAACCGACTGAGCCACCCAGGTGCCCCCAGTTTACTCATTCTTATCTCATCTTGTTCCCTAAGGGACTTAAGCCACCTGAAAAATTTGTGGTTATGATGAAAGGCTGAAGGAGATATTACTCACTCCTATGAGATGACTGACAGCAGCCCAGTCTTTAGAATCATCACCATTTAAGCCTTCCCATCTCTGTATCTATCTGTCTGTCCCTCTGTCTGTCTGTCTGCATTTCCGTAGCATGCTACAGGCAGTATTGCATATTGCCAAGCCCACTGGCTTTGGAGGTAAGCAGATTTAAGATTGCCTCTTCTATAACTGCCCAGACAGAATAAGTCAGGTACCTGGGCACGCTATTAATTTGGGCTCTTTTAATTGATAGTCCTCAAAAATCTGTTGAACGTTTATTTAAAGAGGCTCTTACTCCTGCGTATTACAGGAAATTGTGTCCCTGGGGGATCTTGACCACATCGGTACCCCCGATAGCTTATATATCCTTTCTTTTCCCAACACGTATATTGTTTCCTAAGAACGGTTCTGCTAAGTACTGCTTCTCTGTATCCTACAAATAATATACGGTGAAGATTTAGTACCACTTAAACTGCACTTATGAGCAATTGTCTAGCTAATGCACCCCTTAATTCAACTCTCCAGCAGATAATTGCATGTGTAATGTGTGCTAGTTACTTAACTTTCCCGAGCCACAGGTCTTCCACAGGTAGAAGTGAACATGATGACCATCTCCTATAGCTTTCCTGAGGATTACATGAGGCAATACATATCTACCCAGTTCAGTACACAGTGTTTTCTCTTTCCTCGACTTCTTTAGCTTTACCTTCCCCCTCCTCTGCTTCATTTCTTCCTGAATTACAATCCATTTTCATTGTCTTCACCAAATGGCAACCCCTCTGGGAAGTCTCCCATTTCTCCCGGCAAGGAATCATTTCCAGGATTCTGCTCAGATGTATGAACGTTTCTCCATGATCAGATTATGAATTCCTAAATGTCATTGACCTTAAAAGTCACAGTCTCCTTCAACTTTGTATCATGCTGGTGTCCAGCACACTTCACATACTCATGAAGCACTGAACCAAGAGCAGCTTCCTTTACTGGCCAGATAACCTAGAGAAAAACAGGTCTGCAAGACCTTTCAACTTTGGCAGGAGTTACTCTAGCGCTAGTTGTGAACTGTTTGAACCCAGAAAGGAGATAAGTCATTACATTGTATCCAACAAAGGAACTAACCCTAAAAAGACTCCAGATAATAGCTTAGTTTCGTATTGTTCTCATCACAATATTTTAGGTCCTTTTTTTTTTTTTTTAAGTCAGATGGAAGCTATAGTCAGTTTTATGATGGTCATTATATTTTGGGTTCCTCTCAAATCCATACACATACCCTCTCTTATTTCATCTCAAGGTTATTTGTTCTTTGGTGAAAAAGAGTCTAATGGACACTTCCTAAGTCCAGAGGCTGTGCACATCAGACTCTGATTATGATTCTGAGGAACTGCTTAGAATGGAGGCTAATGAGTTTATGGAGCTGGTTTTATGACTTTGTGTTTGAATTAAGGAACTTAAAATAGGTTAGGGAGTTGAAGTCAGAGATCATTTTAAAATTTTTCCCTAAGCTTGGTGAACATGTAAGAACTTGAACAGAATGTGTCTGAGATCCTTCAGCAGCCCTTAATGACACTCTAGAACTGTGTCCAACTAGGGTAGGTGTACTCTGGGATGCACAAGATTATCTGTTGGGGTGAGAAAAAGCTTTAGAGCTTTTCCTCTTAATTTGTATACCTTGTCCTTTATATATCAACGTTTGTTAATGTTTTATAATGTTCACACTAGTTCAATGGGCCATATACTTAATACAATTATAAATAAGTATATATATATATATATATATATATACACACACACACACACATATATACACATATAATGGGAGTATATGCTCAGAAGTTTTTACCAAGGGGCGCCTGGGTGGCTCAGCCGTTAGGCGTCTGCCTTCGGCTCAGGTCATGATCCCAGGGTCCTGGGATCGAGCCCTGCATCGGGCTCCCTGCTCAGCGGGGAAGCCTGCTTTTCCCTCTCCCACTCCCCCTGCTTGTGTTTCCTCTCTCATTGTGTCTCCATCTGTCAAATAAATAAATAAAATCTTAAAAAAAGAGTTTTTACCAATAGGAGGGGTGCCTGAGTGGCTCAGTCTTGACTCTTGATTTCGGCTCAGGTTGTGATCTCAGGGTTGTGACATCAAGCCCTGCCACGGGCTTCATGCTGGGTGTGAAGCATGCTTTTGGGATTCTCTCTCTACCCTCTCCCTCTGCCCCAACCCCCTTAAAAAAAAACAAAAAAACAAAAAACAAAACAGGGACCAGGGAAGTGGCCCAGAGATTAGTGACAGCAGGAGGTAACTACCAACCCTAGGATGGACAGATAAAAGGAGTAGGCAGTGTTACTAGAACCCAAAGGCTTCGGTTCCCCAAAGGAAGCTGAAACCAAGAGAACTAGACTCTCTTCCATTAGTATGAACCCCATTGGAGAAATCATGATTTAAAAATGAAACTAGAATTAAAAATTGGTCAAATGATGGGGCGCCTGGGTGGCTCAGTCGGTTAAGTGGCTGCCTTTGGCTAAGGTCATGATCCCAGGATCCTGGGATCGAGCCCCGCATCGGGCTCTCTGCTCAGCAGGGAGCCTGCTTCTCCCTCTCCCCCTGCCTGCTCTGCCTACTTGTGCTCTCTCTCTCTCAAATAAATAAATAAATAAATAAAATCTTCAAAAAATTGGTCAAATTACTTGCACAGATATTTCACCAAAGACAGATGGGTAATAAGCACAGGAAAAGATGCTCAATATCATTAGTCATTAGGGAAATCAAGGCAAAACCACAATGAGGTATCATTTTACACCCACTAGGATGGCTATAGCAAAAACAAAAACAAAAACAAACAGGGGCACCTGCCTGGCTCAGTCGGTGGAGCGTGCAACTCTTGATCTTGGGGTTGTGAGTTCAAGCCCCAAGCCGCGTGTAGAGATTACTTAAAAATAAAATCTAGGGGCGCCTGGGTGGCTCAGTTGGTTGGGTGACTGCCTTCGGCTCAGGTCATGATCCCAGGGTCCTGGGATCGAGCCCCGCATCGGGCTCCCTGCTCGGCGGGAAGCCTGCTTCTCCCTCTCCCACTCCCCCTGCTTGTGTTCCTTCTCTCGCTGTCTCTCTCTGTCAATTAAATAAATGAAATCTTTAAAAAAATAAATAAAATCTAAAAACGAAACAAAAAGTCATCACCATGACATGGGCTGTAATGATATAAAAAAAAAATCACACAAAAAATTACAAGTGTATGAGGATGGGGAAATTGGAACCCTTGTGCATTGTTGGTGGGAACATAAAATGGTAAAGCTGCTGTGGAAAACAGTTTGGTTTGAGATTCCTCAAAAATTTGAACATAGAATTAACATATAACTCAGCAATTCTACTCCTATGTATATACTCAAAAACAAACTGAAAACAAGGACTCAAACAGATACTTGTATACCTGCGTTCTTAGCAGCATTATTCACAATAGCCAAAAAAGGGAAACAACCCAGGTGTCCAGATAAGCAAAATGTCGTGTATATATATATATATAATGGGGTATTAGTCAGTCTTAAAAAGGAATGAAATTTTGATATATGCTACAACACGGATGAACTTTGAAAACATTATGCTAATTAAAGTAAGGCAGACATAAGGGGCACCTGGGTGGCTCAGTTGGTTAAGCGACTGCCTTCGGCTCAGGTCATGATCCTGGAGTCCCAGGATCGAGCCCCATGTTGGGCTGCCTGCTCAGCAGAGAGTCTGCTCCTCCCTTCCCCCAGTTCGTGCTCTCTCTCTTGCTTACTCTCTCTCAAATAAATAAAATCTTAAAAGAAAAAGTAAGCCAGACATAAAAGGACATGTACCTAATGCCACTCACTGAATACTTAAAAATGGCTAAAATGGTAAATTTTGTTATGTATATTTTTCCACAATAAAAAATTAGATTTGCACTGAGTAAAAATCTTTCAATTATTAGCTATCACCATAAAACAGAAATTCTGTCTTTTTTTTTTTTTTTTGAGATTTACTTATTTATTTTAGAGAGGAAGAGCATGAGTGGGAGGGGCAGAGGGAGAGGGAGAGGAAGTCCCAAGCTGACTCTGCGCTGAACTCGGAGCCCGCCACGGAGTCTGATCTCGCAAGCCTGAGATCATCACCCTGAGATTAGGACCTGAGCTGAAACCAAGAGCTGGAGTCTTAACCGACTGTGCCACCCAGGTGCCCCAGAAATTATGACTTTAAAACTGGTAGAGGGGCGCCTGGCTGGCTCAGGCTGTGGAGCATGCAACTCTTGATCTCGGGGTTGTGAGTTCAAGCCCCATGTTCAGTGTGGATTACTTAAAAATAAAATCTTAAAAAAACAAAACAAAATTGGTAGAACAAGTTTTTAAAAGCTCATTTAAAAAAAACTGAGCATGTATCTATGCAGGCAAGATCAAGGAACACTGCCATTTGCTATTTTTTTTTTTTTAAGATTTTATTTATTTATTTGAGAGAGAGAGAATGAGAGATAGCACGAGAGGGAAGAGGGTCAGAGGGAGAAGCAGACTCCCCGCCGAGCAGGGAGCCCGATGCAGGACTCGATCCCGGGACTCCAGGATCATGACCTGAGCCGAAGGCAGTCGCTTAACCGACTGAGCCACCCAGGCGCCCTGCCATTTGCTATTATCAACCAATATACTCATGCTTGTAAGTACTGTATTTTTTTTTAATTGAAATATAGCTGATACACAATGTTACTTAGTTTCAGGCACAATAAGTACTGTATTTCCTTATTATTCCTAAAAGGAGTGCATTAATAATGACTTTTACTAAGGGAAATATTACTTTTTGTTAGTTTTTCTGATCTGTGATTTACAGACTGTAAATTAACAGGGCAAACATATGGGGAACTGTCTTTTTCTGAATATTTGGGCATATTTGTATCAGATGGAATGATAACTATGTACTGCCTGAGAACAGTGTCTAATTCACTGCAGGGAGCAAGTGAACAAGTATTTCCAATACTAAGCTCTTCAGAATGTATTGTTTTGTTGATTATTCCCATTCTATACTTCTGAGTTCTACTGCATTTTCCTTCTCTTTCACACTTGTGTCTTTCCTTTTCACTATTCATGGCAATCTTTGTCACTGTGGGACTCCTCTTTGGTCTCTGACTTGATCTTCTTCCCTGATGTTTATTAGCATTTCTTTTATGATTTCTCATAGTTTAAGCAAGTCCTTTATTTTTAGACTTAAAATTCTAACTTACTAAGTAAATAAAAGCTCTAAAAAGTGTGTAGCGCATAGCACTTAGGGGGCATAGCTCAATGAGGAAAATGCTGAAGAATTATTCATGGTTAAAAAGCAATATTAAAAATATCCCGCTAAGTTCTGTTTTAGGAAGTAAGGTGGATCAGATGTCTGGAGAGACCTTCTTAGCATAGAATATCTGAACATGTGAAATAAAAGGTAAACATGTTTTAGAATGCATGGCTGAGGGGCGCCTGAGTGGCTCAGTTGGTTAAGTGTCAGTCTTTGGCTCAGGTCATGATCCCAGAGTCCTGGGATCCACCCCTGCGTCGGGCTTCCTGCTCAACAGAGAGTCTGCTTTTCCCTCTCTCTCCCTCTGCCCCTCCCCACCGCTTGTTCTCTCTCTCAAATAAATAAATAAAATCTTAAAAAAAAATGCATGGTTGAATTAGCAGGAAAGTAAGGGATATCTTTGGAGGTCTTAAATAGGTAACACAAATCCAGACAGGTCTGAAGCCAGGGCACTTATGCCTGGTGGTCTAAAGTTGGGGGAGGAGGAGATAAAGGTTGGGCACAAATAAGGAGACCTCTACACGAAGATAGGACCTTCAAGAGGCACCATCTACAGCAGGGGAACAAGGAGAACACCCACTCTAAACAGAGATGGTGGGGCTACATCTCTGTCTCAGGTTCCAGAAGGAGGGAAAATGAGGAAAATGTCACCCCCTAAGAATTGTTAAGTACGCGCTTGTCTTCGTACTTGCTCGTGGTGTGGCACACTGTTTTCCAAAAACAGCTATAGCAGTATTTCTAGTCCCACATGTACTTAAGAGAACCTTGCTGCTTCCTATCAACAGGTGGAGTCTATTTCTCTCCTTGAATCTGGATGTGACTTGGGACAACCTTGACAAACAGAATGCAAAGTGATCCTGCCAGATTTCCAAGGCTAGACCATAAAAGGTAATGTGGCTACCCCTTAGTGCAGGCTCTCTCTCAGAATTCTTGCCCAGGAACCCAGCCACCAGCTTGTGAAGAAGCCCAGGCTACAGGGATTTACCACATGTGAATGTTCTGGCCAGCATCTTTAGCTAATTCAGGTGATTCTAGTCCCCAGCCTTTGGGGCTGCCAGCTGAGGTACCAAGCATTGTGGGGTAGAGACTACTGTGCTGTTTGAAACCATGAGAGATAAGGAATCATTATTGCTTTAAGCCATTTAAGTTTTGAGATAATTTGTCACACAGCATTAGACAGCTAATGCACTTGGGTTTGGGCCCTGAGCTTAAGCTAGCTCTATGGCCTGAAAAATCTCAGTCTAAAATTGTGGTTTTGAGTGATCTAAGGTGGGTCGTGCCCTTTGCTGCCTGGCTGAAGCAAATATAAGTCATTAAATTATTATAAATATGGTTCCAAGAAGCATGTGCTTATGATAAAAAACAAAAACAAAAACAACCCAACAACCTGACCCACAAAATACACTTGGAAACAAGTCACTCAGGAGTTACTCAAAGAACAGAATCAGACACAAAGACTACAAAAATTAGAATTATTAGAAGCAGATATAAGTATTTAATATATTTAAAGAAATAAGAGTATCAAACTATGAGAATGTGACAAGACTATATTATTTGCAAAGAGAACCTCTGAATATGAGAAACAGATTAAAGGACAAAATTACTAATCATCTCAATACATATGTAAGACTGTTATAAAACTATTTTACAGACATTAAAGCGGGCCAGTGTAAATGAGCAGACGATAAAATCATAGATGGGAAGACTATATTGAAAATACCAATTTTCAAAAAAAAGAAAACAAGGAAATACATCAACTTCCCCTATAATTGATCAACAGAGTCAGCGAAGTCCAATAAAAATGCCAGAAAAGTTTTTCCTTGAACACGACCAACCTTATTCTAAAATGTATTTGGGAGAAAAAAGGTCAAAAACAGCAAATACACCCTGAAGAACAACAGATCAGAGGGCTTATCATACCAGATAATAGTGTATAAAAGCTACAGTAATTACGGGGTGTTTGGCTGGGGCGCCTGGGTGACTCAGTCGGTTAAGTGTCTAACTTTGGCTCAGGTCATGATCTCAGGGTTCTGGGATCCAGTCCCGTGTGGGGCTCCCCTCTTAGTGGGGAGTCTGCTTTTCCCTCTGTCCTTCCCTCTACTTGTGCTCCCTCTCTCTCTCTCAAATAAATAAATCTTTTTTAAAATTTAAAATTTAAATTTTAATTCATTTATTTATTTGAGAGAGAGAGACAGAGCGCAAGCACGGAGGGGAGGGGCAGAAGAAGAGGGAAAGAGTCTTAAGCCGACTCCACCCTGATCGCAGAGCCTGAGGCAGGGATCTATCTCATGACCCTGAGATCATGACCTGAGCCAAAAGCGAGAGTCTTTTGAGACTTAAGAGAGACGCTTAACTGACTGAGCCACCCAGACGCCCCAATAAAATCATAAAAAAAAAACAAACCAAAAACGGGGTGCTTGGCTCGTTCAGTTTGTGTAAAGTGTGACTCTTGATCTCAGGGTTATGAGTTTGAGCCTCACGCTGTATGTACAGATTACTTAAAAAATATTTTTTTAAGGGTTTCATTTATTTATTTGAGAGAGAGAGAAAGAGAGAGAAGACAAGCAGGGGGAGCAGCAGAGGGAGAGGTCATGACTTGAGCAGAAGGCGGACACTTACCAACTCAGCCACCCAGGTGCCCCAAAAATAAAATCTTAAAAAGACCAAACAAAACCAAACCCCAAACAAAACCCTACAGTAATTAAGATGGCATGATATTGGCAGAGGGGTGTCAAACTGACAAAGAGAACAGCATATGGATCACAGATACAGGGAAATCTCAGGTATGAGAGGTGGAGTACAGTCTGAGGGGAAAGGAGGGGCTGAATTGGTTTTCCCAACTCCAATTTTTCCCTCTAAGCCATTCTCCACATTGCCACCAGAATGAGCTTTCTTTTAAAACACAGAACTGGTTGTGTTAATTCTCCACCAAATGTATTCAGTAACAGCCTATTATCTACTATAGCTTTCTCCCATGTGTACATTAATAGATACTTTGGTGGTTACATAAATTGGAAATTTGTTGGACGAAACAAAGTTAAATGGGCTATTTTACAAGACTTCTCAAAGATGTTGATATTCTAAGGGCTGTGAACCTCTAAATGGAGGATAGCACATCTGGCTAATATCCCCCACATTTAATTTAATAGCAGCTTGATGAACTAGTGTGTCTTGGAACATATACTGGGAATGGAAATAGTTCTTTCCTCAAGACACAGTATACTAGACAATGCGAGAGGCAGACTGGATGTAATGGTTTAGAACAGGGTCCAGGAGTCTCCACATTCTAGCTGGTCACTTTGGTCAAGTTATTTAACCTCCTTGTGATTCAGTTTCCATATTTGTAAAACAGGAATAACAAATTACACACACACACACAATGTTGTATATATTTAATAATGATTATGATGGGATTGCTGAGAGGATTAAATGAGGAACTAATAACAAAACAGTACATTTCTTTCCCTGCCCCTTAAAACTGGCAATGTAGTTAGAATGAATTATTCATTTAAGTCCAAGACTTACTGATGCTTGTACTACTGCCTAGAACAATGTGGCCCATTTCCGATATACTTAGTCCTATTTTTATTTATTTATTTTTAAAGATTTTATTTATTTATTTGACAGAGAGAGACACACACAGCGGGAGAGGGAACACAAGCAGGGGGAGTGGGAGAGGGAGAAGCAGGCTTCCCGCAGAGCAGGGAGCCCGATGCGGGACTCGATC
Organism: Zalophus californianus; assembly: GCF_009762305.2. Lineage (NCBI taxonomy): Eukaryota > Metazoa > Chordata > Mammalia > Carnivora > Otariidae > Zalophus > Zalophus californianus. The sequence goes on from NC_045610.1 coordinate 10,090,773, forward strand.
CCAGGACTCTGGGATCATGACCTGAGCTGAAGGCAGACGCTTAATGACTGAGCCACCCAGGCGCCCCCCTAGTTTTATTTTTAAAGGCCAGCTCGAAAGAAAACCTCTTTGGAGAAGTTTCCTTAATCTAAAACCCTGAGATGAGAATTCATGCTTTTCTCCACTGTGTCCATAGTATCTTCTCTATCAATGCCATTACCATTTTTTTTTTTAAAGATTTTGTTTATTTGACAGACAGAGACACAGTGAGAGAGGGTACAGAAGCAGGGCAAGTGGGAGAGGGAGAGGCAGGCCTCCCGCGGAGCAGGGAGCCTGATGCGGGGCTCGATCCCAGCACTCTGGGATCATCACCTGAGCCGAAGGCAGACGCTTAACGACTGAGCCACCCAGGCGCCCCGCCATTACAGTTTTTACTATATTGTATCACAAGCTATTAGCTTCCTGTTTTTCATGTTAAAATAAATTAGGAGTGTGGGTAATCTTTAATCTGTAGCTTTTTGAATGAGTTGGGGATTTGAAA